>NC_090265.1:1501623561-1502231061 GCF_040414725.1 Anabrus simplex
TCCGTACATAAAATATCGTACACACCGAGCTCGATAGCTGCAGTCGCTTAAGTGCGGCCAGTATCCAGTATTCGGGAGATAGTAGGTTCGAACCCCACTGTCGGCAGCCCTGAAATTGTTTTTCCGTGGTTTCCCACTTTCACACCACGAAAATGCTGGGGCAGTACCTTAATTAAGGCCACGGTCGCTTTCTTCCCACTCCTAGCCCTTTCCTGTCCCATCGGCGCCATAAAACCTATTTGTGTCGGTGCGACGTAAAGCAACTAGCAAAAAAAAAAAAAAAAAAAAAGTGTCGTACAGTCCAGTACGCAGGCCAGGTCAACGTCTTGCGACGTCACAACAAGCAAAAGAAACATCTTCTAAATTTGGTGCGAAGGAAATAAAAAGAACATTATATGACGTGGAGGAAGGTGCACTTGGAAAACAATAGCATAACAATCTACGGGAACAAATTATCAACACATACTTTCAGATAATGTGTATACTTTTTGGTTCATAATGATGTGATTTGTTTGTAAATTAATGGTTCCTCCTTCAAAGCGACTCCACAAGTGGCATGCTGGAAGATAACAACGCAGATAAGCTAATGCGGTCCTTGAAGATCGTTCGAGACCGAAACATGTGACGGTGTGGGCAAGTACAGTACAGGATAAAAACAAAACGAACCTCTGGAAAATACATTGCTTTGATTACATGAAACAATCCTCAATCTTGCTTTGGCCATAATGCCAGGGAGGTACACGTTCGCTTCTAGGGTTAATTAAAGTATGATTAGGCCTTCCTACTGCGATTTGCTTACTCGATATATTTGAAACAAGTCTCACTAGAACCAATACATTTTTGAAATGTGAAATGTTATTGATTGGTATAATTACAGTATCTCTTTTTATTTGCTATTGGCTTTACGTCGCATCGACACAGATAGGTTTTATGGCGACGATGGGGCAGGAAAGGGCTAGGACTTGGAAGGAAGCGGCCGTGGCCTTAATTAAGGTACAGCCCCAGCATTTGCCTGGTGTGAAAATGGGAAACCACGGAAAACCATCTTCAGGGCTGCCGACAGTGGGGTTCGAACCCACTATCTCCCGAATACTGGATACTGGCCGCACTTAAGCGACTGCAGCTATCGAGCTCGGTACAGTATCTCTTAGAAAGACAGCGTACCTGTTGAAATGTATTGAAAACAATTCAAACTAAGCTAAATCCGTGGTCCATTATTGTGACTGAAAGACATTGGAGTGCAAATGGTTAGCATGATGAAGTCTTCCGCCACGTTTCTTGATTTTCTTATTGGGGTTTTGCACATTCTGTATTAAACAGTTCTTTAGTTGACCTGTCAAGGATTTTACCGTTTGATGGGCCAGCAATCAAGCACAGGGCGTCCAGGAAAGAGACAGAAACGCAGCCGCAGAACCCCTATATTGGTACCAAACACAAATTAGCGAATCAAATTACAAAGTATTCGATATAAATGAATGTACGTGAGCCGTGTGCCGAAAATATAGTATCGAACTACAAAGCTGTAAATGCTCAACCCCACTTGCATTTTATAATCATAACCAACGAGAGAGATGAAAACATAATAAAGGAATAAAGGAACAAAATTCTCAGATTTAAGAAAACTAATTTTCCGAGGATTTAATAACGACCATTAATTCTACTGTATGGCTGCTCTTAGGAATTCTTTGTTGATACAAATTATAACATTAATATTATTCAAAATACTCGAAGAAACCAGGGAGCTTCTAAAATAATAATGATAATAATAATAATAATCATAATAATAATAATAATAAATGAACTATGTCAAGAGGGTAGTGTGAGCGCAGTGAAGTAAACTGTACGCTTGTAATCCAGTATTCAACACTACATCTCATACTTCTATTTCTATTAAATATTTGTATTTCCAGTCACACTACGTTAGTTCCATTGGATTTTAGTTCTATAACATTTTAAATTGTAATCGTATTTTTATTATTTTAACCTCACGATGTCTGTTTACTCATTTTATATAAGCTGATTCCATATTTTCGTAGTTTGTTTGCCAACTATTCCTCGTTAGTTGTTATAGGTCTAATGTTCGGGGATGGTTGTCCAGTTGTACGTTTTCTTAAAATCATAATTGCCATAGGTAGTCTTCTTAGTCATACAAACAATAAATGATTACGCAAAATGTGCATAAGAAAAAAAGTTTCCATTGAACACCCTCTTAGCCATCCTCGGTTTAACCGGCCGACCCAGTGAATGAAGCCGTTTTCGGTTTCTCACGGTGTAGAGCACCCGCGCTGCTTTCCAACTCACTTCCTTCTCGGAAAAGATGCAACTAGTTTCATATTGCTTATAGCTTACAACAGCAGATGCCGTTTCTAGTCAACTTATAAGTAAACGTATTGAAATGTTGTTTAAAATAAATTATAGTACTATAAATTCCTGGACAGGCCTTTTTGTTTAATATTGTCAGTTTAACCAGCCAAAAGTCTGGTTCTGAGCAGGCCGGTTAAGAGGGCTTAAACCATACTGTACTTCAAAATTTCTGGACCGATAACATGAGGATTAATATCGATCTAATAATGATACAATGCCTTGAACGTGGTTAAATGTTCTTGTACTTCCTTAATTTTAGTTCAACTTCAATATTAAGAAATTACAGAGAAATAAGAAGTTAGCTTGTGACAGGGTAAAATTACGAAGTCAATTTTGATGGTTTAGTGAACAGGTCAAATCGAATCACTTCCCCCGCGTGTATGACGTTCTTCTTTCTGTGTTGTAGTAGAACGATGACCGGGCAATCATTAAGTACGATATATATTTTAAAAAAACAGAAACAATTACATTCCAGTAACGCATGCGCTCCGAGACTATAAAATTGTCCGTTCAGGAACATGAAGTAATAGAAGTTGTAAATTTTGATTCTTTGCATACAGACAATGGCTTTCAAAACTATTGTTCTGGTAGACGTTTATGCACAGTATCTTAATTCATCGCTGGACAAGCACGACTTTCAAGCTAGGTTCAGCATAACAGCTTTTTTTTTTATCCTTAAGAAATGCTATTTCGTGTCGTCCGTTCATATAATGACTCCGTCGTTCCCATGCAGTAGACAATAGGTGGGCAAGGATTACCGTTACCATTTAACAATAATCATAGTCATTACGGGTGGACTGCTTTTTTTGTTGCTGTAGGATAAGTGACCCTGTATGCTATTTTCACTCATTAAAGCATCTATAATACATCAATATAACTTCAAGATGTGGTAGTGTCTAGGTATTTTTGCACATTTAAAATTTATGTCAGTCATAGCAACCAACGAACTATGAATAAAATGATTATTACATTACTTAGAATTTTTCAACAATATCAGTGCACAGCTTGATTTAATTTCAGAGTTGAAATAGTAATACATGAAGAATTGAAGTGAATTTCTCAGGAAGTCTTTATTCTTAATCAGATTCTCACTTGTTCTGAGAAGTGTACTAAGTGTACTAGTACTTGTACTAAGAAAAACGTGTATCTCCCAATTACTTTCCTTAAGAATGGTCACGCCTCCTAGGCACATATCGATGTGCAGTCCATCAGAGAACAATTTTCGTTGGGTTCATTTTCCTATGCGAACGTGTAAAGGAAAATGAACCTACCGTACCGCACTCTAGGGATGTATGTTTGGGGACGTATTTACGCAGTCCTACAGTATAATGTGTTTAAGGTTCATTTTCCTTTACACATTCACATAGGAAAATGAACACAACGAAATTTTTTCTGATGAACTGCATAAACATTTGTGGCTGGGAGGCGTGACGAGTCTTAAGGGAATAATGGCTAGGAAGAGCGTTGGGAGTTATTTCTTAGTAAGCCAATATAACTTCCATGGAGCCTTAGATTGTGTTAATAGTGATCACATTTTTAAGTTCTTCCTCCATGGCTAAATGGTTAGCGTGCTGGCCTTTGGCTACAGGGGTCCTGGGTTCGATTCCCGGCAGGGTCGGGAATTTTAACCTTAATTGGTTAATTTCGCTGGCACGGGGGCTGGGTGTATGTGTCGTCTTCATCATAATTTCATCCTCATCACGACACGCAGGTCGCCTACGGGTGTCAAATCAAAAGACCTGCATCTGGCGAGCCGAACTTGTCCTCGGACACTCCCGGCACTAAAAGCCATACGCCATTTCATTTTTTTCTTCACATTTTTAAGGAAAAAATAATTTTCTCTTCTAATTCAAATGTTATCTTTGTAAGTGCCCATGCATGTCACTTATTGAATATCACTCTATCGTGCGATTGTTGCTTATTTTTCGTGACTTTCATTGTATATATTTTCGTTGTAATTCAAGATACTTGCTTGAATTTTTACGTTGTTGTGTATTTCATTTATACAAACAACATACCTTAGGCTCTGTCTTAGGCACAAGTAAATTCATTTTAAAAATGTATTTAGTATAGTAAACATTTCATATGAAAAGTAACGATAAGTAAAAAGGAGGATAGGTTACCTAGGAGAATAATGGACTCTGCTATGGAGGGTAAGAGAAGTAGAGGGAGACCAAGACGACGATGGTTAGACTCGGTTTCTAACGATTTAAAGATAAGAGGTATAGAACTAAATGAGGCCACAACACTAGTTGCAAATCGAGGATTGTGGCGACGTTTAGTAAATTCACAGAGGCTTGCAGACTGAACGCTGAAAAGCATAACACTGTATAATGATAATGTAATGTAGGCCGTATGTAAATCTTAGAGATTCTAGATTATGTATAGAGTATGTAAGTCTTCAGATCGTTTCAACAAAAGGTTCGTGTAATTTTTCAGTAAATTGCCCTTGGTGCAAACCTCACTTAACTGCAAAGAAAGAAACTATCAAGTTTAAAGGGCGAGGCTCAGTTGAGTTATCGGTTATACCTGTGCCGTGTCTGGGCGTAGGCGTGATCCATAGGCCTAATACTCGCTCACTCAGTGACGTCATGGTCCAAGCTAGTCAGCAATAAGCTTCCGTACAGCGCACAGCGTGATTTCTTATATAGCAATAATTGATCGTTTCAGTACGTTTCATGGCTTCTGAATCAATAATTGACCAGTGTATTTTCATGCGCTGCAGGGATTAAAATTAAGTCCAACCGACCTCGATAGCTATAGTCGCTTAAGTTCGGCCAGTATCCAGTATTCGGGAGATAGTGGGTTCGAACCCCACTGTCGGCAGCCCTGAAGACAGTTTTCCGTGGTTTCCCATTTTCACACCAGGCAAATGCTTGAACTGTACCTTAATTAAGGCCACGGCCGCTTCCTTCCCACTCCTAGCCTTTCCCTGTATCATCGTCACCATAAGACCTATCTGTGTCGGTGCGACGTAAAGCAACTTGTACGAAAAATGAAGTCTGCACTGAAATTTTCAAGATTCGTGAGTCTGAATTGCAGAGAGTGAATCGGAATATCAACATACGCTTCAACGCTTGTCTACAGGTTGAGGGAGATCATTTTCAATACATTCTGTAATGGGGTGAGTTTGATTGATTGGGCTCGTTTCAAATATGATCCATTATTGAAGTTGATGGAATTTCTAAGGGCGTACGAGAACAGTAGCGAACAACCTGAAAATGAATCCTTCTAAGCCTCGTAAACCTAATGTCATCGGGGTCTTAAGGGGAAAATGAGGTGAACAAGGGAGGTTGAATACGAAGACAATGACAGTAGGAAACCTGGCACAGAGGGATTCAGACTCAATCGCGATTACGAAACTGTTACCCTCGCGCTCTGTATCTCCCAAGATGAGATCCCCTTGGGGGAGAGGAGCCTCAGAGAAATCTGGTATTTTATTCTATGAGCAAGGATTCGCTATTGTATTTGTAACAGATTCAGAGGACATCTGTTCCTTTTTCAGAGGTTTCCGAGAAAAGTATTCCTCTTTTTGTGGACGAAAAACTTTAACAGATTTGTTTTCTGTCTGTTCCATGGTAGGAGTTTGATATTCGAATCCAAGTGCGAATAGTGGCTATCGTGCGAATATTCAGCCCAACCCCCTCCTCTTTCGAACCCACACTTAGTCTATCCCACACTTAGTCTATATAAATGATATCAGTTGCACCATTTCTAGTTCTGGGTCTCCTACACACTGCCAGCATAAAATAATAACAAGAATACGATCTACTACGGATATCAGTGTACTGCAGGTTATCAGGATGCAAAATTTCTGAAATGTATGGCTGATTATTAAAACTATCTTCTTCTTTATCCACAGATTTTCCCCACACCTGTGGTATCGCAAATGTGGATTTGGCCCCGTTTTACGACTGGATACCCTTTCTGACGCGAACCCTATTTGCAGGGATGTAATCACTATTGCGTGTTTCCGTGGTGGTTGGTAGTG
The DNA here is from genome assembly GCF_040414725.1 of Anabrus simplex. NCBI lineage: Eukaryota > Metazoa > Arthropoda > Insecta > Orthoptera > Tettigoniidae > Anabrus > Anabrus simplex. The sequence continues at coordinate 1,501,629,917 of NC_090265.1, forward strand.
TAGTTTGTTGTGTAAATATGAAGAGGAGAGTGTTGAGACGGACACGAACACCCAGTCTCTGAGCCAGAAGAATTAATCAGAAGCGATCAGAATCCTGACTCGACCGGTACACTGACCATTCAGCCAACGAGTCGGACCTCATGACCAAGACTATACGAGCCACTAGATTGAAGTAATAACAAATAACAATAGTTTTATTCAAAGAAGTTCATCTTATTTTTCACTGCTGTAAAATTTGTTTCCCCTTTCTTTTCTCTGTTGCTGTTTTCTCACTTACGAACTTGTAGAAATCGTAGCTGCCAGTATTCTATATGATAAACAATAAGGTCTATGTCGATGTCTTCGTTAATCGTGTGGACGATTTCTGAGATATAACTTTTTGAACATTTATTTACAGTATATTACAAAAGAACCTTCTCTACTACAGATATCAGTGTACTGCAGGTTATCAGGATGCAAAATTTCTGAAATGTATGGCTGATAATTAAAACTATCTTCTTCTTTATCCACAGCTTTTCCCCACACCTGTGGTATCGCAAATGTGGATTTGGCCCCGTTTTACGACTAAATGGTTAGCGTGCTGGCCTTTTATCACAGGGGTCCCGGGTTCGATTCCCGGCAGGGTCGAGAATTTTAACCATCATTGGTTAATTTCACTGGCACTGGGGCTGGGTGTATGTGTCGTCTTCATCATCATTTCATCCTCATCATGACGCGCAGGTCACCTGCGGGTGTCAAATCGAAAGACCTGCACCTGGCGAGCCGAACATGTCCTCGGACACTCACGGCACTAAAAGCCATACGCCATTTCATTTCATTTTTACCTTCTCACAACAATTTTCTTCTCTTAAACCTTCACTGCATTAAGCCCGCCTGGTGGCCTTGATAGTTAAGACGCCAAGTCTATATGTTCTCACACCGTGGATAGCCGGTTGAAGTCCCGTTGCTGGAAAATATTGGTCGGCAGAGTTGGAGGAGAGGTGGTGGTATGCAATTCATAATCACTAGATTGCGTGACAAAAGCCTGGATTCAATTCCAAACCTCTCTGCAGTGTTCATATGGAATGAGGGCATATGACGCTGTTGATGGTGATTCGTCCATGGGATAGTGACGTTATACCTTGAGCAGACCCCTTGGTGCCATTCGACAAGATTAGGATATGTGTAGGCACTGTATTTCACCCTCTCTCTCTCTTCCTACCATCAAACACCACGTCATTAATTTCATCTCATTAACACCTGTGATGAGTTTGACGTCAGGAAGGGCATCCAGTCGTGAAACTTGCTACGATGATTCATTTCGCTTCATACCCGACCCCGTAGAGAAACGGGACAAGGGTTGGACATCAACACATTTATTTGATTCGAATTAGCATGGACGGTGTCAGAGTATATTTTCCATGTATTTAAATTCGGTGTTTAGGAAAAACCTCTTCAATACCAAATCGAAAATGACCTTTGGACTATAATAATAATAATAATAATAATAATAATAATAATAATAATAATAATAATAATAATAATAATAATAATTTCATGAGGCAAATGATATCATATTGCTATTCTAAGGCAGTACCTCCGACGAGTGCAGGCGGTATCTGCAGTGTGTAGGAAACTCCGTGTTATTGTGGTGGAAAATAGTGTTACACGTGAAGTGCGAGTTCAATACAAACATAAGATAAAAATCCCTCAACCCAGCCAGGAATCGAACCTGTGGCCCCAAAGACCGAAGGCAAGACGCCAACCACTCACCCATGGAGAAGAACGCTGATTACAAGAAATAAAACATGGCATGAAAGTGGAAAGTTCAGAGCGAACAGAACAGATCCTATTTTTGGCCGCAGAATAATAAAAGGGATCTCAAATTTTGTTATTATCTACAACTCTGAGACGTAAACATGGTGGATCCAGACTTTCTAATACTGTAGAAACGGACCCCCTTGCCACTTAATTACTCAACAAGGCTTAAATTTGCTGAACGATGGGTGGCTTTCTGGAGGCAAGACTACTTGAGTTCAGGGGATGACGGTTATTATTTTAAAATTATTTTTAAATGGAAAGTAAATTAAAGCTACTGTGCGCGAACACCTCAATTACCTACCAGACGTGGAAACAGCGTTGGAAGTGTTAGTACTTTGAAGGTGACGAAGGTAACTAGGCTGCAGGTAAGTCCTGAAAAGATTTACTTTCAAAGTTCGGTTTTTTAAGTTAGACCTCGTATGCTTCAGCACGTACAAATTCAATTTATTTGATAACTAGCAAGATACCCATGGTTCGACCGGTATTATACTGAAATTTATAATTGAATGCTTAACATTTTATATATGATCCGCCAAAATTCGCGATCTGAAGGCAAAGTTCCTCCCATTCTTCAATCTTTCTTTCCAGCAATCGATTTCGTACTTCCCGGGCTAACTATAGGTATTCCGCGCCGTCATTTGGGTCCCTAAATCTGTGCCACCTTTTCCTATAAGCATTTTTAATATGGACAAATCCTTGAGCAGATCCGGCGTGGTGTCGTCTTGGTTGCCATGGCGGTACTGAAGCCGTGGCCGGACTGCTCCATTCCCAGCGCGGTCTGCAAATTTCGTCGACGGTCCAGAAAATTATTATTATTATTATTATTATTATTATTATTATTATTATTATTATTATTATTATTATTATTATTATTAGGGTGGGTGACATTAGTTGAATTTATGTTTCTTTCTTTCTTGCGAACCGGTCAAACTTAGGACCACGCCAATACCAGTTCACTTCCTTCATATCATCCCTTCTACCTTCCTCTTTCTCCACAGTGCCTTCATTCTTTCAGAGTGCTGCGCTCTTCTCTCTTCATTCCATCTCTTCCCTCTGCGCTCTTTCTTTTCTTCAACAAGAACGTTTATGTTGGAAAGTCTTTTCCTGAATTGGTCTCTATCACGACATTCTTCATCTGCAATTCCTAACCTCTTGAGTTCTTCCTTCATCTGCTTGGCATATCCCCCAGGCTCTTCGAGTAGTATATTTTATTAAAAATTTGTTTATTTAACCTTGCTGGATCCATCCTGACCATGTGTCCATAGAATCGCAGCCGTCTTTTCCTTATTGTTGTTTCCAGGTCTTCTGTTCTTTTGTATATCTCCTTATTTGATCGTAATCTGTAGTTTCCCTCTACCACTCTTGGGCCGTAAAACCTTCTTAAAATTATCTTTTCAATCTTTAGTAGTTTTTCCAGGTTCTGAATTTATGTTATTATTATTATTATTATTATTATTATTATTATTATTATTATTATTATTATTATTATTATTATTATTGATGTTCTGGACGCCGCAGCAAGATGCAAGACCGCTACTTGGCAGTAAAATACATCTGCTGCCATTGTCATTGCTGACAATGTAACCAGCACCATTGTCGCGCGTAGGCAAGTGCGCGGGTTTTCTGGAGATACGAATGATATACTCCCGTGCTTTATTGACCTTATTATAGATGTGAACAATTGCACGGCCAATGTCATTCCAATAGTTTATTTCAAATGTGTTTAAATTTTTTTTTATATACCAGGAGAATCTACTGTAATCTAAGTTTAAGTTTTTAAAGGAAAAGATGGCTCTTGAAACGAACCCAGGAAAAATTAAAAATTAACGGTTTATGATCATAATCATAAACAGTAAAATCAATAAGTGGTCTCAACTTTTTTTTATCCCACCACCTTTAAGTAGAATCCCCCCTAAGAAAGAAGGCATGTTTCTTTATGCTTAAAGGAGATTCCAAATACCAATGTTCACGTCTGTTAACTTCAGTTTTCAGATATAAGTTACCCCATAAAAGGAATTCACTTCTTTTACTTCCTTTCGCACTCCCCCACCCCCAATTAAGTGAATTTTCCGGAAAAATACTTGTTTCTTTATTAGTAAAGGATCTTCTAAATTCCAGTTATCACGACTGTAACATCTTCAGTTTTTGAGATATGTGTCCTCATAAAAGGAATTCAACTCCCTTCCACCCCCGCCCCCAAGATGACTTCCCTCCAAAACTCGTTTTTTCTTTGTTTTTAAAGGAGATCCAAATACCAATTTTCAGGTCTGTAACAACTTCAGCTTTTATTAGATGTAAGTATCCTCATATAATTAACTCCATTAATTGTTCAAATCCTTCACTCCCCTCCCCCCTTCATTGGATTTTCCGAAATCAAAGGAATACTTTTAAAGCAAATTCCAAATACTAATTTTCACGTCTGCAACATCTTTCGTTTTTGAGATAATAGTATCTTCATACAAATAATTCAAATAATTCTTCAATTCTTCCTCTCGCCCCCCTTTAAGGTGATTTCCGAAAACCAAAAAACTCGTATTTCTTTATTTTTAAAGGAGATTCCAAATACCAAATTTCACGTCTGTAACATCTTCAGTTTCTGAGATATCAGCATCCTAATAAAAATAATTCAACCCCATTTTCAGTCATTTTCACCCCTCCCCCCACTCAAGCAGTTTTTCCGAAAACAAAAACACATGTTCCTTTATTTTGATAGAGATAAAAATACCATTTTTTACTTCTGCAACATGTTAAGTTTTTGAGATATACTGTAGACATGCTAATTTTAAATTTTCACCCCCTTTTTAGTTCCCCTTAAGTGGAGTTTCCGAAAACAAATCACCTATGTTTCTTTACTTTTACAGGAGATTCCAAATACCAATTTTTACGTCTGTAACATTTTACGTTTCTGAGATATGCTGTAAATATTGTCTTTCAAAAAATTCACCCCATTTGTCACTCCTGTTTAACCCTCATTAATTGGATTTTCCGAAAACAAAAAAATATGTGTTTCTTTATTTTTAAAGTAGATTCCGAATACCAATTTTCAGGTCTGTAATATCTTCATTTTCTGATGTATGTATCCTCATTAAAGGCATCCAACTCCTTTTTCACCCTTTTTACCCCTCCTAGTGGGATTTCTCGAAAAAATGCGCGTTTCTTTATTTTTAAAGGAGATTCTAAATACCAGTTTTTACATCTGTAAACTTTTAAAGTTTTGAGATATAGATAAACTTATTTTTTTTAAATTCACCCCCCTTTTCACCCCCTTAACGACGGAATATCCAAAAATCCTCTCTTAGCGAGCACCTGCGTTGTAATATAAATGTGTCGTCAAAATTTTATTTCATTTCGTTATGTCCAGTAGTTTTGGCTTGGTGATGATAAGTCAGTCAGTCAGTCAGTCAGTCAGTCGGGCCAATGACCTTCTATGTTAGGCCCCTTTAAACAACAAGCAAGTCAGTCAGTCAGTCAGTCAGGACATGTTCTTTTATATAGAGAGATTCGAGCTCTTTCAACAATCAGTAACTCCTGGAGAAAGACATATCTCCAGCTGAGTATAAACAATGCTCCCTTCCTTATATCAAAACGAGTGCAAACCTTGTAGCCAACTGTGAAGAAAAAAGTTTAGATGGTTTTCACTCACGACTTCTAGATCTTCATGGATCAGTACAGGTAGTGGGATTCATTATAATTTGTCAATGGAAAAAATAGGTTCAGATCAGCAAAGCCATTAGATTGGACGAGTTTTTAAGAGCTAATTAATTTGAATTGTAGACTACACGAAGCAGTTATGATTGAAATAAATAACATTACCATGAATATACACTAAAGAACTACAGACATTTATTAACATAATTACAAATAAAAAGAGGACTTGTAGAGCTTTAGTTCCGTGCCGTGTGAGTGTACGGGAAATGGTCGAGGACCCGGAAGCGTGGTCGTAATAGGGACAAACCGCTCACTTGCGAGCTTTGAACCCAGCCCTAGGGCCTAGCTCGACTGCATTATTCAAATCGCAACCTCGCCTCTTCTCTGACAGCTTTCCTCTAATCTTCAAGATGACATTTTTTTTGCGACCGGTCGACCAGATTAAATTCCTTGAGCTAACGGACCTCAGATCCTTGTCTCTACACCTTGCGGGTATCAAGCGTGAATTTTTCCATTCGATTAATAACCACGATGCCTCTGGTTTAAGCATTAGCTGCAGTGTAATACGAATATTATTATTAACCTTATTTTCACGCGGAACATGAATATTTTCGAATAATTAACACCTACTTCTCTAAAGAACAAATACGCCCGCATTCATGATTTTTTTGCGTGCATAATTTACTAAGATGTCGACTTTTGTTAGCCTTTCAATGATTCCATATATGGAACAAAAGATACAAATTTATATGTACTAGTGTTTATAAAATTGTATGTTGTGTTCGACAGACTGAAAAAGTAAAAGGCTACACTTTTACACAAAGTTTATCTCTTCTTTCTCAATAATACTTGAACAATTATATAAAAATGAAAATCTGCAATAATTTTTTCTCGTAAAAATGCAAAATAGACATGCATGTAAACACAGCTCTGGTTACATTTACGGATAAGAACATTCGGTCATAAATCTTCACGGTATCATATATACCTCCTATACGTATTCTGAATAGAACCTGTTTATTCAAACAGCGTAAACTGTAATTGTACAATTATTCAGAGACCCCTCAGTTCTATATTCAAAATTCAAACGTTTCTATTCTGGGTGATACATTTAATAATTGCAGACGGTTGCGTTAAACACAGTTTATCGCCTAGTTGTTGGTGATGATAATGGTGATTATTGTTTTAAGAGGAACCATCCCCTCTAACCAAGGGCCATGAAGAAAATGAAAGACTCTCTATGTCTAGTAAACCTAACACTGTCGCGTTCGGAAGAGAACAAGAGTTGACCAAGTCAAGTCGGATAAGAGAGATGAAACTGGAGAGCCTGGCACAAGTGAACTGGATGAATGCCAGACTCAGCTGGAATCCTGGTAGTTGCGAACCCACGCTTTCTAGATGAGAGCCTCTGAAGATTTTCCTCTGCCATCTCTTACGACAAGGATGTATTCTCTACCACCATGCAAAGGGGGACTTGTAGTGATTATTATTATTATCATTATTATTATTATTATTATTAGTATTATTAGTATTATTAGTATTATTATTATTATTATTATTATTATTATTATTATTATTATTATTATTATTATTATTAGGAGATGAAGAAGAATATGGGTAAACTGGTTAAAAATATGGAAGCTAATAGGGGTAGGAAGCGTTTAATGAACTTCTGCGCTAGTATAGGGTTGGCATTTACGACTTCATTCTTCAATCATAAGGGTACACATAGGATGGTAGAGAATAGACTATATCATAACCGGCTTCGAAGTCAAGAAATCTGTTAAATGTGCATGTAATCCTGGAACTTTTCAAATATAGATTGCAGTGAACAAGATATCACTAGGCTTAGGATAGAGAAAGTGAAATCTATCTGCAGACGAAGAAGGGAAGAGAATCTCCAGGACGAGGAAATTAGACGGAAGTGCATGGATATGCTTAATGAGATGTTCCATCGTAAATGGCTCTAAACAAGGAGCGATTTATATAGGGAATTGTATGTAGTGAACGAAACAGATCAAAAGAGATCATTGTAGATTCAAGCCATGGGGCGATTTCAGTAATAGCCAGGAAAGGCTTGGTCAAGCGGTAGGGAAAGACCTTCTGCAATAATTAAAATTATTAGTGGTTCACCTATTCAATACAATAACATTTATTAGAGTGAATTAATCACATAAGGTACTAGTTTCGGCTCTTATGTCGTGCCATCATCAGCCAAAGTGTCAAATCAGGCAAACACAAACAATCTTAAAACAATCTAAAACACATTATAACACCTGCAAAGATGAATGTTAAATAAATTTATGGTACATGATAGAGAAAATATTTTTATACGTGTTTGATGAGGGGCGTACTATATTGTTTTACACTTTTTTTGTACGTCCGGGTATGGTTCACATTTTACTTTCGAAGGTGGTGACGTGTAATTAGTGACTTGTTCTACCATTTGGTAGCAGCACACGCACAGGGGCCAACGAATGCACTCGTTATAGCCATTTCACAAGAACACTGTCAGGGAGTAGCAGACAACATGGAAAGCAACTGTCAGGGACAGCGCTATACGACTTGGTTCCTACGGAAAGAAGGCGTAACCACTGCAGAAATTCATCGGCTTATGGTGGCAGTCTGTGGAGAACATGCGCCGTCACGGAAAACAGTTTAAAACTGGGTGGAAGGTTAGAACACAGGGTGCACATCAGTGGACAAGGGAACCAGTTTTGGAAGGAATGTGACAGTGTCAACAGCAGCGAACATTGCTCGGGCCGAACAGGCCATCCAAGGAAACAAATGCGTTACATTTACGGAAATGCAGGCAGCCACGGGAATTAGCCGATACACCCCGCAGCGGATCGTCCACGGCCACTGTCAGTTGGGGAAGGTGTCATCCACGAGGGTGCCTAGACTCTTGTCTGTAGACAAAAAGCAGAGGCGTGTGGACGTGTGCAGAGTACTTCGCAACGCCATGATCAAGATCCAGCCGACTTCGTGGCTAGGCATGTGACTGGTGATGAGCCACAAAGGAAACAACAATCGATGCAATGAGTGCTGCCCTACCCACAGCAACAAGTAATTTTCACCTGTTCGGGAACATGAAGAAACCTCTGCGTGGTCACCGTTTTGCGGATTTTGCAGAATTGGACGCAGCACTCCGAAACAATGGCTTGAGGAAGGTCTGGAGAGACTGACACATCGATGGCAAAAATGCATACAGTTACAAGGAGATTATGTTAAGAAGGTGGACGTAACAACTGATGTGTAATATACTTCATTTAGGTAGAAAGAAATAAAGTGTAAAACATTATAGTACGCCCTTCGTATTATATTTCATCTTTCTTACTGGTTAGTTTCACTTCATTATCAAAAATCTCTGAGGAATAGCATTGTTGAGAGGTGAACGGTTCAAATTCCGATGCATGCATACACTATCCTGAATGTCGTTTTAAAGTCACTTCCCCATACTCTGCTTAAAGAGAACTTTCTTGAAAATATTGGACACGTAATGTCTCAAAGAATCATTGTGGCACAACTAAGACTGCCATAAAATGAAATGTCGTATGGCTTTTAGTGCCGGGATATCCCAAGACGGGTTCGGCTCGCCAGGTGTAGGTCTTTCTATTTGACTCCCTGAGAATGTTTCACGCCCGTAAGGTGTATCGCCATCAGCAGCAACTCTAATTAAGTTCGAGGTCCTAAATACACAGAGTTAATAATAATTGTTTTACTCGTGAGTCCAGTCTGATGTGATCCTATACTAATCATGTTGAGCTATCACTTGAAATATATTTGATTCCACTGATGTTTAGTCCCTTAAATCTTATCGTCAACAACCTCGTCTTCGTTATTTCAGATCTGAGTTGAATCATTTAATAAAAATTAAGGCCACTTTCTTTGTATGTCTACCAAATGTTTCAATTCAAAATTGAAAAGTGTAGTAATGTTGTTGTTCTCTTAAACATTCTGTTAACAGTAGTCTTACCATCATTCAGTTAATTTTTTCTTGATAACTCGAAGAATATTTTTTATTCATTTCAGTACAATATAAATAATTTGGCAAGTACAAATACATGCTAGATTATCATCAAATGACTTTATTGAAACAAGAATTTAAGCATAAATGAGTGATCAATATATTTCTAATCCTTCAAAGGCACAAACATTGCTTGAAAAATCAACGCTTTACTATGATATGAACTCACAGTATCACTGCTGTTCTTACTAGTAAGTAAATGCAATTATTACAGGATTCGTTATTTGAACGAGGCATGAACAGAAAAAAAATGCATCATTTCCAAGTCTTAGTAATTGTAATATTATAAACGTAACGCCTGAGGCATTTATAAACAAATAGACTATACCAATTTTGTTTTAACGTGAAATCAAAGGTATTTTATGAGAGAAGTGCGTACTCAAATTATTATCATAAATTGGTGGTCATAGATTTGTATAGCTAGAGCAATTGCTGGTATGAAAAAAGCCAGGAAAGCCGGGCTAAGTGGCCCAGACGGTAGAAGCGCCAGATTTTTGAGATTCGCTTTCAGCTCCATCCGGTGATATTCGAGCATTATTATTATTATTATTATTATTATTATTATTATTATTATTATTATTATTATTATTATTATTATTATTATTGTACCGGGAGGTACACCCCAACGCCACGCATTTAAATCTAGCGCCTAAAAGAACTCCTCTAGTGGAGAAACAGTGAAATTGAAACTAGACCAACTTATAAATTTACTCAGAAGATGTCACCACAGAAATCTAATGTAATTTTGTCATTGTGAAGTTTCCTGAACTGACTGTATTTCTACTTGTTTTATTTGCCATTCATGAAGAAGTTTGGACTTTCTTTCATAGATGTCACTACAAAAAACTATGATCATGCACCCTGGTGTGAGGTGAAAGACCTTTTGATTTAAAGTTTTGTATTCATAAGTTTGTTTACCAATTGATGTTCATTTATTCTTGGGTTGGCAATATTTAACTTTTCTTTCCGCCAGTTTTGAATCCAGCCAATCCCTAATTTCTGTAATTAATTTTCTACCAATCACAGTCTTCTTCTTCGGTTTTCAGTATAACTTTTAAATGAACCAATAAAATTGAGAGGGTGTGACTAGTTAATCTTGAATGGTCTCGAACTTTCCCCGAGGGTTTATAAACTGCGGATTTTCTCGTCTCTTGGCCAATTGATCGTCATCTGAACTAGTGTATGTGTCAAAGCAGGAGGCGGGCGGCGTCTCTTTCATCAGGCAGCAGTACACCGACAAGGTAATGGCCACATAACATCTTTATTTCTTGCAGGCTCCGCAGTTTAACCCGAGGGAAAGGTTCGAATCTTTAACTATGTAACCAACTTTTCTGAACTGTAAATCTTCTTTCGGCTAATGTAAAAACTTCATAAAACCTTTAACTGTAAATCGGGGATAGAGAGTGAAGTACCCTCTGGAGCTCCCCTTCATTTTGGTCTGAGGTGCCTCGTTTTTGTAATCTTTCGTTTCTGCAATGTATTAAAGTTATTTCCATGCAAGCAACCTCAGTAGTTTGGGAATAGCTCCTGTGTCGTCGGCCAAGAGCCCTATATGTTTAAAAAAATTTTTTTTGAGCTCAGTCTTCGACTCCATTCAAATTGTACTCGGGCCGTTTATTTAAACTGTTCTTTTTTCACTAAGGCCCCGTAGGTTGGGTACTAGATACCTCTGTGTAATAAGATGTGTAAATAGTGCCTCGTAAAGCCAGAAATTATCAGATTTACATGCAATGTTGCCTTGAGTAGGCTTGAGAAACTGAGAGCCTGTTAGCTCTTTTTCAAAACTTTGTATGATTAATGTATGCCTCTGGAAGGCTAGATGTTGTAATGTTGGAAGTAAGTGCTCTTTGAATTAGGGGATTTCTGCCCTTGTATAAATTTGTGCTCTTTGGTAAATTTGAGCTAGTAGCTCAGGAAATGTAAGGCTAGGGGCTTAAAGCCCAAAGTGTTAAGATTCTGTATCTTGGATTTTTCCCAATCTTGTTTAATGTTTGCTACTTGTACCTGCAATATTGTCATAAAATCTTGTCATGTGTGAAGTTCTGAAAATATAACCTTCAGTTTAAGTTTTAAATTCAATTCTTGACATTGTAGTTAGACCCATTCACCCCGGCAGCTTCTTTCACCTCTGCGTTCCACGGGTAACCCCATAACAATTATTATTATTATTATTATTATTATTATTATTATTTAAGTCTCCGTTTTCTCATGCACTCAGTTAGCCTTTCATTGTCTCGGTAAAGTTCTTCCCTTCCTCGCAGCCTATACTGTCCATCCACAATCTTTGGACCCATTATTTTGCGAAGGATCTTTCTTTCAAATTTCTCAGCTTCTCTCAGTCCCGCTTTTCCTGTCATTTGGAGGCACTCACTAGCATACAGACATTCCGTTTTAATCACTGTATTGTAGTGCCTTAGTTTAGCTCGTCTGGAGATGGTTTTCTTGTATTTATTTTTTCTTCTTGCATTTATTTAGAATGGATGAGAAGAGACTAACGAAAAGGATTTTCACAATACTAGACAGCAGACCTAAAGTGTCGGACAAATGGTTCAGGGAGGTGAGAAAGGATCTCAGACAGGTAGGACTAAATTCGGAAGACATCTCAAACCGAACAAAGTTTAGGTCAGTGATCGACAGATTTCAGGGATTCCATGACGAACCAAAACTTAACCGTGGGTGGACGGACGAAAGAAGACAGGCTGCCAGAGAGAGGATGCTGAAGTTCTGGGCTGTGAGGAAGGCTTCCAGAAACATGTAATTGTTATCTAACGTGGTCTCTAATGGCCGTAAACGAATATATATATATATATATATTATTATTATTATTATTATTATTATTATTATTATTATTATTATTATTATTATGCTTGTTGTTTTAAGGGGCCTTGACATTGTAGTTAGACCCATTCACCCCGGCACCTTCTTTCTCCTCTGCGTTCCACGGGTAACCCCGTAACAATTATTATTATTATTATTATTATTATTATTATTATTATTATTATTATTATTATTATTATTATTATTATTATTATTATTATTATTTTGATGATGATGATGATGCTTGTTGTTTTAAGGGCCTAACATCGAAGGTCATCGGCCCCTATTATTATTTTACTCCTTACGTTAGTATCATCATGATCGTTGTATTACTAAGCTATTAACAATTACGTTAATTCAATCATACATAAACACACACACACACTTCCATTATTGCGTGCTATACTTTCCACGCCTTAGTGAATGAAATGAACACCTCCGTAATATTTAATTTGTAACTCTACCTTGTATTCTACCTTCTTCTAGCCTCTTGTCTTGAAATCACTTATCATCAAGTCTAATTTTCATCTCCCCGGTTTCTCTCTACCCCCATCACGCGACTCTATTTATTTTCCCACATTTCTTAGCCTCCTCCATTAGTACGGTAGACCGAGACAAGTTGACGATGCTAAGCTTTGAGAGGTCGTACGTTAAACAAGATCATCCAAAATCCCTTTTATTCACTTTCAAAACATACATTACTCTATACTCTGTTATATTATGTCCTTATAATTACATTCTTGAAAGATGTTCCAAAGTAATTACCGTAATTAAAATTCATAACTTGAGCAAATTCTCCATCTTGTCCCAGGGGCATATGTCTATAGTTTGGCACTTAAATATCAGAGTTTTAAGATATCTTTTGATTGTACAGTATTTAACAGTAATCACACACAAAAAATCCTCCTTCATAATTAGAACACTTCTCATGCCACCATTCACTACATCTACTGAAATGAATTCAATCATCTTCTGGAGAATCCACGTAGGGTTCACTGCACTTAGGGCACTCAACTCTGTTATTGTCCTTAGGAAGCAAAGTAGATGTGAAAAGAGAGCCCTTTGCTGCCAGTTTCTTCTTCCGTTCCATCTCCTTTGTTTCTTTGCTTCTCTTTTCTTCTTAATTGTATGTCTCTTGTAGGGTAACTTGTTACGGCTGATGCTTATCCAGCTTGCCTTTTCCTGGTCGTTGATCTACGGGCCTTCGGCAAAGGCTTCAGGTCATTGATGGAAGGGCTCTTAGAGGACTTCAATTGATTTTCTCCGTCCTTCCGAGAAGAAGGTCCTGGTTGTGGTGCAGGCAATGCTGCTTCTTGCTGTGAGTTGGCATTTTATGTTGAGATTGTGAGATCTGGCAAGTGAGTGGGTGGATCAGATTCTGTGGAAGGCACTGATTTTTCTGGTATATCTCTCTCTGTTGTAGCTGCGGGAACATGGTTGCATTCGTTAAATAATTATGGATTGAATAACTCTATTCCAGTTGCTTCGAAACCTCTTATAGCATTGGTCGTAGTCACAGTTCTTGTGAATGCTCCAGAAAAAACCCTCTTGCAATGTTTCGATCATTTATCTGATGTCCAGGATAAGACACCAGATAACTTTCACAAGGTTGGGAGTAAACTGTCTTCACGGAACCAAGGAACGACGCACCAAGTAGCTACAGCCTGTGGGACGTATGTGGTGGCAATCCAATAAAGATGATTCCTTTCTCTCGACAAACGATTACTGCCTGTAAGGAAATGTGTGAACTATGGTTGTCCACAATCAATAAAACAGGATCATTATTACTGGGCTTCATATGATCCGTAAAATGCTGTAAGTAAACAACAAACATCCATCCTGTTTCATTTGCATGTCCAACTGATCCAGGAGGAAGCCATCCAGTAGCTCTGGTTTCATTCTTTTTCTAGGAAAAATAAAAAATGGTGGGACATACACTCCACTGGCCCTCATGGCGCAAACTAGAGTGATATGTCTGCCCCTGTCTACGGACGTAATTTTAGCTACACGTCTAGTACCTTTTTGGGGAGATCACTCTTGGCTGTCTATTGGGCACAGTGGAAAAACCTGATTCATCTGCATTGAAGATTGCTTGTGGCGTAAAACCGTATTTTACCCAAATTTCTCTCAATATTGAATACAATTTGTGCACTCCAGCCTTGTTGAAACCCATCAAACGCCCTATAGAGGTTGCTTCAGGAGTTCTCATCGTAAAGTTAAAATTATGCAAGAAGTTAGTGAGCCAAACTTCTCCTGCTATTCTTGTTACGTTGTTGAAGGGATGTGCAACGTTGCTCGTCTCAGCAAAATCATACACTAATCTCCTACAGTTTATTTTGGTCAGTCCAAAAGGTCTTTGTTTTTCTTCACCCCAGCCCCTCCTTTCAGTTTTGCGTTTATACTTTCTAGGAATGTCTGGAAACATGAATAAAATCATGCCTAAATTTCTGCTGTAACTGTGATAATAAATAATAATAATAACTAAGAAAGTAACAACGCACAAAGAAGTGATTAATTCAACATATCCCCAAAGAAGGTGAAACCAAAGGAGAAGAAGAAACTACAACAGTGATAAGGAAAATTATGCTACTAAAATGCTATTCTTTAAGAAAGTAACAACGCACAAAGAAGTGATTGATTCAACATACCCCCAAAGAAGGTGAAACCAAAGAAGAAGAAACAACAGTGATAAGGAAAATTATGCTACTAAAATGCTATTCTTTTCATAGTCGGTAGACGTGGGGCAAGATGACGAATTCGTCAACTGGCACCCGCCATCTGACACCAGATATTCCTTCTTACGTATAGTATTTTTCCAGTGAACAAGAGATTAAATTCTGTAACATCCTCCACAAACCAAGAACATAACTACATGTAGTAACAAAACACATGCATAACAAGTTGCATAGCTCACACTATACAATCACGAAAGCTTACTGAACTTACGATGCGCAGGTCGCCTCAGGGTGTCAAATCAAAAGACCTGCACCTGGCGAGCTGAGCATGTCTTCGGATACTCCCAGCACTAAAAGCCATATGAAATTTCATTTTTACTGAACTTACCTTGAATATTACAATAGTGGCGCGCGAAATATACCCCTCCTCCCAACAATGACCACTCTTAGAGCGAATGGGAAGTTCCTGTGCAAGTAGCTTATAGCGGGCGAGGGTGACACTCAAGGACACAGAGTAGCCAACCATTTCGGTAGGTAACTAAAGGAGTTATTTGCCATTAGTCATCTTGCCCCTTTCGTCAACTTGCCCCGGTCTCCCCTACCACTTAACCCCGCCAACCGAGCACAGTTTTATTCAATGTCTACATTCCTAACTGCCAACGCCCGTAGCCGTGTTGAAACACCGGATCCCGTGAGATCTCCGAAGTTAAGCAACATTGGGCATGGTCAGGAGTTGGATGGGTTGCCACGCGCTGTTGGTGGGGGGTAAGGAAATGGAGAAGCGGAAAGGAACTGGCCACCCTACCACACGTAAACTCCTGCTCAGGAACACCTCTGCGGAGGTTCGGACCTGCCTTCGGGCAGAATAACCCTTATCTACATTCCCAACTTAGCCTTTGTATGTCCACTCCGACTGCCTTCCGGCTGTTATCATCACCTAATAATATTATTTGTTATATATCCCTCTAGCTACTTTTTTGTGGTATTCGGAGACTCTGAGGTGTCAAAAAGTTTGTCCTGTGAGAATTCTCTTACCTTGCCGGGAAATCTACCGACACGAGGCAGCCGTATTTCAGTACCTGCAAATACTACCCGACTGAGCGGGGATCGTATCCGACCTATTGGGCTCATAAGGTCAGCACACTACCGTCAGAGCCACTCACCTCTGCTAAATAAGAAGTAACCGCAGTAAAACTGTTATGTCTGACTTTCAGGAAGAACATTGACAATTCCGTCATTTGTTTCAAAAGAAACAAACTCCATGATGGGACTCGCCTAACAAGCGACCGCTGCTCACTCCAAATGACTTTAGATTACGTGGTGGCACGTGGTCAGCACAATGAATCCTCGCGGTTGTTATTCTTGGCTTTCTCATCGTCAGATAGCTCCTCAACTGCTCTCCCATAGGCTGAGTGGAGCACAAACCAGCCCTCAGATCAAGGTAAAAGTCTCTGACCTGATCAGGGATCTTTGCTAGTGGCTTTATACGTCGCACTGACACAGATAGGTCTTATGGCGACGATGGGATAAGAAAGACCTAGGAATTGGAAGGAAGCGGCCGTGGCCTTATTTAAGGTACAGCCCCAGCATTTGCCTGGTGTAAAAATGGGAAGCCACGGAAAACCATCTTCAGGGCTGCCGAAAGTGGGATTCGAACCCACTATCTCCCGGATGCAAGCTCACAGCCGCGCGCCCTTAACCGCACGTCCAACTCGCCCGGTGGTCGGGGATCGAACCCGGGGGCTTCCTGTAAGAGAAAATTTACTACCCCTACACTACGAACGCTGCTCTCATTTGTTTCAGCCGGAACAAAATAATGTGGCACTCCAAAGTTTCAGTGGTTACTCTTACAAACTAAAGGTAAGGTCAATGTGCCAGCGAATGTAAATTTTCAAACTCCTTCGCAAACTAGTAAGTACCCACCGAAGTTCCGACTCGAATATTAAGAAGGATGATGTTATTCCCTTCCGTTATACTACCTAATGCTAATGCAGTTTGTAGCACGAATATGTCGTACAGAAACAAGAATATAGGATGCTGTGACAGCTTCCATAGCTGCCGTAGCGTAACGCACTGGTAAGCAAGGTTACGGCCGCTGGACTAGTGACCGCTGTGCGGAGAAACAGACTTGCCTAATGAATGCTATGCTCTGTTCACGTCTTACAAATTGGAAACCACGATCACACCTCCATATCATTAACAAACACTCTGGACCCCGTTCTTTTCTTTTATTCGCTTTGGCCTCGTCTTTAAACAGGTTTGCAGCCTAAGAAGCCGTTACTTGATACCAGTTGTCTTGGCAAACCGAGCGTACCACAGGACAGGACAGGATGCGACAAGGCACAGTGCGGAGGCGGGCCACAATGAGAGGAGTAGGTAAACAAAGGCGAGACGACTAGCGCCCTATCACTTTCCATCTGTTTTCCACTTCACACTTCGCCTCAACCCTTCGTGTTATTGTGATACAATAACAAGTTCCGACACATTTAGAACATAAATTTGCTTATGATGCGCAATGTCGCCAACCACAAATAATGGCTTTACTCACGCTACAACCTACATCTCAACGACTCAAAATAACAGGCTGACAGAGCATCTAACACTGGACAAGGGACTGCCTGGCCGAGGCGGTAAAGGCGTGCCCGGTTCGCCCGGAAGGACGTGGTTTGGAATCCTCGTCAGGAAGTCCTAAATTTAAGAAACGAGATTTCCTCTTCCGGAGGTGCACATGGCCCTGAGGTTCACTCAGCCTACACCAAAAATGAGTACCAAGTTAATTCCTGGGGGCAAAGGCGGCCGGGCGTACCCCATCAAGTGCCGAGGTTACGGATAGTGGAAGCCTTTACCTTTCACCCCTCCAAGGGCCTTCACGGCCTGTACGGAGAAGACTTTGCTTTGCTTTTACCTAACACTGGACAATAACAATCCCTAAGTCTCATACTAAGTCGTTAGCATGATAGATTTCCGCTTAGATGACCTGGGTTCAATTTCAAATTCTCTCACGAATTGTAGACTAGTATAAACAGCACCCTCTCGGCCTCGAGAGCACGACGTAGATACGATATGAATTAAACTCTCACTCTTGTCCATCCCAAAAATAGTTTTCCGGGTTTTCCAACTTTATCTCCAAGTGAATGCTGCAATGGTACCTAATTCACGGGTTACAGCCACTCCTTTCCAATCACAGCCCTAATTAATTACAAACACACACATTAGTACTAATTTCACATGTAGACCAAGTACACGAGACGTATAACAGAGATGTCACAAGCACCGACATGGCTAATTAGCACGTGTAAAAAAGCTGTAGGATTGCATTCGGGAGATGATTATTTCAGCCCCCCATCCCACCGTCAGTACCTCTGAAGTGGATTCTCCTGGTTTTCCGTTTTCACACCAGACAAATAAACAAGCCACGGCCATTTCGTTTCTTAGTGTCGCCCAAAAACTAGTGTTGGCATAATAAATACTAAAGAAGCAAAATATGCCATGATCATATTACATGATTCATTGACAGTAGTTAATGAAATCATTTGGAATATAAGAGAGAGATATTTGTCCCATGCCTTGGAATAACACTGTATATCAACATTCCCCCCCACAATGAGGGTACAGACTTCATATCTGAAAAAATTGCTTATGACAATACCGCCGGAGATTTTTGTGAGCTCATAGGAGTGATTATTTGCGAATAATCGTAGCATTCTTCCGCCAAGGTTTGCTCATCAGACCCATAGTTTTTATGTGAAGTCCTTTCAGCTTCCGGCAACAAATTTCTAAGAAGGGAGAAAGGTATTACTATGGAATATGAATGAATAGTGTACCATCTACAGTACTTATAGTGAATGCTTTGTAAGAAAAGGATTTCTGACGGGATTTTCATGATGAAGAAACTGGTATACGTTCATCATAGCATGATAATAGTACCAAAGCAAAGGGTGTGCTGGGTATCTTATAACAACCGCCCGCAACTACTGCAACAAAAACAATGTGGCATGTCTTAGTTTATACCAATGAATATCAACAAAGACCAATTATCCTGGAGATGTATAACAGTATCAGATATAAACCGAAACCAACTTAAGAGCAAACAGTTCGTAGTGAACTTAATGAAACATACGTACACAATGATCAACGTATGCGTTTCTTTTTCATACGTACGAAGTAAAATGCAACATTCGATAATGAACTGAATCTCCAACCACTAATCTCCCTGTGGGTGGGGGCGGTAGAATAACAACCACGATGTACCCCGCCTGTCGCAAGAGGCGACTGAAAAGGGTCCTAAGGGTTCTGAACTTTGGAGCGTGGGCTGGCGACCACGGTGCCCTTGGCTGAGTCTTGGCATTGCTTCCACTTACTTGTGCCAGGCTCCTCACTTTCATCCGTCCTATCCGACTTCTCGAGCCCGACGCTATTAGGTTTCCGAGGGCTAGGGAGTCTTTTATTTTCACGCACTTCGTGGCCCTTGTCTTTCTTTGGCCGATACCTTCATTTATCGAAGTGACGGATCCCTTCCATTTTTCTCTCTGATTAGTGTTACATAGAGAATGGTTGCCTAGTTCCACTTCCTCTTAAAACAGTAATCACCACCACCACCTCCAACCACTAAGATACATTATTATATAAAGATAGTACTGCACAACACAATATATTCTATCACTTCTATCACCTTGTGTAAAAAATAGTCAAGAACGCTGTGAATTTCAAGAAATTCAAAAATATTTACCCTGTGTACTGTGCTTCATTCAAGCGATTATACGAGGGAGATGAAACAGATATGACATGTAAGGGAGGTTTGTCCATTCACGCTGACCGGGTGCTCCTCGTTTTATTGCTCATCCATTCAACTGACCCGGGTGCCGTACTACCGTACGAAAAACACTCTATAGGCTTTTGTGCTTTAAATCAGTTGTTTAAGGTGAAGTTATCAGTGCATATCATATGTGCCCCATATGATATGGATCGTATACCTATTGATCTAATGCCTAGTTTCCTAACTACAGAAGCCGCCCCTCATTATTTTGTACCGATATTTCCATAACACAGTGGCTATGAAAAACTGTTATAATAACACCAGATAGCTGTGTAGTGCCGCGGTGCCGAAGCAACTACGATATGTCAGTAAAATTATAATAGATGTAAGTTGTTTTCGATTGCTTATGGAACCTGATCTTTGTAGTAAATAGATTCGGTCGGTCTCATGCACAATCTGATCTAAACGAAGAGATCAGGAGTGTGTATGAAACACTTGAGCTTTATTGAAAAATGTATCAATAGAACGGAAAGACGTGTTTCTCTAAATGCGATCGCCCAATTTTGTGCGAAATAGAATTAAGAGTGATTTAAGTGTGTATGTGCAAGTGAACAATTAAGCTTTTACGAGATGAAAGTTCTAGCTTGCTAATCTGTAGATATTCTTTAGTTAAATAATGAACTTGTCTTTCATCTCTCATAGATTTTTGTAATAGTTATATTTTAACGGAAGATATCAATAACAGAATATGTCTTGTATCCCAGATTGATGCCATGTTTTACAACAGATCAAACTGTTATTGGAAGACACTGAGAATTATGATGACAGCTGCCTAAGAAAGTTAGACATTTTACGTAAGCAATTTGGAACCATATTTACGAAGAAACCGAAGTGTGGTTTGTCCACAATTTAATTTATATGCAGAGTGTGAAGCGCTATGACGTCATATGATTTTTTTGTCATTGCCAGGCATCGATATTTCTTTTGAAGTATCTCCTTCACCAGAAAATGGGAATAAGCATCCCTTTAAGCATGTTGTTCAAATTTCTGAGGGCGAAAAAATAGTGAATCTTCAAGTTGATGGAATTATAATGTAAAATTAAACGTCGACTATAAAAATGGACCATTGTTTGGGGTTACCGTGAATAAATGCATTTTTAGTTCCTTCTGCCATTGGTCATTTCAAAGAAGTAATCAAACTTACAGACTTAGATTAA
Source organism: Anabrus simplex (assembly GCF_040414725.1). Classification (NCBI taxonomy): domain Eukaryota; kingdom Metazoa; phylum Arthropoda; class Insecta; order Orthoptera; family Tettigoniidae; genus Anabrus; species Anabrus simplex. Next base: position 1,501,650,857 of record NC_090265.1, read on the forward strand.
GTAAAAACGTGTAAAGATATCTTATGAGAAATACAAACCTTCTGTGTCATAACTGACAATAAAAACGAGAACAAAATTATTGAATATTCAGACGGTAGTTATTACTTCTGAATTGGAAATAGTTCCGTAAAAACAAAAGGAAATTAGAGATAGCATCGTTGTCTTGGGTCATCAGACAAACTACTACAGTATCTTATAAATAAAGAAGTTTTCATGATATTGTATGTACCGTACTTGTTTTGTTGACTGGCTTTTTAAATATTAAGTTTACAGAGCAATGTCGACAGTGATTTAGATCAAGAATCATTCATAATGTTGTTTTGAAATATAAGTAGCTGAGTCTCGATTTTATCCCCAACTGTGTAGTTAAGGACGGCACGTTGCTACTTTATGTGGGCCAGGCTATGACTAGAAACAGCCGTGATCCAGTGCATCGTGAAGGACGTAGGCATGATTAGGCTCTGATTACTCCGCGAATTTTTGGTAATTTAATGAAAGTGTGTAAATTGACGTCTCTATTGCGAAAGAAGGCAAACGTGCACCAATTTCAGAATACTTCTAACCAGGTAATTCCGTAATTACCCATGCACAGCAGATAAAGTGTTGCGAATATATCATCTTATTCCCTCTTTCATATTATTTTCGCTGGAAATATGTGTGTTTTCCGAGTTCTAGAACCAAACGTACCAGCTTCTTCTTCACAGCAGATCAGCAATTTATCTCCATGTTTTACACATATGGAAAGTTTACTCAATTATCATCGGAAATATCGAAAGTATCTCGGGATTAATTTCTCCAATAGTTTAATAGGCTGATTTTGTTGTGGAATTTGTAGCGTGTAACTTGTTGGACTAAATTCAGAAGAACCATGAAGGGCACTCAATCGTCATGGTATGGTTTTCTCGTATTTTCTTGGATGCACCTCCCGGGTCGTTGACACAATAAAATGATTCGAAAGTCAAAGCTAAGAGGCTCGCATGAATGACCACGGTGACGTTTTGCTGATATCCTTATGATTAATTTTCCCAAGGTCAGGATCGATAATTGAAATATGTAATTTTTTTCTGCACCTAACAAGGTACATTATCTAATTTATGCTTTTCTCTACAAGGTGCTTATCATATTCATTCCTTCACATCATGTTACGTCTTTTGTTTGTTTCATGTCAATTTTCAAACAATTTACGTGATAGATTTTATGTTTTACTTCTACCTAGATGTATTTTTACGCTTGGAAATTATTGTGTCGCGAAGCTACTGCATTGAATTAGTGGTTTCGGTCAGCTGTAATTTGTGAAAATGCAAATGACTTCACCAACAAATCTAGCCTTAAATCGCTCTGTTCTTTGCCCGACCTTATTGTACGTGAGCGAAAGCCAGGTGGACTGATTCATAAGTAGTAAATACGAACGAGTGGGAAAAATAACAGAAAAGCAATCGCACTGATCAGATAAAGGTTATGTTAGGAATGAATACGATGGATGTTGGAGTTAATAATAATAATAATAATAATAATAATAATAATAATAATAATATTAATAATAATAATAAATTATTGTGGCTATTTATAGCTGGGTGCAGCCCTTGTAAGTGGTGTGTGAGTTGCAGGGATGTTGGGACAGCACAAACACCCAGCCTCCGTGTCATTGTAATTAACTAATGAAGGTTAAAATACCTAATCCGGCCGTGGATCGAACCCGGGACCCTCTGAACCGAAGGCCAGTACGCTGACCATTCAGCCAACGAGTGGGACAATAATAATAATAATAATAATAATAATAATAATAATAATAATAATAATATGAATGCAATGTCATTTGAATTGCTATCGGTCTTAAAATACGCTGAAGTGTCACTTTTGTTGTGAAAAAGTAATATTTAACTTGGCAATAAATTTACAGATTTGAGTTTATGCAATTATTTAATTAATTGATGAATTAATGTTATTGATTTTACGTCCCATCAACTAAAGTGTTGGTATTCGGAGACATCAATATACCGGAAGGTTGTACCGAAGAAGTCTGACGTATTTGAGTACCTTCAAAGAGTACCGAGCCATGATCAAACCCATCAACTTGGGCTCAGAAGGCAGTGCTGTACTTTCTGAGCCACTCAGCCAGTCTTTCATGCAATTAAGTACATTTACATTCTACACGATTCTTCTAGATTCGATCACGCAATCTTTCGCACAAGAGCTGAGTGCCAAAATCAACAACACTGCTCCACCTGGCTGATTACCGAACTAAACAATATTTGTGCCCTTTTCGGTATGATTACAAATTTGCTATATGATTAATGACTAATTTGATTGTCATCATATTATTAATTATTTGTATTTATAAATAAATAATCAATAATCATGATAACCTAAATGCATGATTCCTGACAACAACAAAAAATATAAGCTACTTCGGACTGTTTCAAGGAATATTTTACTGAAGTCCTTGAACCTTGAATATTATATTGATCAAACACAAATCTTATTGTAACCTAGTTTGCCTAGTAAATGTATAATTAATATTTTGAATAACACCAACCACTTAGTTTTAGTATCAGTGCTTCATAACTGACTTACAGAAGGAATTGCTGTAGTGCTGGGCGAGTTTTCATCTCATTTGGTCATCTGTTATCCTTGAGCAAGGTTTGTTTTCAAGGAAATAAGTGCCCACTATTAAAAATAAAAAAGTAGCCTTGTACTGGTGTATGAGTAGTTGTTTGTTTTAGCCCACTGCAGAGTTCAGCTGGTAAGGAGAGAGACAGGTTATTACTGCTCCACCTCAGGTAGGCTTCACCTCTGGCCCCACGTTCTAGGCGTGTTCCTCAGTACTGCTGGACAGCCCAATTGCTTGTTGCCCGCGCATGTTAACATTCGATCTGTTGATCGCTCACGGAGGAATTTGTTCTGCAAGAGCGACCATCAACAGCAACAGATGTTACACCATTGATAAATGTAATAAACTTACCACAGTATAGATAATTATTATGAGGGTAGGAAGGACAGTTTTGCCTTTCTAGCTCTTAATTTTAAGATAAGATGAGAAATATTGAGTCACCCACGTCATTGTAGATGTAGAAAATCTTCAAAATCAGATAAACTAAAAATATAGTTTCCTAACTGTAATAGTCCTTAATAGTCGTTAAATTTATTCCATATTTTTTCGTGACGTGCAAGGCCCATATTTTAATTAGGCAAGTAAATGAGGTTTTATTTTCACACGAACAATATACGATTTTTAATTATACGTAAATCATGTGTGTTGCTCACGATGTTACTGAGATCATCATTATATTTTTTTAATAAATTATTTTCAAGAACGGAAAATTGCCTGAATTCATCATTACTTTTAGTTTTCAGCAGGGGCTGCCTGACCAAGGCGGAAAAGGCGTGATCGGTTCACCCGGAAGGACGTAGGTTCGATTCCCGTCTTGTAGACGAAAAATTTAAGAAACAAGATTTCCACTTCCGGAGGTGCATATGGCCGGTTCACTCGGCCTACACCAAAAATGAGTACCGGATTAATTCCTGCGGGCAGAGGTGGTCGGGCGTAGAGCTAACCACTCTACCCCACCATGTGTTGAGGTTACGGATAGCGGAAGCCTTTACCTTGCACCCCTCCAGGGGCCTTCATGGCCTGTACAGAGATGGCTTGCTTTTTTTAGTTTCAGCAGTTCAATAAATCTTTGTAATCAAATTAATGGGGCCATAAATGACTAACGAATAAAAAATTAATAAATAATGTTGCCATGGTGAGGTTGTGTTCCCACAACAAACATGTACGAGTAGCTTCACAGCAATTGGCCAGCAATGCAGCATGGTGCTCAAAGAACAGAGTTACTGTAGTGTAGGGTTGCGGAAGTTCAGGCGCGAGATTAGAAAACTAAACAAATTCACTTTCGTACAATTATAGAAAGACCTCAAAATGTTGTAAACACAGTCCTTCTCCTGATTTAAAGGGAAAACAGTGGTGAGTTTTAAAATACTCTTTCAATGTGGAGGAAGTCGGTCAAATGTAATACATACGTTTTCAGAACATGTTTTACACAGTTAGCTTAACGTCGCACCGACATAGATAGGTGTTATGGCGACGATGGGACACGAAAGGGCTAAGAGTGGGAAGGAAGCGGTCGTGGTCTTAATTAAGGTACAGCCCCAGCATTAGCCGATGGACGAGTCACCATCAACAGCGTCATATGCCCTCACTCTGTATGAGGTTTAGAATTGAACAGTAGACATGCAATGTAGTGATTAGAAAATGTATACCACCACCTCTTACCCTGCCGGCCAACATTCTAATGATTACTTTTATGTCCATCAGCGGGATTCGAAACAGCTAACCACGGCTTCAGACCTTACATACTTGATGCCTTAACAGTCCTGACCACCAGGCTGGCACCACACGGTAGATTACTATGATGTCACATGATTTCAAAGAGTTATAAATTGACTAAGCCATCCAGAAATCGTTTATTTCCCATCCATGCATGCTGTAAAATTTCTTTTAAAAATAGAGGTTTCTACTCTCATTATACATTCGTGTAGCATAATCATACCCCTACGTACAACCTCTGTTCAGCTCATTCTTCATCTAACTCTCTTTGTCTTAGTCTTCTTGAGCATTTCCAAACTCCTTTTACAATTGCCCTTATAGACTTCTTTCCGGAATGATTAACCGCTTCTCATTGTCTCTTACTCTTGCAATTAAAACTTTATACAGACCTAAATGTGCTTATTTTTATCCTATATAACATTCTTCAAGGGGCTGCCTGGCCAAGGCGATGAAGGCGTGCTCGGTTCACCCGGAAGAACGTGGGTTCGATTCCCCGTCTGGAAGTCAAAAAATTTAAGAAACGAGATTTCCTCTTCCGGAGGTGCACATGGCCCTGAGGTTCACTCAGCCTACACCAAAAATGATTACCAGGTTAATTCCTGGGGGCAAAGGCGGCCGGGCATAGAGCTAACCACTCTACCCCTCCAAGTGCCGAAGTTAAGGATAGTCGAAGCCTTTACCTTCCACCACTCCAAGGGCCTTCATGGCCTGCACGGAGGTGACTTTGCTTTGCATAACAATCATCATTAACTTAAAGAGCGCCGAAGTGCCAGGAATTTTTCCCTCTTGTTGATAAATGACCATAATGACGATAATGGATGCAAGGAAGTAGTTTTACACGACTGTTGATATCGTGATAAAAGCAACGGGAACTCCATTTTTGTGCGGAATCCGAAGCACAATGGTGGTGATTTGATTGTTTTAAGAGGGAATACAACCGGGCGACCATCTTCTCTCAACACTAATCAGAGACCTCGCAAACCTAATCCCGTAACAAGAGTTGACTGAGGAGAGTCAGGTAAGAAATATGAATGAAAAGAATAACTGTATGCAATATCCAGAATCGCGGTCCCGTGGTCACCAATCCACGCTCTCATAATTACTTGGTGCTTCTTCCCTCAGTCACCTCTTACGACAGGTTGGGTATACCGTTAATGTATTTCACCGCCTCCATCCACAGAGGGGAGTCCGACATACTGGAATTTTCGTTTCAATAATCCCACAGGCAATGGCCAAGATTCGAACCGAGGCCGCCTTCCTGATAAGGCAGTGGCGATGCCAATCGGCTATCACGCCCATATGTCTTTTACAATTGGCTTTACGTTGCACCGAAACAAATAGGTCTTATGGCGACGATGGGGCATGTAAAGGGCTAGGAGTCGGAAGGAAGCGGCCGTGGCCTTAATGAAGGTACAGCCCCAGCATTTTCCTGGTGTGAAAATGGCGAAATCACGGAAAACCATGTTCAGGGCTGTCGACAGTGGGGTACGAACCCACTGTCTCCCGAATGCAACCTAACAGCTGCGCATCTCTATCCGCATGGCCGGCCAACTCGCTCGGTCGCCTGTATGTCTATGGTGATGGTAGTGATAGTGGTGTCGATAGAGGCACTGATTGCTTTGAAGGGCAAACCAACGGTATTGAAATGAAATGGCGTATGGCGTTTAGTGCCGGGAATGTCCATGGACAAGTTCTGCTCGTCAGGTGCAGGTGTTTTAGACTTGACTCCCGTAGGTGACCTGCGCGTCGTGATGAAGATGAAATGATGATGAAGACGACACATGAACCCAGCCCCCGTGCGAGCGAAATTAACCAATGATGGTTAAATTCTCGACCCTGCCTGGAATCGAACCCGAGACCCTTGTGACCAAGGCCAGCACCCTAACCATTTAGCCATGGAGCCGGACAACAACGGTATTAGCAGCCCCGGACGTTCGTTCTGGAAGGGGTTCTTGAACATATCGGTTCTAATGACAAGGGTCACTCACATTTAAACACTCTAAACCATCAACTGACTGCGCTGAGATTTGATACTGACATCTTGAACACAGGAGGCGCGAGAGTTCTGCGACAACATCCGTCGGACTTGCAGATCAACTGAAGAACATCTCATACGTGCTGGAATTAGGAGAATTTGGTGTCAAGTCTCTATATCATTGAATACAGTATTACCACACCATTCCTCTTTAGGCAAAGCTGACCTCAAAATCCACCTACTGCAATCTAATTAATATTGTTAATAGAGACTAGGACAAATAATCGAATTCATTCCTGCCCATCACTGCCTCAATCAGGCATGTTATCTCTTAATATCTAGCTTATTACTTATCGGACAGCACACTTGTTTGACCATTCCAGTCCTTCTTATTTGCATGATTCCTCAAAGCGCGACCCGACGATAATGAACATGCTTAGGTCATAAAATTAAATTACAGAGCATGTCAAGCTGTTTTATGTTATGTGCTAACAGGATAAGCACTATCGCTCCTCATGGCCATCTGGTCATATTTAGCACAAGATGTGTGTGCATTGCCTTCTTTTTTTCTTTAATATACAGTTGAACAGTCCTTGCGATGCTTTCAGGCACTTAAATTTTCAAGATATGTCGCTCAGCAATTAGCTTGGACTTGTGAGATGACACGGCATATAACTTTTAATCGCCGGTCCAATTACTAACCAGAGAGTTGGAGAGGATAGAAAGAGACAGCAGCACGAATGACGTCATAAGGTGACCGCAGAACCAGTTTCCTGAGAGGTGACAGGGCTGTAGCCGCAGGGTCGTCTTCCGTGTTGGTCGACCGGCATGCGATGTCGTCGTGTCGCAGTGTCCGCTCCTCCCGCGCCTGTGGTCTGGTACAGTCACGATGACAAACACAGGACTCACGCCTTCGCACTCTGAGTTTGTGTGACATCATTTTATCCCATTTCCTCGCAGCAAAATCCATGTTTAACCGTTTATGTCTCACGCCCTTGCAATGAAACTACTCACAAAGCCTTGATGTCAAGTTCTTCAAGAACAGTTAATGTCACCAGACTAAATTCATGCTCCTAGCGCATAGTCAAAGCATCAAAAGCAGTAACTTACGGTGTTGTTAGCTCCCCCAAGATCACATGTTCAATTCCTAAGGGCAGAAAAAGCCCATTTGACATTCCATTTCGTACAATGTTGACTTGTAAAAGATCTCTGAGACAAAATGAATTCAGCCACAGATCACCCTACAGAGATCCACATCTCCTGTCATCTAGTGTAGGAAAACGGAACGTCAAAATTGACACACAGGAAGCCTAGACGGCGTCAAATCAAAATGCCTGCAAATGGCAGTTGAGTCCATACGACTAAACAACATAACACCATTCGTGAGATAATCACCAACGCTCTCCGAATTAAGGGACGAAAAGTTCATGAAGAGATAAACTATAAACTGCCTTGCTGTAAATGCCAGTAATCGTAGAATAGACATTATCTCCATTAGCAGGAAGAAATAATAATAATAATAATAATAATAATAATAATAATAATAATAATAATAATAACGAATGAAGGAAGTGTGGGCACAAAGAAAGGCAAATGCCTGTCTCTAAGTACTTTGCGTAGTCCTAATGGGCTCATTCGCAATATATATATATATATATATATAATAATAATTTCGTGTGGCTATTTCTAGCCGGCTGCAGCCCTTGTAATGCAGACCCTCCGATGATGGTGGGTGGCATAGGCTATGTCATGTGTAGGTAACTACGGGAATCGAACCCGGGGCCCTATGAACCACAGATCAGCACGCTAACTATTTAGTCATAGAGCGCAGAAATTATTGATCCCACTGTTCCGTTTGAACTAAACAACCCGAGGAAATGGATGAAGAAAATAAAGCCATTTACGAACCCACTTTACTGTATTTCTTGGACAAATGTAATCTAAAGTTCGCTCTCATTGGCCTCTTCTTTGGGTCTAGATGTAAAATTCGACGTTCTTTTATAGACTGCAGAAAAGGATATAAAATGGACAAATTCGTGATCACTATTATAAAGCACGTTTTTGCTATCCTTAAACACGTTTAAATCGTAACAACTTAGTTATATTTGAAACCAACAACAACAACAACAACAACAACAACAATAATAATAATAATAATAATAATAATAATAATAATAATAATAATAATAATAATAATAATCCTTCATATCACGCATGAATAAAATGGAAATAGCATTCCGTCTTAACCAAGGGTGTATATAACAAAAGATTAATATCCTTCAACGTCAAGTTCAGACACTACTGCACCGTCATTCGTCCGGAGGACCTCGATGCAGTGGAGTGCTTTGCAATGAGCAAAAAGTGCTTATTGAGGAACTTGTGATCAAAGAAAGAAAGAAAGAAAGAAAGAAAGATTTTGAGGGAAATCTTGCCTCCCATCAAAGAGAAAGGTGAATGTAGAAGACGGCACAACCACGAGCTCTATTTCCACGTGGAAAAGATAATCTAATCGACGCGGAAGAGAAGGATTGCTTTCTATAACCAAATGACAAGAATGAGCCCAGTAAGTTTAACAAAGTGCACCTCCTCCTACTTCCAGGATACTATCATTATTATTGTCAGTATTATTATTATTATTATTATTATTATTATTATTATTATTATTATTATTATTATTATTATTTTACATCGTTATGCCCTATTTAGTAGCTCGATTGAACAAGCTTAGCTGACGTGTTGGCCATCCAAAATTATTATTATTATTAGGGCCTATTACTATTAGTAGTAGTAGTAGTAGTAAACCGAGCTCGATAGCTGCAGTCGCTTAAGTGCGGCCAGTATCCAGTATTCGGGAGATAGTAGGTTCGAACCCCACTGTCGGCAGCTCTGAAGATGGTTTTCCGTGGTTTCCCATTTTCACACCAGGAAAATGCTGGGGCTTACCTTAATTAAGGCCATGGCCGCTTCCTTCCCACTCCTATCCCTTCCCTATCCCATCGCCGCCATAAGACCTATCTTTGTCGGTGCGACGTAAAGCAACTAGCAAAAAAAAAAGTAGTAGTAACAAATACATCACAACTGGGAAATATCCCGATGGCAATAATCACTTACAGTATTGTGATAATAAAATAATGTTAAAACATAATTAACTAACAGCAACAACTACTGCTACTACAACTACAGCACAACAAGCAATTAATACTGTGGTACTAGTTTAACATTCTAAATTCAGCATTATTATATACAAATTCGCATACAACTTAAGTATTTCCAGTACTTAATACTACGCCTACCGAGCTCGATAGCTGCTGTCGCTTAATTGCTGCCAGTATCCAGTATTCGGGAGATAATGGGTTCGAGCCCCACTGTCGGCAGCCCTGAAGATGGTTTTCCGTGGTTTCCCATTTTCACATCAAGCAAATGCTAGGGCTGTACCTAATTAAGGCCACGGCCGCTTCCTTCCCACTTCTAGCTCCTTCCTGTCCCATCGTCGCCCAAGACCTGTCTGTGTCGGTGCGACGTAAAGCAAGTTGCAAAAAAAAAAAAAAAAAAAAAAATCACTACGCCTTACAAAACTGTAGGCTGGGCTTACTACTAGCGTCACATTACAACAACGTCATATACAGATTGACACATACCTTAAGTATTTCAAAATGTTACACTATGACCTACAGTAGATTGAGCGGTCCAATTACTAATTATTATCTTAGCCTTGTAAATACCGCACATCCATATTCAAACTCAACCTTAAACAATTCAGATGCCTTAATACTACAATAGAATGCATTAAAACATGACACCATCACATAGAAATTTACATACAATTTACAGAATGCTGCAGTCTATTCTTGAAGCATCTTACATTTTTGGGAAAAGTCTGTAAGACAGCTGCGGCTAATGCATTCGTCATCAATTTACCATAGTTAGTTTTCTGCGATCTTTCTTATACATATTTTATGCAGATGATCTGTCTTACTTATGTAACAGGGCTTTTATAGTCGACTGTTCAACTCTTCCCAAGCTGGCTTATTCGTGTAAGCATTATACATGGCACATAACCGTGTTCGTTTCCTTCTAGTCCCCAGTGTCTCTCACTCAAGTTTTTCTAACATACTTGTCACACTACTTCTAGGATTGAAATCATTCAGCACGATTCTTGCAGCCTTTCGCTGTACCTTATCAAGTTCCTTAATGAGTCCTGTTGGGTATGGATCCCATCGGCTGCTCCCTATTCCAGAACTGGCCTAATGATTGATAGATAGCCCTGCCCCTTCGCCTGGGAATTGCTGCCCTTTAGCACCCCCATCACGAAGTGTAAGGACTTATACGCTTTGGCAATTACACTTCCTACGTGGGTATCCCATTTTAGATCTCCCTTTGCGTGGATTCCTAGGTACTTGCATGAGTCACTCTCAACCAGAGCGTCCGATCCAAAACAATCTTGAAAGTTCCCTTGGCTATGTTTCTTTCCCATTCTTATGAGACTGCATTTTCGAAAGATGAAGACAAAAGGTGTCTGGTTCACTGAGGTAAGAAAAGATCTACAAAGGTGGATATCACACATAATGATATCCTGAAGCGCAGCCCACTTGAGAAGAAACTCTAAGACCACAAGAGTTTCCAAGAAAAGCTGAAGCTGAAAACAGGGAAGGCATGGACCGAAGCAAGACAGGAACAGCACCGGCAACGAATGCAGGAGTACTGGTCAAAATGTCAAAGCCCAGGGAAGTGACAGTTGTTTGGATTTTTTTTCTAGTGGTTTAACATCGCACTAACACAATGAAGGTTTTCGTCGACGGAAAGATGGGAAAGCGCTAGGATTCGGAAGGTAGCGGCCGTGGCTTTAATTAAGGTACAGCCCCAGCCCAACATCTGCCTGGTGTGAAAATAGGAAATCAAGGAAAACCATTTTCATGGCTGCTGGTGGTGGGATTCGAACCCACTGTCTCCCGAATGCAAGCTCACAGCTGCGCGGTCCTAATCGCTCAGCCATCTCACTTGCTGACGGTTGAAATGACGTGACCCCTTAGTTGACGGAAATGACGATAATAATAATAATAATAATAATAATAATAATAATAATAATAATAATAATAATAATAATAATAATAATAATTTTAAGTTCCACAAACTAAGCTTATGGTTTTCGGACACGCTTAGGTGCCGGAATTTAGTCCTGCAATAGTTCTTTTACGTGTCTGCAAATCTACCGACACGAGACTGACGTATTTGAGCACCTTCAAACGCCACTACTGGACTGAGCCAACTTTGAGTCAGAAGGTCAGCACTCTACCATATGAGCTACTCAGTCCGTCAAAGCGTATTTTATAAAATGAAACCGAAATGTGTTATTTTCTGTCTTAGTTTGAGCCAGATTGTTAAAGTAGTAGTAGTAGTAGTAGTAGTAGTAGTAGTAGTTTGTTCCGAGATGGTTTCATTTCACACTAGATACGTGTCTTGTTAAGTTGTTGGATCCTCAAATAGATTCACCAGAAGTGCATAAAGAAAATATCAGGAATGAAGTAGCATGGCCTTGCTTTCATTTCTGAACCAGATAGTGCTATTTTCAGCACGACTGACCCTATGAGTGATACCTCTCATATTATCTAAACGCGCTAGTCATGCTCCAAAGGCCATTCGCTGCACCATCCATATTTCATGCATCTTCAATACTGCCACAGCCGTAAATAAGACTGTGACATTTTGTTCTGACCTATGCCGAAACAAATGCAAAAATCCTGCTTTCATCAAGATCTAGCAACAGGCGGACTCTAGATGTATTCTCTCTTATTCTTCTTCTGTCTCTCCAACGAATGATCATGTCACCATGGGCGTAATTTGAGTATTTTGAGTAAGGGTGGTTGGGATTACCGGGGGTTCCATGGCTCCTCCCTTTTGAGACTAATTTGCGAACACGAAATTGTTAATGATATTCTCTATCTTTCCTTTAGTATTCTATGTTAATTACTTTAATTTAATAACCAAACCTCTGTAGAGAAGAGAACATTCACACAGAATTTAAAAAATAACCTAATCCAAATGTATTTGTTACTTGCTCTATATTTATCCGTAAAACTAAAAATCAAGCAGACAACATGGAAAAAACTTTTCTTTAATTTACATAGTCTGATCACACCCTAGGTTTAAGCAAAATGAAGTCTTTCCTTTCGATTTGAATTAAAGATAAATTACTTTTGAAATGGCAACACCAGTATTGCTTTTGGTAGCCAATAAGCCAGGGATAATCTCTCCTGTACAGTATGAATTTAAACGCGAGCAAACATGAAAAAAATGCTCTCAGAGTTTGCTGCATTCATTGGAACTGTTAAAAAGATATGAAAAAGTGCTAAAAATTAGAGTGAGTGCACTTTTTAAATATATCTCTCTTGAATATACCTGTTTTTGATTCTTATATTTTGTAAATAAACAAAAACAGTGTTCAGCTCATACAGAAGAAGTTTCTTGTCCAAAGTGTAAAACTTCCGAACATATTTTACACTGACCACGTCTATTTCGCTTCCAATTATAACTTGACTTAGGCCTGATCTCTATCTTTTGCTTAAATATGTCAATAACAAGATACAATATTGCAGCTTTGTAGTGTTTTTTGCACTGTTTCAAATGGAGCTTTACTCCCACCGCCAATTTTCGCCGGATTGTTTGTTGCCTTTTCTTTGCAACTCTACTACCTCGGTGCAGTGATTGAAAACATTGAATAATAAATTCTTCAGTTCTAAAAGATCGTAAAACTTCAAGTGTCCTGGACCTCACTAATTTTACAACTTCGAAGGTCAAACTGATGGACTGTAGGATCTTTAATATTGAGTTACACTGCGTAAGAACTGTCTGAGTAAAAGCAAATCAAATAAAAATTTGAAATTATTCATGATTTTTTAACAGAGTATTGGCTTTTCTACAGCTGGCAGAGTCACTCCGTGAAATTTCTTGTAAGGTAGACAAATGGGCCTTAAAGTTACCTATTTATTTACAAGGAAAATATTAATAGTCGTTTTCTTCGCACTTTGTTTTACGTCGCACCGACACAGGTAGTTCTTATGGCGGCGATGGGATAGGAAAGGCCTAGGTGTGGGAAAGAAGCGGCCGTGGTCTTAATTGAGGTACAGCCCCCTGGTGTGAAAATGGGAAACCACGGAAAACCATTTTCAGGGCTGCCGACAGTGGGGTTCGAACCCACTATCTCCTGGATGCAAGCTCACAGCTGGGCGCCACTAACTGTTAATAGTGTTTTCACTTGTAATGTTAATAGTGTTAGTCAGGTCTGAAAAAAATTCTACATAAAGATAACGTTTTGACTTCAAAATGTTGTAATAAACATTAACACAAGCTGGCACATATTGAAACTTACTTCCTAAATCCGCTTACCCTCCAGGGTTGGGTCTTCCCCGAGTTTCAGCATGGGATCTCACCTCTGCAACCTGGAGCGTCGGATATTTGTTCCGGATACAACTGGGGAGGAGACCAGTACTTCGCCCAGGCAGCCTCACCTGCTAGGCTGAACAGGAGCCTTGTGGGGGATGGGAAGATTGGAAGGGATAGACAAGGAAGAAGGAGCGAAGTGGTCGTGGCCTTGAGTTAGTTACCATCCCGGCATTTGCCTGGAGAGGAAGTGGGAAAACACTTCGAGGATAGCTGAGGCGGGAATCGAACCTCCTCTACTCATTTGACCTACCGAGCCTGAGTGAACCCCGTTCTACTCCTCGTACCACTTTTCAAATCTAGTTCGTACTATGGGCGTAGCAAGGTGTATAATGAGCTCTTTGGTTTTCTTGAAAGATACGAGCTTGTGTTCCATTGTTCTTCCCTTTTATGTTGCTTCCAATCTGCAAGAAGTATCCCAAATTCAGATAATATCAGAAACAATAATTCATTTAAACCATTCCCAGTAATATCTCCAACTTCATGCAATCAAGATAAAGCACTCTTCAGCGGTAAGTGGCCTAGAAAACACATCCACCATTCTTTAAAAAAAAACCACACTAGACTGCTCTTTGCGACTTAGGTCTGGCGTACAATTTAGAATGTTGGAATAATATTTGTTCTTAAGTACAACAATTTTCATAATAAAACTCGTGTCACATTGTTCATTCACAGGTACTACAGTCACATTATCATCTTGCGTTCTCATTACAAATTTGTTTAACGCAACTTCCTGCCATGATGTTTCTATTATTTTTTTTTTCAGATCCTCCTTCTGCTTTTTCTTTTAAGAACCATTTCAGTATTTTCTATCAATTTTGAGTTACGTTGTGATAAATCACGGGGACAAAATGTGGACTTATCCGAATAATACAAAAACAACAAACAGGCCTCGCAGACAGGAAGAGAAACTACACTGACCGGAAGTTCGTTGTCGATAGAGATTGCCAACTGAACTAGAACTACAATGGTGTAAGACTCTCTTTCAAGGTGTTAATGATAGAAAAACATCGATAATTCAAATTGAATATTTTCAAGGAAGACAGTATCCGTGGAAAGTTCAACCTGTTTTTACTAATAATGCTTTTACAGGAGGATGACGATGTATTCAAGTAAATTGTATAATAAAACAAATGGTATAGTAATGTATAGTATGGTATAGTATAGTAAAACAAATATCTTCATCCTTATAGACAGGTGGTCTGTCGCAAAGAATTTAAAAATTATTGATATGCAGAGATTGTACTTCTTCATGCAAAAATTAAACTACCTGTAATATGCCTCATTTTTAATACAAAATTTCCCAAGCAACGGTATTTCTAGTTTTAGTATTCTCATTTAAATCATACCTGTGTATAAATTACCTGATTTTTAATTGGGCACAAAATGAGGAACTTAAAATAAGCTCTCAAAAAACTGCAGTTGTTCCCTTCGACAGCAAAAGAAAAAGGAATTATAAACTGTATTTCTGAATGGTGAAAAAGTTAAAATCTCCGGTGAGTTAAATATTTGGCAGTACTTCTTTACTCCAAGCTTACCTGGAATCAACATTTTAAAAAAATGTACAGAAAATTCACAACCACTTTTGTGGTAATGAGACGAATGTATGGTAATAGATAGGAACTGATCCAAGAGCTAGTATGGTCCAGTGGTTGTATACTAGGGCCATGATGCTTTGGTGTGATAGACTAAAACACAGAATAAGAATACTCGAGTTCAATTGAGCAAGATTCAAAGAGTAGTTTGCCTTGCTATTACTGGAGCTTTCCAACTAACCCCAACTGTGTTGATGGAGGTGCTGGTGAACCTGACTTCAATTGATAATTTAATTTAATCGAGATGGAGACCAGCGTAGCACTTCATATAGCTTAAAACTAAAGTTCCTAACTCATTGTCAGAAATGTTTGTTATAAGGGAAGTTATAGGGCTATCCAGTAGACTATTAAATATACATTCAAATTGTACAACCGTAAAATATTATTTTAATAAGTAATTTAACGTCATCATTGACCCAAACTACTGGAAGAAAGGGCCTGTTTATCCTGAGGGTTACTTTGTCTTGTTTATAGAAGGATCTAAAGTAGACTTGAGAACAGGCTCGCTAGTATATGGCGCTAGAGCAAGAAGAAAATATTCCAGACTGAAAGATATGGAATCCTAAAATACGTATTGGAAAAAATAAAAGAGCTTTTAAAAGCAAAACTATTCTTATATTTCCATACAGCCAAGTAGCAATAGGGCCTTTATTGAGCCCCAAAGTAACTTTAAACTGGAATAAGAGTGCCTTATTGCTCTGCCGAACCTTGGAAAACACAATCAACCTGTTGTGGGTACCAGGTAACAGAGGCAGTAAGGAAAATGAAAAAAATGTTATGAACTTGCTAGATAAGATTCGGCATTATAGATAATAGGGCCAGAATCAGCACTTGGAATAACGAAAAGTTCCATTTTGCGAAGTCATCAGGAGCTGGTCCAGAAAATAACACCTTCAACAACAGGGATCACGCATGGAAACTATTAAAGGACCCTGGGAAAAAACAATTCAGTTAAGATTATTAGTAGCAGACGTCCATCTGTGAAGAAGAACTTAAGTAAAATTGGAATTTTAAGCTATAACTTAGAATGCACATTATGCCGGAAGCAGTTAGAAACAACCCATAATATAATCTTTATATGCAATGCTACAGCCCGCAATAGGCACAACGTATTTGACAACACAATAATCGAAACAAAGGACTGAAATCCAGACTCATTACTGTGAATGTGCACACCCTCTAGCTAAGAACACAGGAATTATGGACTGGTGCTAATTCCATGTAGGTAAGTACAATAAACCTATAGGTTGAAGTGCACCTGGAGCATCGTTGACGGTCTTTCCTAGTTAAACGAAAACAAAATCTACCTGTACCTTAATATATGAATATGGGAATTACGGGCACCCATGTATGTAATTAATTCAACAGTTTATATATTTTATTCTTATGTCTCAAGGAAAAAGTTTTTTTATAATTATCAGCAAATATTCCTTGGTGTACATACATAGTGCCTTTTGGTTTTTAAATTTGATAGACTATAAAAATGTTCTGCGTTCCGCTTGCCTCTTTCCTCGTTCTGCGCACGGGGTATTTTTTTTTTTTTTTTTTTTGCTAGTTGCTTTACGTCACACTGACACAGATAGGTCTTATTGCGACGATGGGACAGGAAAGGGCTAGGAGTGAGAAGGAAGCGGCCGTGGCCTTAATTAAGGTACAGCCCCAACATTTGCCTGGTGTGAAAATGGGAAACCACGGAAAACCATCTTCAAGGCTGCCGACAGTGGGGTTCGAACCTACTGTCTCCCGAATACTCGATACTGCCCGCACTTAAGCGACTGCAGCTATCGAGCTCGGTACGGGGTAAATTAATATCAATGGAATGTCCATACACGATCTAAAATCATTGTCTTTAATAGTGAGCTGAATGCTTAAGGTGCTGTAAATATCATGAATTAGAACTCTAACACTGATGTGGATGTAATCTTGCAGATACTAATTATATACCTACTTTGTGAAATATAGGTTACAAGCACTGACCGCATTCACTGCAATGAATTACTGACCTGACGTAACTAACTGCATGTCGTGCCTTTGGAACAAGTTTGGGGTCATATTCCCTAATGTTATGTTCTCGACCTGTGTTAGTCATAGGCAATAATCATATGAAGAGAAGGTTAAACCATTAATACAGATACATTCTCCTGCCACGTCCAATACATAGACCTGAACTATAACGTGATTTTCAAGAATACGTATTTACCTAACTAGCCTCTGTTATAAGGATACTCGCCTAAAACTGAGGCGATATTGTCCGATACATAATCAGTGAAACTCTCGACTTTAAGAAAGCAAATAACAAATCTACTTTCTTAAGGCTTTGGTTTCCGTGAAATGTTTATACACAATAAGATAGGTCTTCAGTTATATTTTAAAAATACGAGTTTTCATGAATCCTGTCCCAAGTTTTCTCACCAGTCTCATCTCAGCAAGCACATAAACTGTAGAAAGGATCTTCCCACGAAAATATAAAATTCGGCCCTAGTCTTCAAAGCAGAAAAAGTTTCCTCCTCGTTTGGAAAAATGGTTGTCTGCGTTGTTATTGCCGATATGGTTTAATACACCATTGACCAAGTAAATGGTATATGCAGCTCACCTCCACCTCAGGACAAGGACACGAGTTTACTTTGCCAGTCAAATAGAAAAGATTCGTAAACAGGAACTTGGTAAAGTAAATAATGAAAATAATAGGAAGTCAGTTCATGTGATTTTCAAAATACAGTTTTTATGCATTTTGCAAGATTTTAAGGGTGGCAGTTATCAAGTAAAAATTTTATGATTTATTCTTCAAGAGTTTACATCATATAGAACATATTAGAAGTAGAAGTAATCGAACTTTCGAAGGGTGGAACGAAGTCCAATCGACACTCCACGTCGTACGATATCGGCATGAGAATGATCTCCGGTGACATATTTGGTGTTTACGTAACACAATTAATGAAAACAGCCATGGATTGTCCATTGCGTCTGGTGGAGTCGAAATTTACACACAGCCTGGATGGTGTGGAAGCAAACTGCTTGCATATGGTAGCCAAGGCCATACGATTATGATTATGATTATGACTATTATTATTATTATTATTATTATTATTATTATTATTATTATTATTATTATTGTAGAAATTACCACCGAACTAGTTGCCTGCGAGTATGAGCCCTGTAATTGTAAGCTTGCATTCGGGAAATGTTGAGTTCGGACTTCACCATAGGTCACCATGAAAATGGTTTTCCGTTTTCATATCAAACAAATGTACGTTAATTTAGGCCACGGCTGCCTTGTTTTCCAGTCCCAGTCCTCCCTATCCCAGCTTCATCGAAAACGTTACGAATTAGTGAGAAGTTAAACTAAAAAATAAAGTAATTACTTGAATTTAAGTTCAATGGGTGCTAAAGTAAAATTTAATATCGAGGATAAATTCACACTGTTTTCGATCTTTTATTTACAATTTAATACCATATACTCTCATATTTACTCCAAATTGAGGTAAATATCGTAAATGTAATGAGTTGACACAGCAACTTATTGGAGCAACTAGCTGGACGGGAGATGACCATGATCACACACACGTTCAGCCTCACCAAGGTTTACGTTATTGTAGTAGTCATCGGTCTTGGCTTGTGATAATAAATAAATGAGCATGTCCTACAAAACCTATTGATTAACCACAAGTTTACAAAGTGATGTGATTCTTTTTATGAGAGATTCGGGTTTCTCATTGACGAAGATAGTTTAACCTTTATCCGGTTGCGCCTTTTAAATCGTACAAGTGCTCACTGTCAGTTGCCCGTCACTTCTTGTTTATTTCTACGAAGGTCTGTTTGCTCTATCACCGTAGGCTGGTCTGGTGGACATTTAAATAACTTCAAATGGACATTTCTAACAATGGACTTTCATCCTCAAATCACAAAACAGCTGCAAATTAACTGTTCTTCCCGGATGACTAGTGACTACAATTTTATCCTATTTTGAATTACAGAGCAGCTTACAATTATAATTACATTGGACATAACTATACCATAGAAAATGTGTAAACTAAAACAAGAATAAAAACAAGCTGGCACTTTGATAGGAAAAGTACAAAGCTTGTAATCTAATTAATATAATAATAATAATAATAATAATAATAATAATAATAATAATAATAATAATAATAATAATAATAATAATAAATATTGCAATATGATTAAAATCAAAAATGAATAAAATAAAATAATCACCTCACGCTTGGGTGCCAATGAAATCTAATTAAAATATATGAATAAAATAGAAATAATTAAAATAAAATAAATGAAATAAAATAATTGGAATAAAATAATTGAAATAAACTAAATTAATACAAATAAATAACCGAAATGTCGGTAGTATGAACGCCAGAGTTCACCAGAAGGGATCCCTCGAATGTTGACAAAGCATGATAATTCTCTCTCCCAGGGCGTGTAAATAAAGCTGCATACAGGTGCATCTGCTTCAGGCCTTACCTAACCTTCTGAGAACGACTAAATTGGTAGGAACTGCACCTAAGTTCATTAATAACTCCACTGATCCTTAACTAACTATTGGGTCGACGCATAAGTTCGTGCGGTATTCTTTTGAGTTGGCAACAATGCGGCGTGAAGGAATTGCTTATCGTTATTCCGTTGTTTTAACTGAGGTTGGAGTTTGTATGTTGTGAAACACAGGTTTTCTTGATTCTGAATATATTACTTGTGTATATTTCAGACAAACGGATATGGAGTGTCAAATTGAGAAAAGTGGTCATTTCCGACACATTTTATTGTTTGAATTTAACCGAGGATCCAGTGCAGCAGGAGCTGCGAGAACAATTTGTGAAATGTACGGGAATGAAGCAATTGCTGAAAGAGAAGCACAAAAATGGTTTTTCCACTTTCGAGCAGGGTGGTTTGACTTGTCTGATGATCCACGTTCTGTCAGACCTTCAAATTTGACGAAAATCGCTTGAATGAGTAGCTTCATGAGAATCCTCAGCAAACAACGCGGGAAATGGCGCAAGTTTTTAATGTGATCATTTAACTAATGTACGCTATTTACATTCTATGGGTAAGACGCAGAAATTGGGTATATGGGTGCCACATGTGTTAGGTGACAGTAACAAAAATCAACGAGTAAACACCTGTTCGTCATTGCTTGCCCGGCACCGGTTGGCTTGTGATAGGCACGAAGCATTCCTTTCGAACATTGTCACCGGTGACGAGATATGGTGCCTGTATGTCAACATGAAAAAGAGGAAAGAGTGGTTCAGCCCATCAAAACAAGCAACTCCCCAGTGCCAAGGATAGTGCCCATTCACAGAAAATAATGTTGTGTGTTTGGTGGAACAAATATGGCATTCTTCACCATTAACTGCTTCCAAAAAACGTAACGATTGCCTCTGCTGTGTACAGTGACCAGCTAAGACGACTTGCATTGCTATTGACAACAAAAGACGAATACAATAACCGGTCTTATTGCTCCATGATAACGCTCGTCCGCATTGACCAAAGGTGTGATTGCTGAATTTGGCTGGTAACCTCCTCCTCATCCTCCGTATAACCTGACTTTGCTCCCTCAGATATCCATCTTTTCCGCTCTCTTTCTAACCGCATTCTGGGGCAAATGTTTCCTGACGAAGCTTCTCTTGACCAATGGCTAAGAGATTTCTTCCAGTCGAAACCAAAAGAAGTTCTACAGGCGAGGCACTCAACTGCTAGCTGAACGTTGGCAGAAGGTCATAGGGAGTGGAGATGAATACATCACTGAGTGATTGTAATAGTGATTGCGAGTTACAGTGCGTGTCAGTGGCAGTAAAATAACATAAAATATAAAATATAAGAACAGCACGAACTTATGAATCGACCCAATATATTCTGAATAACATCCGAGCATGAGCAACTCATCAACACACCAAAATATACATAAAATAGACTCACAAAATACTACTGGAAGATGCCATATTTACAACAACAACAGCAACAACAGTGGAAAACCAAACGCGAGGACCAAGCTATCATTTGCAGTCAGCCCGATGAAAGTTCATTACGAAGCATATATATAGATGAATATCGTTCACTGTCTCTGTGTATCAACACAACTTGCATATTCTCATTATTGGCACTTGTTATATCACACAGATACTGTACCTTCATAATAATGTGTTCACTGAACCTAACACTTGGTTTAAAGGTACATTCTCACGAGCAATACACGCTTGCTGTTCCAGAACATAGATTATGGAAAGTCAGAGACACAGTACCCACAGCTTTCACCGCCATATAATACCAAGCCGCCACAAGTGATACAATACCAAGTGCCTAAGCACTCCACAGCTGTAGGTTAGTCCTCCGCTGTTTTCACACGTGCTTATATAGACGTCAGCTTCCCTCCACTCTTTCATTATATGTCTAGATTGATGTTGGCCATCCAATCACGAGAGGAATATCGCCTTGTCGAATCCCACTGTCGGCAGCCCTGAAGGTGGTATTCCGTTGTTCCCCATTTCCACACCAGGCAAATGCTGGAGCTGTGCCTAAGTTAAGGCCACGGCCGCTTCCTTCCCATTCCTAGGCCTTTCCTATTCCATCGTCGCCGTAAGACCTGTTTGTGTCGTTGCGACGTAAAGCAAATAGCAAAAAATATAATAATAATAATAATAATAATAATAATAATAATACATCTTACTTCTGAATACAGTGCGAGGGTGTGATATACTATCACAAGCTAGAAAGGAACTTTAGACAAAAATGAAAAACTGCAAAAATATCAAACTAAGAGATGCAATAGTCCGATATCTATTAGAACTATGTGTGCCGAGAAAATAATATCACTTCGCAATGCTCTGGCTTCCCTCAGTGAAGATGTGAGTGCCTCTTTCCAAATAAGGGCAGTGATTTGTCGCTCACCTGAGCGGATGAAGGTTTACACTATAATGTCGCTAACTAATGGACGTCCAATAATATTCACTGAGTAGCAGTAACCGCGACTCCACCGTCACTGAAGATGAATTCGAAATTCTATTTGAGCATTATTTATAACAATAATGAGCAGTCCAATAAGAAAGTTTCTCTTATTAACAGCTCTGTCACGTTTCATGTCTAACCTACGTCTCTACATCAATTAGCATGTCAGTTTCCATCGCGGGCAGGGCTGAGTGGCTCAGACGGTTCAGGCGCTGGCCTTCTGACCCCAGCTTGGCAGGTTCGATCCTGGCTCAGTCCGGTGATATTTGGGGTGCTCAAATACGTCAGCCTCGTGTCGGTAGATTTACTGGCAAGTAAAAGAAGTCCTGTGGGACATATCTCGGCGACTCCTACTACAGTCAAAAATTAGTTAGTGGGAGGTAAGAAAAATAACATTATTATTAGTTTCCGTTGCCAGGGATGATTACTTGCACAATAACAATAAAGGGTCCCAGACGTATATTTCATATGGCCTGCACCACATTTTCGCTCAATGACCCACACTTTTCATCATGACAATATTTCTCTCACAGACTGAAATAACATAACGATAGTTGGACTTGCACCTCTAATAGACATCAATAACGATTTTCACTATAATCCATCCGGCTGTACCAAGCTCGACATGCTCAAAAGGCTCCTTTAACACGTGGAAAGTAATTTTCTGGTAAATTGTTACCGTTACGAAGGAAATGATTATATGCATTTTGTAAGAAATGCAATTCTAAATCCTACATGCCTGCTCCTTTCCTTCAATTCGACTGACAGTTTAACCACCTGGACCCATGGTCTTAGGGTGAGCCTGTCTCTAATCCGGGGACCCTGGGTTCGATTCCCGGCCAGATCAGGGAGTTTTTCCCTTATCTGAGGGCTGCTTTGAAGTCCACTTAGCCAATGTGTGAATAATTCAGAAGTTATCTGACGGTAAGATGTGGCCCAAGTCTAGAAAGCCAAGTATAACAACCGAGATGATTCGTTGCGCTGTCCACGCGTCACGTTGTGATTTGCAGGCCTTCGGACTCAGCAGCGGTGCCGTGGTAGGCCAAAGACGGTCACGAACGTAGTGCCATGAATTTCGAGCTATAGTTTAACTATTATATTGGTCTTTATCGGAAAAATCATGCGAAAAAGTACATAAATGTATATTTCGTGGAAAACTACTAGCCCCCATGGCACTACAGCCCTTGAGAGCCTTGGCCTACCAAGCGACAGCTGCTCAGCCCGAAGGCCTGCAGATTAAGAGGTGTCGTGTGGTCAGCACGACGAAACATCTCGGCCGTTATTCTTGGCTTTCTAGACCGGGGCCGCTATCTCACCGTCAGATAGCTCCTCACTTCTAATCACGTAGGCTGAGTGTACCTCAAACCAGCCCGCAGATCCCGGTAAAAATCCCTGGCCGGGAATCGAACCAGGCGCCTCCGGGTAAGAGGCACGCTACCCCTACATAACGGGGCTGGCCGGAAAACTACTAGAGTTGGAAGAAAACGTAAATGGGTGTTTTAGCAGGAAATTAAATTCTGTGTAGATTTGGTGGGCTGCACTTTTAATAGGATGAACAGCTCAGGCAGCCTAATGGTCCTGGACGCACATATTATTATCCGACCTGTATTTTTTTATAACTTCCTGCTTTCCTGACAATATAGCACAATTCTGTGTAGCATGCAATACGCCTGGAAAAAAATGAGCGTTCACTTGGTGAAAGAACTACTGAAATTGTTTGAACGATTTTCAAGATTCAGTGTTATCAATGATCTGCATTTAGGGCTATCGCTCAGATGGCAAACTCCCGATCAGTTGTTGACCTAGTCTTTTCTTAAAAGATTTCAAAGAAGTTGGAAATTTATCGAGCATTTCCCTTCAGAAATTATTACAATCCCTCATTCCTCGTCCTGTAAATTAATATTTGTCAAAATTTGGCTCTTGAATTCTAACTTTAACTTCATGTTACGATCTTCCCCACTTTTAAAAGCTCCATTCAAGCTGATCTGTCTACTGATGTCATTCCACGCCATCTCTGCAATGGCAGAACGGAATATACTGCTTAGTCAAACAGCTCGTCTCCTTACTTCCAAGACTTCCCAGCCCAAAGTGTGCAACATTTTCGTAACATCACTTTTTTCCCGAAATCAACAAACGAAATCGTGCTACATTTCTTTGGACCTTTTCTAGTTCTAGTATCAAGTAATCCTGCTGTGGATCCCATACACTGGAACCATACCCTAGCCCAGCCCTTCTCTTTACATTTTTACTACAACCCTTAAATACCCTAACAAAATATCTATGTGAAGTGATCTGTATCTTCTCTTTACAACCTCATTAATGTGATTACCCCTATGAAGATTGTTCCGTATATTAACATCTAGGTGTTTACATTGATCCCCATGGGGTAGGCTATTATTACCCCCACCAACACAGTAATTGAAACTGAGAAGACTTTTCCTCTTGGTCAAACCAGAATTTTCATCCCGTATACCATCATACCATTTTCTGTTGTCCATCACACTACATCGTCGAGGTCGCTTCACATCGAGTTCTATTTATTAGTATCTGGGTAATATTAGAGTGATGTATATATGTCAGGAGCCTGTAGGTAGCACCACTTCCCTTTGGTATGATGCACTTCTCTCTGGCGCTACCAGATGGCCTTCGGATGTCCCCTGGCAGCTCGGTGTGAGAGGGAGATGGAGGGTGAGTGGACGTGCCCTGGACATAAGGGACGGAGACATTATGTTTACTTGAGTGTTAGTGGCAGCGTAGCCCTGCATTGTGCAGCTTAGTCCTGCACCAGTGTATTAACTACCTATAGGCCTACAGCATGTATTGATTGTTCACATGACAATGTTTAATATAGTTACTGAAGTTTACCGTTGTTTATATTATCCCTTCTTGCATCCTGTGAGAGAACCAGCCTCATGGCAATACAGTCCACTTCACAATACTAAAATAATTATTTCAAGTTTATTCATGGCCATCACGGGCCGGATGCATAGAAGGTGCACTTTAAAATTAACGGATTGTGCATACTGTGAACTAAATGTAGTTTCGAGAGTGTTGTGACTGTGATACAATATACGCTTGTGCATATCGGCCAGTCGTTCGAACGTGTGTTGTAAGCAGCCATCTTGCGGCGTGACGTCACATTCATTGCGCTGACACTGGATCCAGCACCATTGCGAGTTCATCAGCAGAATCAACAATTGGTAAGCTCAGTTCATATACTTCCTTTCATTTGTCAAATCCTTGCACACAATGGATCCCGATATTAGAAAGTCATTAATAAAGAAGCGTGGAATCGCGAAATCGAAGGTAACCAACATAAAGAAATATACCGATTCTTTAACTGGTCATATTGATAAATTCAGTGTTAAGGTTAGACTTGATGCTTTACAACAAGCGTGGCAGGACTATACTGTCGTGCAAGATCAACTAGAAATAGAAGATGACGACTCCCAACATCATGAGAGGGATAGGGAACAATTCTCAGAGGTGTATTATGATCTGCAGGCTCATATGACGAGATTAATCGAAGATCAAGAGGGCAGTAATTTTCCACCAAGTTTACATTCTGTGGGCTCAGGCAGGGCTAATGTAAAACTGCCGCCTATAAAGGTGCCTGTGTTTAATAACAATATTATTGACTTCAGACATTTTTATGACACATTCAATTCCTTGGTGATCAATAATGACACTATAGATAAGATTCAGAAATATTATTATTTATTGTCAGCAGTATCAGGTGAAGCACATAAATTAATTGAGAACTTGCCGGTCACTGCTGACAATTTCGATATTGCCTGGAATCTGATCTGTGAGAGATATGACAATCCACGCCTAGTAGCCAGTACACATATAAAGGCATTGTTATCTCCGCCAGCAACAAATAAGGATTGCCCACATTCCCTACGCATTTTATTAAGTCATTGTAAGGGTCATTTACATGCCATTGAAGCACTAAAATTGTCAACTCCACTACATGAACTAATCATTTCACAGCTGTATTTAGATAAGGTTGATGCCAATACTAGGAAGGACTGGGAACTCATGTTATCAGCAAAACAATCTCCATCACTCGACGAATTTCTACAATTCTTAGAAAAAAGGTGTCATGCCTTGGAATTAATTAAATCTAACATGCCTAGCACTATCCAACAAGAGAAAACAAAACCTAAATTAAACAGAGATACTAAACACAGCTACGTTTCAACTAACAATGCATGTGTAGCCTGTAAGCTCTCTCATCCTATCTATAAATGTGGAAGATTTAGGGACATTAGTGTTCAAGAAAGGTTAGACATTGTTAAGGAACATCAACTGTGTTTCAATTGCTTGGCTAGTGGGCACAATGCTGTTAATTGTCCATCAGGTAATGTGTGTCGTCAGTGTGGCAAGGCACATCATACACTTGTCCATCAGCACCATACACAGTCTGCCATGCCAGTAAGTGCCGAGAATAGTACGGAGTCGGATTCGGCACAAGACTCACACGAAGGATTCGGTTCCTATTGTTCCTTTAAACCTAAGGCTTCGGCTCATGTATTGCTTGCTACAGCCGTTGTCATGGTCCGTAATCAGTTGGGACAACTTCAAAAATGCAGAGCTCTTCTAGACTCTGCATCACAAACTAATTTCATCACAGAATCCTTAGTTCAGAAGCTCCGGTTGAAGAAGTCTCGCATATCTTTTCCAATCCAAGGGATTAATGAGGTCATGTCCGAGTCGAAACACTCAGTATGTCTGCACTTAGAGTCTACTGCAAGCAATTACAAGGTAACAGTCACTTGCGCTGTACTACCACGTATTACGGGAGACATGCCATCTGTGAAGCTTTGCTATGATGATTGGAATCTCCCAGATGACATCCAACTCGCGGATCCTAACTTCCATCAGCCAGGAGGAATAGATTTACTTCTAGGTGCTGAAATCTTTTTCGAAATTTTGCGTCGTGGGAAGATGACCAAACCAGGGAACTATCCAGTGTTGCAAGAAACAGAGCTTGGATGGATACTGTCCGGAACAATAAATGCATCGAGCACACCGTCTTCAACTGTACAGCCGCAACGTTCATTCTTCATCCGTGGAGAAACCTCATTGGATGACCAGCTTCAACGGTTCTGGGAACTAGAAGACCTCCCAAACAAACCTCGAACGATTGAAGAGATGAGATGTGAAGAACACTTCACTCACAACACAACGAGAGATTCTACAGGTCGCTACATTGTCCGCCTTCCTCGTCGCTCAGAAGTGGGTCCGGTGGGAGACTCATGCTCACACGCAAAACAGAGGTTGCTACAGTTAGAACGTCGTTTGCATAGACAACCAGATGTTCGGCGTGCCTACAATGAATTCATGTCGGAATATGAGCAACTAGGTCACATGACAGAAGTTCCAGACAATGGCAGTTCCGAAAGAGAAGTGTTCTACTTGCCGCACCACCCCGTCTTCAAGGATACAAGTAGCACCACGAAAACCCGAGTAGTGTTCGATGGTTCTGCGCGATCTAGCAACGGACTTTCACTGAACGACACATTAATGGTGGGCCCCAACATACAACAGGATCTTTACTCCATTATTTTGCGTTTCCGGATGCAGCCTGTAGCATTTTCTGCTGACATTTGCAAAATGTACAGACAGGTTTACGTGCACCAGCTAGACTCTCCACTCCAGCGCATCCTCTGGAGATCACGCCCAGATCAGAATATTAAAATCTATGAATTGACAACGGTAACGTACGGTACAAGTTGTGCACCATTTCTTGCAACACGTGTTCTACAACAACTAGCCGATGACGAAATGAAACAATTTCCATTAGCATCTCAAATCCTGAAGAGGGACTTCTATGTCGATGACTTAATCACCGCGACTGGAACGGTTGAAGAAGCTGTACAACTACAAGATGATTTAATCGCCTTGCTCGAAAGGGGAGGGTTTGAGCTTCGAAAGTTTTCAGCCAACCGTAGCGAGCTTCTGGAAAGAATTCCACCCACCTGTAAGGAAACTCAAGATTTGATTTCACTCGATACACATGATAGTGTCAACACCCTCGGCTTACTTTGGAACCCGTCAACAGACCATTTCCTGATAAGAAGCATTTCAAGAACGATGGATAACAAGATCCCTGCAAGACACTTTATAACTAAGCGTGAGGTCGCGTCCATAGTTGCTTCTACATTTGATCCGTTGGGACTCATAAGCCCAGTTGTTATTACATATAAGGTGTTCTTGCAAGACTTATGGAGCTCTGGTTTGGGCTGGGATGATCCTTTCTCAGACGAATTGCAGGATAAGTGGCTCAGCCTAGTCAACCTTCTACAACACTTGAACTACATTAGAATTGAGCGGCTTGTGGTTCCTCACCTCGCTTCCAATATACAACTTCATGGATTTTGTGACGCTAGTGAAAGAGCATATGGAGCTTGCCTCTACATTCGTGCCATGGATGTTCACGGCACAATCACAAGCAAACTATTATGCGCCAAATCAAGAGTGGCTCCAGTGAAACGGATCACTCTGCCCAGACTGGAACTCTGTGGAGCAGCATTACTCGCAAGATTAATTGAAAGGGTAGTTCCTGTTGTTGGACTCGACATCCATAGCATTCATTTATACTCTGATTCTATGATTGTGCTCGCCTGGATAATGGGCACACCCACCCGCTGGAAGACCTTTGTAGCTAACAGAGTGTCTCAGATTCAGCAGCAGACCAACATGGAATCCTGGAGACATGTATCCACGCACGACAATCCAGCAGATCTAATCTCTAGGGGCACAGATCCCGCAGCACTTCAGTCAACGCCATTGTGGTGGAAGGGCCCGAAGTGGCTCGAAGAACAGAATGAATTCTGGTTAAATTCAACTCCCAGAGACCTTCCTCAAGACTTGCCCGAAGTACGACCAGTCACCTCACTGCTAACCACTTCAGGAGCCTCCGAAGATGTAATCGAAAGATATTCCTCTTACAGTAAACTAGTCCGAATAGTTGCTTATTGCAAACGCTTCGTCCTAAACTGCCGCAACCCTCAACACAAACACATCACACCACTCTCTTCAACGGAGCTTGAAGAGGCAAGCCTGACCTGTATTAGACTGATTCAGCAGGTCAGCTACCCACGTGAGATCGAAGCCTTAAGCAAGGGGCAGCCTATTTCCCATAAGAGCAAGATTTTATGTCTAAGCCCTTTTCTGGATGAAATACAAATTTTGAGAGTTGGAGGAAGACTTGTCAACTCAGACCTAGACTACGATAGGAAGCATCAAATAATCCTCCCTCCTAATCACCATTTCACTCGTCTACTCATTCAATATGAGCACCACAGACTTCTCCACGCTGAGATTCAGCTACTGCTCACATCCTTACGATCTAGGTACTGGATTCCTAGAGCAAGACAAACCATTCGATCAGTCGTCCACAAATGTATGCAGTGCTTCAGGCTTAAGGCAAAGAATGCAAGTCAACTCATGGGCCAACTGCCAAAGGCTCGCATCCAGATGTCTCGTCCATTCCTGTCCTCAGGTGTTGACTTTGCAGGGCCAGTTGATGTTAAAATAGGATCCAGGAAGGGTAAATCGATCTACAAATGCTATGTTGCGATATTCGTTTGCTTCAGCACGAGAGCTGTACATATCGAACCTGTCACAGGTTTGACATCTCAGGCATTCATCGCAGCCCTCAGAAGATTCGTTTCCCGTCGTGGACATATTCAAGATCTCTACAGTGATAATTCTACAACATTCGTTGGGGCTAATAAGGAACTGCAGCAAATGCTGAAGGACGAACAATTCAACAAGGAAATGAGCAATCATGCTGTAGCATCAAAATTCAAATGGCACTTCATTCCGGCACGTTCCCCACACTTTGGCGGAATATGGGAGTCCGCAGTGAAGGCGATGAAGTTCCACTTCCGTCGGGTTGTGGGTCAAACAGTTTTAACCTACGAAGAGTTGGTTACCATACTCACGCAAATTGAAGCTTGCCTCA
Source organism: Anabrus simplex (assembly GCF_040414725.1). Classification (NCBI taxonomy): domain Eukaryota; kingdom Metazoa; phylum Arthropoda; class Insecta; order Orthoptera; family Tettigoniidae; genus Anabrus; species Anabrus simplex. The sequence continues at coordinate 1,501,681,117 of NC_090265.1, forward strand.
ATTCTAGACCATTGTGTGCATTATCCGATGACCCTAGCGATCCTTCTATTCTCACACCTGGTCACTTTCTCATTGGAGCTCCACTCATGTCCATTCCTGACCCTGATATGACTGAGTCTCATCCTAACAGACTGTCACGCTGGCAACACCTTCAGCAGATGCAGCAGCACTGGTGGCGTCGATGGTCCAAGGATTATCTTCACACTTTGCAACAGAGGAAGAAATGGTCCACGTCGCATCCGAATCTTCAAGCAGGCACGCTTGTTCTGCTGAAGGAAGATCATCTGCCACCTTTGCAGTGGAAGATGGGCATTATTGAGCAGGTGTTTCCAGGAAGGGACAATTTAATAAGAGTTGCCGACGTAAGATGCAATGCCAATATCTTAAGGCGTGCTATCACGAAGCTGGTGCCTCTGCCTCCTCCTTAACTCTGTGCATTGTCATATAATTATGTTTTGAACAGGTTCAACGGGGCGGAGGATGGGTAATATTAGAGTGATGTATATATGTCAGGAGCCTGTAGGTAGCACCACTTCCCTTTGGTATGATGCACTTCTCTCTGGCGCTACCAGATGGCCTTCGGATGTCCCCTGGCAGCTCGGTGTGAGAGGGAGATGGAGGGTGAGTGGACGTGCCCTGGACATAAGGGACGGAGACATTATGTTTACTTGAGTGTTAGTGGCAGCGTAGCCCTGCATTGTGCAGCTTAGTCCTGCACCAGTGTATTAACTACCTATAGGCCTACAGCATGTATTGATTGTTCACATGACAATGTTTAATATAGTTACTGAAGTTTACCGTTGTTTATATTATCCCTTCTTGCATCCTGTGAGAGAACCAGCCTCATGGCAATACAGTCCACTTCACAATACTAAAATAATTATTTCAAGTTTATTCAGTATCCTTAAACTGGTAAGGGGCTGGCATTATAATGAAAAATTCCCAGTTCGACAGTCATTGATACTATAATGAAAACTCCCCAAGTCGATTGAGTCTGGCTGTAGGCAGGGGGCCTGCCATTAACATCAAAACTCCCCAACTGCTTTGTGATTGGCAGTAAGAAAACGGACCTTCCATTGTCATGAAAATTAATACAACTCGACTGTGACTGGCAGTAGGACAGGAGTCGTGCTATTATAATGAAAACTCCCCAGCTCGTTTTTGACTGGCAGTAGGAAACGGGGGCCATTATAAAGGAAACATCCCAACTTGACTGTGATATGCAGTAGGAAAGGAGCCCTTCAATTGTAATAAACATTAACCCCACTCGACTGCAATTGGCAATAGGAGAGGGGGGCCTGGCATTACAATGGGAAATATATAGCGGCTGGCAGCAGACAAGGAGGCCTGCCATTGTAATCAAAATTTCTCACGTCGATTGCAACTGGCAGACAGAAAGATGATCTGCCATTACAATGAGAACTCCTCAAGGCGACTGTGACTGGCAGTAGGGGGGGGGGTGTCCGCTATTATAATGAAAGCTCCAGAACTCGAGTATCACTGGCAGTAGGAAAGGGGAGCCTACACTTATAAGGATAAATCCCCAACTCGATTTGACTGACAGTGGGCTCGGAGCCTACCCTACTCTATTGTGACCAGTTGTAGCCAAGGATGCCTGCTATTTTAATCAAAACTCCCCAAATAGATTGTGACTTGTGGTAGGCAAGGGGGCTGCCATTATAATCAAACATAACGTTCCAACTCGATATGGCTGGCATTAGGAAAGATGACCTGCCGTTATAATGAGAATTCCCCAACTCGACTGTGAATGGCAGCAGAAAAGGGTTCCTCTCATTATAATGAAAGCACCCCGATTCGATTTTGACTGGCAGTTGTGTACAACACTGTTTTCCCATCCGTTTGTACAAAACAAATTACTCATATCACATATGGAGAACTTTCATCTTAAAATATTAAGAATAAATGTACAAATACCGAGCTCGATAGCTGCAGTCGCTTAACTGCGGCCAGTGTACAGTAATCGGGAGATAGTGGGTTCGGATCCCACTGTCGGCAGCCCTGAAGATGGTTTTCCGTGGTTTCCCATTTTCACACCAGGCAAATGGTGAGGCTGTACCTTTATTAAGGCCACGGCCGCTTCCTTACCATTCCTAGGCCTTTCCTATCCCTTCGTCGCCATAAGACTTGTTTGTGTCGATGCGACGTAAAGCAAATAGGAAAAAAATGAAATAATAATAATAATAATAATAATAATAATAATAATAATAATAATAATAATAATAATAATAATAATAATAATACCCATTATATCTCTTACTTTTGAATACAGTGCGAGGTAGAAAGGAACTTTAGAACAAAAATGAAAAACTGCAAAAATGCTAAACTAAATGTTTCAATAGTCTGATATCTATTAGAACTATGTGTACCGAGAAAATAATATCGCTTCGCAATGCTCTAGCTTCTCTCAGTGAAGATGTGAGTGCCTCTTTCCAAATAAGGGTGGTGATTTTCCGCTCACCTGAGCGGATGAAGGTTTAAACTATAACATCGCTAACTAATGGACGTCGAATAATATTCACAGAGTAGCAGTACCCGCGGCTACTTCGTCATTGAAGATGGAATTCGAAATTCGATTTGAGCATTATTTATAACAAAAATGAGCAGTCCAATAAGAAATTTCCTCTTATTAAGAGCTCTATCAGGTTTAATGTCTTACCTCAGCCTCTGCATCAATTAGCATGTCAGTTTCCGTCGCGGACCGGACGTTTGAGACGCTGGCCTTCTGACTCCAAGTTGGCAGGGTCAATCCTGAATCAGTCCGGTGGTATTTGAAGGTGCTCAAATACGTCAGCCTGATGTTGGTAAATTTATTGGCACGTAAAGAAACTTCTGCGGGACAAAATTCTGGCACCTCAGCGTCTCCAGGAAATACCAGATAAACAACAGATTATGAATCTGTCACCTGGGTGACTGTCCCAAATGCAGATCAGTGGTGATTGATTGATTGATTGATTGATTGATTGATTGATTGATTGATTGATTGATTGATTGATTGATTGATTGATTGATTGATTGATTGATTGATTGATTGATTGATTGATTGATTGATTGATTGATTGATTGATTGATTGATTGATTGATTGATTGATTGATTGATTGATTGATTGATTGATTGATTGATTGATTGATTGATTGATTGATTGATTGATTGATTGATTGATTGATTGATTGATTGATTGATTGATTGATTGATTGATTGATTGATTGATTGATTGATTGATTGATTGATTGAAGGCTTTAGGCAATAGGGCCATCCATTATAATGAAAACTCCACAACTCGACTGTGACTGGAAGTATGGAAGAGGTCTGCTATTGTGATGAAAACTTCCCAATTCGATCGTGAACGGCAGTAAGCAAGTGGGCTTCTCATTATAGTGAAACTCCCCAACCCTATAGTGAATAGCAGTAGACAAAGTGCTCTGGCAGTATAATAAAATCTCCCAAATTCGACTGTTACTGGCAGTAGGAAAGGGGGCTTGCTATTATAATCAAAACTTCCCAACCCGACTTTGTATGAGAACAAAGTATGGGGACCTCTCCGTGGTGTTTCTCGGGCAAAACGCTAAGAAACATGCAATTTAATATATTTTCTTCCCAACGTGTAGAAATCCGTATAGTATGTAGATGATGATGATGATGATGATGATGATGCTTGTTTTTTATTAAAGGGGCCTAACATCTAAGGTCATCGGCCCGTACTATGTAGAATTCCGTAGCGAAGCACGGGTGCATTAGCTAGTACAGAATATTCCATACGAACTCATTCTAAAATACAAATGGTATGTGTGCACATCGAAATCAACTGATAAAGCCTTCAATTTTAAAGATTGCAATGAATAATGGTTATTGTTGTTTTAAAGGGCGAAACAAAAGGCTTATTAGAAAGAATCCTTAATAGTTTTGATTATTAATTTATTTATTGATGTCCTTATTTGTGGTATTATCTTTCGAAATGACAACTCTAAAATATATAATTCAAATATCTCCCGTTAAGATACCAAGGACGTTTGTAGTAGTTTTTCAATTAATTTCAGCACTCTGTACACCGTGTTTACACCGACTCAGAAGATAAGACGCATTCACGATGCTCTACTTGACCAGCACGGCTAGTGCTTGATGGCCGTCGTGAGGTTCTGCACCATCCATCACCACCAGATAATTATCTTCCTCATCACTGACATCCATCATCATCAGTCACGTGGCGCACGATCTGCATCTACCTGATGATGTGGTGTTAAATGTGTCACCCCGGAAGAGTTCTGGTAGTCTTGCCGTCATGACTAGGGGTTTATGTTCTAACTTTGCAAGCGGAAGGGTGTAACTTGAACCAGACGCTTTAAAACGTACTGTGATCCGCATATCACTATGAATTCAAGGGGATTTGATTGCAGAAACACAATAATGGTGTTTATAAAAGTTACTGTAGTAACTTCTCATGAGTGTCAAAACGCGCAGTTAGATTTAACAACGTAATTTAACGAATGGTATTCACAGTAGCGGCGATTAGGGCGACGTGAAAACTTTGTGGAGAGAACATCACATTTTAATTCCATTTTAGCCGGCTGAAACTAGGAATTATTAACAAAATTATATTAGCGGAAATACGTAAAAGAAGTCCGCCTCTGTGGTGTAGTGGTTAGTGTGATTAGCTGCCACCCCCAGAGGCCCGGGTTCGATTCCTGGCTCTGCCACGAAATTTGAAAAGTGGTACAAGGGCTGGCACTGGGTCCACTCAGCCTCGGGAGGTCAACTGAGTAGAGGGGGTTTCGATTCCCTCCTCAGTCATCCTGGAAGTGGTTTTCCGTAGTTTCCCACTTCTCCTCCATGCAAATGGTACCTAACTTAAGGCCATGGCCGTTTCCTTACCTCTTCCTTGTCTATCCCTTCCCAACTTACCATCCCTCCCACAAGACCCCTGTTCAGCATAGCAGTGAGGCCGCCTGGGCGAGGTACTGCTAATCCTCCCCAGTTGTATCCCAGACTCAGGTTTGAAGCTCCAGGACACTGCCCTTGAAGTGGTGGAGGTGGGATCCCTCGCTGAGTCCAAGGGAAAAACCGACCCTGGAGTGTAAACAGATTACGAACGAACGAACGTAAAAGAAAATGTCGTTGGTTGCAGCTAACCGATTTATATAGCGCTACAGCAAGTAGTGGACACTTTGCATGTTCTCAGAGGAAGAGTAGCAGGGGTATATTTCTTACCAAGACCATGGACACTGAAGTATAGTTCAATTCATCCGCTTTCCGCGCGCATTCGTCAGTCTGGCAGTCTCTTTAATGCCTGTTAGTTCCTTAGTGCGCAGTCAAATATTAGGTTACCAGCCCGGAAGCTCGTTGGATTGTCAGAAACTCCCTTACCCCTCGTCTGTCGGGAGAGGCCCGACATTACGATATTTCCTCTACGGTCGCGTGTCGGGAGAGGTCCGACGTGACATTGTATCGCCCACCGCTCGTATGCCTTCTCTTAGCCGACAAAATACAGGATGCTATACTGTACTGCCATCATTTGGTTCAGCGTGGAACTTGGTAAAATCCAGATACTAATTGACAATCAGTCAAAAATCTATTATTAAGACGGCAGTGTAGCCGTCAGCTGTGTCGAGTCCACTCACGCATGCGAGGGCTCGAGTGATAGTAAACAAACATGGTCGCCGTGTGCTCTCCTAGTTATGCTGTGCAATGTTGTAAATGTCAGGTAATTGTACACAACCCCAGCATTTATTCACCTCTTCTCCTTCCTTATACCCTAATTAATATATTCAATAGCATTTGACGGCGCCTACAAGAGAACTGGCGATGGTCAGCTTGTGTACTGTAAGCCAACATGTGTCTTATGCTGACGATGGCATATAAATCATATCCCGATTTCAAGAAATTGCCGTCTACAGCGGTTTCAGGCTATAAACCACCGCAAGGTATGAAACCAGAGACTTAATTAGAGTTTTCCAATTGATTTTTGCCGATAATTTATTCAGTGAAATTACTAACGAAACCAATCGGTATGCGATAACCATAGTAATAATAAATATAAAAATGTAATAATGTGTCTTAAATTGTGCATATTGATTTTATTTGCTCCAGTATAGCTTGCTGTAAACGTTTATAGGCCTAAATACATAATTAGCAAGTGCTACCTCCAAAATCATGAAAGATTATTACAGGTCACACAAGATAGGATCCCCATTAGGAAGTCGAAAAATTTAAGAAACGAGATCTCCACTTCCGGAGGTGCACATGGCCCTGAGGTTCACTCATCCTACACCAAATATGAGTACCAGGTTAATTCCTGGGAGCAAAGGCGGCCGGGCGTAGAGCTAACCACTCTACCCCATCAAGTCCCGAAGTTACGGATACTGGAAGCCTTTACCTTCCACCCCTCCAAGGGCCTTCATGGCCTCAACGGAGTTGACTGACTTGACACAAAATAGGAATTCACATTTAAAATACGAGTAGTAGAGACAACAAAGATAACTTTAATTCGAGGGATAGGGTTAATGCGGAAGTTTAAAAGTTAAAAAATATAATATTTCTCTCTTACACTTAACCGCTGTAATGATACACCATTGGGAACAGAGCTTAAGTTCTTCTATATATCAGAAAATTTACCGACACGAGGCTACGAGGACATTTAAATACCACTGGATTGAGTCGGGGTCGAACTCATACGAGTAAACTTGAGCTCAGAAAGTTCTGAGCCATTCAGAACAGCCTATATTAAATTCCTATTATTCTTGTCAATGATAATTTCAATAGCAAAGTGGACCATTTTAAGAAGGATTTACTTCTTGTAGATAACAGAAATGATACTCTGTAGTTGATATTTTGATAAGTATCGCGACATAAGCTAATTCTGCAATCAAGTGTTTCAAGAGGGAAAAGGTGGAAGGAAGGAAGGGAGGAAGGAAGGAAGGAAGGAAGGAAGGAAGGAAGGAAGGAAGGAAGGAAGGAAGGAAGAAGACTTTTAACATGAATTTATTGCAATAGAGTTTCCTACAGAGCAATAGCATTTCAATATGAAATAAACATAGAGGTTGCTGGAAGTTATCATCTGCAGGAAAAAAGCAATGAGATTGTTAGTCCATGGTAACGTTAAATGAAAAAGGAAACATTTCAAACCTTGAAGGAACAATGAAAATAAATGAATATGATCACCGCAACTCTTCATGTGGTGGAACTAGACGCCACCGTGGTGTAGCAACCTGGCTCCTTAGTTAGATCATGGAGAATTTGGGTGAGATTTTCGACAGAATTAGCCACATTAAAAGGACATCAAGTATGAAAACTTCCACCAGGTTCCAGAATGGGCCTGGTTGCACCGCCAACCCAACAATAACTATTACACGAAAATATCACACCACCAGGACCTCCCAGGACCAATCGGAGAAAACATATGAATAATTGCAATTGGAAGAAGTGCAAGCTGCATTTTTGTAGGAATTTTTCTCCTGACCCCTAACAGGTCTACATTTATGAAATCACCACATTTTAAAGGTAATTTGTTTATTACGATTGGCAATAATGTCCAGACCTATACGCCAATCCTGTAGTTTTATTTACTTTTTATAGAGTGCACATGGTTTAAGAGCTGCCTGATCGAGACGGTAAAGGTGTGTTCATTTCACCCGGAAGGACGTGAGATCGATTCCCCATCAGGAAGTCGTAAAATTTAAGACATGATACACTGCTGTTTGTAGAAAGTGAAACACCAAGACCGAGAACTGTGATCACAATGCAATTTATTCCACATATTAGGGACATCAGAAGATACAAATGATTACAATTACAAAACAGTACATGCACGGTGACCGTGGAAATTCAGTACGGCGTTGCGCCACCACGCGCTGCAATCAGAGCCGCTAGACATCGTGACATGGAATCAAAGAGCGCCTGAATATGCTGCTGGGGAATGCTCTGCCACGCGGTTTGTAGGCGCGTCCATAAACCATCAACAGTGGCTGCAGGAGGACCTGAACGAACAAGGTGCCGACCGACCATATCCCAGACATGTTCAATGGGTGACATATCCGGCGAACGGGCAGGCGAGGGAAACAGTGGTATTCGTCGTTCTTCGAAGAAGGCTTGCACATTCCTCGCCACATGCGGCCAGGCATTGCCCTGCTGGAATATGGCGCCTAGAACGGCCTGCGGGAGGTGCAGTGCCTAGGGCTGTATATCCTCCCTGATGTAGCGGTAGCTGTTCAGATTGCCCTCAAGACGTAGGAGGCGAGATCGCATGTTATAGGCAATTGCGCCCCAAACCATCACACTTGGCGTTTGTCCGCTATGCCGCTCAACAATACAATCTGCCCGATGGCGTTCACCACGGCAGCGTCTAACGCATATGCGGCCATCACTGTAGGACAAGTTGAAGCGGGACTCGTCCGAAAACACTGCATTTTGCCACTCAGCACGCCCGTGTCGGTGTTCACGTGCCCATTGCAGTCTACGGCGTTGGTGGTTGCTGGTCAATGGAAGCCAGCGCAATGGGATGCGTGCCACCAATCCGGCCCTCAGAAGACTGCGTCGAACCGTCGATGCAGACATCCCCACACCCAGTTGCAGTGCTCCACTGTCGAGCCAACACAGTGGACGAAGCTGTTCTGTCCGTTACAGACAAGCGGAGACGACGGCGGTCATCCCGCGCTGTGGTCACATTTTGTCGTCCAGTACCCTGTCGACGCTTTGTACGGCCCTCTTCTCTTCACTGGTTCCACATACACCTCACTGTTGAAGCAGCGTACCCTGTACGTGCCGCAATGTCACGGAACGTCAGACCCATCTCCCAGGGCCCTATCATTCTGCCCCGTTCTAACGCACTCACATGCTGATATTCCCTCCTGTGATGTCGGCGAGGCACAGTGGCACTTAGGTGCACGTTTCCACTTCGTATGACGGCTCCGCACTGACTGAGCATTGCGTAACACTGCCCTGACCGGTCACACACAGAAGGGTACTGCTGGGCCTACGTGTACGCCATTTCTCTGCAATTTAAAACACTTATTATGGTTCCACTCTTCTACACGTCCCCTGATTTCGGCGTGTTTCAGACTATTGCTTCTGAGTGTTTCACTTTACAAACAGCAGTGTATTTCTACATCCGGAGGTGCATATGGTCCTGAGGTTCACTCAGCTTACACCAAAAATGAGTACCGGGTGAATTCCTGGAGGCAAAGACGGCCGGGCATAAAGCTAAACACTCTACCCCATCAAGTGCCGAGGTTACGGATAGTGGGAGCCTTTAAATTTCACCCCTCCAAGGTCCTTAATGGCCTGTGCGGAGATAACTTTGCTTTGTTTCGCTTTTTTTTTTTTTGTGCACATAGTTTGATATTCAGGCAATAATTTCACTGCGTAATTAAAAATGGCAGGAAAAAATTGTTTGCTTAAAACTTGTGTCGTAGAAAGCAGCATAAGAACAAGAAGATATGATTAAATAATTAAAATGTCGATAGTATTGCTGTTGTAAACAGTAAATTGATAATGACGATGTCCCCACTGCGAATCCAGTGAGTTCATGCCTCTTCAGAATAATTTTGTAAGGAACTCTCCTGTTCAAAGTGAAATAATATCTTATGGAATTTGAGCTACTATGTGCTGCTGTGAAATCATTTGTACAACATCAATACTGAACGTGAATGCGAACGGTGCTTTAAAAGACCATATTGCTAAACGATTTTTCTTGTGTCAAGGATCTTTCATATGAAACTTGTCGCAATAAAACTGAGTTTTACCACTTCCAAATATACAGATAATGGCCATGCGATGAACCACAGTTTTGTGTGTATGTTCAGTTCGAGTATTATTTGCGAGAAATAAGGTGTTGCCATGCTGAGGACAGTGGGATATGGATTTGCTATATCGCCCAACTATGTGCAATAAACGAAATTATATTATTGTTAAAAGTGTAGCGAAATTGCCTCAAGTAAGCGTGGCAGTATTAGAAAATCACTTGATAACAGAGGGATAAGTTATGTGCAGTTTTCGGAAGATGAAGATAGCACGGCGTCTACCTGAGTACTGTCAGAAGAACCTAAAAGGGCTTCAGGACTATTACGATAAGACAGTAAAGGTTAATATTGATAACTTAAAAAATTGAGTGAGGATGTGGGGGTGACATTTCCCAACATCACCTATTTTGTTGTGCGTCTCCATGACTAAATGTTTAGCGTGCTGGCCTTTTGCCCAGGGGGTCCCGGGTTCGATTATCTGCCGGGACGGGGATGTTATCCTTCATTGGTTAATTTCAATGGCTCGGGGACTAAGTATATGAGCCGTCTTCAGCATCAGAATTCATCACAGACGCGCAGGTCTATGTCAGCTCGAAAGACCTGAACAGGGCCTCTTCGGAGGTCAGGGGCCATTATTATTATTATTATTATTATTATTATTATTATTATTATTATTATTATTATTATTATTATTATTATTATTTAGTTTGTTTACTGCGAAAGTGCAAGAGGAAGAAACCTATAAACACCATGGGTTCCCTGAAGAGCAAATACCCGTAATCAATCGATTTATAAAGATCTTAACCACCCTAGTTTGCTGAAAAATTGCTGACATGAGAATACGGAAAATATGAATGAATCTCTTAACAGTGTAATTTAGAGCTGTGCGCGTACGATGTTTCTGATGGGTGTGAAACTTTCAGTTTAGTTCATATACTGTTATAACATTTAATATGTGAAATGATGGAAAAGTTCACGTACTGGGATATTTGGCGATCAAACCAGGGTGAAGTTCTGTCAGAACGTTTCGTGCTTTCTATATGACACATTACAATGGAAGATGAAAAGAAACAGAACAACGGCCAAAAGAAGCTTAGAGGAAAACGAGGGTGAGGAATATTCATCAAGGATTTCTAAAGTATTGCTCAACAAAACCTTAATCCTTCTGTTCTATTCACTTTTCTTGACCCGACATGTCAAAATTCTGTAGAAATCCTGTACAAACATACATATTTGTATAGTTGATAGCTGTCGACATCGTTGTTCTATTCCAATACTATGGACTGAAGTTTTATGGGCATCTCACAAGAATGAACGAGAGTCGATTGACAGAAGAAATCTTTAGCTACATCATCAAATTAAATGCAACTACTAAATGAGTAGAAGAAACAAGAAAATACATGAAGGAAGTTGGCATCAATCAAAAAGAAATCTTTAACAGAGATATATTTCGATCTAAAATTTATAAATTCTAGGGGCTCCAGAGAAACCAAAATGAAAAGTTCAAGAACATGTGGTCAGAGGAAAGGAAGAGGTACCACAGCGAAGTGATGGAAGTTCTGGGAGAAGAGAAAAAGGACTAACCAGCAAGTGAATTGTTTACCGTGGACCAAAGTAGACCAAAATCGAAGAAATCATAATAATAATCGTACACAAAACTTGATTAAGGAACATTTCTTATTTAAATATTTACATAAATTTGAAATTACGGACAGTTTTCAATACAAGAATAAACGAGAGTCGATTGACAGAAGAAATCTTTAGCTACATCATCAAATTAAATGCAACTACTAAATGGGTAGAAGAAACAAGATAACACGATTGTTACTTTTTTACTTTTCTTTTTATTGATTGCAGTTTGGACACATTTAGGTGACATGTGTTTTGCAAATACAGAATGTATCCGTGATGATGCTACAAATTTTCAGGGATGATTTATTTATTTATTCGTATCAGAAGCATACATTTTACATAGCATAATTGTACTTAATGACATACATATCAAATAGTGTCTGCCCAGAATTTTGCCAAATCACGGGCATTAGGTATCGCAGTCATCAAGTCCTCTATTGTGCAACTCAAAGGACATTTACTACAGTTCATGAAATGGGCTGTGGTTTGGTCTTCACCACATTCACATTGACTGGATGTGCCAGGAAAGCCCCACTTCACCATATTTCAGGGATGATGAAGGACGGCGAATGGGTCAATTTGAGATAAGGAACCGTAGTCCGGAAACGTTTGAGTCAAACGTTATTAATAATCCAAGTTGTTTAACATCCGCCCGTTATTAACAAACGCCGGGGTGTCGAAATTTCGTCTCGCGATAATTCTGTAATGTGGCGGAATCCATCGACATGGGGTCATCTTTAAGCACCCTTAAAAGCCACCGACCTCGGTCGGGTTTGAACCCGTTAACTTGGGATTAGCATACCAATGCCACCGGCAGTCAAAAGTTAAAGTACATATCGGTCTGATAATTCCGACTGTACTGTAAACTACATGTGCTAACAGTGCAATAGTTGAGACCATCCCAACTCCAATGCAGTTGGCGCACTGTGATCGGTGTGCGATGTCTATACTGTAGGCTTCAGTCTGTGTTTATGGGTTGAAGTGGTACATTGATCACCCCTATCCAAATGGAGTTGTACCGGGTTACGGAACTTGTAGATACGGTGTTCATGTATGGGCAAGCAAATAGAAGCAGCAGAGAAGCCGAACGGTTGAACAGGACCAAATATCCACGTAGCAGACATTCGCCTCACACTATGTTTCCACGATTGTTCCAACGATTGAGTGAAACATGGCAACCGATATCACTGTACAATGACCGAGGAGAACGACGAATTACACGGACTCCCGACTTAGAAGATCCATGCTTGCTCACGTGGATGAACGCCTGCAATCAGCACTGGAGCAGTTGCAGGTGAAATTAATGTTTCCCATATTACTGTGTGGTGAGCATTCCGTGTAATGCAGCTGCACCCATGCCATCCACAGAAAGTGCAGGCTTTGAGTCCTGCTTGACTTCGAACCTCGAGTCATGTTCAGCCAATGGGTCTTGAAGTGCTTTGCAGTCGATCCTCGCTTTCTTGCGTATGTGCTTTTCACAGATGAAGCATGTGTCACCAGAGACGGAATGCTAAATAGTTACAATAGTCATGTTTGGGCCGATGAGAATTCCTATGCAACAGTTGCGAAGAGCCATCAACACGTGTGGGTCAACGTGTGGGTAGGCATAGTCAATGATTATGTAGTTGGCCCGTTTCTTCTTCCTCCCCACCTAAATGTAGCAATGTACACAGTGGGCTCAGAGATGTACTACCCACGTTCCTGGAACACATCGCATTTGCCCTTCGCCGACGGATGTGCTTCCAACATGATAGATCTCCACCTCACATTGGACTGAGGTTTCATGAACACCTGGATCAGACATTCCCTACAAAGTGGAGAGGAAGAGAAGGTAATGTTTCGTGGCCCGTCCGTTCACCTGATCTCACCCCACTTGAATTCTTCTTGTGGGCCCATGTGAAAAGCCTTAAGTATGAGACACCTGTCGAGACTGAAGAGGATCTCTTGGCAAGAATTCTCGCTGCCTGCGACGCTGTTCGAACGACACCGGAAATATTCAAATGGGTACGACAGAACTTTGTGCGACGATGTCATGCTTGCATGGGGACGCCATTTCGAACATTTGTTGTGAATAGGGCAGCTTGTGAAACCTGTGCAGGTAAATGGACTTAAATGAGTAGAATTTAGCTTAACTTTTGACTCGATCGTTTCCGGACTACGGTTCCTTATCTCAAATTGATCCATTTGACGTCCTTCATCATCCCTGAAAGTTTGTAACGTCACCACGGGCACACCCTGTATGTTTACTACATTTTCCACACAACATGTTTGTTTTATTGCCATTGCTTGACGGGCAGAACTTACAGCGTGCACGTTTCGTGGATTTTCTTGTTCTTACCTACTCAGACACATCAACCACATCTTTAGGGTTGTGGATGCTTCTGATCATTCTCATTCTGTTCTTGGAAAATGCGTTCTTGATGTAAAGTGTCCTCTAATCAGTGCCTTTCCAAGTTCCTCCAAGAATATTCTCCTTGTAGTCACTCTCCACCATGATAAGGAAATCAATGACAGGGCTGGTAATAATAATAATAATAATAATTTCGTATGGCTATTTCTAGCCGAGTGCAGCCCTTGTAAGGCAGACCCTCCGATGAGGGTGGGCGGCATCTGCCATGTGTAGGTAACTGCGTGTTATTGTGGTGGAGGATAGTGTTATGTGTGGTGTGTGAGTTGCAGGGATGTTGGGGAGAGCACAAACACCCAGTCCCCGGGCCAATGGAATTAACCAATGAAGGTTAAAATCCCCGACCCGGCCGGGAATCGAACTGGGGACCTCTGTGACCAAAGGCCAGCACACTAACCGTTCAGCCGTGGAGCCGAACATTGTTGAGAGTAAGTTGGTATGATAAAAATCACTATTCCCATAAAATATAACAAAAATAAGGTTCAACATTTCCATTTATATTAAAAATAAATCCGAATTACAGTAATCATATTTGTGTCGGGTTATAATGACACGAACGTTACATATGTAACTCTTACAGTTTATTCCCAAACTACTCAAACTATTTAAAAACTGTTTTCAACACGTGGTGCTCTTCTATTTTCAGACTAAGTTACCAAGTTTTACAAACATATATTGGTATTTAAAATATGGAAAACGACGTGTATATTAATGTCATGTCATATAGACCCTAACAGAATAGCAGGGTTAAAGTGATTTTCTCATTTTTTCAGCTTTTGACCCCTGTGGGTTGGGGCGGTAGAATAACAACCATGGTATCTCCCGTCTGTCGTAAGAGGTGACTAATAGGAGACCCAGGGGCTCTGAACTTCGGAGCGTGGGTTGGCGACCACCGGGCTCTTAGCCGAGTCCTGACGTTGTTTGCACTTACTTGTTCCAGGCTCCTCACTTTCATCTATCCTATCCGACCACCTTTGGTCAACTCTTGTCCTTTTCTGCTTCTTTGACTCCCAAAGCTATTACGTTAAAAGGCCTAGGGAGTATTTTATTTTCACGCCCTTCGTGACCCTTGTCTTTCTTTGGCCGATAACTTCATTCTTCGAAGTGTCGGATCCCTCCCATTTTTTCTCTCTGATTAGGGTTATACAGAGGATGTTGCCTAGTTGTACTTCCTCTTAAAACAATAATAAGAACAACAACAAGAATCTCTTTGTTCTTAAGTTGTCTTAGATAAAAAACATTAAAAGCTTGGAATTTTAAATAATAACTTGTGGTACTGTTCTTACCCCCTACAAAATTCACCTCATTAATTGCACAGCGGACATGGCCCATCAATTGTTATATATGTACTAATTTAATGTTGTCGTTGCCGATAGTACCTACTACGAGTGGTTATGCTAGTGATTATTGTTTTAAGAGGAAGTACAACTAGCCACTATCTTCTATTAACACTAATCGGAGAGAAAAAATGGAAAGAGCCCGACAGTAATGAAGGTATCGCCCACGAAGGACGTGAAAATGAAAGACTATAATACTGTTGGGGGTCGGAAAAGGACAAGAATTCGCCAAGGGAGGTCGGATAGATGAATATGAGGAGCTTGGCACAAGGAAGTAGAAGCAATATTGGGGCTCAGCTAAGGGTGCCGTGGTTGCCAACCCACTTTCCCAAAGCTGCTGTGGCCCCTTTTCGTCTTCTCTTAGAACAGGAAGGGGATACCATGGGTGTTATTAAACGACGAGTTATTGTACCGGTAATGATTACTACATGAGGTAAGGAAATTAACTGTACAAAAAAAAAATCATAATTATGTCAACAGCCAATTAAACAAATATCACACGGAATTTAAGAGAAGTTATGATTAACAGATTCTCGGTTCATCGGAAAGTCATTTTTTTCCTAGTGGCTTTACGTCGCACCGAAGCAGATAGGTCTTATGGTGACGATGGGACAGGAAAGGCCTAGGAGTTGAAAGGAAGCGGCCGTGGCCTTATTTAAAGTATAGCCCCTGCTTTCGCCTGATGTGAAAATGGAAAACCACGGAAAACCATCTTCAGGGCTGCCGACCGTGGGATTCGAACCCACTATCTCCCGGTTGCAAGCTCACAGCCGCGCGCCCCTAACCGCACGGCCAACTCGCCCGGTACCAGAAAGTCAGAAAAATAGAAATGAGATTTTCACTTCGGGAGTGCCATATGGCCTTGATACTCTGAACCTACTCGAAAATTGAGTTCGAAGTTAATTCCTGGGCGTCAAAGTTGGCTGGACATAGAGCTAATGACACTAACTTCTAAATTCCGAAAGCTGGTATGTTTATTCCATTGCATTAATATGCGTGTGACAGGCGAAACAATATTCCGGAAAAGTTTGCTTAACTTTTGAAGTCTGGAACAAATTCCTTAAAAATTAATAGTTCAATGAAACTCAAACCCTGGGTAACACTGAATAGCCTCACGTTTATTTAACAAAACAATGTTTTAACCTGAAAACTTTTACCACTTTTGATCTGAGAGTACATCGTTAGGATAGGGAGTATATTACCTCCTACAACATTCACCTCAGTAACTGTAAGGCAGAAAAGGTCCTACAACTCAACTTTTATTTATGCACTCATTTCATTTTCCCGTTGCTGATAGTACCTACTACGAGGAGTTCTTGTGCCGGTAGTGACCACAACGTGAAGTAAGCAAATTAGGTGTACAAAAAATTGTAATCATGTCAACAGCCAATAAACAAATATCACACCTAATGTAAGAGAAGTTCCAGTACTATAACTCAAGCAAGTGTTGCATAATTCATATTTCCCACGGGCTGGGACGAGAACAAGTGTTACTCACCGTATATACATAACTTTCTCGCCAACCTTCTGCTCAACCCCACCCACTAAAACTAAATGGAAATTTTCTCTCATCAGTACCTGTCATGGCCCCGTTGTCACTTGGATTGGACTGCTTGGCCCCCCGTCGACTGGTTTGTGACAAGCCTTAGACAACGGGTAACGACCAGTCAACTCCCCGCTGTCGTTCTGTTCCACCACGCGAAGAGTTGCTCTGTCCACTACTCAGCCTTCGACCTCCTCAGGTCAATGTTTCCAGTCCCGGTGCGAAATCTGGGAATCTCTTCAGCACTGTTCATGAAAGTATTAGCAAGTGTTGGGAAGCTTGTGAAAGATGGTAAAATGAAATTCTGAACCTGAAAACCTAGTATGTCGAAGTTGGTAAAGAACGAGAGTTGAACAAGGTACTTAAGAAATGCGACATAAGAAAGTCGGATTAATGGGGCACTTCACTAACTGTGAGCCCCTGGTTGAGAGGAGAAGTGAAGTGTACGAGGACGGTTTGAAAAGTTCTCGGAATCACCGCTAGATGTCAGTGCTAGAGCAACGAGGTTCCCGCGCAATAATCACACATCCTTTGTGAGTGAACACGTGACGCGTCAGTGCTCTAGCTGCAGGAGTGTGGTAGTGTCGACGCTTTGTTGTTGTTCCCGCGTAGTGATTTGTGACAATGGAAAAAAAAACTGAGATTCGAGCAGTGTTTAAATACTTCGTAAAGAAAGGTATGAAAGCAAAGGAAATTCATGCCGACTTTCAGAACACACTGCGGGACTCTGCTCCTTCATTTTCAACTGTTACCAAGTGGACCAGCGAGTTTAAATTTGGTCGGGAGAGCTTGTCTACCGATGCGTAATTGAAGTCCAGTGCGTTCTAGATATGAGCAGCTATTGCACTCTGCAGCTATTTATCTAAATTCAAGGAAGAATATGTGGTTCATTGAACTTCCAATTGCTCCTACATTTTTCTTCTTCTTCTTTTTTCCGATAAGGCCTGCTAAGGACCACGTGACAATTTCAGTTCAGTTCTTCATACTGTGTTGCTTTCTCTTCCGCTCCTTCCATTATTCTTTCATCCTTTAACTATGCTATATTTTCACTATATTGTTATTGTAATGTGTACTTTCTTTACAGCTTAAATAGAATGTTTCTGTGTGTGATAACGACACACATAAATGAAATATATAATTCCATATACAGGGCCTAGTTAAATAATAATTTGGACGCACATTAGAAGACTTCTTAACTGGCTTCTTGGTTGTATGGTCAGCGTAGTGGCTTTCGGTTCATAGGGACCTGGGTTCGGTTCCTGGCCGGGCCGGGATATTAACCACGTTTAGATAACTACTGTAGCTCGGGGATTGCGTGTTTGAGTTTGTCTTTATACACATCCTCATTTACACACAACATAGCACACTACTACCTCTCATAGGAACACGCAATATTTAATTCATCCCTCTATATAGGGTTTGGCGCATTAAGGGCATCCGGCCGTAAAACTAGGCTCAATCACCATAAGTGCCGATGCCTGACAACAGGGAGAACGCCCAGGAAATAATAAGAAAATTGCCTCGTCCTCTCCCCCTCTCCTCCTTTCTAACAAATAATGTTCATCAGACGTAGAAACTCCTGGCCTTGCTGACAATCCTAGCAGGATATTCCACATAGAGAGTTCCTAGAAATCCCACTGTCGGCAGCCCTGAAAATGGTTTTCCGTGGTTTCCCATTTTCACTCCAGGCGAATGCTGGGGCTGTACCTTAATTAAGGCCACGGCCGCTTCCTTCCCACTCCTAGCCCTTCCCTGTCCCATCGTCACCATAAGACGTAACTGTATCGATGCGACGTAAAGCAACTAAAAAAAATTAAAAAAAGTGCCTAGAAATGACGTGATACGTCCTATATTGTTCTCCGAACGAAATCAGAAAGACTCCTGATACACGGTTAAGAACTCCTTTTTAAGGCAATTAATAGCACCCCCCCCCCCCTTACTCTGTAGACTTAAAAAATGAAGAGAAACTGACAATAAACAGGTGAAAGTCGACTCAATGTGTTCATTTTTTATCATAACTTTGTCGCTATAAATGCTCGCCTCCCCTCCTCACACACTCATTCCTGGCTGCGGTACTGTCACAAACGTACGTAATTCTTCCACAGAGACGTTTGTATCTATAAACTGAGAATGGTAAGAATTCGGAAGATTTTAACCTAATTCCACTTTTTCTGGAATATTTTGAAAAAAATTGAAGATCTCTCGAAATTTCGGAGGATTTAGCAACACACTCTGTTTGACAAGTAACTGAGGCCAAACGATTATTATTATTATTATTATTATTATTATTATTATTATTATTATTATTATTATTAGTCCGCCTCTGTGGTGTAGTGGTTAGCGTGATTAGCTGCCACCCCCGGAGGCCCGGGTTCGATTCCCGGCTCTGCCACGAAATTTGAAAAGTGGTACGAGGGCTGGACCGGGGTCCACTCAGCCTCGGGAGGTCAACTGAGTAGAGGTGGGTTCGATTCCCACCTCATCCATCCTGGAAGTGGTTTTCCGTGGTTTCCCACTTCTCCTCCAGGCGAATGCCGGGATGGTACCTAACTTAAGGCCACGGCCGCTTCCTTCCCCCTTCCTTGCCTATCCCTTCCAATCTTCCCATCCCTCCACAAGACCCCTGTTCAGCATAGCAGGTGAGGCCGCCTGGGCGAGGTACTGGTCATACTCCCCAGTTGTATCCCCGACCAAGAGTCTGAAGCTCCAGGACACTGCCCTTGAGGCGGTAGAGGTGGGATCCCTCGCTAAGTCCGAGGGAAAAACCGAACCTGGAGGGTAAACAGATGATGATGATGATGATGATTATTATTATTATTATGTCAGTAAACGAGTAATGAAATTCGGAACTAATCAAACGTTGCCAGGAATGACAGCGAAACCTATTAAAAAGTACGTCCTAAAGTCAGATATGGAGAAGCGCAATATTAATAATGGCAGCTGGAGGATGCAGTGGAGTGTCCGAGGACAAGTTCAGCTCGCCAGATGCAGGTCTATTGATTTAACTACCGTAGGTGACCTGCGCGTCGTGATGAGGATGAAATGATGGTGAAAACGACACATACGCCCAGCCCCCGGGCCAGCGAAATTAACCAATTATGGTTAAAATTCCCGACCCTGCCGAGAATCGAACCCGGTACCTCTGTGACCCAAGGCCAGCACGCTAACCACTTAGCCATGGAGCCGGACGGTGCATGCAGTGACTGACCGGCCTATGTAGTGACGCACTGCTCACGAGAGCCCACTACATTTGACGCAGTGACGAAGGCATGAGTCCGATAAAAGAGATCGTAGCCAACGGTAAAATCGAAGAAACGTACTGCTCGCGCGAGCCCACTACATTTGACGCAGTGACGAAGGCATGAGTCCGATAAAATAGATCGTAGAGAACGGGAAAATCGAAGAAACGTACTGCTCGCGAGAGCCCACTACATTTGACGCAGTAACGAAGGCATGAGTCCGATAAAAGAGATCGTAGCGAACGGGAAAATAGAAGAAACGTACTGCTCGCGAGAGCCCACTACATCTGAAACGGCGACGAAGGCATGAGTCCGATAAAAGAGATCGTAGCGAAGAACGGGAAAATCAAAGAACAGCTGACCACCAGCTCCACAGCAACAAGGAGCTTTGGTAGATTTGGTGTACCAGACCTTGTGGTTCTACAGCGGAATATTTGTCTATTTAGCCATCTAACAGTCCCTAATTGGCAACACTGATACACCCGGAGGACAATTGTCATACTTATCCAGCGACTGTATGCCTAACCTGTCCGGCTCCTGTGCTGAATGGTCAGCATACTGGCATTCGGATCAGAGGGCCTAGGGTTCGATACCCGCTAGGCCGAGGACTTTGTGTATAGGGTGTTCGCCTTAATACACTTAATGAATATTGACCATTGTACTCGAAATAAACATTCAGCATATTAGGTCATGTTTAGTACATACAGTACGTACCGACGAGATGTTAAGCACAGAAAAAAGAAATGGCCAACCGGACACCAGTGGGATTGGTAGGATTGGGCGATTTGCGCGTAGTGGTGCTGGACCCGTAGCTTAGATCCTTTCCAACAGAGCAAATATAACCTAGGCTACAATAACCCAACTGATAAGAGCATCTGCTAACAATATTCTAAATGTTGTAAATAAGAAATAATGCGTAGAGAAAACAGAAAGCTGCAAAAAAAAAAAAAAAAAAAAAAAAAAATTGTACAGTCCAAATGGGTCATCGTAGAATGAGTTTGAAAATAACCTGAAGACGTTAATAGACGTGAAGAGGAGCCGAAATTATGGAATGAAGAACGGAAAGTGAAACTGCGAGAGATGGATGAATTCCGAATGGATCTCAAGGAAGCGTTCGACTCATGAAAAATATTGATATTAATAAAACTGTCTCAATGCAAGACGAAAATTTCCTGGTATTCTTCTTCTTCTTCGTCTTAATCTGTTTACCCTCCTGGGTCGGTTTTTCCCTCGGACTCAGCGAGGAATCCCACCTCTACCGCCTCAAGGGCAGTGTCCTGGAGCTTCAGACTTTGGGTCGGAGCATACAACTGGGGAGAATGACCAATACCTCGCCCAGGCGGCCTCACCTGCTATGCTGAACAGGGGCCTTGTGGAAGATTGGGAAAATTGGATGGGACAGGCATGGAAGAGGGAAGGAAACGGCGCTGGCCTCAAGGTAGGTACAATCCCGGCATTTGCCTGGAAAATAAGTGGGAAACCACGGAAAACCACTTCCAGGATGGCTGAGGTGGGAATCGAACCCACCGCTACTCAGTTGACCTCCCGAGGTTGAGTGGATCCCGTTCCAGCCCTCGTACCACTTTTCAAATTTCGTGCCAGAACCAGAAATCGAACCCGGACCTCCGGGTGTGGCAGCTAATCACGCTAACCACTACACCACAGAGGCGGACCTGGTATTGTTTCGATCAGAAAATTCAGGAATATGAGAATGAGGATGGAATCACGGTTGTTGAAGTGGCGAGAAATGTCTTCGATAAGTATTACAGGCAAGATAGTTATAGGCATTGTGGAAAAAGAATGCCGTCGTTGGTAGTGAACGAGTAAGATTTTAGACCATTAAATCATCAGAATATCTTCGATACTACAATGGTGACTGTAGTTTTAAAAGCACCAGATTATCTGTCTCTCTAAAGATACCATGGGTGTTATTAAACGACGAGTTATTGTACCGGTAATGATTAGTACATGAGGTAAGGAAATTAACTGTACAAAAAAATCATAATTATGTCAACAGCAAATTAAACAAATATCACATGGAATGTAAGAGAAGTTATGATTAAGAGATTCTCGGTTCATCGGAAAGTTATTTTTTCCTAGTGGCTTTACGTCGCACCGAAGCAGATAGGTCTTATGGTGACGATGGGACAGGAAAGGCCTAGAAGTTGAAAGGAAGCAGCCGTGGCCTTATTTAAAGTATAGCACCAGCATTCGCCCGGTGTGAAAATGGGAAACCACGGAAAACCATCTTCAGGGCTGCCGACAGTGGGGCTCTAACTCACTATCTCCCGATTACTGGATACTGGCCGCACTTAAGCGACTGCAGTTAAAGTCCTAGATAAAGCACCACCACCTTGTAGGGAGGTACCCAAATATAGCGTGTCCGGTGGGGGTCTCGAATATCGAGTGTAGATAGAGACTGCTGATTTTTCTGCTGATATCGTTACACCACGGTTACGAAGCCAAGGAGTGAACGTCCTCATGGCTACCGTCATTTGTTCTTGACACTTTTCCAAGGATTTGATTTGAATAAGCATTTTGCTTTCGCTTGAATTTGTTGTACGACGAGGAAGTAAACCTCTGAAGCGTCCTGTCTATACTGACGGAGTGCTGCACGCCTGTCATGCAACGCAGCTTGACATTCGTTATCCCGCCAGGGAGTTGGAGTTCCTTTGCTATGTGCATATGGTCGGTTTTGTGGAATTGTAAGGGAGGCTGCTCGATTAATGGAGTCACAGAATCTGTGAGAATGTGATTTGTTTCGTAGTTTCCTTCCAGGATGAGATCTACTGCCTCCTTGTAACTTGCCCAGTCAGCTTTTCGAATCTTCCAACGATATGTTGGGTAGATGGTATGAGGAGTGGACGATGAATTGGTCGACGTTAATAACAGATCCTAGAGTGTCCTGTAGAACCTGCCAGGAGAAGTCGAGTGCTATTGAAGGAGATGCGAAAGTAACATCTACTGCTGAAAGAGCTTGATTAGGTCGGTAAACTCTGGTAGGAGACCCATCATTCAGTAGCACTAAGTTTTCTTCTTCAGCTACACCCATTAGTTGTATTCCATTGGAGTTACTAGAAAAACTTCCACAATTCAAGGGGTGTGAATTTAAGTCTCCGAAGATCAGTACAGGCTGTGAAAGTTGGGAAAAAGTTCGACGCAGTTTGTGTACAATTGCCAGTTGGTTGGTCGGTATACGGAAACAATAGTTAACGGTGAACCTCTGTAATTAACCTTGATGGCACACGTTCCCAATCTAGTCCCTCGAAGGCTAAGAGTTACTTTATCATAAACAATGTTCTTCTTGAGGAGAATTCCGACCCCTCCATATCCGTCATCACGAATACTTCCTATAAAATTGTAGCCTGGAAGCTGAAAGGGGGTAGTATTCCTCAGCCTGGTCTCACTAACTACACGCATTGGAACGTCGTAATGTTGCACTAGAGTCTGAAGGCTAAGTTTATGCGCTCGTGCTGAGTGGCAGTTCCACTGTATTATTTTATTCAGTTGAGGTGGGGTATCCATGGATATTCTGATGCAAAAGTAATGAAATAACATCACGTACCGGTATATGAGAGGGATCATTTTCCGTGTTTTTAAGCGTCAAGATAAACTGGACAATGGCTTCAAGCAGTGGAGTTGTAGTTAAAGCATATTGTTTTGTTTGAGACTCTTGCCTTGGTTGATATTATTGTGAAGGGTATGTAGGTCCAATGGAGTTGACAGGGGAACGTAGTCCATTGTAGTATGTTTTCCACTTGTTGAGAACTGGAACTCTAGACTTCGGGGTGAAAGGACGTTTAGGTGTAAAACGAGAGGTCACCTTAGAAGTACTAGGGAAGGAACAGCTGGATAGGTTGTTGGTGGGAATTGGCGCGGCTCTAGGTGAAGGAAGGGATATAAATTCCTTGTTGTAAGATGTACTAGCTGGAGGAGTGTTATTTTTCTTCAGAGTATTAGCATACAGCTGCTCGCATAAGTATTCGTCCACGTACGTCATGCGAGGACAATGGCCAATAGCACCAATATCATAAAGAAGTTAATGATAAACAAATAATAGTATGTTTTACTTGCCATCTGAGCATCTGTGAACATAATGTATAGTATCGTAGGTTATGATCTTCATTTCCGTGTTTACGTTTAACTAATAAGATAGAGTTGAGGGATGTTCCACCATTCAACACATTGTAATTTAATATATTTTACAATTTGTTGAATGGTGGAACATTCCTCAACTATATCATAATGTATAGCACTGTAAGCACCGGCATTTGGAAAAAATAATAAGCAATCGCACTGCTTGAAGAAAAGTGACGTTGCAAAAGTATTCGTCCACAGTAAGAACACGAGGAATGTACAGTCATTTCCTAAGAATCAGCAGCGCGTCGAACGTCGGAAGCAATCACGGCTTGAAGATTTTTTGGCATAGATGTCACCAGTTTTTCTATCACTTACGGGCCTATTTTGTGCGATTCGTTCATGAAGTAATGCTTCAAAGCTTCCTTATTTATCATACACTGCTTGCTCAGTTTACATTTTAATTCTGCCCATAAATGCTCTATGTGGTTTAAGTCTGGGGACTGGAGTGATGTCTGCAGCACATGAGGTGTATTGTAGAGTAGCCATTCCCTAACAACACGAACAGTATGCTTAGGGTCGTGATCTTGCTGGAAGAAGTAAACTCTATCAAGACCTGATTTTGCTATGCTGGGTGATATGCGTTGCTTTAAAATATTCAAATACAGCATCTTATCAATCCGTTCAGGTATTATATGGCAGTGACCTACCCCAGCCGCCGACAAACACCCCCATGACATAATGGAACCTTTCCATATTTTACGGTTGCTTGCAGACTTTGATTTTCGAGCCCGGCGTTGTTCTTTCGCC
Organism: Anabrus simplex; assembly: GCF_040414725.1. Taxonomy (NCBI): domain Eukaryota; kingdom Metazoa; phylum Arthropoda; class Insecta; order Orthoptera; family Tettigoniidae; genus Anabrus; species Anabrus simplex. The sequence continues at coordinate 1,501,705,912 of NC_090265.1, forward strand.
ATACACGTCGCTTTCCAGAGCAATCATATAAACAGAATTTGCTCTTCTCAATAAACAACACGTGTTTCCAAAACGCTGGAGGCTTTCTAAAGTACTCTTTGGCGAATGCCAACCTCTTCCTACAGTTCACCTAACTCATCCAGGGGCTTCTTCTGTCTTTTACGGCCCTGCAAAACAGCTTTGTAACACACGTCGTACGGTGTTTGTGCTGATGTTCTTCCCAGTGAAGGTTTGTACATCTGTTCTAAGCACAGGTCCAGACACATGGGAATTTTGCTGGACGGTGCGTATAATGCTTCGCTCTTCTCGTGCTGTCAGCTTTCTTGGTCACCTAGTTCTTGATCTATTGAGTACAATTACACTGCTCTTATATCGCTGAATGATACTTGCGACTGTATTTCGCGCTATTCCTATTTTCTCAGCAAATACTCTCTAATAATCATCAATTTGGTGGAGTTCGATAATTCGTTCGTGTTCAACAACAGCTCGTTTCCGTATCTTAACCATTTTACTCGGGGCATGCACTAGATGTTCACTCACTGACACTGTCCTCACCACTGATTGGCTGAGCTTGGTGATGTGACTGACTTCCTCAATGCTGTGATCGTTATACAAGATAGTGCAAAAGCTGGACGAATACTTTTGCGTTGCCATTTCCTACCCCAACCACACTAATTATTTTTTATTAATGAGTATTGACATGCAAGAGGGTATATTCTGCCATTATTATTGTAAGTATATATTGCATATCCACTGCTTACTTCTTTCTTAACGTACCTTAAGCTTTGTAATGTATTCTTGGTGTTCAGTATATGAAAAGGGCAGACGGACGAATACTTATGCGAGCGTCTGTATGTGCTTGTGGATTCCATTTCGAGTGTTTGCTCAACAGTGATACTGAAGTGGGCCATATTGTATTTAATCCTACGCTGTCGTTCGTATTCTGGACAGAATAGGTCATCTGTACGGTGAGGACCAGAGCAGTAAATACGTGCTGGTGGATCTGGAGTAAGACAGTCTGCAGTGACTGCGTGGTTTGTTACGACACTTTATTTACGTGACGGTATTTGAAACATTGGTAGGAAAGGATTACATTCTGGACAGACGGCTCTATACCACATCGAGTGTTAAATATATACAAATAAGGAGGTAAAGCACGACAAAAAAAATACAACACGCAACAGTTGCCGAGGCACTAGTACAATCTGTCCATCTCGCACAAGTTTACGGTGAAAGCGATATACATATTTTCTTGTCTGGCTGTATATCTACTGCACGAATTAGACCAGTCTTCACCGTTAGGTGCCTTGGTACAGTGTGTAAAGACTCAGTGAGGGGGACTGTAACTGAGCAAGCCTGTTTGCACAGATAGCGGAAGAAAGTTCTATTTGAACCCTATTACGTCCCTTTGTAATAAAGTTCATTATAGCAGTACGAATGTCTGGTATTAAGGCCCTAATACACTCTCCCACGGACATCGGATGTAACCGGCCGATATGTTTAGTAACCACACCTGCCTCATCGGGTTTATGTTCAGCATGCGCAATGAACGGACCTTCATCATCTAACTTATGGAGGTATGACTCAGGCTTGAAGGCTGCTTCGTACCTGTTTACTTGGAGCGAGCTGGCTTGCTGTATGCTGGGACGTACTCACTGCACAGGCTGCACAGATGGGGCTTGCAGAATTGGGCAGCTAGTTCACTAGTACTTACTGTCACTGACAGCTTCTTCACACTTAGTCCCTCTTCATTCCATTAATCAGGACGCTCATCCAGGAGACCATGTTTACGTAGTGTAGGCACATGAGAATGTATATGTTCTACATCACTTATCGGTTCATCTGAATAGTACACATGTATTGCGGTTCCTACAGCTGAGTTAACTAAAATTACGGTTAGACAGAATACCAAAGTCACCGTCTGACGATTCCTCCATCCTCAGAAAGTTTCGGGGACCCTCGTCCCCACTCACAAGTAACACTAATCCGTTATGCGAACTTGTCTATATAATACTATTATTCAATACAGTCGCAGTGAAAGAATAGTTCTGTAAACACAGTTCAACGGGCTCGAAGCGCTAGCGAGCTCTAGAGAGCGTAGCGACACACTAAGCACAGCGAACACAGCACAAACTTCTCCGACCGAAGCTTGGGTGGAACTTGCCTTTCGTCTTCACGCCTTGCATGGCTCCTCCCTTACTTTTACCGATACCTGACTTCCTCTTAAAACAAGAAACACCACCACCACTTTATAAGGCAGGCTCTCCGACGACGCTGTGCGGCATCTGCCGTGTACGGGGAAATGCACGATATTGTGGGGCGTACGAGTTGCGGAGATGTGGATATTCCAAAAATCCAGTCACTGAACCAAATGAATTACCATTTACGATTAAAATCCCCGACCCGTCCTGGAATCGAACCCAGGACCCTCTGAACTGAAAGCCACTACGCCGACCGCTCAGCCATGGAGCCGGATATACTGAAAGCAGAAATCGAAGCACCAGTGTAATCATCATTAATACAACAGAAATAAAGTTTGTAGAGGTGAAGGAAGGTGCATTCTTCATGCAGTTTAGGAGATTATTAAGATGATAGCGTCCGCCTTAATAGTATAGTTGTTACTAGTATTAGCTGCCATCCCCGAGGGCCCGGGTTCGATTCCCGTCCCAGCCACAGAATTTGTAAAAGTGGTACGAGGGCTGCAACGGCGTCCACTTAGTCTCGGGAGGTCAAATGTGTAAAAGGGGTTCGATTCCCACCTTGCCGGGCTGAGTGGCTCAGACGGTTAAGGCGCTGGCCTTCTAACCCCACCTTGGCAGGTTCGATCCTGGCTCAGTCCGGTGGTATTTGAAGGTGCTCAAATACGACAACCCCGTGTCGGTAGATTTACTGGCACGTAAAAGAACTCCTGCGGGACTAAATTCCGGCACCTCGGCGTCTCCGAAGACCTTAAAAAGTAGTTAGTGGGACGTAAAGCAAATAACATTATTATTATTATTATTATTATTATTATTATTATTATTATTATTATTATTATTATTCCCACCTCAGCCATCCTCGAAGTGGTTTCCCACTTCTTCTCCAGGCAAATGCTGGGATGGTACCTAACTTAAGGCCACGGCCTCTTCCTTCCCTCTTACTTGTCCATCCCTTACGATCTTCCCATCCCCCACAACGCCCCTGTTCAGCATATCAGGTGAGCCCACCCGGGCGAGCTACTGGTCCTCCTTCCCAGTTGTATCCCCGACAAATGTCTCACGCTTCAGGACACTGTTCTTGAGGAGGTGAAAGTGGGAGCCATCGCTGAGTCCGAGGGAAAAACCAACACTGGAGGGTAAACGGATTAAATAAATAAAACAAAGTTGATTAAAGTCCGCCTCTGTGGTGTAGTGGTTAGTGTGATTAGCTGCCACCCCCGGAGGCTCGGGTTCGATACCCGGCTCTGCCACGTAATTTGAAAAGTGGTACGAGGGCTGGAACGGAGTCTACTCAGCCTCAGGAGGTTAACTGAGTAGCGGTGGGTTCGATTCCCACATCAGCCATCCTCGAAGTAGTTTTCCGTGGTTTCCCACTTCTCCTCCAGGCAAATGCCGGGATGGTACCTAACATAAGGCCACGGCCGCTTCCTCCCCTCTTCCTTGTCTATCCCTTCTAATCTTCCCATCCCCCCGCCAGGCCCCTCTTCAGCATAGCAGGTGAGGCCGCCTGGGCGAGGTACTGGTCATCCTCCCCAGTTGTATCCCCCGTCCCAGAGTCTGAAGCTCCAGGACACTGCCCTTTTGGGCGGTAGAGGTGGGATCCCTCGCTGAGTCCGATAGAAAAACCGACCTTGGAGGGTAAACAGGAGAAGAAGAAGATGACATTCATTCTATATCTAAATGCATTTTAATTGATATTTATTATTTCTACATTTCTATGTGAAACGAGCACGGTTTTCCACTACTCTGTCAGATAGCCTCCGAGCTAAGCCCCTAAAGTATAAAATGAAGATCCTTTCCAAAAGGTAACTTAATAATATAGGAGTCGAACGCGAGTCTGAGAGGGGTTTTCAAATAAATTTGGAAGTATACTTCAATGTATTTTATTGATCATTTTTTCCTATAACAGGCTGCCTTATCTGTTGCACTGTCCTTAGTCGTAATTTTAGAATTTAAAAGTACCGAAGAATGACGAAGTCCCCATATACTGGATTAGTACTTGATTTCTTCTTTTTTTCTTAATCTTCCACTATTTTCCTACATCCCGATGAGTTCATGGGTGTGATCTCTGTACTATATTTGGACTTGGCCCAGTTTTTTTACTGCATGCCCTTCCTGACGAGATGTATATTCAACTATTACATGTTCCTGTGGTGGCTGGCAGCGTACTGTGTCGATAAAATGGTTTATAGTAAGACCTACCCAAACAGTTTGCGAGGTAAAGGAATTAACCAGCCATGGCCGAGATCCCCAGCCTGATCGGGAATCGAACTCGGGATCTTCTGATCCGCTCAGTATGCTGACCATTTGGCCGAGAAGTAGGATAGTATAGAGCTGGGAGTACTTGTCTGTGTTTCGCTGTGCATTTTGTGAACACACACAATGCCTCAGCGATGTCATCAAGGCTGTGTGTGTGTGTGTGTGTGTGTGTGTGTGTGTGTGTGTGTGTGTGTGTGTGTGTGTGTGTGTGTGTGTGTGTGTGTGGTCCGTTCACGTCATAGTCTCAAGGTAGTGAATCCGTTTTGGGTCATTCCGGGTGGTTTAGTGTCTGCCGGATGCGTGCATTTGTTATTAACTTGGGCTAGAGCTAAACAGTAAACTATTAATAAATTGATAATGGTGTTATCCTAGTATTTTCTTCTCATTGGAATAATCCACAGGGAAAGTCCTTGGAATCCACAGAATTCGACTCTTTAGTATCTCGCTTGTCGATGGTAGACCGTAACATGTTTCCTGCTTTGTTCTGGCATGTTAATTAGAATGCATTATTCTTGAATTTTAAAACTTTACCGCTGTTCCATCTCCAATTTTTCATTTTTCACCTAGTAGTTCTATTAGGTAATCAGCGTTACATAGGTGTTTTCTTTTTTTTTTTAAACAATTTGCTTTACGTCGCACCGACACGTGTTATGGCGACGATTGGAGAGGAAAGTGCGAGGAGAGGGAAGGAAGCGGCCGTAACCTTAATTAAGGTACAGCCCCGGCATTTGGCTGGTGTGAAAATGGGAAACTACTGAAAAGCATCTTGAGGGCTGCCGACAATGGGAATCGAACCCACTGTCTCCCGGATGCAAGCTCACAGCCGTTACAAGTTAAGCGCTTGTTTCTTAAGTCCACTGTTAAGGTGGTGGTGGTGGTGGTGATTATTGTTTCAAGAAAGAGTGCAACTGGGCAACCATCCTCTATTAACACTAATCGGAGCAAAAATTGGAAGGGATCTCAAACTTCGAAAATGAAGGTATCGGCCAAAGAAAGACAAGGACCGCGAAGAGGGTAAAAATGAAGAACTCCTTAGGTCTCGAATGCTTTAATATAGCCAGGGTCGGAAGAGAACAAGAGTTCATCGCCATAAGACCTGTGTCGACACTAGCCACTAGTAAAAAAAAGGAACAGGAGTTGACCCAGGGAGGTCGGAAAGGATAGATGAAAGTGAGGAGCTTGGCACAAATATGTGAAACTTACTGTTGAGGAATCGAATTCCACCGCAGCAGATTGACATTAAACACTGAATAAACGTAAGGGATACTTGTCGAAAGACTTAATTGGCACATAAAGAAAGTTCCCCTCTTCCTGGGAAATTGCTGTCACTCCGGTATCTTTTATGACTGGCGGAATTGGAATGTACGTCAAACACATCGCATAATAATAATAATAATAATAATAATAATAATAATAATAATAATAATAATAATAATAATAATAATAATAATAATAATAATAATAATAATAATAATATTGTACCGGGCGGTACACCTCCACGCCGCTAATTCAAACTTTGCGCCAGTTGAAACTCCTCTGCTGGAGGAAGTCTGAACTTTATCTACTGTGTTAATTTTCAAGTTTCTCAGAAGATGTCACTAGTTGGAAATTTTGGAGTTTCTGAACTGGGTCGTTTTCGATGTATTTTTGTTTTACCTGTAGTAAGAAGTGTGAACTTTCTCTTCTAGAGGACACTACTGAAGAACTACAATGGTGCACCCTAGTGCGAAGTGAAAGAACTGTTTTTTTGGAGAAATTTTTATTTCAAAAGTTTGTTCCTTGTTAAATTTCTATCTGTTATTGTTTAAGTTGGCTGTATAACCCTTTCCTTCCCCTTATTTTGAATTTAGCCAATCCCGAATTTCTTTAATTAATTTCTGACCAATCAGATGTATCTTCTCCAACTTGAATATCTTGCTTAACCCTAGCCAATAAAGTTTTTGTGGGCGGGTGTTCTCATTTCCGAAACGCCTCGAACTTTCCACGAGAGTATATAAACTGCTGATTTTCGGGTCTCTGGGCCACTTCAGTACCAACTTTCAAAGTGTAAAGTGCGTAGCAGGGGGCGGGTTGCGCCTCTTTCTTCGGGCAGCAGTTCAACAAGAAGGTAATGGCCGTTTAATAACTTCTTTTCTTGCTACCTCAGCAGTTTAACTCTCGGGGCGGGTCCGAAGCGTTTCCACCATGTAACTTTCCCTAAAATGTAAAGACTCTTAGCATCTATTCTCTTTTAAAGCTACATATTGGGATAGAGAGTGCTTAACCCTCTCGAGCTCCCACTCATATTGTTTTGAGGTGAACTTATTTTTCATAACCGATTCTTCCTTAACGTAATGTAAATTGTTTCCTTCTAAAGTCACCTCTTTAGTATGGGATTAGTCCTTGCATTAGCGGCCTAGAGCCAGATTAGGTTTTAAACAAAAAGTATTAGGAGTGCAGATCGCCTCCTCTCAAATTGTTATTTTGGAGGTCATGTAATTAACCTTTTTCTCACTTAATAGACCTCAGTAGGTTGGGTATTTTACCCCCGTGTCTATGTCATTAGAGGACAACTTGAAGGTGGAGTTTGGTGTGGCCTTTGATAGGCTTAAAGTTGAGAGCGAGTGGCTCTTTCTTGAAAATTGAGTATGTATGCCTCGAGGAGGCTTTTCTGTGTAATTTAGAGCAAGTGCTCCTGGGCATGAATGGGGTTTTCTGCCCCTCTGTTAAATCTTGTTTTGGGGTAAAGTTGGGCTAGTTGCCCAAGAATTGTGAGTTCGGGGTTCGAAGCCCAAATCCTGTAAATACTGTAATTGTTCTTTTGTTGCCTTGCTACTCTGTACCTGCCATTCTTGTTATTTCTGAATTTTTAAAAGAAAATATAACCTTGTTAAATTTTAAATTAACTTTAATTTCGTAGCCTGAGACCTGTTCACCCCCGCACCTTCTTTCACCTCTGCTAATCCACCAAACCACGGTAACAATAATAATAATCATAATAATAATAATAATAATAATGATAATAATAATAATAATAATAATAATAATAATACTAACATTTTTTGTGGCTTCTTCCCATTTATTTAGGGTCGGCAATTAAGCTTAGTTTTCTGACGACGTCAACCATATGTCTAGGTACATATGTATTCACAATTGCAAGTTTTTGTGCTGGTTGTTAGTGAGGTGATATGTGTGTAAATGAAGGGGGTATGCATTAAAAAACAGAGAACCCGTCCCCGAGCTAGAATAACAATCCAGATGAGACTAACATCACCGACCTCGACGGCAATCAAACCCATGACCTCTTGATCCGAAGGCCGTTACACTTGAATATTCAAGAAAAGAGCCGGATTATTATTTAATACGATACATTTGTTTGTTCTAAAATTCTTCAGAGGTTTGTCTCAATATTTTTAACCTTTCTTAAAAAAAATCCTAGTGAGATTTTGCAATTTATTACAACGAATTACGTGTGAGGGTTGAAAGTTACTTAGATTGCTGCTTAGGTAAATTAAAGTACAAAAAAAAACCTCTCATTTATCCAAGTGTTATCTATTTCTGCGAGGAATTGTTTGTCACAAAGAGATAACTAAGGCGTCGTAGGTTATGGATTGTATCTGGATCTGATGCCAAAGCACATAAATAACCTGACGTGACAGAAATATCGCAGTGTCCAGTAAGATCCAGGATGTTGGTTTTTCACACGTCAGTGGGGCAGATCGCGTAGCGGCGATGCGGAACAGACAATAGAGAGTGCGGACATAGCTGATGTAGTGCAGCCTTCCTGGAGGAGACAGTGGCTATGTATCATCGCCGTCCCACTACAAGTAGCCAAGAGGTACACACCCTTTCCATTGTCACCCCAATGCTCAGTAAAGAGGACAGTCTCGCCGTAACTCGGCAGCAGATCGTAAAGAGGTTTTGTTTCCTCCATTTTTATCATTAAATCATTCCAGACACCTGCTACTACATGCTCCATTCCTCTCTTGAAGCCAGCTGTTACATATCTCGTCTTGTTTCCAACTATTTTACTCCGCGGTATCTGGCTCGATTTTCAGATTGGTGAGACTCGTCTAAATCCATAATATTAACCCCAGTAATATCATTGGGTGAATTTTATACCCACATTTTCTATTATTTAAAATAAATATGTAAATGGTCTTTAGGGGGGCTGCCTGCTCAAGGCGGTAAAGGCTTGCTCTGATCACCCAGAAGGACGTAGCTTCGATTCCCCATTAGGAAGTCGAAACATTAAGAAACAAGATTTGCACCTTACGTGGCCCTGTTGTTCACTCAGTGTACACCAAATATGAGTACCAGGTTATTTCCTGAGGGCGAAAGCGGTAGAGCTGACAATTCTACGCCTCCAAATGCCGAGGTTACGGATAGTGGAAGCCTTTACCTTTCATCTCTCCAAGGGACTTCGTGACCTCTACGGAGATGACTTTGCTTTGCTTTGTAAATGGTCTTCAAAAGTATGAAAATAGTATTTATTGCATATTAGGAATTCTAGGTGACTTATTGAGTTTATATTAATCTTGCTATTGATAGTAGTCCTAAAGAAGCGGAAATGATATACTTTGAGGTGGTAATTCATGTGACGAAATAATTTGCCTGGGTTTCAGCCTATCTACTGATTTCTGTGAGTGTTACGCTGAAGTAATAGTGGTTACAAAATTTTCGCCGTTGGCGATACATGTTCTTTGAAATACCTTGGTATTGCTAGTGTTGAGACAAAACTGGAAGTATGACGGATTTTGAGAATGATAATCAAAATTATATTTATACACTGGAACAAGCATTACTCACCCTGCATTTAATTTTACTTCAACCCAATATTATAATTTACTTTTTCGATTAATTCCCGTTATTACCGAGCTGAGTGGCCACGCGTGTTAACGCGTAACGAGTATGGAGCCCAGCTCTGCATTCGGCAGACGAATGGGTTCGAACCACACCGTCGACTGCCCTAAGAATGGTTTTCTGTGGTTTCCCTTTTTCACTTCCAGGAAAATGCCAGGACAGTTCCAATTCATATGCCACAGGCGATTCCTTCTACCTCCTTACCCAGTTTTATTCATCATTCATTCATTTCATCTTCATTAGCTGCTAAACTCAGTTTGGCGCCAGGAAGGGCGTCTGGCCGTAAAAGATTCATTCCACTTCATCTCTAACCCCGTAGGCCTATATAGAAACGGCACTAAGGGATAGGGAAACAAAGAGAAACAACAACAACAACAATTAATACACTTTATTCTAGTTCTAATACTTTGGCTAAATCCGCAACAGAGTAATTCCCCAGCGTAGTTCGCTATTTCCGCAATAGTCTGTGAATTCTTGGCTAATAATACCAAAAAGTACTAACGCATATTGTAGAAGTAGCCACGTTAAAGAAACCTGTCTTTCAAACAGGATGGATAAAAGTTACTAGATTCTTCTACCAAATAGAGCCACTGTCACCATATGAAACCTTTACCACCAGAGTAAAAGATATTTAGAGGACGTAATAAGCCGATTAGACGTTCTCCTCACTCTGGGGTAAAGACACAGTAAAGTTTTATTTAATTTTCTTTGGAATTAGTCGTACTGGAGATTTAAACGAACCTCCGCTTACGATTTCAATGCTTTGACATTTTTATTTATTCATGTAAGCCAATGTTAATCGCCCAGAAAAACATACTGCAACATCAGTTTATCATTCTCAGATTAAACAGAAACAAAAACACAAGATTATATATCGTCGCTTAAAAACAATACCGCATACCTGACAATGATCTTTCTAATCACATTTATGGTGTATATATTATATGAAATGATGTTCTCGACGCATGATCCAATTTAAAATTTTCCGTTGCCCCATTTCTTCATAAATGTAGGAAAATGAAATGGATTATGGCTTTTAGTGCCGGGAGTGTCCGAGGAAATGTTCGGCTCGCCAGATGCAGGTCTTTTGATTTGACACCCGTAGGTGACGTGCGCGTCGTGATGAGGATGAAATTATGATGAAGACAACATATACACCCAGCCCCCGTGCCAGCGAAATTAACCAATGATGGTTAAAATTCCCGACCCTGCCGGGAATCGAACCCGGGACCCCTGTGACCAAAGGCCAGCACGCTAACCATTTAGCCATGGAGCCGGAATTAATGTTTGAGTGACGTATCCACGCACTCCTACAGTAAGGCCTGTAATGTACTCTATGTTCATGGCGCAACAGCCATGGCCTACCAAGCGACCGGTACCCAGCAGATTATGAGGTGTCATGTGGTCAACACGACGAATCCTCTCGGTCGTTATTCTTGGCTTTCGAGACCGGGGCCGCCATCTCACCGTCAGATAGCTCCTCAACTGTATTCACGTAGGCTGAGTGGACCTCGAACCAGCCCTCAAATCTACGGAAACATCCATGACCTGGCCCTGAATCGAACCCGGAGCGTCCGGGTAAGAGGCAGTCACGCTACCCCTACACCGTGGGACCGGCCCCTGTACACATAAGCATAGGAAAATAAACACAAAGCAAATTGTTCTGATAGACTCCATATCCATATGTGGCTGGGAGGCGTGACCATTTGTATAAGGAAAATAGTGGGTAGGAAGATCATTATCAGATCCGTGGTATTGTTTCTTAAGCTACGATATAAAACATTGGCGTCAGTGAGAACGTTGGCCCCGCGGAATCCAGGCTTTTGAAGTTCAGTGTAGTGATTATAAATGACATACCACCACCTCGCCTACCCTACCGACCAACGGAACTCGAACCGGCTAACCAGGGTGTCAGACCTTATAGACTTGGCCACCATACAACCCCAATATATTGGGTAAATCAAGATTATCATTTAATGAGATCAGCTCATGTTTACAGTGTACTGTATATTCTGGTATGGGATTCATTGACATTCAGCTTATATAAAGTGACTGAGGTGTGAGCAATGCAAGTAATACCATTCGTTATGCAGTCAGTTCCTGTAATAAATGGTGTAAAATTGTTCATATGGCCGGTTGGTGTGTGTGCATTTCAGTGGGCTTGGTTGTGTTGTCGATAGCAGATTGCATAGCTATTTTATTTCTCCTACGTTTGGAGTGAGCTTTACCGACGAGAATTTTAACACCTAAAGTCGATTTACACAGCTTATTACAAATAGGGTATTGTAATTCTAGGTCAGACTGGAGTACTGGACATTCTTCCATCAAATCTATAGCCTACGATGAAATTAAGATTGATAACCAAATGTTATTGTACGCAGTCCTACTTTAGAGGATGGTTGCCTAGTTGTGCTTCCTCTTAAAAAATAATCACCACCACCACCACCGTAGCCCCACTAATTGGTTTAGAATGGTCGTAGTTGTACCAAGAACTTTTTATAATTTTAGTGCTGTAAAATGAAGCAATCCAAGAAATTAAAATAATCAAAACACAGATGATCTGATCTGATACAAACGCTGGATTTAATGTACGTAAGAGAAGATGTTACACTAAAAATGGTAACGGCTAAGTATAATTGGTTCGATTACCGTAAGATGGTGACACTGTCACACGTAATGGTCGTATCTCTTTGAAATGCAGTGAGTAGAATATATCGTTAATGATGAATATAAACTAGATTCTATAATTTTTATAATATGTCACAGGAAATCAACATGGGAATGAAAGACAGCACCGTCGTTCGCGTAAAAAACATTATTATGCTACAAGGGAAGCTACCGTACCTATGAAAACACGTGTTTGGTGAGAACCCATTTGTTGTTTCATGCTGTGTGAAGTCATGTGGTTGAAACCATTCACGGCCTAGTTGTTTTTTGTTGGTATTTTTTTTACAATTGGCTTTAAGTCACACCGACACAGAAAGGTCTTATGGCGACGATGGGACAGGAAAGTGCTAGGAGTGGAATGGAAGCAGCCGTGGCTTTAATTAAGGTACAGCCCATTTACCTGGTGTGAAAATGGGAAACCACGGAAAACCATCTTTAGGGCTGCCGACGGTGGGGTTCGAACCCACTTTCTCCCGAACACAAGCTTACAGCTACGCGTCCCTAACCGTACGGCCAACTCGCTCGGTAGGCGTAGTCCATGCAAAGCGATGTGTTCACCATCACACATTTCTGTGGTGGTCAGTAGTATGATAATGTGTTCTGTACGTGAATGAACACAAATACACAGCCCCCGTGCTAGAGTAATTAACCAGACCCGGATAAAATGACCGACACGAACCCAGGGTCTCTGGACTGAAGGCCATTACACTGACCATGCAGTCAATTGAAACGTGTCAGTGATAGCTTTTAAAAGTGTATATACACAGTACTGTACTATAAGAAGAAAAAGAAGAATATGCCTTTGCTGGCGAGACATTGTTTACAGTGCACTACTTCTTCTGGTATGGGCTAGAGCAATTTCGTTACTTTCATTGATCTGTCTCAGTCTTATCCTTGCCTTTGACAATATTAAATTGACTGAGGTATGAGCGATGCTAGTAATGCCGTTCCTTATGCAACCAGTCCCTGCTATAAATGGTGTGAAAATGTTGCTCATAGGGTCGGTTGGTGCATGTATTTCGGTGGGCTTGGCAGATTGATATGTAATAGCAACTTCTGGCTCGGTGAGGAAAGCAACGCGAAACTATTTCACTCCTCATTTCTTAGTACTTCACTTCAGTGATTTCTAGGCCATCTATTCCAGATAATGGCGGACCTGTTGAGGATCCAACCAGCCTTCGGGCTGAGGACTGAACATACATACGAGAAGAAGGAGAAGAAGAAGATGAACATAGTATTATTTTGTTAATAAATGTGGTGACACTTCATCTGCAACAGCCGAGTGAAAACAATCCCGTTATTTTATATTTATTTGAAATGATCCCTTCTCGATCTCTCTTAATATAGGCTTCTTCTTCTTCTTCTTCTTTTATTTCCTGGCCTTTTCCCTATTTGTTTGGATCCGGAATCCTTCTTAATATAAATTACAGACAATAATTTGATATTTTCTACCTACGTCCGCTCGTATACATTTTTGATAAGTCAATAAAATAGTTGTGAAAGACAAATGACTGATCGTGTAACAGAGTAGGTTAGAAGATCGGCTCGGATATTTAAGGCTGTAATAGTGCGCGTCGGACTGCTTTTTAGATGTCAAATAAACCGTATTCCACAGCAAAGTTTTAGTACTCTCGCATTCTTAAAACTATGATCAATTAAGGATAAGTCAAATTATTATTATTATTATTATTATTATTATTATTATTATTATTATTATTATTATTATTATTATTATTATTATTATTATTATTATTATCTAAAACCAACAGAACAATTAGATCCTGTAAGATATCTGAAGCTAAGCGATGATAAGAAAGGTGCAGTATCTGGATAAACGATTGCGTGCTGCCCGCTAGTGAATTGCCCGCCCTTCTGCAAATGAACCTTGACTTATCAGGGCGGGAGGAGAGGGCAGTGATAAGGTCACCGAAGTTCAGGATGATCGGCTTCCCAACTACCCGGAGGTCCACTATATAGACCTACAGTACCTGGTACAACGAAGATTAGTAGAAGGAAGTAAATCTCTTTTTCTTCTGATTCTCTTGGGTTAGAACTTTTTGAAGTTATCAGCTATTACGTGTGCCCTGATTCACTAACTATGGTATTTATTCTACTACGTCCTTTGCATCCACACAAGAATGCCTATAATCTTGTATTAGGAAGAGAAAGTCCATGTTCATGTTTACAATATCCTTTATTGGAAACAACACTAAGAACTGAGAAAAGACACCTATCACCCCGTGTGTGTGGCAGGCAATCACAATGTAGGAGGTCACCACCCGTTAAATGGCGTATTAAAGGGAAAACTGGATTTTTCATACATCTCATTTTTTACTTGTTGGCTAAGAGAACACTTAACTTCTTGGAGCAAGTCACGCTTTCATGAGCGAGGCTGCAGCTGCGAAATGATGTCGAGCGCATCCCAATGAGCAAGGCGCGCAATGATAGGCACCTGACCAGATCACTCGCGGTTAATTTCATTCATTATAGAATAAAAAAACTCGTAACTAAATTCCAAGTGGCTTCCGACAAGATCATCTGCTTCTTCATTCTCTCGTGTCTAGTCCTGCCCTTCAATAGTTTCAATTACGTTCAAAACCTAATGGACTAAAATCGCTGTGTTCATGAAGAGAGTACGAACAGTATCTCATTAGGTTATCAATTCATAGACTTTATTCGACTCTCTTCCTGATCATCATACCATACGTATGTTATATCCTAAGCAGCATTTTCACCTCTGATCTACTTTTTCTTCCTGTGGTGGTTATAATTTATACCATCTGTCAACAAGCTTATTGGACGTTGTAAGAATAGTGTATACCCATGATATTTCCAACCATTTGCACGAGACACTTACTGCGTGAAATCCATTTCAATGTGGTTCACAGGGGACAACAAGAAATATCGTATACTCTCTGGATCTCATTTTGGGGCGAGTTCGAGAACCGAGTATCCTGAGGGTTCACTTAGTTTAAGGCGAGGCTCACTATTTCTTGTTGACATTTTTCGCATTTGACCAATCGCTTCTAATTTATAGGATAGATATTACGATGAATTTCAACTGATATGTCCTTATAGTTTTCAAAATATAATAATAATTTCGTGTGGCTATTTCTAGCCGATTGCAGCCCTTGTAACTGCGTGTTATTGTAATGGAGGCTAGTGTTATGCGTGGTGTGGGAGTTGCAGGGATGTTGGGGACAGCACATACACCCAGCTCGCTGGTCATTAGAATTAACCAATGAAGGTTAAAATCCCCGACCCGGCAGGGAAACGAACCCGGGACCCTCTGACCTGAAGGCCAGTACGCTGGCAATTCAGCCAACGAGTCGGACAATTTTCAAAATAAAATATATACTTTCATCAATCATTAATTTATCATCCCCAGTGGTACTACAGCCCTTGAAGGGCCTTGGCCTACCAAGCGACCGCTGCTCAGCCCGAAGGCCTGCAGAATACGAGGTGTCGTGTGGTCAGCACGAATCCTCTCGGCCGTTATTCCTGGCTTTCTAGACCGCGGCCGCTATCTCACCGTCAGATAGCTCCTCAATCAATCAATCAATCAATCAATCAATCAATCAATCAATCAATCAATCAATCAATCAATCAATCAATCAATCAATCAATCAATCAATCAATCAATAAATCAATCAATCAATCAATCAATCAATCAATCAATCATTACTGATCTGCACTTAGGGCAGTCGCCCAGGTGGCAGATTCCCTATCTGTTGTTTTCCTAGCCTTTTCTTAAATGATCGTAAAGAAATTGCAAAAAATTGAACATTTCCCTTGGTAAATTATTCCAATCCCTAACTCCCCTTCCTATAAACGAATATTTGCTCCAATTTGTCCTCTTAAATTCCAACTTTATCTTCATATTATGATCTTTCCTACTTTTAAAGACACCACTCAAATTTATTCGTCTACTGATGTCCTCCCACGCCATCTCTCCACTGACAGCTCGGAACATACCACTTAATCGAGCAGCTCGTCTCCTTTCTCCGAAGTCTTCCCAGTCCAAACTGTGCAACATTTTTGTAACGCTACTCTTTTGTCGGAAATCACCCAGAACAAAATTAATCGAGCTGCTTTTCTTTGGATTATTTCCAGTTTTTGAATCAATTAATCCTGGTGAGGGTCCCATACACTGGAACCATACTCTAGTTGGGGTCTTACCAGAGACTTATATGCCCTCTCCTTTACATCCTTACTACAACCTCTAAATACCCTCATAACCATGTGCAGAGATCTGTACCATTTATTAACAATCATATTTATGTGATTACCCCAATGAAGGTCTTTTCTTATATTAACACCTAGGTACTTACAATGATTCCCAAAAGGAACTTGCACCCCATCAACGCAGTAATTAAAACTGAGAGGACGTTTCTTATTTGTGAAACTCACAACCTGACTTTTAACTCCGTTTATCATCATACCATTGCCCACCGTCCATCTCACAACACTATCGAGATCACCCTGCAGCCGCTCACAATCTTGTAACTTATTTATTACTCTGTACAGAATAATATCACCTGCAAACAGCCTTATCTCTGATTCCACTTATTTACACATATCATTGATATATATAAGAAAACATACAGGTTCAATAATACTGCCTAATCACATAGGCTGAGTGGACCTCGAACCAGCCCTCAGGTCCAGGTAAAAATCCCTGACCTGGACGGGAATCGAACCCGGGGCCTCCGGGTAAGAGGCAGGCACTCTACCCCTACACCTCGGGGCCGGCTGTTCCTGTTCCTAACACCACACTGAATTATTACATGTTTAAATCTCTGATATTGATTGTGTCTTCTCAGTGAAAGGGACAATAAATTCTGTATTGATTTACGTTTAAACGCAAACTTCAAAAGAAGTAGTAGATCACTTTCATCAAATTTAATTTCCATTTTTTTTATAATGAAGGAACAGAAAATGTCATTACATTTGGTTAATATTGCGAAATATTGTACTTGAATGGCTGAAAACAAACTTTAGGCAAAACACGATCAAAAAAATGAAATAACTTTTTTCTGAGCACGCCATTTAGAAATGACTATTACCATATGTATTGCCTTCGTTGCTAACTGGGAGATCTTCTTGATGCATTTTTATGACTACGCCTTTCCTTCTTTTTAAATCTGTTTACCCTCCAGGGTTGGTTTTTTCCTCGGACTCAGCGAGGGATCCCACCTCTACCGCCTCAAGGGCAGTGTTCTGGAGCGTGAGACCTTGGGTCGGGGATACAACTGGGGAGGATGACCACGCGACCTCACCTGCTATGCTGAACAGGGGCCTTGGTGGGGATGGGAAGATTGGAAGGGATACTTCTTGATCCCATATACAGTATAGGCCTGTAGCCCATTCAGGGTGAGCCACCTAACATTACCACCGGCGATATTTCTTAAACAACAAGAACCTTTTACAGACAGAACGTTAGGAGAAGGGCTCATTAAATTAGTGGATAGACCTACAATTAATTAAAAATGTAGAAATTCTAATTATCAAAAAAAAGATTAGTCCATTCGCTTGTGTTCTCGATCTTCCTGTATGGATGCGAAACTTGGACCATAAAAGGTAAAGACAGGAACCGAATCAACGCCTTTGAAATGTGGTGCTGGAGAAGGATGTTGCAAATTCCGTGGACAGCCAGGCGAACAAATGATTCTGTCATCCGGGAAATTGGAATACGAGAAAGTTTATGCCAAGTTGTGTACCAGAGAATCCTGCAATTCTTTGGTCACATTATGAGAAGAGAGGATGACAACCTGGAAAAATTAATTGTCCAAGGAAAAGTTTCTGGTACAAGGACACGAGGATGGGTCGCAAAAAGATGGGTTGATCAAGTAAGAGAGATCATGGATTTACCATGGAGAATTACTGTCCGGAAAACGCAAGTACGTACAGAATGGTATCAGCTTATAAAAGAAACAACAAAGTCCTTGGGTCACGATAATCAGTCATGAGTGAAACGACTGGAGAGAGAGAGATAATTATCAAAACAAACGTATTTTAAATATAAACCCCTTATTATCCTTAGCATAATTGAAAACAGGAAGAAAATATATTAATATAATGAATGTCGTTTGAAATACGTTCATTCACTCCCGAAGAATTGTAATGTGTTGAATTTACACATGGTGAAACTGAAACTGACAGTAATCGTTTCTATTCTTCTGTACTTTGTGGAAGTCAGCAGTCTGTTCAACTATTGGTTCGTCGTAAAACCTATCGGTTAAACAGTATCATGTGCACCAGAAGAAAATATAACATTCTCTGTGCAGTCATATTTCGAAAGCTTTTAGCCGCCTCAATGTGTTCGCTAATTCTCATAAACATAAAACATCATGAGTTTTATTAAGCGCTGCCGGAGTTTTAAGCTGAGAGAATCACCACACAACAATGCCCTGAAAGTGCTTCTGGTTCTATTTCTATATAAACTATAATTTCCATATCATGGTCAAATTTATAGGTAGCCCAAAAGCCGAGTTATTTAAATCCGCCTACTTGGTATTTGAGATTTAAGTGTCAGGTTTATTCGTAGTCCGTCTGAAAACCATTAGTTTGTACTTTATGATGTTTATATTTAGAACCGTCGCTCCACTAATTACACAGTTAAAGTTCTCAATAATTGTAGATAGACATATTAAGGCGCATTTATTGGCTCGTCATTAACCCTTACTTGCATTTCCATATCTGCTGGAGTGAAGTTTGAGTGAACATTCAATAGCACTAGGAACAACACACAGCCCTACCTCACTTCCAATCTATGTTATGATTTCGTCTGTTTTATCACTGTTTCTTGTTTGGGATATATTATTTTCAATTATTCTAACACCGTTGTCGACTATTCAAGTTCTATTAAATAACCGATTGAGTTCACAATATTGGAATTATTCCAGTATCTTTCCATACTCCATTAATCATAAGTGGAAATCCTACTGTTTTTTTTTTTTTTTTTTTTTTGCTATTTGTTTTACGTCGCGCCGACACAGATACGTCTTGTGGCGACGATGGGATAGGAAAGGCCTAGGAAGTGGAAGGAAGCGGCCGTGGCCTTAATTAAGGTACAGCCCCGGCATTTGCCTGGTGTGAAAATGGGAAACCACGGAAAACCATCTTCAGGGCACTGTTGTTTTCAATATACAGGGTGGCGCACGAATAGTTGACACATTTAATTTTAGAATAACAACTTTATTTTTCACAAAACACTAATGAAATTTTAGACACAGGCAGCTTGGAACCTGGAAATACATTTCACAATATCACATGTTCAATGTGGCTTCCACTTCGGCGGATAACTTCTTCGAGACCAGTACGCATGTTTCTGACGACTTTGCGGCACAGGTCTTCATGAATTTCACTGGAAAGCTGCACAAACCGAGCACGTATTTCCATGCGGCTTTGAGGTCTTGAAAAAAATAGTTTTTTCAAATAGCCCCATAAAAAGAATTCACAGGCTTCATCAGAGAACCAAGTGTTAAACAGTATTTCATCTTTATCTTGAGTTCATAAGGTGTACTGCTAACTCTTCTGCCTGTGAAGAGCTGTTAGCTTGTGTAACAGAGACATTTCGTACGGGTACAATTGTACAATTGAAGATACCCGGGTAACATTCTTTGAACTGAATGGCGTGATATTTCACTCTCTCTTGCAGCCCCCCGTGTTGACTTGTCTGGATTGCGCTGCATGGCGACCCTCAGGAGATTGAACTGCTGGTGCACGTTGTCGCCTTTCTTCTTTCACACTGCCTTGTCCTTCAAAAGTTTCTGTATAAGCGAAGGGTGGTGTTCCTTGCTGGTGCCCACCTAGTCTGAAATAGAGCACGAAATTTTTTTGTGTCGCCGTAACACATTTTGATTCGCAATAACAGATAACTGTTTTGGCGCGCTGCAGAACGGAGAGTTGGCCGTGGTCGGCCATGGCAGAAAGCTCACTGGAATGCAGGAATTTGGAGACAAAGCAGCAGTGTCACCTCTACAGATATTTCCATGAAACGGGGAAGGGGTGCGCGAAATTTTAACAACATAGTACATAAGATGCATTTTATATTTGCTTTTCAAATGCGTCAACTATTCGTGCGCCACCCTGTAGTTATAAAAGGACGGAATATTAACCCAAAATGGCTTTAAGATTTCAGAAACTACATTTTAATTAAATTTTCAAGAAACATAAGTAATTTCTGGATAATAATACGGTATTCCAAAAAACTCCAATATTTCTATAATAATAATAATAATAATAATAATAATAATAATAATAATAATAATAATAATAATAATAATTGTATACACGTGAAGCTATTCCTTTTACTGGGCATATTTTTATTGTGATAGTTGTGCTAAATAAATAACAACAATACTAATAAAATGGGCGTTTATGTCAATATCGATGTTTCATTTTACTGGCCTAATTGATGGGTTTTAATTAATTTCATGGGATACATTTCTAATGTGTCACTAGAGATCTTTTACCAGTGGAATAAAACACACAGATCATGTACCACATACACTAGGTAGCTTGTTTATTCTTAGACCTTTCATCGTCGGCTCATTGTAACTTACTTTACGTTTTGTATAAACTATGTAGCCGATGTACTCCACAAAATATTTTAATACATCTGTTTTGCAATAATTGGTGGAAATGCACTGGTTATAGAAAGTAATACACTTGTAGGCCAAGGTAATCTTAACGTTATGATTTTCATGTGCATCTCTTCTCACGCTGTACGATATTTTATACATTGTATAGTCAGATGGTTTAAGATACCAAAGCATGGAGAATCGTACTTGCACATTGGTGCATACAACACGTTAATTCGATAGATGTGATCTGGGTAACATCCATGAGCAAGTCTCATCCATATTATACTCCTAAGATGTCGTCTGATAAGGCTGATCGTGCTTTACCATGGTTTATGGGGAACGGTGGGTTGAAGTGCGACATAATATCGTCCTACATTTAATTCAGTTGTAGACCGTTCCCATGTTAATCTGTCGTTGGCTCCCTGTTGGATGATGTTGAAAATGAAGTCTATACAAGGAAAATGAATAACATTGAAGTTGGTGTCACGTATACTTTGCTTTGCGGGGTCAACTCTTTCTTTGTGACTTATACAGATACTTGCATGTCCTTTTCTCATTACTAAGCATCACATCAACATCACATCAACTCCATACACCAAGATTAGTAGTAGGAAAGACAACTCGAGATTAATTTCCGTCATCTAATCGTAGAAACAAGGAACTATCGTTATCCACATCGCGGTTGTGAATACATGTCAGCGACTTGCAAATTGTTGCAAGAAAATAAATCAGAATTAATTCTGAATTGTGTGGTCGGTGACATCTTGTCAGTATTCTAATGAGACATGCGGCTACACAATTAGTAGTGCTCTATATTAAGCCAGTATGTGACAGCCGCAACACCCTGCCTCCTGTCCACGTCCTACAAACTACACTTAATATACACCTAATATATTACTATGCCAGGTGAAGCAAAACATTTGTTAGTTCATTTCATGTTCTCCCTTAAACAAGAATAACGTATTCCAGAATTGCATGCATTAACTCCCAGCTCCCATGTAAAGCTCTTTGCCTTCGCCTACACTTCAGACTCGTTCACCAAGAAAGGGAAGAGGTGCCCTCTTAGAACTGCGCTCAGGCTCATGGCAAAGTCAGAAAGTGAAAATACTGGTTAAAAAACAAACAAAAAACAGCAAAATTATGAGACAGTACTATTGTCTACAAGCTGTTTGAGTCAGTCTTTTTTTGTAATTGCAGCAAAAATGCCATGTAGCAAACAATAGGGGAATTCCTCAAGGCAGTATTATTGGACCTTTATGTTTTCTTATATATATCAATGATATGTGTAAAGAAGTGGAATCAGAGATACGGCTTTTCGCAGATGATGTTATTCTGTACAGAGTAATAAATAAGTTACAAGATTGTGAGCAACTGCAAAAATGACCTCGATAATGTTGTGAGATGGACAGTAGGCAATGGTATGATGATAAACGGGGATAAAAGTCAGGTTGTGAGTTTCACAAATAGGAAAAGTCCTCTCAGTTTTAATTACTGCGTTGATGGGGGTGAAAGTTCCCTTTGGGGATCATTGTAAATACCTAGGTATAAATATAAGGAAAGATCTTTATTGGGGTAATCACATAAATATGATTGTAAATAAAGGGTACAGATCTCTGCACATGGTTATGAGAGTATTTAGGGGTTGTAGTAAGGATGTAAAGGAGAGAGCATATTTGTCTCTGGTGAGACCTCAACTTGAGTATGGTTCCAGTGTATGACCCTTACCAGGATTACTTGATTAGGAACTGGAAAAAATCCAAAGAAAAGCAGCTCGATTTGTTCTGGGCGATTTCCGACAAAAGAGTAGCGTTACAAAAATGTTGCAAAGTTTGGGCTGGGAAGACTTGGGAGAAAGGAGACGAGCTGCTCGACTAAGTGGTATGTTCCGAGCTGTCAGTGGAGAGATGGCGTGGGAGAACATCAGTAGACGAATAAGTTTGGATGGTGTCTTTAAAAGTAGGAAAGATCACAATATGAAGATAAAGTTGGAATTCAAGAGGACAAATTGGAGCAAATATTCGTTTATAGGAAGGGAAGTTAGGGATTGGAATAACTTACCAATTGAGATGTTCAATAAATTTCCAATTTCTTTGCAATCATTTAAGAAAAGGCTAGGAAAACAACAGATAGGGAATCTGCCACCTGGGCGACTGCCCTAAATGCAGATCAGTAGTGATTGATTGATTGATTGATTGATTGATTGATTGATTGATGGATGGATGGATGGATTGATTGATTGATTGATTGATTGATTGATTGATTGATTGATTGATTGATTGATTGATTGATTGATTGATTGGTTGATTGATTGATTGATTGATTGATTGATTGATTGATTGATTGATTGATTGATTGATTGAATAGTGACTGCAGAAGAGACAAAGCACACTTACAACAACAGTCGGTCACTCTAACGTTATTGTTAATATTGTTGATAGGTTTTAAGAGCTTGGGACATTGTAGGCCATGATATTATGTTTTCTTATTAGTATATTTTAAGCCTAGGTATTCAATCACCTCCCCACGTCCTAACTCAAGATTCACTTTCTCCTCATTCTTCGACTGTTCGTTCCTACACATGTTCCTTCTCATTCCGATAGTCATCTTCATTATCTTCCTGATTAATAGGTACTAATTATCACGCGATTTTTGCAGCTTATAAAAAACTATCAGGACACCAGCCTAAGGCCACACGAATCACATCACATCGCCAGGTAACTTATTAAATTACGACTGTACGTTATTTCAACATCAGCGTGGATATCTCCATTATTATATACAGTACACATAGACTAAAAATGAGATATTCTATAAAATGTGTCATGGAGGCGTGTTCATCTCAGTGGCTTAGTTGCTGAGTAACGGTCGAATCACAGTCAATCCTGGGTTGAAATTTTCATTAAAAAAGAAAAGAAATCGCGTGGCGTCAGGAAGACCAAAATGCGCCTGGGTGTCTCCAGCGATCACAGAAGTACCTGGAAATAAGCCGAATAAAGTATAATATGTTTTGTCATGTACATCTTTTAGATAGAACTAGGTAATATTTCCACAGATATTTTGAAGTTTGTGAAAAATGTAGTGAACTTGAATATCTTCGTTAATATTCCTCATACGGTGAAATGTTATGCAACTTAAAATATAGGAAATGTTTATTTTGCACAACTTTCATTACGTACGCTTTATCGGTATAACTGATACATACATCATCATTATAGACTAGAGGTGCTCACGCTGAGCATTCCGTCCTACGGGCGCCCAACACTGTAAATGGGCGGGCAGGCAGGCAGGCAGGCAGGCGATGAGCGTAGGCCCTATGCTATTCAGCCAGTGACGCTGTGGCTACGTCACAGGCCATGAAGGTTGGACGAAGTTCTCCCAGTCATTTTTGATCACTGCGGCGATACTCGAGTTTGAATTGGAGGTAGAAAATAATGAAAGAAGGCAGAAATCCACTTCATTTTCAATTTACGTTATAAGAAATGAATTTATTAATGTCCATTGCAGTTTACGTATTTTTACCAGATACAATAAGGAATTAGGCCTGCAACCTCAAATATATTTATAATGTATGTAATGAATTACAATTCTTTCACGATTAAATTTCAAGAGATGCTTTAGAAACATTTCTAATATAATACGGAATTAGGGTGGATACGCTGTGGCTTGAGGTTGTTTGGGTTTAAATTATCTGAAAAACTCACCAACAATCGGATCATGCTTGCCGGGAAAAACATTAGTTAGGTTATTTATTTCAAGGCATACTGTACTGGATATCTATTTGGTAGGTGCGTTTAAATTGTTGTTGCCGGGCTGAGTGGCTCAGACGGTTAAAGCGCTGGCCTTCTAACCGCAACTTGGCAGGTTCGATCCTGGCTCAGTCCGGTGGTATTTGAAGGTGCTCAAATACGACAGCCCCGTGTCGGTAGATTTACTGGCACGTAAAAGAACTCCTGCGGGACTAAATTCCGGCACCTCGGCGTCTCCGAAGACCTTAAAAAGTAGTTAGTGGGACGTAAAACAAATAACATTATTATTATTATTATAAATTGTTGTTGTACTTTAATCTTGGATATTAAATATCTATGTCCTCACTCATGATGAAGTCCGACTCGTCGGCTGAATGGTCAGCATACTGGCCTTCGGTCCAAAGGGTTCCGGGTTCGATTCCCGGCCAGGTCTGGAATTTTAACCTTCATTGGTTAATTCCAATGGCCCGGGGGCTGGGTGTTTGTGCTGTCCCCAACATCTCTGCAACTCACACACCACACACAACACTATCCTCCACCACAATAACACACAGTTACCTACACATGGCAGATGCCGGCCACCCTCATCGGAGGGTCTGCCTTACAAGGGCTGCACTCGGCTAGAAATAGTCACACAAAATGATTATTACTTATAATGAAACTCCCTCGCCATTTAGAGGGTAGCTAATATAATCGGATGCCTGATAAGTATCAAATACTATGTTCATAAATTCATTTAACAGGGAAAGTCACACAACACTCCAAAATCAAGCAGTAAACTTGTTGAAACATTTTGCTGAATGAATAACAGGAATGTTTTTAAAGTGGAAATACTGCCATTTCCACCCAAGGAATTATAAATCTTAGCTTGTACGCTTAAACCCTGTACCTTTGTAGACAGTAATACAAAACTTATAACGCAGTTTTCTTTGAATGAATAAATATGAGGGGAAAAAACTGATTGTTTACATCGAGCGCAGTATAAATCAAACCGGAATATCTTGAAAAGGTCAGGGCTTTCTTTTTGCGATTAGTTTCATTTTAAATACTGTACCCAGTCAACATTTCGCTGAGTAGTGGAGGAGAGTTGCGTAATTACAATCAAAGTCACTGCTGCCTTCCCTGCCAAGTGTGTTCTCTCTTTCGCTTCACTGTGACGTATGCTTGTTACGTAAGCCGCCCGCATTTACGTCACGCGAGCTCGGCCGCACTGGGCTAGTCTGAACGGGCACCCAGCTGAGCACCTCTGTTATAGACCGTTATGCTTTTCAGCGTTCAGTCTGCAAGCCTATGTGAATTTATTAATCGTCACCACAATCCTCTATTTGCAACTAGTGCTGTGGCCTCATTTAGTTCTATACCTCTTATCTTTAAATCATTAGAAACTGAGTCTAACCATCGTCATCTTGATCTTCCTCTACTTCTCTTACCCTCAATAACAGAGTCAGTAATTTCCCTATCCTCATCCATTCGCCTCGCATGACCCCACCACCGAAGCTGGTTTATGCGCGCAGCTTTATCCATCGAGTTTATTCCTAACTTAGCCTTTATATCCTCATTCCGAGTACCCTTCTGCCATTGTTCCCACCTCCTTCTACCAGCAATCATCCTCGCTACTATCACGTCTTTTACTTCTAACTTATGAATAAGATATCCTGAGTCCACCCAGCTTTCGCTCCCGTAAAGCAAATTTGATCTGAAAACAGACCGATGTAAAGATAGTTTCGTCCGGGAGCTGACTTCATTCTAGCAGAATACTGTTGATCGCAACTGTGAGCTCACTGCATTAGCTTACTGCACCTTGATTCAATCTCATTTACTATAGCCTATTACCTTCTTGGGAGAACACACATCCTAAATACTTGAAGTTATCTACCTGTTCCAGCTTTTATCAACAATCTAGCATGCACTTCTCTTGGATTTCTTACCTACTGGCATCAATTTAGGCTTGGCAAGGCTGATTTTCATACCATACTCATTGCACCTATTTTCAAGTTGCAAGATATTAGACTGCAGGCTTTTGGCACAGTCTTCCATTAAGACTAAGTCGTCAGCATAGGCCAGACTACTTACTGCATTTCCACCTATTTGAATGTCCGGCTCCATGGCTAAATGGTTAGCGGTGCTGTCCTTTGGCCACACAGGTCCTGTGTTCGATTCCAGGCAGGGTCGGGAATTTTAACCATAACGGGTTAATTTCGCTGACATGGGGGCTGGGTTTATGTGTCGTATTCATCATCATCATCATCATCACGACGCGCAGGTCACCCACGGGTATCAAATCAAAAGACCTGTATCTGACGAGCCGAATTTGTCTCTGACACTCCCCGGCACTAGAAGCCACACGCGATTTGAATTACCTACCTGAATCCTTCCCTGCCACTTTATACCTTTCAGCTGATGATCCATGTAAACTACAAACAGCAAGGGTGAAAGATTACAGCCTTGTCTAACCCCTGTAAGTACCCTGAACCACGAACTCATTCTACCATCAATTCTCACTGCAGCCCAATTGCCAACATAAATGCCTTTGATTGATGTAAATAATCTACTCTTATAACTAATATTAACAGAGAAATTTGAAATTTCCTTTTTTTTTTTTTTTTTTTTGGCGATTTGTATATAAGTTTGGCTTCAGTAAGGACATCCGTCTGTAAACTATCTCAAGTGCATATCAAATGCCAACTAAATAAACTATGAAAAATGCCGGAAAGGAGATTATCACTATGATTTGTACGTTTAGCGAAGCGCACAGATATCGTTAGTACACTACTTCTTCTCCTCATTCTTCTCCTCCTTCTTCTTCTAAGCGTCTATCCTACTGTTGTAGGGTCCGCTAGATGGATCAAAGAGCGCCATTTCCAGCAATCGAAAACGTCATTAGGCTGCAGGTGGAGTGCTCTTATGTCGGCCATCATTGTTTTGGTGCCGAGCTCGATAGCTGCAGTCGCTTGCGTATCCAGTATTCGGCAGATAGTAGGTTCAAACCCCACTGTCGGCAGCCCTGAAAATGGTTTTCCATGGTTTCCCATTTTCATAACAGGCATGGGGCTGTACCTTAATTAAGGCCACGGCCGCTTCCTTCCCACTCCTAGCACTTTTCTGTCCCATCGTCGCCATAATACGTATCTGTGTCGGAGCGAAGTAAAGCAACTAGGAAAAAAAACATTGTTTTGGCCTTGAAATCGATCGAGTTTCGCTGACTTAAGGTGGTATTGGCGACGGTATGAGGTGCTGAGTGCATGATGTGGCCATACCATTGGAGACGTCTCTGACGCATTTTCTCATATTGAGGCGATGCCAGTCTACCCCCGAATAGAGTCCTTTGAAATGTAGTCAAGGCAAAAGATTCGCATCGGCCAATGCAATATAGGCTACGTATCTCCATACGTGAGGTTGGTGCTCTATTCGTCCCGTAACTGCCCAGCACTCACCTGCATAGATTGCGACTGGACAAGCACGGTATATTTTCGCCTTCAGTCGTATCGGCATTCTCTTGCTACAGAGTACTCCCGTTACCTCCCTCCATCGCATCCATCCAGCATTTATCCTTGCTCGCACTTCAGCGTTAATGTTGGTGTTAACTACATAAATGAGATCATAAATGATGGAAAGTATGTATCGGTCTTCGGTAGGTTTTCACAATTGACTTCAATATTACCGTCACTCTGGTTTGTAAGGTATTCTGTCTTCTTGGTGTTATGATGACCAAATCTACTAAGTAAGTCATGCCACGCTTGGACCTATGACGTTCACAACCTTCGGTACATTCATCTGGTAAAGCAGTAAGTGCCAAATATAACACGAATATCACCTCATCCAGCAACTTCATAGAAGAACCCTCTAAAATGAACATATCTGGCAAATATATAAAAGAGCTGTAAACGATAGGATTCGTTTGCTAGGGATTTAACGTCGCACTAAGACACTGGGGCAATTCCTTATTCCAATTCCTAGAAAATCCAATATAGTCTCAAAAATTACAAGCACACATATACACAAGCCAGAACTAGCTTAACATAGGTTGTATGTATGTTGGGTATGCAGCCCGAAGGCTGGTTTGATCCTCCACAGTTCCACTGAAAGCTATCAACAGATAGCTTAAGTGTCACTGAAGAGGCGTACTAGGGAAATGAGGAGTGAGGTAGTTTCCCGTTGCTTTCTTCACCGAGCCAGTAGTTGCTACTGCATATCAGCCTGCCAAGCCCACTGAAATGCATGCACCAACTGACCCTATGAGCAATATTTTCACACCATTCATAACAGGAACTGGCTGCATAAGAAATGTTATTACTAGCATCGCTCATACCTCGGTCACTTTCATATTGTCAAAGCCAAGGATGAGACTGAGACAGGTCAATGAAAGTAACAAATTGCTCTAGCCCATACCAGAAGACACAGTGCAGTGTAAACACTACATCTCACCAACATAGGTTATGAGAAAGATAATCCACACAAACACACACACACACAATGCAAGGAATGGCAACATTTGCCTCAAGACCATGAAACGAATGAACAACTGGACACTTAATTATCGTTACAATTAATAGTTCAAGTGAGGTATGAGTTAAAGTTCTATTTTTATGAATATCAATTGATTAGATATTCTTCTTCCTGGCATTTTCCCAATGTACTGGGGTCGTCACTTGGCGTGAATTTGGCCTAGTTTTACAGTCGGATGCCCTTATAAACGATAACCCTACGTGACGGAATGTGTGTCTCTGTGGTGATTGTTAGCGTCGAGTGTTGTAAACTGATGAAGGTAAGAGTATTGAGAAGAACACTATCATCCAGTCCCCGAGCCGGAGGAATTAACTATACGCAGTAAAATTCCTCAACCCTGCCGGGAATCAGCCAAGGAGCCGGAAAACATTGTCTGTTGCATAAAAATAAGTGTTTATTGTTACTTGCTGTAATTTAAGTACTTACTTATCATTCGTTGAATAAAAGCCAGGTTTTACTTACTGAGATGAGTAAACACTTCAAGTCTTGAGTATTGCCTTAAAGCTTAAATAGTGCCTTAAAATGTTTCTAGTACTCTCTTATTTCGGTTGAATAAATACAAGTAGTGTCTTAACCCAAGAAGTAATCTCTTAAATATATTCAAGCTAGCTAAAGGGAATACTTGTTTGTGCTTATCTCATTTTGGATATGGCAGGGCTCGTGAATTTACGCAGCAAGAAGTGTTACAAGAACAGAAATAATATTACGCCTAGCCGATCCAAACGTTTGTTACGTTTTGAAAGCATCAGTGTCGATTATATGACAGATCATTTTGTGACAGAAGTTCATTAAACAAGAGGAGGAGCACTTAGTTCACTGCAAAAGATAGATATGTTTCTTCGTTTTCTGAGTGATCCTGGATTCCAAACAGGTGCTGCAGAATATTGTGGAGTTCACTACAGCCACAGTTCTCATAGGTCCCGGCGGACCAGTAAGGAGTTCTAGCCCATCGACCTCTAAGCCTTGAGTGCTATTTCTTGAATTCATGATATTTGTAACAGAATGGGTATAGGTAGTTTGTGGACTATTTTAGGGGATCGAACTGGCCAGAATATGGCCTGCGCCACCAGTGGCCAACTGGTTGGGGGGGGGGGAGGGTGAAGCGATATCGGGTGGAGGATCATCCAATGTCTGTAGTGTGCCCTAATTGCCTTTTTCAGGAAGGGGCAGCCAGGAAAGGAGGCAGAATGACTGCCTTCGCAGTTCGCGCACCTCGCCTGTTCCCTCGCTACCTTGCAGACAGTGTGGCGGTGAGGACCACCACATCTATTGCAGCGGGTAGCTTCTGGGCACGAGGCCGCAGAGTGGTTCAACTTTAAGGCAATTGAAGCACTGGGTTATGAGTGAGGGTGGGCGGGGACGTATGGTTGTGTTGGAAGTGTTAGGTGTTGGTGTAGGCTTGGTCTTGGGGACAGGTTTGTTACGCCTGCCCCCAGTTTGAGTATGTTTGGATTGTATGTCCTTGTCCGGTTGTGAGATTGAAGGGGTCTCACTTCCGGGCTCGGGATGAGGCAGGGAGTCAGTGAGTGGGGGTGGTGTGATTGTGGATGGTGTTGTCTGATGATCAGGTGGGAGTGTGATGTCAGATTGAGTGGGTCTGGAAGTTCACTATACAACAGTCTGCAGGACTATAAATAGCGTCGCTGATAGCGTAATGGGGAAGGCACACCAATGGATAAAGTTTCCGTTTGATTTACGAACCATGGATGAGGCTAAAGTGAAATGGTCAAATAGGTTTCAAATACCTCAGTCATCGGTGCGTTAGACTGCACTCACATACACATTTAAAAACCTTCCATGTTTGGAGATGATTATGTAAACAGGGAAGGATTCCCTAGCATGAATGTGCAAGTTACTTTTTTTTTTTAATTTATTTAAATGACCTTTGTTGGTACAACATTTGGCCATCCTCTATGTACAAGGAACACTCACTGCACACATATAAAAAATAAATTGTCAGTGTAAAGGACATACAAGAATGAAAATCAGATTGTCACAGTCTTCAAGTAGAGAACACGACACTTAAGCTCTCTTCCGGAAGAAGAGGGGGAGAACAAACAAAACACAAAACAAAACAAAACACAACACAAAATACTACCCAACTCTGGCAACAATGCGGAAAGCACAAAGTCAAATTCTTATTTCCGCGGTTCTCAAAAAGTTCATCACAGCATTGAGAACTGAATTGTTTTCACCGTGCAACACCAATGCAGCGCTGGTCGGGAACGGCACTTGTAGAGCAGATAGTTCAGATAAAAAGCGGCTGCGAGAAGCTTCATAAAGGCCACACTTAAACAAAATGTGGTTGAGATCGCCATCCTCCGCATACTGACATCGACAGCGTGGTGAAGCCAAAACTCCTATGCGATAGAGATGTGAAGGGAAGGATCCATGATTGAGCCGCATTCGGATGACGGATACCGTTAGACCTCGTGACCGATGAAACTTATAATACCATGGCTTAGGAGGAATGTTGGGTTGTACGAGAGCATAGGCTCTACCTTTATGCAGTTGAGATGTTTCCCATTCCGTAGACCATTTGTGACGAATTTGTTGTCGAATAGTGGGAATAAAATCCATCCATGGAAGTTGCAGCGCTGTAAATAGCCCTTCCGATGCACCACGTTTGGCTAGTACATCAGCTTTTTCATTGCCGAAAATTCCACTATGTCCTTTGACCCAAAGAAATGCTATGGAGCAACCAGACGAGTAGATGTTAACAGCTCGCTCCACGATGTCATACAAGTAACCATGCGTTTGGAGATTCCACTTGAGATTTTGTAATTTCTGCAGAACACTTTGGGAGTCCGTAATGATGAGAGCAGAATCAAATCGCTTGTTTTGACAAAAACGAAGTGCAGCACATATAGCTAAAATTTCCGCTGTATATATAGAGGTTTCGGGCGGCAGTTTGAAGCTACCACATTCTCCCGTTTGTTGGCAGTAATATGCATATCCTACCGAGTCGGCGAATTTGGAACCATCCGTAAAGATATAAGTACTATTGGGCCACATGGAGCGAATCAGAGCCGGAATGCAGTTCTGTGTACGAGGTTCTGTGGTGAGATATCTAGGTAGATAGTATATCGGCAGTCGATATGAAGAACACTGAAAGCTGGCTTCAAATCCGGGCATGGTTCGTGTTTTGAGAGTTAGTGCGAAAATCATGTTCAGTTCGTTGTAGCAGCATAACAGAAGCTGTGGCTTGTATCGTGAGCGTCGACCATGTCTCTCCGCGATAACGGTCAATCGTTGAAGTGCAATAAGAATGGGATGCTGTGAAATAGCAGAACGTTGTAAAAGAAATTTCTTGCCTAGCATTTCTCGGCGCATTTGCAAAGATAATTCTCCAGCTTCTATTAAGAGAGCATTTGTTGGTGTGGATCTCATAACACCCAAACAGATGCGGATCGCCCAAAATTGTATGGTGTCGAGTTTCTTCGTGACGTATGCAGGAGCATTCCCATACAAAAAACACCCATAATCAATCATGGAGCGTATCATAGAACGATACAAAGTCAAAAGTATTACAGGATCTGCTCCCCACCAGGTACGGGTCACAAAGCGGAGAATATTAATCGCTCGTTCAATTTTTGGAAGAAGGTGAGCAATATGGCAACTCCAATTTAGTCGACTATCAAAGTGCATACCCAAGAGGCGGAATGATGATTTCACTGGAAATGTGAATGGTCCTAAATGGATATCACCAAGCTGAGGTAAAGTCCTCTTCCGGGTAAAAGTCACCACAGTAGATTTCGATGGAGACAATTCAAGTCCATTATTATGCAACCATTTTGCCAGTTCGCAGGCCACGTAATGTAAACGGAGAGATGTAACCTCGAAGCTAGAGGAAGTAGTGTAAATACAGACATCATCCGCATATTGTAAAACGTGAATCGAGGGGCTGAACAGATGCTCAAGATCAGCAGTATAAATTGTATACAAAAGCGGGCTGAGCACAGCACCCTGTGGGAGACCTTTACACACGCGACGAGGGCCATGTAAACGACTGTGTCCATCTCGTACGTAGATATATCGTTCGTGTAGCAATGTCTGAAGACCATATATAAAAGCTGGAGGGATATGGAATGCTTCAAGCTTACTGAAGAGAACCGGAATACTGACGTTATCATAAGCTGAGCTGATATCCAGTGAAAGAGCCGTAAGATATCCATTAATCGCAAAAGCATGTTCTATTGCAGAAGTGAAGATACTGAGAGGGTCCAATGTTCCTCTCCCACGGCGGAATCCATACTGCGACTGAGGAAGCAGCTGCTGGTGTTCTAACCACCACTCAAGTCGTGTTTTCACCATCCTTTCCAGAGTCTTTACCACACACGAGGAAAGAGCTATTGCTCTGTAAGAAGAAGGGTCACTAGGGTCCTTTCCAGGCTTCAGAATAGGGATGACAATTTGAGTAATCCAGTCCAAAGGTAATTCTTCCCGTGTCCAAATGTTGTTAAAAATGTCTAGTAATAGAACATGGGCTGTGCGAGGGAGATGGGATAACATCGAATACTGGATGTAGTCCTTACCAGGGGCAGTGTTATTGTTACATTTTAACGCCTGTTGGAGTTCCGTATAAGTAAATGGCCGTAACAGAAAATGAGTGCGATCCCAGTTCGGTGAAAAGCGCCAACCGGGCAACTGCGGTACAGTCGGTGGAGCAATGTGACTATGAAAAGTCTCGACGCAATCAGACGGAAACGAAGAACGTGGGGAGCTACTCCCCACCCCTTTCAAGGATCTTACTTTATTCCAGATTGTAGTAAGTGGGGTTTCTCTGCTAATTTCTTCACAGTATCTTCGCCAACTGGATCGCTTTTTCTGTTTTAAAAATCTTTTGACCTGTGCGTTGATACGTTGATAATTAGAATAATTCTCCCAGGAAGAAAGGCGTCGATATTGTTTAAAAGCAAGTTTCCTTCTTGCAATCATTCGGGAACATTCTGTGTCCCACCACGGCGTAGGGGGATGTTTTGGAAAACAAGTAGGCTGTTTCACTGGGATACTAACCGAAGCTGCCGCATTTATGATGTGTATTAAACTGGCGTACCTTGGAAGTGGATCTTTAGGGAGAGTTGCAGTACGAAGTTCGGAGTCTATGTTCTCGCTGAAGGCAATCCAATTCGCTCGTTTGGTGTTCCATTTTGTGGTTGGGTAGAAGGTTGTAGGTAAGGCGTAGCTATTTTGTAAATGAATTTCGATAGGAAGATGATCAGATCCCAGGGAGTATCGTCGTGCTTCCCAGGTTAGGTTGGCAGCGATGGCTGGAGAACAAATAGTTACATCTACTGCCGAAGGTCGATGTCCAGGCCGAGATATTAGGGTAGGACTACCGTCGTTGAGTATGACCAGGTTGTAGTCATCCATCATATTTTGCAGGGCTATTCCAGCACGGTCCGTATAAGCACATCCCCAAGCTACACTATGGGCGTTCAGATCTCCACATATAATGTATGGAGGCTCCAGTTGGTTCATTAAACCGTCCCATTCGCCTGGTTGAATTACAATACGTGATGGGCAATAGATAGATATTAATGTAAATGCCACCGTAGGGAGGAAGATACGAGCCGCTACCACTTGGAATGAAAGAGCTCCGGGAAATGTAAGGGGTATTGCTCTGTGACGAATATTGTTGCCTATTAACAGACCACTTCCTCCATATCCATCATCTCTGTCTGAACGCAGAACACTATATCCAGGAAACCGAACTGGTATACCAGCGCGAAACCAAGTCTCGGATAAAGCTGCCAAGTTGATGTGCCGATCATGTAATTCTTTTTGAAGACTGTGTTTATGAGCCAGCGCTGATTGGCTATTCCACTGTAATATTTTAAAAGCTTCCATGAATGTTCTGTGTTATCATTTCGCGAAGTTCCGATGCCGAAGGGATACCACGATTGGATAGGAGAATTCCGTGTAGAAGCTGTGTAACTAGGTTAAGGATACCAGTAATAAGGGATTCTGATGAAGTAAGTGGTGGTTGAGAAGAGCTGCCAGGCAAGGGACTTGCACTGCGGGGTGCTATTAAGTGCGGCTGAGGTGGATAAGGGTTGGGGCCCACTGGACCCCCACTGACTTCATGGGGATGGTAAAATACTGGTGGGTGGGGGATAGATGGTCTGGGTAACGTCGGAGGAGTTCGCCTAGGTTGGAATACGGTAATTTTGTGATTTTGGTGTCTTGGTAATGGCGGAAAAGCTTGCTCATGTGTGAGAGGTAATGGCTGAACGACTTCAGCATATGACTTTTTCATAACAGCTTCCTTAGCTTCCTTGAATGGCATGTTATATTTGGCCGAAACCTCGTTTATCTCTAATCGTTTGTTATACTCCGGGCACTCTTTACTGAGGGCACTGTGTTGACCTTGACAGTGTACGCATTGAGGCTGAGGCAATGAGCAGGGGTTTGGAGTATGCGACACACCACAGTTACTGCATCTGCCCTGTGAACGACAGTGTTTACTTATGTGGCCGAAGCGCAAGCAATTATAGCAAATACGTACTGGAGCCACATATGGAGAAACCTCACAACGTGCCCCATATATTGATACACTGTCTGGCAGCGTCTGAGAGTCAAAAGTAACCACACAAGTCCGTATTGG
The DNA here is from genome assembly GCF_040414725.1 of Anabrus simplex. NCBI lineage: Eukaryota > Metazoa > Arthropoda > Insecta > Orthoptera > Tettigoniidae > Anabrus > Anabrus simplex. The sequence continues at coordinate 1,501,741,325 of NC_090265.1, forward strand.
AACAGCAGTTGAAACATTGTCCTTCATTGTGCGCCTGAACATACGACGGACTCGTCTGATTTTAACAGAAGAATCTATCACTTGTAATAGTTCGTCTTCCTCTATTTCTGTATGTACGTCACGAATGACACCCTGTCGAGTTATGACATGAGACGGAATGTAACCTTCTAATTGATGTTTGGAAAAGAAAGTAGAACTAACGAACCAGTTTGCTGCCTCTGCTGAATGAAATTCCATTTTAAGACGATTTTTCCCGATGGAATAAATATCTTTGATATTTCGACGTTGAGATGGACACTCTCGATAAATGATTTTACCAAACGCCATCGGATGTAGTTTACCTATGTTTCCTTCTTTCCCTTCCACATAGATGTAGTAAGGCCCTGAAGAGTCAATGTGATACCGGTTAGCCTTGTTATATTCATATGAACTGAGCCGAGGCTGTGCCCCGCTATTTTGAGGAGGAAGCACAGCTGGTTCCACATTCATATCAGAAACACTATCACCTTGACTAGAAGCTGAGCTAGACCCTGAATCACTGGGAGAAGATATCTGTTGTGAAACATTACCTGTAGCATTTTCTGGTGTTACTGCTTGCTTCTTATCGATGTTACCTGAAGGTTCTTCTAATGCACGCTTATTTGCCGCTGCCACAGATGGAAAACTTGCCTCCACATTACAGTCGTAGGTAGGTGGTAGATTTAGAACCGCCAAAGCACTCCCGACACTACAAGACACCTGCTGTATACTGCTCGGTATGAGCACATTTGACTGTGATATGGGGGGAGGACCGCCCTCCCCATATGGGCCTCCTTCCATAGCACTAACTGCTAATTAAACTGCTAGTTATTTCATGAGGCTACACACCAGTAGACGAAGTCACTGAAAGGCACGGATAAATGTCCACACAACTAAGTCCGTACGTACGTACGATAAGTGAGCGTGAGTCACACAGAGCGAACACACAAGCAACTGCACGCCACGAAGGCTACAAGCACACCTACTCTGCAAGTTACTTGTGACGCAAGTGAACTGATCACAAGTGTAGATGCCCAGTGGCCTGGAAGTGAACATAATTCCAGGATCTGGAAACAGAGTTCTATATATGAGACCTTCGCAAGATTTCAGGGTAAAAATGAAATGGCGTGTGGCTTTTAGTGCCGGAAGTGTCCGAGGACAAGTTCGGCTCGCCAGATGCAGGTATTTTATATGACGTTCGTAGGCGACCTGCGCGTCGTGATGAGGATGAAATTATGATGAAGACGACACATACACGCAGCCCCCGGGCCAGCAAAATCAACCAACTATGGTTAAAATTCTCGACCCTGCTGGGAATCGACCCCGGGATCCCTATGACCAAAGGCCAGCACGCTAACCATTTAGACATAGAGCCGGACGATTTCAAGGTAATTACTACTTACTTGGAGACAGCGGATATGGAATCATCCCATGGTTACTTTCTTCTTTTAAAAATCCTCGTGGCCGAAAGGAAGAATTATTCAACATAGTTAATAATTTCGCGTGGCTATTTCTAGCCGAGTGCAGCCCTTGTTAGGCAGACCCTCCGATGAAGTTGGGCAGCTTCTGCCAAGTGTAGATAACTACGTGTTATTGTGATGGAGGATAATGGTATGTGTGGTGTATGAGTTGCAGGGATGTTGAGGACACCACAAACACCCAGTCCTCGAGCCAAGTGAATTAACCGTTTAAGGTTAAAATCTCCGACCCGGCCGGGAATCAAACCCGTGACTCCTGTCACCAAAGGCCAGCACTAACCTTTTATCCATGGAGCCGGACATTCAACATTGTACACTCGAAGGAGAGAGTCATAACTTTTTTTTTTTTCGTGTGGCTATTTCTAGCCGAGTGCAGCCCTTCTAAGGCAGACCCTGCGATGAGGGTGGGCGGCATCTGCCATGTGTAGGTAACTGCGTGTTATTGTGGTGGAGGATAGTGTTATGTGTGGTGTGTGAGTTGCAGGGATGTTGGGGACAGCACAAACAACCAGCCCCCGGGCCATTGGAATTAACCAATGAAGGTTAAAATCCCCGACCCGGCCGGGAATCGAACTCGGGACCCTCTGAACCGAAGGCCAGTACGCTGACCATTCAGCCAACGAGTCGGAGAGTCATAACTGAAACAGTATTTGGACAACTCAAACAAAGATTTCCCATTTGGGTAGCAAAGTACGGCTACCTTTAGAAAAGTTCCAAATGTATTTGTATACTGTGTGGGTTTACACAAAATCAGCAAATTTTTAATAGACGACTTAGAGTTTATAGCGCAAAGCTTAGAAGACAACTGCGAAGAATATCCAGGTGGAATCGAAACTACTGACCTACAGCACAGAGACATCAGGAAGCGTAATGCAATAATGCAAGTACTTGATTCTCACCGCACTTAAAATACGAATTGCCGTAATGCCATAAATATAGGTTATGTAATATAGGTTTTGTAGTGTACCTAAATATAGTTTATGTATTAGTGCAATGCGTTACGAATATTGGAAGTTGTGTACTACAAAGAACATGTACTAACGCTGTAATAATAATAATAACAATTTCGTGTGGCTATTTGTAGCCGAGTGCAGTCCTTGTAAGGCAGACCCTCCGATGAGGGTGGGCGGTATCTGCCACTTGTAGGTAACTGCGTGTTATTGTGGTGGAGGATAGTGTTATGTGTGGTGTGTGAGTTGCAGGGATGTTGGAAACAGCACAAACACCCAGCCCCCGGGCCATTGGAATTAACCAATTAAGTTTAAAATCCCCGACCCGACCGGGAATGGAACCCGGGACCCTCTGAACCGAAGGCCAGTATGCTGACCATTCAGCCGACGAGTCGGGCATATGCTGTACTGAGAGTACGTAATGAAATAAGTAGCCCGCAGGTGAAGATAAATACATCAAGGAAAACTGTCTAATTATTATATATATATATATATTTGCTAGTTGCTTTACGTCGCACCGACACAGATAGGTCTTATGGCGACGATGGGACAGGAAAGGGCTAGGAGTGGGAAAGAAGCGGCCGTGGCCTTAATGAAGGTCCAGCCCCAGCATTTGCCTGGTGTGTAAATGGGAAACCACGGAAAACCATCTTCAGGGCTGCCGACAGTGGGATTCGAACCTACTATCTCCCGAATACTGGATACTGGCCCCACTTAAGCGACTGCAGCTATCGAGCTCGGTTCTAATTATATTTGCCAAAGGAAATTTATGCTAAACTAGTAAACAAAGGAACACGTAAAAGTACATCAAATGAAACTAATTCATTAAGAATAAATTAGTATGACCGAAAGACACACTTGTTAACATAAATGCTACGGACTGATGAATTCTCGTAGGTCTGAACGTATGCTAGAATCCAGTCGCGTCTCACTACTTGTTGCTGATAGATCTGAAGGTTGTGATAGAGCACTAAGTCTTTGCATCACAAGTGTTTGCCTTACCATCTGTAATCTAGCAAGGTGTAAATTGTTCCAGTAGAAGAAGACTCCGCAGTTCGGGAGTTGATAATTTTTGAGTTTCTTCCGTTTCTAACTTGAATTTCTTCCTTAGTGGTCGCTTGTTTTATGTTCACTGTTTGCAGTTGCAGTTGAAGAAAGTTGCGAGATTGCCCTTTATTCTAAGTTTCCTGGGATACTATTCTCTTCTCTGGGTCCAGAACCAACGGCACAAGCACCTGAAATTCTCTTGAAAACTGGATTGTGTTGAAATGAAATGGCGTATGGCTTTTAGTGCCAGGAGTGCCCGAGGACATGTTTGGCTCGCCATGTGCAGGTCTTTTGATTTGACACCCGTAGGCGACCTGCGTGTCGTGATGAGGATGAAATGATGGTGAAGACGGCACATACACCCAGCCCCAGTGAAATTAACCAATGGTGGTTAAAATCCCCGACCCTGCCGGGAATCGAACCCCAGACCCCTGTGACCAACGGCCAGCACGCTAACCATTTAGCCATTGAGCCGGACACTGGATTGTGTTCAAAATCTGGAAATTCTAAAATTTGCTTTTCCTACTAACGTAAATTAATTTGTTTGTTTCCTGTTGCATTTTTGTCATTTGTTTTCACATCTGTTTTCGTATTATTGAGAATTTTTCTCAACTTTTCGGTAGTAATACTTTTCCCTGTGTTCTTCACAAATCTCTCTGTAATGTCTTTCCATGATTTTCCTTCAGCCTCCGCAACACCTGGCGTCATTGATTTGTTTAAAAGAACGGTGCGTTCTTAGAAGTTTAGTAAAAATCAGCCATTGACATCCACTTTCTAAGGTAATTCTTCTTCACTCGATGACATACTTGCAGCTACTGGTTATATTCACACTGATATCACAACCTATCGAAATAAGCTGACCCCAGCAGCCATCATTTCCAGTATGTTAAGCATGTACTTACAAGTGCACATAAATACTTACAAGTAAATACTTGATTCTTTCAGAACATTTCCAGTATTTACTTTTAAGTAAAAGGTAGATCTTATTCAACTTACTCCCGGTAATAATTTATTCTTAAAAGTATCAGGCTTTATTTACTTACTTATGTGCAACAGACCTAATAATTGACCAGATACAAGTAACTAATTTCTTCCGTTGGTCCACATTCAGTCCATTGAAGGAAATGCCAGTTCCATCCCAGTTGGAAGGAAACTGAACCCTATTAAAATTTAAACCTTACAAACTGCATATCTTTAGATGGAAAGGATTTGTTAGGAAAATTGTTGTAAGAAAAAATGGACTTGCTAAAGAAGATGTGAAACATTTGAAGTTGGAGTGCTTGGAGCAAACTTATAAAGAACCAAGAATTTTCAGATTGCCTTGAAAGCAGAGAATTTCATGAATGATAGTTCGAAATTAACACGTCTAGAGAAGTTATACTGTGAGGACAATGCTATATGAAAAGGGCTTACTTTAAAATAATCAAGCCTTTTGATAAAAATATAACGAGCTTTGTATTTCTTCTGAATTAACGGCACACTGAGATGCATCGTATATACAAAAAGTAATGTGAGGCGTGGGGATAGTGAACACTTATTCTTCTTCTTAGTATTTTTCCCTGGCCAGCAAATCTCACAGTCACAATGTCAAACAAAGATTTTACATCACAAAATCAAGTCGTGGTCACCCCTGAAGAAGCGTGACAGGTGACCATTTATCGTCGCGCCGGTATCGCGCCTTATACACTCGACATGCGCGCACCACGACTGGGTTACATAAATTACATTGCACTTTAATAGTTCAGCGTCTTGTCTCTGTACCGCTCCTCGCTTATCCTACAACGGCTGCCCTAGCACTGCTTTGCTATGAGCAACGACCGCCTGTACCAGTTCACCCACTGCCTCCATGGTGCTTCATCAAGTTCTCCTTTGATGTCACAATTCTCATTATTTTGATCCTTACCTTTCCGCCTACCGACATCATACCTTCATACTTGCACAAAACAATTCCAAAAGAAAGAATGTTGAATTTCCAGACACAGCACCACGAATTAGAACAGAAATGATGCAAAAGTGATCATAGTTTTGGGCACATCTCGTCCTCCAAGTTCTTAGTGCTCGAATAATTGACTCAAATAAAACAATGATCTTTATAATAAATCTACTAAGCTTAATAACCTATTTACGCAGGATCTTCTGCGATTGAGCATGTGACTGAACAATGTAACAACGTAATTGTCAAAACGACGGCAAAACCTAACAGTTAGTCCAGTAACCAGAAATGGCAACTTACTCTCTCATGTAATAAAGGAATATTATGAGAAGAGCAATCATTAGGTCACAAATGCTATTTCAAATAATCACGTGCAGTAAATACGAACCGTGGCAGGTTCCCCAGCTATTTCCGTCAATATTCAGGCAGGCTGTTACACTCGGTACGCAGGAGTAATCCCATCTGTCGGAGATGATTGGCAACATAAGAGACAAATAATATCACAACAAACAATGGTCAATGTAATGTTATTGTTGATCAATTTTATGAGCTTTCGATATTGTAGGCCTTCACATTTAGTTTTCTTCCGACTCTGAAATACCACTCTTATCATAGTCGGTACGCTGAAACGGAATAAAACATAAATGATCGGAAATTGTATTCTCTATAACTTTTGTTACTGTATGTAACTTAGTACTTTTCGAGAGGACCAATCACTTAGATATTTGAAAATGAAATTTGAGGTGCCTTCCCCTAAACTACAATTTCATCCAGGATGAATAAAATCGTTTGTAGATTAGTCTGTATTTTCTTATTCTCCGACTCTATATACCGATTTTGAATAAATTCTGTTTGCCCATTTTCTCGTGGCTCAGCGTTGATATAGACATAGCAACAGAAATACACATTCATGAATATCTGTGTTATCATAGCCAGTACGGTAACAATGTTTAAGACACAAATGATCGGAAATTTAATTCTATATAGCTTTAGTTATGCAGTATTTATCGATAGGACCACTCATAACATGAATATTTAAGAATTAAATTTTAGGCCTTTCCCTAAAATATCATTTCACTCAGCGTGAATAAAATGGTTTACAGCCTAGATTGCATTGCATAATTCGCAGACTTTACCGATTTTCATTAAATTCTCCTCAGCCATTTTCTCGTGATGCGCGTATGTCAAGTGGCAATACCATGGAGTAATGGACCAGAATAAGGCAATTAAGGACATGAAGATCTGTTTAGAAACAGAACTGAACGACATCAAGATGAGATTGTTGTAAAATAAGACGGAATCAGATGAAATTAAGAATGAAGTATACTTAGTCGAAAATTCGTTTAGAAGTAAGTTATACTGTTACGTGTCGACTCAGATAATGTAACATTAAAGCTTTTCACCCTGTCGAACACTAATTGAAACATACAGTATCTGTAAGAACATCTTCAGATTCTATCAAATCACAATATTTTAAAAATTAAATTGATGACAATAGTTTATAAATGTAGAAAAAAATGTTTAAATTCTGTTTATACAGTTTAATAATTAAAATGTAGTCCAACAAAGAGTTCAAGGTGGTGTAAGTCTCCGTCATTGGCGTGAGGACAGCTGGCTTGTTTGTCGGTAACTTTCCGTTATGTCATATTCCAGTAATGTCAACACCTACTTTCAATTGTACTCTTCGCTTTATGATTAATGTTATTTTATTTTTGTTGTCATGCATGTTTTTATTGTTTTAGTTGTTTTGGTGGTGGTGGTGGTGATTATTGTTTTAACAGGAAGTACAACTAGGCAACCATCCTCTATATAACACTAATCAGAGGGAAAAATGGAAGGGATCCGACATTTCGAAAAATGAAGATATCGGTCAAGAAAGACAAGGGCCATGAAGGGCGTGAAAATGAAAGACTCCCTAGCCCTCGCAAACCTAATAGCGTCGGGGTCCGAAAAGAACAAGAGTTGACCAAGTGAGGTCAGATAGGATAGATGAAAGTGAGGAGCCTGACACAAGTAAGTGGAAGCAATGCCAGGACTCAGCTGAGGACCCCATGGTCGCCAACCCACGTTCCAAAGTTCAGAGCCCCATGGGCCCCTTTTAGTCGCCTCTTACGACAGGCACAGGACACCGTGGGTGTTATTCTACCGCCTCCACCCACAGGGGGTTAATTGTTTTGGAAATTTATTAGAGTTGTTTAATGAGCATTTTATGCGAAAAGTGTGAATTGTTGTTCAGGAATTAATTAATTAATTAACTAGTGCGAATTATCAGACGCTTTTAAATGAGTGTAGCCATTGAAGATGAATTGGTTAACTATTTTGCGATGTAAATTTCTATATTTTCCTTGAAGTTCGAGGATTTGTTTCTATTTCCGATGTGTAAAATTTTTAGATCTGTGTTGACGTTTGTGAAATGTTATGAATTGTATACGTGCTCTCCGAAGGTGGACTGTCGATTGTATCTAATCGCACGTATTTCTTTGTATCTGGTGTGGAAATTACGTGTAGTTAACCCTATATAGGCCTATATTGCGTAGCAGTATGGTTCTTGCATCTCTTCTTCTTCTTCTCCCTAGCGTTTATCCCGTGCAACTGCAGGTTCCATAGAGACCATCAAGCATCCCCATTTCCATGATATGGAGATGTTGTTCATTTCTGTTTGCTGCTGATCATCAATTCGCCCTGTATAGTGGTACTGGACGAAAGATCGTTCGAAAAATCTTTGATTTTTAATTACAGCGGGATCTTCCGGTCGAAAAGGGCACCAATAACGCTGCGCCACCTCATACACGCTGCGTGTATTCTCTTCCTTGCATCCGGAAGTGTATCACAATCTGAAACAATGACATCCCAAATATTTAAACAGTTTTGTCTTAGGAAGACAATTGCCTTCGATGTTAATGGGCACATTTCTTTGTTCTCCACACTCCAAGTACTCCGATTTCCTGACGGTAAGTTGCAGTCCGTATTTACCCAAGTGACTTTTCCAGCGCTGGAATAACTGTTGTGGTCCACGCGGAGATTCGCAGGTGACCAATATCATCAGCATAAACCAGAGTCCAAGCATATGGTGTCTGCAACTCTGCAGTGATGGTGTCCAGACATACGATGAACAAAAGTGGAGACAAATCTGAACGCTAATGCACGACAACTTGGTAAATCGTGCAGAGATTTCTGCAGCACATCGTACATAGCTTGTGACATTCGATACAGGAGATGGATCCATCGAACGTAAACATCTGGTACACTGTGAAAACTAAGTGCGCGCCAAATGAAATCATGTGGTACTCAGTCAAATGCCTTTTCAAGATCCAGGAATGCTGTGTGGAGCGGTTTACTTTTAACTTGGTGGTGTTCCATTAGGAGGCGAGCGGCGTCGACCGTTCCTCTACCTTTTACAAAATAAAATTTTCGGAGTAACATTAACAATATCACTAAGATGCGCATCCAGCACGCGTTTCGAAAATCTTCATAGTGGAGCAATTCCCGATATCGTCTTTACCTTTTCATATTGGAACTGTAATCCTGGTTAACCAGATTGGAGGGGATCCATATCCATCAGTGGTTTCATTGAACAGATCTGCCAGAAACTGAGCTGCCTCAGGCCCAAGCAGTTTCCACATTTCAGCCGATTTCTGCAGCACATCGGACATAGCTTGTGACATTCGATACAGGAGATGGATCCATCGAACTTAAACATCTAGTACACTGTGAAAACAAAGTGCGCGCCAAATGAAATCATGTGGTACTCAGTCAAGCTCGAGGTAGAGGCTCCCTAGCTAACTTTCGCCTCTAGTACTTCGCATTTCTATAAAATCATAACCGTCTCGACTTTGATCAACGTGCCCATTGAGATCACCACGATATTACTGAGACGTCAATTACTCAAATACTTAAGCATTTGATTGTGCATTTTACCCGGTCCAGGAGCCGTGTCCCTGGACACCGTGAGTGCACTCCACAAATCCCATTCCGTGAAAGGTATTTTATAAAAATGCGAAGTACTAGAGGCGATAGTTAGCTAGGGAGCCTCTACTTCGAGCTTAATGGGAAGAAGTGCAGGGTCATACAGTATGTTTTAGCTGGACCTCTCTGCGAAATGTGACGCGATGTGATTTTCAGCGACTGACGGAATCGTAACTATATCTCCTTTAATGGAGATTCCTAGTATTGTGGGTGAGTGATATACCGACTATACGGCAAAGTTTTGTCCACACTTGCTGTGAGAGGATGTGCCGTCATGGAAGGCACACATTTTTTCCAAGTATCTTTCTTACTTGATGATAGCGTCAAAGAAGAACGATTCAAGGAAATACTAACACGATACGATACGTTCACCGAAATAACCTCATACGGCCAGAATTGAACAGTTCTCCCTCCAGACAATCAAGATATTTGTTTAATTGTATTTATTCACTTATTTATTTTCCGTGGTCAGAAATTCAACTCTATGGGAATAATAATAAATACTTGAGTGGCTATCAAGGTTGCTTTTTTTCCACGTGGGTCTCAAACTTTGGCAACTTTAGTTGTATTACCATTTGCTACAGTTAAGTCATACATTCTTCAGGAACCGGTAAGTATTCTTCATATCAACGAATGTTGTAAAACCTGCTGTTCATCACACTCACAAGATATATCTCGACTGATGCGACCCCACTTTCTCAAGTTTTACTGTTTTTTGCATCGTTTAGTGCATTGCATTTTTGCATTGTTTAGTGCTTGTTGGTAGAAATTGGGAGTAGTAATAATTATTTAAATTTTGTAACAAGTAATTCAGTTGGTCTTCAGTAAATTACGTTTTCTAGGTTAAGTAGGCTAGCTAGGTGCACCTTGTTTCGAATTTAGGTTTAGGTAATACTTTAGGTAACAATATTAACTTTAAAAATATTTGTAAATATCTGTAGATTCGTTGGTTGTACTTACAAAGGCAGATTATCATAAGGAATAGTACCGTAACTTCTGCAGCAACTTCTCCGGTATTTCGTATAGATATACGTTCAAACTATCGCGAAGGTAATAATTTACTACATTAAAAAGCACGATACGCCTGTAAACTTCCATTTAAAAAGAAGTTAAGAGATTACACGGTAATAGTTAACAGTCGTACTGTTATTGATTATTGTCGCTCCTCATATTCAAATATTGCATTGTTGGCTACAGTCGTGAACAAAGGGTGTAGTGTAGTCAAGTAAATATAAATAAAAATCAGCTGACCTTGTATTCCATTCATTTGTACTTCTGAGTAGGTAGTTAGTATCCGTAATTTATATTTCGCTCCCTCGATCTTTCAGTATTTATGAGCGGTTAGCTAATAATAAAGTTCAATATATCCCAGTAATTGCAGTTCAAGTCCCTGGAGTAGTAGTAGTAGTAGTTTTGATAGAAATATTTGAGAAATTATTGTAGACAACCTCGTATTTTTCAGTAGGCCTAATTAGGGACACTTTTTTTTTCTCCGTCCCGTGGAGTAGGGAAAATAATAGTAATACACCAGCTGTAATAATCACATAACCACATTTCAGTAGAATTGTAGTGAAGATAAGGTATAATATATTAGATAGTATCTTGCCAGTTATATTCGTGTTTTTCTTCGTGTACGGCAATCCTTTTGATACTTAAGCATTTAACCAAACGCAGTGTAGTGTAGTGTAGATACATTGTAGTATAGATACAGTACATTTAGATAGTGCCGTATCTCGCGTGCTATATTCGTGTGTTATCTTTCGTGTATATCTATTAGACCGTAATAATAATAATAATAATAATAATAATAATAATAATAATTTGTCTAATCATTTAGCTTCGTTGGTAATCTTTGAGTACAGTAGTTCCTGCAAATTTCATTTCTGTTGTGCTTAGTAGTGACATACGGTACGGTACCGGTATCGTAATTAGGATACGTCTGAAAGTAGTTTAAAAATTACTGTAGTGTACTGTACAGTAGTATACGAGTAATATCCTATTAGAATTTAGTGTGCTTATTTTATTATTGTAAAATATTTGTGTAGTACTGGTGTGGTAGAGGTATCCGTAGAAACTCTTACTAAAATATTGTTGAAATTAGGATAGGCTTAATTGCAGTTTGGAATTGTGTAGTTCTTGTGTATTACTTTCGATATTCAGTAATTAACAGCAGCTTTTATCCTGTTAGGGGTTGTAGGATAAAAAAATAATAATAATAGAGCACGACTAAGTAGTATTGTAGTGTAGTCGTATATTAATTACCTTATTGTTGTGTACTATCCCAGACAATATATCCGTCCGTTCGTTTTTTTTTTGCAAATAAGTTATTTTATTTTTTAATTTAAAATTTTCCCCCCGTAAAGAATGGCTAAGGAGCGCGAGTGTACTTATTGTGGGTGTGGTGAGGCATTGAGGGGTATGAGGGAGGAGTTGGAAAGTTTGAGGGAGATAATTAGGATTCTCACAGAAGACGGGAAGTAAGATAGGACTCCCTCAAACAATGTACAGGTTACAGTAGGTGTACAAGAGGGAGGGGAAGGAAAGGGAGGAGTTGTAGAAGACAGGTGGTCTAATGTTCTAAGGGGAAGGAGATTGCAGGCCAAGGGCTCTATTCAGGATCAGAATTCAGGACAGGTGTCTGTGCGAAATCGGTACGAGTCACTCCAGGTAGAACAACAGACGGAAGATGAGGGACAGGGTACTGTTGCTGAGATGCGTGGAAGTAGGAGGAAGGGAAAAGGTAGGAAAGGGAAATGTAGAGTAGAGGATAGGAAAAGACAGGTGGAACAGGTTCATGGTAAGGAGAAAAGGGAGGAGGAAGTAGCTTCTGCAGCTATCAGGAAAGATAGGGCTGACCAGGAGGGGAGGGGATCAAATGAGGTGGGTAGGGTTGAGGCTCTGGTCATGGGGGATTCCATCGTTAGACACGTGGGGAAAGTGTGTGGAGGAAAGGGAACCAGGGTAGAATGTTATCCAGGAATTAGGTTGAGGCAGATGTTGAGGAAAGTAGAAGAGAGGGAGGAGGGGAAGGAGAAGGTGGTAGTGTTTCACGTTGGTACCAACAACGTAAGGCAAGCTGATATAAGTACCAACATAGTTGGAGATGTGTGGGATCTGGTAAATTCAGCACGGGTGAAGTTTAAGAAAGCGGAAATTGTTATTAGTGGAATACTGTGTAGGAGGGATACTGACTGGAGGGTGATTGGGGATTTAAATGAGACTATGGAGTGGGTATGTGGGAAACTGGGAGTGAAATTTCTAGATCCTAATGGGTGGGTAGGAGAAAGGAATCTGCGCTCGGATGGCCTTCATTTAAACCGCAGTGGTACGTATAAGTTAGGAAATTTGTTTGGAAGTGTAATAGGGAGGTACATTCAGGGAAACGGGATGGCCTAGGGAGCGGTGATAAGGGAACAGGGAACTGGAAATCAAGTAGGGATGACATAAAATTGTTAGTGTTGAACTGTAGAAGTATTGTAAAGAAAGGAATAGAATTAAGTAATTTAATAGATATATATTTACCAGATATTGTAATAGGAGTTGAATCATGGCTGAGAAATGATATAATGGATGCAGAAATTTTCTCACGGCACTGGAGTGTGTATCGTAGAGATAGGATAGGAAAGGTGGGAGGGGGAGTTTTCATTCTGGTGAAAGAAGAATTTGTAAGCTACGAAAAAGTTAAAGATGAGACACATGAAATTCTAGGTGTAAGGCTCATTTCTAAAGATAATAGGCAACTTGATATATTTGGAGTGTACAGATCGGGAAAGGGTAGCACTGATGCGGATTCGGAATCATTTGATAGGATAGTCAGCTATGTGGGAAACGACATGGAAAGAAATGTGATTGTAGCGGGAGATCTGAATTTGCCAGATGTCAATTGGGAAGGAAATGCGAACGACAGGAAGCATGACCAGCAAATGGCAAATAAGTTAATATGGGAAGGACAGCTAATTCAGGAAGTGATGGAACCAACCAGAGGGAAAAATATTTTGGATGTGGTGCTGATAAAACCAGATGAGCTCTATAGGGAAACTGAAGTAATAGATGGTATTAGTGATCATGAAGCTGTTTTTGTGGTAGTTAAAAATAAATGTGATAGAAAGGAAGGTCTTAAAAGTAGGACTGTTAGGCAGTACCATATGGCTGATAAAGCAGGTATGAGGCAGTTTCTGAAAAGTAACTATGATCGGTGGAAAACGATAAATAAAAATGTAAACAGACTCTGGGATGGGTTTAAAGAAATTGTTGAGGAATGCGAAAACAGGTTTGTACCTTTAAGGGTGGTAAAGAATGGTAAAGACCCACCTTATTATAATAGAGAAATAAAGAGACTAAGAAGGAGGTGCAGACTGGAAAGAAATAGAGTTAGAAATGGCTGTGGAAGTAAGGAGAAATTGAAGGAACTTACTAGAAAATTGAAGTTCTTAAAAGTAGGACTGTTAGGCAGTACCATATGGCTGATAAAGCAGGTATGAGGCAGTTTCTGAAAAGTAACTATGATCGGTGGAAAACGGTAAATAAAAATGTAAACAGACTCTGGGATGGGTTTAAAGAAATTGTTGAGGAATGCGAAAACAGGTTTGTACCTTTAAGGGTGGTAAATAATGGTAAAGACCCACCTTATTATAATAGAGAAATAAAGAGACTAAGAAGGAGGTGCAGACTGGAAAGAAATAGAGTTAGAAATGGCTGTGGAAGTAAGGAGAAATTGAAGGACATAAAGCTGAAAATTACAGGCCAGCAAGTTTGACATGCATTGTATGTAAGCTTTGGGAAGGCATTCTTTCTGATTATATTAGACATGTTTGTGAAATTAATAACTGGTTCGATAGAAGGCAATTCGGTTTTAGGAAAGGTTTTTCCACTGAAGCTCAACTTGTAGGATTCCAGCAAGATATAGCAGATATCTTAGATTCTGGAGGTCAAATGGACTGTATCGCGATTGACATGTTTAAAGCATTTGATAGGGTGGATCATGGGAGACTACTGGCAAAAATGAGTGCAATTGGACTAGACAAAAGAGTGACTGAATGGGTTGCTATATTTCTAGAAAATAGATCTCAGAGAGTTAGAGTAGGTGAAGCTTTGTCTGACCCTGTAATAGTTGAGAGGGGAGTTCCTCAGGGCAGTGTTATCGGACCTTTATGTTTTCTTATATATATAAAAAATATGAGTAAAGGAGTGGAATCGGAGGTAAGGCTTTTTGCGGATGATGGTATTCTCTATAGAGTGATAAATAAGTTACAAGATTGTGAGCAACTGCAACGTGACCTCGAAAATATTGTGAGATGGACAGCAGGCAATGGCATGTTGATAAACGGGGCTAAAAGTCAGGTTGTGAGTTTCACAAATAGGAAAAGTCCTCTCAGTTTTAATTACTGCGTTGATGGGGTGAAAGTTCCTTTTGGGGATCATTGTAAGTATCTAGGTGTTAATATAAGGAAAGATCTTCACTGGGGTAATCACATAAATGGGATTGTAAATAAAGTGTACCGATCTCTGCACATGGTTATGAGAATGTTTAGGGGTTGTAGTAAGGATGTAAAGGAGAGTGCATATAAGTCTCTGGTAAGACCCCAACTAGAGTATGGTTCCAGTGTATGGGACCCTCACCAGGATTACCTGATTCAAGAACTGGAAAAAATCCAAAGAAAAGCAGCTCGATTTGTTCTGGGTGATTTCCGACAAAAGAGTAGCGTTACAAAAATGTTGCAATGTTTGGGTTGGGAAGAATTGAGAGAAAGAAGAAGAGCTGCTCGACTAAGTGGTATGTTCCGAGCTGTCAGCGGAGAGATGGCGTGGAATGACATTAGTAGACGAATAGGTTTGAATGGCGTCTATAAAAGTAGGAAAGATCACAATATGAAGATAAAGTTGGAATTCAAGAGGACAAACTGGGGCAAATATTCATTTATAGGAAGGGGAGTTAGGGATTGGAATAACTTACCAAGGGAGATGTTCAATAAATTTCCAATTTCTTTGAAATCATTTCGGAAAAGGCTAGGAAAGCAACAGATAGGGAATCTGCCACCTGGGCGACTGCCCTAAATGCAGATCAGTATTGATTGATTGACCCCGTTTCTGATCCTCTTCAAGGTTCAGGTTAAAATGGAAAATAACAACCAGTAGTAGGTTCTTACTTAGGACTCCTCCAAAGTGCCACAGTTCTACACGACTTAGGTGAAGATGGAATTGTCCACGTTGCTTGCAAAAATGTCATTCTTGGCCTCCTGGATTTCACATCCAAAATGGGATATCCAATGCTTGTCTCCTGTACATTCATTTCAGTTTTTACAGCTGCTGTTCTGATATCTGGAGATGTCATTACCATAAGAGGTAAATATTATGTCTTGGAATTTTGACCACCGAGCTCGATAGCTGCAGTCGCTTAAGTGCGGCCAGTATCCTGTATTCGGGAGATAGTGGGTTCGAACCCCACTGTCGGCAGCCCTGAAGAAGGTTTACTGTGGTTTCCCATTTTCACACCAGGCAAATGCTGGGATTGTACCCTAAGTAAGTCCACGGACGCTTCCTTCCCACTCCAAACCCTTTCCTCTCCAATCGTCGCGTAAGACCTATCTGTGACGGTGCGACGTAAACCAACTTGTGGAATTTTGACCTATACCCCATCTCCTTCAAAGCTATGTTGACCTGCTTAGTGTGGTTTGAGTCCCACCACATACAGCAAGTGTTGGGTATTCTTCCCCAAATAGGACACGAACTGAGGGCCGAAGAGTTGAAGACTCACTTAATTCCCTTCCATATAGTTTCGATCTTATGTGAAATCAAATGAGCAATGGGTGGTGCAGGGTACATAGATGGCTTTGTGAAGGGTGAGATGAAATGATTCTAGGAGCTAACCATCACCTTCCACACCACGACCATAGACTGATTGTGAATAGTACCGTAATATGAAGACAAAGTTGGACTTCTACAGAGCAAATCGTCGCTTTTCGGGCAAAGGGTCATATCTCACAATGCTCTCTCTTCCTATCCGTTATATTCCTTAAGACTGATCACGCCTCCCAACCACAAATGGATATGCATTCCATCGGAACAATTATCGTTGTGTTCATTTTTGTATGCTAACGTGTAATGGAAAATTAACCTTAAGTACATTGTGTTGTAGGAGAGCGTCAATACGTCTCGCAAACGTACATTCCTAGAGTGTGGTACGGTGAGGTTCATTTTCCTTTACACGTAAGCATAGGAAAATGAACACAACGAAAATTGTTCTGATGGGCTAAGCATCCTTATGTGGTTGGGAGGCGTGGCCAGTCTTAAGGAAAATAATGGATAGGAAGAGCATTGTGAGATATGACCTTTTGCCCGAACGGTGACGAAATTACGGGAAATATTTGTTTATGGGATGAGCAATTAGGGATTGTAGGAATTTACCAAGTGGGATTTTCCATAAATTTACAACTTCTTTGACATTATTTAAGAAAAGACTAGGTAAAAAATGTAGTGGGAATATGCCCCTGTGCGACAGTCCTAAATGCCGAACAGTGGTAAATGAAGAAGTAGTGGGACAAAGGCCTGAACTCTCATGATAGTTTTTGTACGGTGAGTCTTGATTTAACCTAGCAATGTAGACAATTTACTAATCACTTTTTCACGAGGTATTTATATTATCAGATAATTCAGAACACCCAGAAAATGACGAATGAAACTAAAGACGCCATATTAGGCGTTATTTTTAAGATTAGCATTAATACTTAAAATAGAATTTTTTTTTTTTTTGCTATTGGCTTTACGTCGCACCGACACAGATACGTCTTATGGCGACGATGGGATAGGAAAAGCCTAGGAGTTGGAAGGAAGCGGCCGTGGCCTTAATTAAGGTACAGCCCCAGCATTTGCCTGGTGTGAAAATGGTAAACCACGGAAAACCATTTTCAGGGCTGCCGATAGTGGGATTCGAACCTACTATCTCCCGGATGCAAGCTAACAGCCGCGCGCCTCTACGCGCACGGCCAACTCGTCCGGTAAAATAGAGAATAATAGAGACTACAGAAGTTCTTGAAATGTGGATATACCGTCGTCGCCTATTCCGAGTTCCATGGACTGTTGGAGTATGGTATGATATCTTCAAATGTTTGGGGAAACAGAGGAATTTAATCCAGGCAATTAAACACAGAAGACATGTTTAGAATAGATAATGAGGAATCCCAGATATGAATATTTTTTACTAATTTCTTACGCAAGTCAAGTGGCAAAATAAGTGCAGAAAGAAAAATTCTGAACATCAGTGAGAACAGCAAGTTAACTCCTCCAGTCAGTAATTGACGGAATGAAATTCCCGCACATGGTCGCCAATATCCGGTAATGGATACCCAACGGGGAGAAAAGAAAAAATAAAAAGAAAGAGGAGGAGTCATTGTTGGAGGCTTTATTCTTACGTTCGTTGGTATAAGTTTGTTAATATCTTGAAAATCCGTTCCATAGAGACAAATCAGCCAAACTTGCAAAATATATGCGCTATTATAATCTCTTCATGATGTGCAAGTCTTTGTAATATAATTAAATAACTGCTGATTAAGAACAAGTTATTGAGCACATTAAGTGTAAGATGTACTTTTGTCTCAAAATAAACTGAAGAATTTACTAGGCTAATTATCGCAGTTTACTACTTCTATTGAGAACAGCATCCCGACAGAGATAGCATAATAATTCTTAATGCATCAAACAATAATTCCTAGTCGGAGAATACCAGTGACACCCACAACTCGTATTAACTGTCCCGCCCAAGTCCAGGAGCTCTGGGAGCGAGGGCGGTCCCACTTGATCCTGAGAAAGCTCGACTTGACTACAGTGGACTTACACCCTCCAGGCAAGTGAATATTGAGATCCCACGACAGTCAGCATCCAACCGGTTACAACCAAAGAGTCAAAAGCCACGACAAAGTTGTTCTGCGGTAGAATGATACACCCACAGTATGATTAACTAAACCACTTCTACATGCCAGATGATTCGTTAAGTACAATAACGGGAGAGAGTTGCGTTCGCTCCAAAGAATCTGGAAACATTAATAATAAGTAAGAGTAAGAAAGATCTCGATAAAATATATTTTCATTAACGTACGTTATCGTTCTGGATAGGTGCTGAACTGGCATTTTTCCAGGTCGGACCCAATGCTTAACGGCGTATTGGTAAAATCGATTAGGTGAATTGTCTGTGAGTCAAATATTAGAGCAATAATTAGTCTGAACACGAGGCTTTTAGATAAAGCTGCAACGAATGAAGCTAATGTGATCACTTACTGCGAACCATTAAAATGAACTGCGATAGTTTAGAAGTTACAGACGATACGCCTACCTTTATTATTACCTAATAATGATGAAACACAATAATTGCACTTTACCAGCAAGTTAGATTTTCTTGAACGCAAACATCTTAGACTGAATATTACCTCAACCTTTCCGGAAAGAAAACATCAGTCACACCATTTATAGTGTATCGATTGCAATCTTGAATGATTTAATATTGAATGTTCAGCTTTGTTATGTTTTACTGCATTTCATCGTTTTGAATCTAAATTCTCAAAAACGTAATCGATATTTTCTTAAAAATTTATGAAACATAGACTTTAAGGCCAGAGACAAACAACACATCGATGTGTTCGAGGTGTGGTGTTGGAAAAGAATGGCGTGTAAAGTGAACTGAAAGAACTAGTGTGTCCATCTTTAAGAAATCTAACACCTCCAAAAGCCTTACTTCTCTTGTCAAACAGAAACTTCGACGGTTCTTTGGGGAAATAACGAAAGAGATGGAGAAAATCTTGATGAATTCATCACGAAAAGGAAGATCGAATAAATCAAAGACCATGCGGAGGCCAAGTTAAGAAACTTACTGGTTTACCTGTTCAGCAAGCATTTAGACGAGATGAAAAATGAAGAATGAAGAAGCGTAGTTAATGGAGTCAAGACATTTAGAAACGAGTAAAACGACTTATGGTGATGATTTTCTATTCTCATCGCTTTTTTTAAATGTTATTATCATTGAAATAGTATTTTGTGTAAAGAAAATTGTACGCAAAATGTAATTATAAAGACATGTAAGGAACTAAATTTCCACTCAAATTTTCGGTCAGTTTTCACAGGAACACTTGTTTACGCTACATAGGCTTCTCATCATATCACAGTGATCACCACAAAGAGCCTTTGACATTATAAATACTGGCAATTCACCAGTGCCACACAAAATAAATAGCAGCAATCAGTTACAGAAATTATTCAGTATGCACTACCTCGGATAAACACTTACCAGCAGATTTTACTAGCCCTACTCAACGAACAAGTACGTTATCGCTTTCAGCAATACAGGCAATTTCCTCAACTATATTTGCCCTAGAATTGCAAGAGTTTTACCCCAGTTTACTCATAACCTCATAACTGTGTAAACATGTCCTGATGTACTACAGATTGCTGTGGTATGCAGGAAGTATTAGGCCTGCACAAACTACGAAGTAAGTGTATGTAGCTCTTGAAGGGCAGACCCTCCAATGAGGGTGAGTGTTATCAGCTGTGTATATAAATTGCGTGTTGGAGGTGTCTATGAGTTATAAGAATATCCTGGGCAGTACAGATATCCAGTCCCCGAGCCATGGAACTTAACCATTCACGTTTAATATCCAATAACCAGCTGGAAATCGAACTCTGAGACCCGAAGGTCAAGACGCTGACCAGTCAGCTATGGACCCGAAGTTAAGATGTTCTGAAAACGTTCGAAAGGACCTTGAGGAAATATGTCTAATATTTTCTGATCCCAACAATCAACTACTTAAGTAAACCTCGGTACACATAATAGGTTCTACGTTTCCTGAAAGTGCTGAAATGAAGATTTATGCACAATCTCAAGAATTACATAAAATACATTTCTTGTTATAGTAAGACATTTCCTGAAATATGTCATGGAATAAGTAGATTAAAATGAAGCTAGAACTTTATTGGTCGTTTAGTGCTAGTTGTTCTGAATTATGGAATTCATAACCTTTGCATTCATACGGCGCCATGAAATGTTATCCTTATATTTTACTTACTAATATATAAATCTCAATGTTGGTATGTTTGTCTATCTTACTTCCACTACTTGATGGATTCAGTTTAAATTTAGCAAGCTTTTACCTGATATCTTCCGTTAACATCTAGGCTTCTTACTAACACACTCTCAGTTAAGGACGATACTCATAGAAATAAAATGTGAAATAATTCAGAGAAAAATTTACGTCTGCGACTATTAGAAGTGAATACGCTGCCTAAACGGTTATTACTGATAAAAGTGGAGGCTATAAAATATACTTGGATATTTTTAAGAAAAAAGTTTATAATCGGGGCTCAAACATTTTTCTTTTGCCCTAGGCGCAACAAAAGCACAAACACAGTGTGATGTATAGGCCTACATGTTTTAGCTCACCGGACAAAAAATTATTCACACCTGGAGAAATCATTACAACAATCATTTATTACCATATAACTCTGCCTCTGGACTTGATAACCGCCTATATTTTGTTAGGAAGTGAGTCCACAAGGTTGTTCAGGTACGTCGCATCCAGGTTAAGACACTCGCTGATGATTTGATAGCGCAATTCCACCAAATTGCGGGGATGCTGTTGTCAGCGTTTTACCCACTGTTCCAACATGTCCCACAGATTTACAATGGTGTTCAAGTTAGGTGACTTTGTGCGCCATACGAGGTGTAATAGGGTGGGTGAGTATTCATAATACCAGTCACATCACATATACTGCATCATTCTCTGTCCCTGCGTAGCTTAGCTCAGCGGAGACGCTGCGTGGTGCGTCTGAAATAGGGGTCTAAAATGTATGTCTAACTAAAATTATAATACAAATACTGGGACAGGCTCTATGGTATATCTTCGTGTATGAGAATTTCACAAGATAAAGGGATAAAAACAACGAGTTTGTTAACTGGAAACATAAAGATCAATCAAAACAAAAGCATGTACATATCCCTTACAAAACTCAAACTGAATTTACAAGTATACGGAAATTACACATCTTGAATCCATAAGTCATCAAAATACATCGGGTCACGCACCCGTGAGAAAAGAGTTCTAAATAACATGTAACATAATGAATGTACGTCGTCTGGTGTAGATCCCGATAAGTTTAACTGAGACGTTAGCCCGCAGTCTTCGATGTGATACCGTCTTTAGACAAGTGAAAAAATAATGATCTACTCGAATTATAAGGGCCTCATTACTCTAATTTACGAGTTAATTGGATACACACATTTAATAATATACTTGTTTGGGACTGGTCCACAGAGATACCCGTCCAAAAGAACACTGATTCGACTGACGGGAACAAGAACCCATCTCCAACTGAATCAAGGACAGAAGCTCTCTTCCCCAACAACAGTCATCGGGCTAATATCCCCTTTAACAAACACACCAATTTGACATCATAATCATAAGACATAAACAACAACAACAACAAACAAATCACACAAAGCACTGTGCCTGAAAAGAAATACATAAATATTTACAGGTGAATGGATGGAGATAGCGAGAAACGATCCCACGAGTTGTCGATCATCTGGTAGTCAGTAGGTTGCGTTCCAACACGCAATCATTGTTCCGGTCTTCTAGTTTCCAAATATGTGATCAACTAGTCGCATAGGAGAAAATACAATCTTTCTTTTGCGTGGCTCAGGCACCCTCGGCTAACGAGATTGTGTGTACGACTCACTTTCTCCGGACTCGTTCTCAGCGAAGACACATCTAACATCACTCTATACCTGGAAAATATGCTTGCCGAGTGGAAAGAAGTCTCGGCGCTCTGGCCGTCAAATAAATAATTTATTTCACCACATGGTCTCGGGTATACACTCTCTCAGACACAGTACAACTAATTGTCAGCAACAATACTGTCCACAATTCTAGGTAAACACACAATAATCATAGCTCGTCATGGCTTCGTTACTCAACAGTCCCCACTCCAGTTCTGGAGCACATTTAGGGTTTGCCTGCAACTTTCTGTAAATGACCCTCACCAAATTCAACGTTGAAATTAACCTCTCTACATTTGTCCTGACATATGTAATACATGCATCAACTCTACCCATGCGCACCCTATTTCTCAGTCTGAACTAAAATTTTCTCTAGATTTCCCTCCGATTCTCGTTAGGCGCAATGCCCTCCAGTTTGCCGTGATGATCTTAACCATGAACAAACTTGAATGTCTGAAAGGCACTTATCAAATACTCTGAAACACACCTAATAAAAGAAATCCTAATGCAACCCCTCGTATCTGTTCCAACCTACCCTAATAAAAGAAACGAAAACGTACACATCCCCAAACGTATTTACTGGATATGATGAGCAAAACACAAATGCCTGTCTGGCTTACATTTACAGCTAATATATATTTACAATGGCCCTCATACGAATCTAATCACTGCATTTCATGCCAATATGAATCAGTCAAGCTTATCTTTCACTCCAGAAGCCATCTGCAACGCCCTCTTAGCCGCTACATATTTGCGTCTTATACATGTCAGCGGTGCTGTCAGCAGGTCCTGAAGTCTTCGGGTCGAATCCACTGGGATCCTTGATGTGTCGACTTCTCTTTCGTTCCATGCATAATTGCCTGGAATCTTGGAAACAGGTTAAGTTCGTAGATCTTCACTGCTTGGCTTGTATCCGAAATACACGTTCGCAACCTAGGTTAAGATACATTTTATGATATCCGCCATTGCGACATTAGTTAGGTCAACCAATAGCAACCTATTTATGGGATATCTCCCGGTTACGTTTCAGTCCATCTCAGCAGTAACCCCAATTATCGTACTCGAATTTGTATTACTGTACGGCTCTCTAAAATTTACAGTATTTAGTATAGTTAACACTGCTAGGATGAGCTAAAATAAAAGTACAAGACTCTCTTGTAACACTGCCTGATGAAAACCATTGTCTATGACGACCTCGCAGACGACACGCACAGTACGAATATCTTTGACACATTGGAGGGGGGTTTAACGCTTTCGCTTTTATAGTCTGAGGGACCCAACACGCCAATAGTGATTCCCCGCCTAACAAGAGGCCCCCTTTGTGTAAGGCCAGCTACCTCGCAACGGACATTTCAAATAAGTTGGAAAACAGGCACAGGTACATCGTTTTAATGGCTCGTTCTACTCCAAAAATATCAACGGGAATTATCCTCATCATGGGTCTGTGGGATATACTGTAGCTCTGTGACAATATGCGGGATCGAATTCAAATGGTTCCAGACCTGGATATTTTGTGTTGGGGGACACTCTGATATTGTTCGGTAGTTCCCCGATTTCAAATCTCTCGCTCTGACTCTTTTATGCTGATTGCTAACTCTTCCTTCTCCTTGCTTACCCAGGATATCGACGGGGTTTATACCAGTAAAATAACGGTATCCTGCCTTGGATCATCTGAGGAAAAAGCGCCGCACCCTGCTTGCTACGAGTTCGACACGTTTATACTCACGGCCTCCCAGCGTTCCTAATCTCGTTCCTTAGTGTTAAATTCAAAATGTTCCACAGTGTTAAATCAATTCAATTGGACCGTGATATGATACGGTTCAATATCTCCAGCTCGATAAACTTTGCTGTTGTCATCTTGAAAAATCGGGGTGTTAATAACTTCATCATGCAGATGTTGACTGAAAGGCAAAATCTGATCATCCAGGATATTTAAATAAACATGATGGTTCATGTTAGTTGTCAACTCGGTGAGCGGGCCCAATCCATGACACGAAAACACCCCCTAAACATCACAGATCCACCTCCGGCTTGAATCTGACCTTGTACACATACGGGGTGAAATGCTTCTTTTGGCATGTGGTGCACCCGACGAAATGCGTCATTGGAATACAGACAAAAACGTGATTCGTCAGACCACATTACGTTCCGCCAGTCAGCTGCTGTCCAAGTTCGAAGTTTTTTCCCACTGAAGCCGCACAGTTTTGTGTGCCTGTGTTAGCAATGGCCCCCTGCGAGGTGACCGACTCCAAATATTCATTGTATGCTGTTCCTATCGCAATGTTCTCTCGCTAATAGATCGGGATGGGCCTTTAATCACTGGCTATAGCAATTCTTGTCGGGTTTGGAAGCGATTTTGATTTACAAGCCGTGAAACCCGTCTCCGGTTCCTCTCAGTCAGGATTTTTTTCGATCACCATTCTGACGTCGTGTTTCGTGGCCACGTGTAGTACGCCACTGCTTGTAGACACGTTGAACAGTCCGGTGCGAAACACTATCAAATCCAGCAACTTCAAGCATCGTATGGCCATGGGCACGGTCAAAAAAATTGCCCCTTTCTGCCACTCTGTTACATCTACCCATGTTGACGTACGCTGTACGCTTGAAACATCAATGTCATACTGATCGCTACTGCTTTATGCTCAAGTAGAAGCAGGGAGAGGGCAGTAGAGCACGGGACTCATTCGCTGCGCCATCTGTACAGGCTTAACGTTCCATCTGTGAGTGCGCACTAGGATGTCAAATTCTTTGTTCAGTGAGCTTAGCTGAGGATATAAGAAGTACAAATTTAACTTCGTGTACATGCTATCCCTCGAAGATTACAGTAAATGAAGGCAATATAAGTGAAACTTTACGAAGTGGCAGTGTGTCTTTTGTGTTCTTTATGTCTATATACATGTCTTGTAGGTCTAGTTTGAGCACTAAAACACCAATATTTTCACTATTATGGATGGATCAAAATTCTCTAATGATGGGTCGTTCATGTTAATATACAACTTGCGGTCATGAAATGCCATCTGAAGTTGAAAAAATTGCCGAAAGGTAGGAATGCAACGAGATGGGATCTAGACAACTTGAAAGAAAAGAGTGTAAGGGACTGTTTCAAGGAACATTATGCACAAGGACTAGGTGAAAAGACTGAAGGAAACAATAGAGGAAGATTGGACATTCGTGAAGAATGAGGTCCCTAGGGCTGCTGAATAAATGCTAAGAAGGAAGGAGCGATCATCTAAGAATCAGTGGATAACTCAGGAGATGCTGGACCTGACTGATGAACGGCGCAAGCACGAGAATGGGGAAACTGAAGAGGGCAGAAAAGAATACGAGCGTTTAATGAATGAAGTGGACAGAAAATGCAGGACAGCTAAGGAAGTCTGGCTGGAGGAGAAGTGCAAGGATGTTGAAGGTTGTATTGTCGTAGGAGAGGTAGATAATACACACAGGAAAATCAAGTAAAACTTTGGAGAAAGGAAAACTATGTGTAAGAATATTAAGAGCTCTGATGGAAAAGCACTTTTAGGTAAAAAAAGATAAGGCAGAAATATGGCAGGAACATATCCAACAATTGTATCAAGGTAAAGACGTAGATGATATGGCTCTGGAACAAGAAGACGTTGTTGTTGCTGATGAAATGGAAGACCCAATTTAGAGGTCATAATTCGACAGAGCTTTGAGAGACCTAAATAGGAACAAGGCACCGGGAATTGATGACATTCCCTCTGAATTACTGACAGCTTTGGGAGAAACCAGCATGGCGAGGTCATTCCAATTAGTATGTAAGATGTATGAGACAGGAAAAGTGCAGTCCGACTTTCGGTAGAATTTCGTTACACCTATTCCTATGAAAGCCCGTGCTGACATGTGTGAAAACTACCACACCATTAGTTTAGTATCACATGCCTACAAAATTTTTACATGTATTATTTACAGAAGAATGGAAAGGCAAGTTTAAACTGAGTTCGCAGGAAATCAATTTGGCTTCAGAAGAAATAGGGGAACATGTGATGCGATCTCCACTTTACGTCTGATCTCAGATGATCGAATTGAGAAGGACAAGCCCACATACATAGAGTTCGCAGAGCTAGCAAAGGCATTTGATAATATTGATTCTGAGATTCTGAAGGTGATCGGGACCAGATACCACGAACGAACAATGATCTACAATCTCTATAAAAATCAGTCTGCAGTGAAAAGAATCGAGGGCTTTGAAAAAGAAGCAGCAATCCAGAAAGGAGTGAGCAAAGATTGAAATTTGTACCCCTCCACCCCCTCCCCCGGTCCTTTTCAATTTTCATATAGAACAGGCAGTAAAGGAAATCAAAGAGGAATGTGGGAAGAGAATCACAATCCAAGGAGAGGAAATCAAAACCCTGAGATTTGCTGATGATATTGTCATTTTACCTGAGACTACAGAAGACCTGGAGAAATTGCTTAGTGGCGTGGATGGAGCCTTGGGTAAGTAGTACAGGTTGAAAATAAATAAGTCCAGAAAGAAAAGTAATGGAGTGCGGTTAAACGAAGTCAGGTGATGCAGAAAATACTTGATTAGGAAATGAAGTCTTAAAGGCAGTACAGATAAGTATTGTTATTTGGGTAGTAAAATAATTAGCGATGGCAGAATTAAGGAGGGCATAAAATGCAGACTATCACAAGAAAGGAAGCCCTTTCTTTAAAAAAAGAAATTTCGTCACTTCTAACATTGACATAGAAAGATTTTTCTTAAGATTTCGTCTGGAGTGCGGCATTGTATGGAAGTGAAATATGGACGATAACTAGCTCAGAAAGAAAGAGAATAGAAGCTCTTGAAACGTGGTGTTACAGAAGAATGCTGAAGGTGAGATGGATAGATCGAATCACGAATGAAGAAATACTGAATCAAATAGTGGTGAGAGGAGGTCGATTTGGTTAAATTTGACGAGAATAAGAGAATGATAGGACACAGCTTAAGGAACCCAAGACTTCTGCAGTTGGTTTTTGAGGGAAGTGTAGGCAGTAAGAATGGTAGGAGCAGACCAAGGTATGAATATGACAGAGCAGACGTAGGATGCAGCAGTTATGTAGAAATGAAAAGTTTGCTATTTGTTTTACGTCGCACCGACACAGATAGGTCTTATGGCGACGGTGGGACAGGAAATGCATAGGAATGGGAAGGAAGCGAACGTGGCCGTACTTAAGGTACAGCCCCAGCATTTGCCTGGTATGAGAATGGGAAACCACGGAAAACCATTTTCAGGGCTGCCGATAGAGGGGTTCCAACCCACTATCTCCCGCATCCGAGCTTACAGCTGCGCGCTCCTAACCACATGGCCAACTCGCCCGATAATGAAAAGTTACCACAGGAGAAGGTGGCATGGAAAGCTGCATCAAACCAGTCTATGGACTGATGAGTCAAACAACAACAACACCAATAATAATAATAATAATAATAATAATAATAATAATAATAATAATAATAATAATAATAATAATAATAATAATAATAATAATAATAATAATAATAATAATAATAATAATAATAATAATAATAAAGCAAATAAAAATAAAAAATAAAAGGTACAGCATAAAAGATTCTACTCCGTACGTGTTGATAGAGCTGCAAATCTGGTACTCTGCTGACTGGGCCTAACCTACTACCCACTGCAAGTGTTAGAAAATTGTAGGAGCTTCCTTAGTTGTGGTGACCTAGTCCAGCTAACGAAGACTTGCCTCAACCACTAAGCTACAGATACAGATGAATTATTTGTATTTTTCCTACTTTGTTTATATTTTTGCAGGGATTATGTTATAAAGATTCAAGGCAGGTTGTGAACTGTTATTGACGGTTATTTATGTCCATAGATATTGAGAATGCAGTTTCGATTTGTCAGCTGTTGCTGAATATTTTATTTTTTCCGCGCGGGAATTTATTTTATTTTGGTTTGATTTTGATTTTCGTTTGCTAAGTACGTTAAGGAGACGAATTTACTTACACAGACCAGTAGTTGTAGAATGAAAGGAGGAAAGAGAATTCACATATTTTATTTGTTGTTCGATAACATTGTTTTAAATGATTTCATTTGTAGTAATTCCGCATCATCTGAAATTAAATTTTTTTTTCAAGTGTTGGTTACATTTTCCAACAACTTTATTTTGAACATATTTCTCAATTAAAATAATTTCTTGAGAATTTTTTGGTTCCTTCTGAATATATTCTTATGTGAATTAATTCCTTGATCATTAGTTGGTTCCTTCTGAACATACCTACCGATAACACGTATTTGAGTACTGGTTTAACAGTAGCTTAAGGGTGTCCTGTGGTGGTATTAGGTGGAGTGATTTTCTTTTATTTCATTAGTTGTTGCAATTTAACTTTAAAACGCACCATGCTTTGCGATAAGCAGTTTTATAACCGGCCCTAAGTAAGTGGAGATTAGTTCGGTTCTATTAAGGGTCCGTTCGACTGCTGTATGTTACGCGGCGTTGGTATTTATAATCGGTGGACAACCGCAATTGAATATAAATTTGGAGTTCAGCGAATGAGCAAATGATGTGGGTAGATTTGGTAGTTGGAGGAAATGGGACGAGTATTGTCTCAGTGTATTCACCATATGAGGGTGCAGATGAGTATGAAGTTGACAAGTTTTATGAAGCATTGAGTGACATCGTGGTCAGGGTCAACAGCAAGGATAGAATAGTGCTAATAGGCGATTTCAATGCGAGAGTTGGGAATAGAACTGAAGAACACGAAAGGGTGATTGGCAAATGTGGGGAAGATATGGAAGCTGATGCGAATGGGAAGCGTTTGCTTGACTTCTGTGCTAGTAGTGAACTAAGTACGTCCATGCCTAGGATAGAGAAAGTGAAGTCTGTCTGCAAACGAATAGGGGTAGGAAATATCCAGGACGAGGAAATTAGACAGAAGTACATGGATATGATTAGTCAGAAGTTTCGAACAGTAGACAGTAAGGAGGTTCAGGATATAGAAAGAAAATTGGAGGCATACAGGGATGCTGTAGTAGAAACAGCAAGGGGATGCCTAGGAAAAACTGTGTATAAAAATGGGAAAAGGCGAACATCTTGGTGGAATGATGAAGTGAGAGCAGCTTGTAAACGTAAAAAGAAGGCTTATCAGAAATCGCTCCAAACAAGGGCCGAGGCAGACAGGGATTTGTACGTAGATGAAAGAAACAGAGCGAAACAAATAGTTGTTGAATCCGAAAAGAAGTCGTGGGAAGATTTTGAAAAAAAACCGGAAAGGCTAGATCAAGCAGCAGGGAAACTTTTCTGGACAATAATAAAGAATCTTAGGAAGGGAGGGAAAAAGGAAATGAACAGTGTTTTGAGTAATTCGGGTGAACTCGAAATAGACCCCAGGGAATCACTGGAGAGGTCAGGAAATATTTTGAACGTCTTCTCAACGTATGAAGTATGGTATGAAGTATGGTATGAAAAACGTGGTGTTACGAACAGCCAAGCTCATGGGGGGGTAGGAAGGTGATGTTGGTGAAATTATACTTGAGGAAGTGAAAAAGATGGTAATAAACTCCATTGTCATAATGCAGCAGGAATAGATGAAATTAGACCTAAAATGGTGAAGTATTGAGGGAAGGCAGGGAAGAAATGGCTTCTTGCATGGAATGTTGGTAAGGTACATTCAGATTGGACAAAATCAGTAATTGCACCTATCTATAAGCAAGGGAACAGGAAGGATTGCGACAACTATCGAGGTATCTCAGTGATTAGTATACCAGGTAAAGTATTCACTGGCATCTTGGAAGGGAGGGTGTGATCAGTAGTTGAGAGGAAGTTGGATGAAAACCAGTGTAGTTTCAGACCACAGAGGGGCTGTCAGGATCAGATTATCAGTATGCGGAAGGTAACTGAAAAATTCTACGAGAGGAATAGGCAGTTGTGTTTATGTTTCGTAGATCTAGAGAAAGCATATGACAGGGTACCAAGGGAAAATATGTTCGCCATACTGGGGGACTATGGAATAAAAGGTAGATTGGGCTTCAGTGAGAGTTGATGGTAGAATGAGTTCTTGGTTCAGGGTTCTTACAGGGGTTAGACAAGGCTGTAATAGTTCACCTTTGCTGTTCATAGTTTACATGGATCATCTGCTGAAAGGTATAAAATGGCAGGAAGGGATTCAGTTGGGTGGACATGTAATAAGCAGTCTGGCCTATGGTGACGACTTGGTCTTACTGGCAGATTGTGACGAAAGCCTGCAGTCTAATATCTTGGAACTTGAAAATAGGTGCAATAAGTATGGTATGAAAATCAGCCTTTCAAAAACTAAATTGATGTCAGTAGGTAAGAAATTCAACAGAATTGAATATCAGATTGGTGATACAAAGCTAGAACAGGTAGATGATTTCAAGTATTTAGGTTGTGAGTTCTCCCGGTATGGCAATATAACGAGAGAGATCGAATCAAGGTGTAGTAAAGCTAATGCAGTGAGCTCGCAGTTGGGATCAACAGTATTCTGTAAGAAGGAAGTCAGCTCCCAGACGAAACTATCTTTACATCGGGCTGTCTTCAGACCATCTTTGCTTTACGGGAGCGAAAGCTGGGTGGACTCAAGATATCTTATTCATAAGTTAGAAGTAACAGACATGAAAGTAGCGAGAATGATTGCTGGTACAAGGAGGTGGGAACAGTGGCAGGAGGTACTCGGAATGAGGAGATGAAGGCTAATTTAGAAATGGACTCGATGGGTGGAGCTGTACGCATAAACCGGCTTCGGTGGTGGGTAAAGTGAGGCGAATGGAGGAGGATAGGTTTCCTAGGACAATAATGGACTCTGTTATGGAGGGTAAGAGAAGTAAAGGGAGACCAAGACGATGATGGTTAGACTTAGTTTCTAACGATTTGAAGATAAGAGGTATAGAACTAAATAAGGCCACAGCTCTAGTTGCAAACAGAGGATTGTGGCGAAGTTTAGCAAATTCACAGAGGCTTACAGACTGAACGCTGAAAGGCATAACGGTCTATAACGGTAATGTATGTATGAGTTCAGTTATGAAAGCCAGATTTTCCATGTATTGAGAATATTAACCCACGGTCTTGATTTGGAATCTAGGTTCCCGACCTTCAGATTTTTCGCGCTTTCTTTATAGTTTTGCTGTTCACACATTTCAATCTTACAGTATATTCTAGAAAAATTGTAACGGATTAATTTATTTGTTTTTCACTTATTTTAAAGGACCATTTCATCAAATGTGACTCTTATATTTTACGTTTAATGTCAGATTTGTATATATCAATGTCAATTAAACCTTTTTATTTCAATAAATTTCAGAAACCATTTTTTGTCTATTATTGGAAGTAGTTATTTCTTGCTCTGAACCCTGTCGATCAGTCGGCGAAGTGACATGAAAAACCCGTAAAGACCTAGGGAACACAGATTTGAATATTACTACCAGAGTAGCTGTGGCAGTTGATCGATTATCGACGATCGACGGAGGAGATAAGGGTTCAATACAAGTGATAAGATCTTTGCCACGATGATCTACAGCACATTAGAGAAGGTTAACTAATGATGTAGATTGTCACACTTATTAAAAGAAATCGCTATAGACTACGTATGGGTATACACAGAGAACAATTGACGTGATTTAAGTTTTATATACTGTCGGGAGAGAGGTTCGGAAGGTTGCAATGAAACTGAAGTAGACTCAAGAGCAGGCGCGGCTCCAAAACCCGATCTGTAGAGCTGCAGAACGACCAGAATGAATGATGTACAACGATTAGCGGTCCCGTCCTTCACATTGTGTTCTTATCAAGCCAAAAGTTGATGCTCATTCAGTTACCGGATATCTGGCAATCTTGCTTGGGTAGCACTTAGGACGAACTTATGGAAGCACACTCACGAACCTAGCGCAGAAAGCTATAGTTAAGCGTCACTCCTAAGCTTCTGTATGATCTGCACGCCTTGCAGCACGTCAGACCTGCTCGTGTGTATTGGAGAAGCTGTATCGCTGTGACGTCCCAATTCTTGGAATCGTTGACACTTCCTTTCCAAGAGCGACCGTAAATCGCACCAGAGATCTTTTACACATACCGACATCGTACGATATGGAGTGTCGAATTGAATTTTCCCGCCCTTCAGAACTCCGACGACCTCTGCCGGACGTTTTACCCTGTAGAAAACTTATTTTTAGAGCAATGATCAATGGTTTTCATGGACTTAAAATTTCGTGGAAGTGCAAATTAATTTTTAACATCAAAAGCTGAAAAAGTGCTAAAGGAAATTTCTGGAGATTTTATGGAGGTAATTTGTACTAATAAGCGGAATTCAAAGTGTCGCTTTATATGAAGAAGAAAATAGACATTAATTAATGAGGCTTTCACCCACTCTACAAGCATAAGACTATATATCAAAGAAGTTCATCCATCCACAATTCCGACAGTAAGAGAAAATTGGGAAAAGTTCGCGAATTGTGCAAGTCGGAGGTTCAAAACTGGGGCTCAGAAGCGAAATAGCAAAGCAGGCAAGCGTAAGCTGTATTTTCACCCATTGTGAATATGTTTCCAAAGGTGAAAGTTACATTGGAAGGAACAAATCATATGTACTAATGGCAACATAGATGTTAAACAAAATGTATAGGAAATAAACAATTTAGTGCCTATCATACAGGATGTAAAAAAATCACGATGCAACAGCCTCGAAGAGCCAAGGCCTACCAAGTGACCGCTGCTCAACCTGAAGGCCTGCAGATTATGAGGTGTCGTGTGCTCAACAGGACGAATCCTCTCGGCAGTTATTCTTGACTCTCTAGACCGGGGCCGCCATCTCCCGTCAGATTGCTCCTTAACTGTAATCACGTAAGCTGAGTGGACCTTGCACCAGTCCTCAGATCCAGGTGAACATGCCTGACCTAGCCAGGAGTCCAACCTGGGGCCACGGGATAAGAAGCAGGCACGCTACCCCTACACCCCGGGGCCGGCAGTCTGAATGTACTAAGCCCTCTAATTTGAAGAACGTGATGAACCTGGTTGAATGTATGTATCTTGTCGGGTATGAAGTGAGATAAAACATCGCAGCGAGTTTTACGACCGGATACCCTTCCTGACGTAAACCTTATCAGAGGAATTATTGAGATTAAATGAATGACGTGGCATTACGATAGTAGGAAGGGAGAGAGTGAAACCCAGTGCAAACACATAGTCTACTCCAGTCGAGTAGCACCAATGGGTCTGCTCAAGGCTTTACGTCTCCATCCGACCATCATATCCCTTCAATCCATATGAAAGTCCGCCTCCGTAGCGCAACGATTAGCACTATTAGCTTCTGTCCTCAGAGGCTCGGGTTCGATCACGGACACAAAGGGCGAAGCATTGAAGACTTGTACAACTTTGTTTACATCACACCGATACAAATAGGTCTTATGACGACGATGGGAAAGGAAAGGGATAGGAGTTGGAAGGAATCGACCGGTATCTAGATTAAGGTACAGCGCCAGCATGTGCCTGGTGTGAAAATGGGAAACCACGGAAAACCATCTTCGGGGCTGCAGTTGGTAGGGTTCAAACCCACTATCTCCCGAAAGCACGCCAGAGCTACGTTACCCAAATCGCGCAGCCACTCTCTGGGTAATTTAAGACTCCCCAAGTCTTGCAAACATAATACCATCGGGTTGGTCGAGGGAGTGCGATGAAAGTGAGGAGCTTAATATAAGTAAGTGTAAGCACAGGTACCGCTATTGGTGAAGATATGGTTTACCATAGATCGACGAATTAAGATTCTACGAATCTTATTCCATAGAACAATAGGACATGCCATTGGTATGACTTCACAGTCTCAACTGTATTAAATTCCCTAGTGGAGTAGAAAAGGAAATCTGTGTAATGATATGGACTACTTCTGCCGCTGGCAGCGTTTACATGTGTAATGGCAGTGCAATCTCGCATATGCTGTAGTGCCCTAGCTTTCTCCAGCACGACTGCTCGAGACAAGAAGACGTGTCGCATCAGGGCAATTACAGGGAGCCAACGCATGTAGCCTACCGAGAAATGAGGTTACATGTATGAATAGGAAACTACGGTACCGTCACTTACAAAGCAAACCGTCCCCATTCACGATTCGCATTATGAGCTTGAAAGCGAAATGATCAAGCACTCATTAAAGATCGCTCTGAGGTGGACCAAGGAGTAGGACTAGGCGAGGTTCTTCCTTTCGAAACGAAAACTATTATTATATCAGGCCCGCCCGACCTTACGAAATACAACTTTCGATGACGCTGGCAAGGAGGCCAGTATCCTGTAGAAGTGAATGTTATTCGTTCGTACATCAGACACTCTGTACTTCAGGCACTCGTTAATAATAATAATAATCGCCATCATCATCGATCACCACTCACCTGCATTTAGGGCAGTTGTCTATGTGACAGATTCCCAATCAGTTGTTTACCTAATCTTAATTTTAAAAGTTGAAAACTTATCGAGTATCTCCCTTGTTGAAATATTGTATTTGTATTCCAATCCGTAACGAATATTTGTCCCAATTCGTCCTCTTGAATTCCAGCTTCATCTTCATATGGCGACCTTTCCTACATTTAAAAACACCACTCAACCTTATTCGTCTACTGACAACTCCACTGACAAATCGGAACATACCATTTAGCCGAGTAACTTATCTCTTTACTCACAAGCCCTCCAAACACAAAGTTTGCAACATTTTCGTAATACTACTCTTCTTTTTTAAATCAACCAGAACAGATCGTGCTGCTTTTCTTTGGATTTATACAGTTCTCCAGTCAAGTAATCCTGGTGAGGGCCCCATAATAATAATAATAATAATAATAATAATAATAATAATAATAATAATAATAATAATAATAATAATAATAATAATAATACCGAGCTCGATAGCTGCAGTCGCTTAAGTGCGGCCAGTATCCAGTATTCGGGAGATAGTGGGTTAGAACCCCACTGTCGACAGTCCTGAAGATGGTTTTCCGTGTTTTCCCATTTTCACACCAAGCAAATGCTGGGACTGTACCTTAATTAAGGCCACGGTCGCTTCCTTCCCACTCCGAGGCCTTTCCTATCCCATCATTGCCATAAGACCTATCTGGGTCGGTGAGACGTGAAGCCAATTGTAAAATAACAATAATAATAATAATAATAATAATAATAATAATAATAATAATGTGTGAGTTTGTGATCACATGATTATATGACTTTGAAGTTATTCAGTGTGTCGAAACACAAAATTTATGATAACATTATAACATACCTGTAACAAAACACGTTAGTAATAGAATGACATGTTTCGTTCTACAAGAGCATCCTTAGATTCTTTCAAACCGCTTCTAAAACATGCGTATACATGTACACTCAACCGCATAAAATTGACCAGCAAAGACATATTCAATGTTGTATATTCCCGAAACGCGAGGATATTCGTAAACTGTGGACACCCGGTGACTGAACTGATGGTATGGTATTTAAAATCCTACCACCTACGCAGTATGTTCATCGTAAGCCTATTCCAAACAAAACTATTTTTAAAGTAAGTCGTATTCTACGACGATCAATTTTTGTGCGGTTGAGTGTACACTATTGTTTAAATCGCTTTAACCTTTCATTTATCATGAATGGGTGATATTATGAACAAGAGTGAAAGACTTATGAATACAGTAGGTTACTAAAACTCTGTGTTCGACGACGTAATAGATTCGAAAATCGTTCCTGAAGGTATCTTATTGCCGTTCTGGTTCTGCAAATCTGCTCTTTCCATCAACTCGGCCAAGCCGAGTAGCTCAGGTGGTAGAGTGCTGGTCTTCTGAACTCAAATTGGCGGGTTCGATCCTGGCACAGTCCGGTGATGTTTGAAGGTGCTCAAATACGCCAGCCTCGCGTCGGTAGATTTACCTACAGGTTAAAGAACTTCTACGGGGCAACATTCCGGCACCTCGGCGTCTCCGAAAACCATGAAAGTAGTTAGTAGGACGTTAAACACATATTTAAAAACATCCATCATTCTTTCATGATCATTGACAAGTTAACGCAAGGTAAACATATACGCAGAGTGATTTGATAGAATCTGAACAATACATGACATCCTGTTATTAATGTGTTGTTTTACAGGTATGTTACAGAGTTATCACGAATTTTGTGTTTCGTATTTGAACATACCGGGGGAGTTGGCCGTGCGGTTAGGGGTGCTAGCTGTGAGCTTGCATCCGGCAGTCCTCAAGATGGTTTTCCGAGGTTTCCCATTTTCACACCACGGAAATGCTGGGGCTAACCTTAATTAAGGCCACGGCCACTTCCCTTTCCTAGACGTTTTCTATCCCATCGTTGGCTAAAGTCCTATCTGCATTCGTGCGACGTAAAGCAAAAGCAAAAGTTGAAAAAATAAAACACATTGGGAAAACTTAAAGCTATATTAAATGAATCGACACTGAAAAGAATAGCTTCCTCCTTAACAAACAAACAAACCAACAAACAAACAAACAAACAAACAAACGAAAAAGAGTGCGTACTGAGTCATCAGCCGTTAGGTTGCTTGGATCCTCAACAATTCCATCTGGTCAGGAATAGTCTAGCCATCACTGAAGAGGGGGACTGGAGAAATGCAGAGTGAAGTAGTCATTATGAGAAACCACGGGAAGCCATTTCTGCCGAGAGTGGGGTATCAACTCGTTCCTCTGCTCGATCCGGTTATTTCAAAAGGGACTGAAATTCATAATGACGATAGGAAAGGAACTTGGCCAACAGGACGGAAAACTACTATGCTTACGCCTCTACAACAGCGGTGGAATTATGTCGTTTATCAAGTACCATTCTTTTATAATGCATACTTTAAATGTATCAGTATCATTCTCTACTGTGAATCAGTAACATGGAATGTGCCTCAAATACTTCATAAAGAATACGAATAAAAATGGCTTGCAGTTTACGTTTTATAAATTAACAATACTCAAATTATTTAGAATATGTAACCACGCTAAATTAATTTCCTATTAATAAATCTGCCTCTGTGGTGTAGTGGTTAGTGTGATTAGCTGCCATCCTCGGAGGCCCGGGTTCGATTCCCGCCTCTACCGCAAAATTTGAAAAGTGGTACGAGAACTAGAACGGAGTGTAATCAGCCTCGGGTGGTCGACTCAGTAGAGTATGGTTCGATCCCCACCTCAGCCATCTTTAAAGTGGTTTTCTGTGGCTTCCCACTTCTTCTCCAAGCAAATGCTGAGATAGTACCTAACTTAAGACTACGGCTGCTTCCTTCTCTCTTCCTTGGCTAATCCCTCCAATCTCCCCATCCGCCACAAGGCCCCTGTTCAGCATAGCAGGTGTGGCCACCTGGACGAGCTACTGCTCCTCTTCCCCAGTTGTATGCCCTACCAAATGTCTCACGTTCCAGGACACCGCCCTTGGGGCGATAGAGGTGGGCTCCGTCGCTGAGTCCGACGGAGAAACCAGCCCTGGACGGCAAACGGTCTAAGTAAATAAATAAATAACTCTGTCGATTCTATTAGCGTTAATAACATTGATATATATTTTCTATGTGTACAAGCACATACCAAGTTGTTGTAATATCCTACAAGCAGGTCAATATATGTCGTAAATAAAGCCAATAGATTAACAAAAATACACAGTAGATAACTAGAAACATAAAACCTCAATGAAACGGCTTTCTGTATTTACATTAACCCTTGTCGCTTAGTTCTGTTAAGTGATGTGAACATTTTATATTAACAATGTTGCAAATTATCATTACAATAAACATACAGGGTTATTGATCAAGATGGCTGAAGCGCCTTACACAAAGCAATAACAATTATTTCGTTCCTTTTCACATTTTGTGACTACCACCGAGAATGCGGGAATGTGGTTG
The DNA here is from genome assembly GCF_040414725.1 of Anabrus simplex. Lineage (NCBI taxonomy): Eukaryota > Metazoa > Arthropoda > Insecta > Orthoptera > Tettigoniidae > Anabrus > Anabrus simplex. The sequence continues at coordinate 1,501,779,300 of NC_090265.1, forward strand.
TAATGTGAACTTCAAAATGATGAGATATGTAGTGTTTCAGCGGTGAGAGCATATTGATTTTCGCGAGATAACCCTCCCCCCCCCCAATTAGGAGGTTCTCGATGATATTTGTGTAACAAAAATACATCTCAGAATATCGGTGTTCAATTCCGCATACGTCGTTATCGTCATCATCATCATCATCATCATGATTCGCTCTGCACACAATTGTAATACCAATATTCTGTGCTATCTTCCATTGTTCCCTACCTTATGCTTCCCTTTTCATGTTATCGTACTCTCTTCCCTCACGTCATCTATGCATTTTGTCCTTCTTCGTTCTCAATTAAACGTCCACACACGTAGAGAAGAAGTATGTGTCCAGAAAGTTATAATTTCTGAGATATCAGATTGCTAAATTTTCTTGGCTGAATGGTCAGCGTAGTGGCCTTCGGTTCAGAAGGCTGTTGGTTCGATTCCAGGCCGGATCGAGGATTTTTAACCGCGTCTGGTTAGTTTCTGTAGCTCAGGGCTAGCTGTCTGTATTCCTCTACGTACACCAAATCACTCTAGAATAGGAGCACACAGTAGCGAATAAACCCCTCTACATAGGGTTGGTATGAGCAAAAACACCTAGACATAAGACTGGGCTAACTTCACACAAATTACCGACCCATGATGAAAAACAGAAGAAGAAAAACACCCCCAGGTATCGAAAAAAGCAGTGTTATTTGTTATAATTGAAAAATGCTATAATTATGTATTTAGTAGGCCTACATTTGGTAACTGTAGGTGTACTGGGCAACGTCGAACTGAATCTGTTATCACCAGCAAATTGATGTGTGGGAGAATTGCGGATGCCTGTCAAATAATGCATACAATATCAGGCATTTTTGAGGGCGTTCGCAACGCAATGAGATGGCGAACAGAGATAATGAACAGAGTACGGTATATCATTAGAGGATGTTCAAAAAAAGTGGGACATTTCAGAAATTACGAATTTCCGTTCCCAATTTTCTCTCTTCTGTACATATGAGCAATCCAATTCCAACATTTGTCGTGTATTTTTGCTTCACTCAGTAAACAATAGTCAACAAATTAGCCCATGCCTTCGTTCTTTCTTTCTTTCTTTCTTTCTTTCTTTCATTCTTTCTTTCTTTCTTAACCTGGAACTCCAAGTAGAGTACTTTCCTGTAATATAACCCAAGAGTGAAATACTTGGCAAATGTTTCTACTGAATAACGTAAACATATGTCAACATTCTAAGTAGTATCATCACAATGCTTAACAAAACTGGTTGGAAAGTTATCGGACTCTCAGCGTGTGTGTGTGTGTGTGTGTGTGTGTGTGTGTGTGTGTGTGCGTGTGTGTGCGCGAGGAGGGAAGTAGATGTATTTATCTAGAAGGATAATTTTATTATACCATATGTTATACATCTTTTATAAATGAACCTGAACCTGAACCTGAAGGTGCTCTAAAGCGTCTGAGCCACTCGGCCTAACAAACTGAAGAAAGTTACTATTATTATTATCATTATAATTTACGATATTATTATTATTATCATCGAGCGGAGTGACCCCGCGCATTAAGGAGCTACTGCTACGGAGCCAACCTCTGCCTTCTGGATATGAGTGGTTTCGAACCCCACCGTCAACTGTCCTGAGACTGATATTCTGTTGTTTCCTATTTTTACTTTCAGGAAAATGCCAGGACTGTTCCCACTCATAGGCCACGGCCGGTTCTTTTCGGCTCCTTACGTAATTTGATTCACTATCATTCATTTCATCTTGTCCGGCTCCATAGCTAACTGGTTAGCGTGCTGGCCTTTGGTCACAGGGGTCCCGGGTTCGATCCCCGGCAGGATCGGGAATTTTAAACATCATTGGTTAATTAGTTTGGGACGGGGGCTGGGTGTATGTGTCACCTTCATCATCATTTCATTCTCATCACGAGGCGCAAGTCGCCTATGGGAGTCAAATCGAAAGACCTGCACCTGGCGAGCCGAACATGTTTTCGGACACTCCCGGCACTAAAAGCCATACGCCATTTCATTTCATATTTCGTCTTCATTAGCTCCTAAGCTATGGTTGGAGACAGGAAGGGCATAAGCTATAATGTCTTCTTACCTTAACCCGATCCCGTATCAAGAATGCGACCTTCATTATTATTATTATTATTATTATTATTATTATTATTATTATTATTAGTATTAGTATTAGTGTTAATATTAATTACAGAAATCCCATGGCGCACCTTGGTATGCCAAGATGATTGCTGCTCAAACGGATGACCTGCATATATTGGAGTATCACGTGGAAAGCGTGACAATACCATCAGCCGTACTGCTTCACTTCTGCGTTCGGGTTCACTGCCTTTCGTATCAGACAGTTCCTCATCTGGTCTCTCGAGGCTGAGTGCAAAAGAATACTCTGTGTAATACGATATTTTAACCATGAATCCCATCCCTGCAATCGAGTACAGCGACTGACTTGTGTTCTTGCCCATTATCATCCCACCTGACTGTACTCAGTCACAGCGACACGAACGGACTCGGAATTAATCACCTTGCCGTGTCGTTGCGAGGAGAGCTCTGCTGTGTCTTTACGATTAAACCACGTTATAAATTTCAAGTTGCAAACAAAATAGAACAAAATATTACCATATCGCATTACTGGGGCAGTTAAAAGGATTTAATTCTAGCTTTCGAAAAAAAAATAATAATAATATGAAAGTTGCCTGTACAACTTCCGCCAGACCAACAAGCACTGCACGAACTCTTCAGTAATAACAGGTGTCCCACCCACCCTCGCGTAGCGTACTTGTCTATAGCTTCTTGTTTACGTCTGTAAACTCTTCTCAGAACAAGGATACCACCGAGAAGTACTTGACCTCTTTAGCACGCTTCCACACAGAAAGAAACGTGACTATAACTTTCAAAACTGACCGCTGGCGCGGCTAAACCAACCGTTTGGTTGGGGAATGTATAATACAGGAAGACATTGGTTCTATCTTGGTTCCACCGTCTGGTGGTTGTCATGCTAGCAGATTTCTCCTCTGATTTTCCTAATCACACCATACAAAGTTGGGATAGTTACTTTAAAGTCTGTATTGCCTACTTTTATGTCCAAGAAAACAAGTCTACCAGCTTAATGAGTTTAAGTCATTTCGAATGCATGAAAATTCGACTCGAAACGTCAAATTACATTATTTGCCTTCCTTTCTTGGTCTCATATATGATCCTCAGGCAAATAATAATAATAATAATAATAATAATAATAATAATAATAATAATAATAATAATAATAATAATAATAATAATAATAATAATAATAATAATAATAATAAATGGCGTGTGGCTTTTAGTGCCGGGAGTTTCCAACGACAAGTTCGGTTCGCCAGATTCAGGCCTTTTTTAATTTGACTCCCGTAGGTGTCCTGCGCATCGTGATGAGGATGAAATGATGATGAAGACACACCCAGCCCCCGTGCCAGCGAAATTAACCAATTATGGTTAAAATTCCCGACCCTACCGGGAATCGAACCCCTGTGACTTAAGGCCAGCACGCGAAACATTTAGCCATGGTGCCAGACTATAATAATAATAATAATAATAATAATAATAATAATAATAATAATAATAATAATAATAATAATAATAATAATTGTTCCGAGGTATCTGTGGAACAGCAGATGTGAAAGAAGGTGCGGGCTGGAATAGGTCTCAACTACAAAATTAAAGTTAATTTAAAACTTTAACAAATGTTATATTTTCTTTTCAAAATCAACAGACCGGGCGAGTTGGCCGTGCGCGTTGAGGCGCGCGGCTGTGAGCTTGCATCCGGGAGATAGTAGGTTCGAATCCCACTATCGGCAGCCCTGAAGATGGTTTTCCGTGGTTTCCCATTTTCACACCAGGCAAATGCTGGGGCTGTACCTTAATTAAGGCCACGGCCGCTTCCTTCCAACTCCTAGGCCTTTCCTATCCCATCGTCGCCATAAGACCTATCTGTGTCGGAGCGACGTAAAGCCCCTAGCAAAATCAACAGATAACAACAGAGTAACAGGTACCAAGTAGCAGGAAAACAAGTTAAGAAATTACAATTGTTTCAAGATTTGGGCTTCGAGCCCCAAGATTAATTTATGAGCTCTCAGCTCACCACCACAATTGCTAAAGGGCAGAAAACCCCTAAGTACGAGGAGCACTTGCTCCTAATTACAATGTTAAGAAAAAAAAGCAAACCCGCTCTCAATTTTACAAGCCTATCGAAGGCTACAACAAACCTTCACTTCAGACTGCCCTCGAGGCACACCAAGAAACAGGGGTATTAGATACCAACCTACAGGGCCTTTACATGAGGAAAACAAACATCAAATTAAGTTACTGGCCCATAGTGCAAAATAGAATGGAGGCGATAACTTGCACTCCAACACAACGTTTGTGTCGAAAAACCTATGTGGCGCTAGGCCGATATTACAGGGGCTAATCCCAATCTAGGGAGGTGACACGTATGAGAAAACTTACTATATTAAAGAAGAGAAGAACGGTTATGAAAACGTAGTCACCTCCTTTTTCAAAAATGAAGGGGAGTTCGAGAGGGTAAAGCACTCTCTATGCCCGCTTTACAGATTTGTAATTTATAGATAGACAGAAAAGAATTTACATTTTAAAAAGGTAGGTTACACACTAAAGGTTTCGAACCCTCCCCGAGAGTTAAACTGCTGAGCTAGCAAGAAATGAAGATGTTAACAGGCCATTACCTTGTAGATGAATTGCTGCTTGAAGAAAGAGGCGCTTCCCGCCCCCTGTTACATATTCACCCACTAAGAAAGATGTTACTGAAATGGCACCGAGACAAGAAAATCAGCAGTTTATATACCCTCGTGGAACATTCGAGACCTTTCATGAATGATAACAACCCGCCCACAAACTTTTATTGGCCAACAGCAAAAACTAATACACAAGATGAGGAAGAAACACCTTATTGGTGGAAAATTAATTACGTAAATTCATGATTGGTTACATTCAAAACGGGCGGAAAGAAAGGATTTATATTGCCAACCCACAAACCACAGAACAAAATTTAGTAAAAAATAAAACTTAGGAATACAATATTTCTTCAAGAAAGTTCATTCCATTGCACCAGAGTGTGTTACCATAGTTTTGGGTAGCGACATCTGTTAGAGAATGTTCAAACTTCCTGATACGGAGCAAACAAACACAAATCAAAATAGGCACAGTTCAAAACACTTCAAAATTACCAAATTTACAGTAGTGACATCTTCCGAGAAAACGTTGAGTAAATACAGTTTGTTAAAGTTCAGGCTTTCTCCTATAGACAAGTTTCAACTGGCGCAATATTTGAATTAGCGGCGTGGGGGTGTACCACCGGTATAATAATAATAATAATAATAATAATAATAATAATAATAATAATAATAATAATAATAATAATAATAATAATATGGCCTGAACTCAAAGATCAAAATAAGCGAACTAGAAGAAACTAAGACGGACTTCCAAGAAATGAATATCATGGACAACATCATAGAAGATCGTCAACCTTTAGTACACTAGCAGCCAAGCACGAATTCGTGGAGAAACCTAAAAAAGAAAACTGGTAGGAAGTGGTCCGCAGAACGCAAGATGCAACACAGTGCATTCATGAAGAGATGTTAGGAGGATAAGAAGGTGAAAACCATCAGGCAGCGGCCAAGTTCAAACGTGCTCTTTGAATGGACATAACGAAGAAAGAAGAATATGGCCTCAGATTGCGTGTATTTTGGTTTGACTACAACATTCCTTTCTGCTCTACAAGATGGCAGATAAATGGATCTCCGTTGGGCGATCTTGGGCTGAATTTCAATTATTGTATCAACTGAACACCACACCAGGTGTATCGCCAAATATATTTTACATGCTGACATTGTACGATTATGGAGTGCTGAGTGGAGATGTCTCCCACCCTTCAAAATCCAATTACTTCTGACGGACCTGAACCTACGATTTTGAGACAATTACATGATTGCCTAATTATTTTACGCTACGGCTGTTGTGCTCACCATTTTCTACTTACTTACACCAGTACAAAAACGAATTCAACAGATTTTATCCATACAATTAAGTATAGGAGATTTTCCAGGGGGCTCACAAATTGTACACAATCCGCGTTGACGACCAGGAAAATCAGCTGAGTATGGCATTGCTACTAGGGTCTACTTACTTGTAGGCTACCAGGTTTCCCTAATTCACTTTTCTTATATGACTTCCCTTTGCCATTTCTTGCGCCCTTCGAACCGCACCGGTATTAGGTTTGGATAGGCTACCTAAAATGTTCTTCGTATTCCTGCCCTATATGAGTCCTCCCTTCTCTTTAGTTAATAACTTTATTATTCTAACACTCCCTCTTGTGTAGGCATGTCTCTGACTCTACAAACATGCTTTGAAATTTCGCCTGGGATACAAATCTGAATCCATTCTGCTCTGTATGTCACGAGATGTGTACAGCAGAAGTATCGGGTTGTCTGCTATTTCATCCCATCGCTTAGCACCCCGTCTACTACAATGAATATGGTAGCGATTTGATTGCAGGTTCCAATATTTCCGAAATAGTAAAAGTATATAAAATGGTGTAAAACCTGAAATAGCGGAGAAAAGAGACCTTTCTTTATTCTTGCCAAGGGACCCACCAACCCATTAACCTTTTCGATCCCATGCCCGAGTTAACTCGGATGTCAACATTCCTCCTGCTGTCCCAAAACACGAGTTAATTCGGATTTAAAGAAATGTGCTCTTGTTCACTTAGTTGAGTCCAACGCTGTTGACATGCTTTGTTTAGACGACGGACGATTCATAAATCGCCTTACGGTTTTTTGACGATAATTATGTGCCTTGTGTTTTTCTTCGACAGCTGTATTCTGTGATGGGTGCACGGGAGTGTAAAGAAAGCATAACGAAATATTATATTTTAGAAATTTTAGGCAGTGATGACGTATCTGATTTTTATGAATATAGTGGAGATAAGTTTCAGTGAAACAAGCTGTCGACATTTATCACGCCAAGTTCTTTCAAGTTTTGGGAAAAGTGTTAGGAGAAAACTATTGCTAATATTGTCGTTCCATGACTTTTCAGTAGCTGTGTAAATACAAAGTATTTATGGCCTATTACAACCACTGTCGAAATGCCCAGAAAAATCTGGTATGGGGCATGCATAAGGCTGAAAGAAACTTGGGAGTGAAAAGGTTAATGGAAGTATTCTTATTTTTATTCTTACTTTTATAAAAATTAAAACTGAGGTTGTGAAAATGTGTCAAATCCGGTCATTTTCTGTGTTGATATCGGTCGGCTCACCGGCTGTGATGAATGCAGTTTTGCTGTGGTTTCCATTATGTCCGCCATTAGGGCTGCTATATTCGGTCAGAATAAGAGAAGTGCCTAATTTGAAATTGTCTTGGCGTGTGCGGGATGTGACCACTCAATCCTTGACTTTTTTACTGTAACAAGTGATGAACTTAAATTTATCGACTTTTTAATCTGTCACGGATTAATAAGACGATTAAGTTGTTGTGCAGTGTGTGCCAGAGTTCTCGAACTAAACTTTTTAGGAACTAAATTAATCTTCACTTGTCGAAAACGTACATGCGAGCTCAAGGTATCCGCCAGGAAGGGTACATTTTTGAAGGCACGCCTTTCTCCCCCATAGAAACGATACGTTTTGTAACGTACTGCTTACTGGGAAAGAGGCCCCGTTATACATTAATTAACCACGAACTGAAGGTCAGTTCTTAAACAGTGTACGACCCTCTTATTGCAGGAAAGTTTGCGAATATTGTGCTATAGGTAGTCAACCGCGCATTGGAGGTGTAGGAAAGGCAATTGAAAGAGATGAGGCGAAATTGGGCAGACGATACAAGAGATGTAGGGTTTGATGATGTGTACGGGACAACACGTTATTTGTCGTGCACAGGGCACCACACGGAAGTGCTACCTTATTTACGGTTATTAGGAAATACACATTACTCGTGACTACGATATCAGACTGTTGGAAGGCCTATGAAGCATATCGCCATTTGAAGGGGAATCAGTCAGTTCAGTATCTAGACACTGCTTTAGAGTGGACAAGTCTACGAACTGGACCAAGAACTTCTCGCCGGAGAAGGTATCCCAGAGAATACCAACATAATAGAGCGGAAGTGGCGGAACATTCGGAAACCTCTACCGAAATTAGGCTGGATGAGCGGAGCATTTCATCGGGTACTTGGCAGAACATTTGTTTAAATACTCCCACCCACGCGGCGTTACTTGGCCTCTCTAGCTCAAGCGATAGAATGCCTGACTAGTGATTAGGTTGCTTAGGATTTGCGTCCTGGCCATGCCCAACATTTTCAGCTCTGTGTCTTTGTGAAGATAAATAGATCAGAATTGGTCCCAAATAATTCTAATTAAATTCTACGTGATATTTAGCACAAATAAAGGGCGTGATACTGACATCTGTCTGTCTGTTAGGTCATCAGCCCAGAGGCTGGCTGGATCCTCAAAAAGCACCACCAAAAGTTATGCGGTTATAAGGAAACCCCAAAAACCAATGGCAGCACCAAAATGAGGCGTACTAGGCAATATGAGCAGTGAGGTAGTTTGCCATTGCTTTCCTCACTGGGTCAGAAAGTACTATTGCAGCACGACTGACCCTATGAGCAGCACCTTTCATAACACTCAGATGCACTAGTCATGCTCTGAATGTCATTACTCAGCACTACCCATACCCCAGCAACTTCCATATTGTCACAGCCATGGATGTTGACTGGGATTTCGGTGGAAGCTACACTTTACTCTGGCCTGTGCCAAGAGATGGATGCAAAAGTACTGTATCCATCAAGAAATGACAGCAGGCAGGATACTGACATATCTTCTTATTAATTGATGTCAGACAACTGACACATATTTCCTCGTTAGCCTCGAGCACTTGACTTAATGTGTTTTCATTTGACTGTGACAATGTGTGTAACGACGTGTATGGAATTGAGTAAGGTATCTTGGTACCTGAATATGTACCATTCTAACATTTCCTTGGAACTAATATGAAAGGAGAATTAGGCTAAATACTACTTAAGGCGACATTCCGGATATAAAAATATATTTTTACCTAATGCATTGATTTTCACGAAACTTTGTGGGAATGTCACCTACGTAAAAGTAGAGATATCACAAATATTTCTTTCATATGCAATGAATAGTTTATCCGAAATATTTTTTAAAATATTTAATTCCAATTTTTTCATGAAATTTAATTAACATGTTAATGTAAATTCGTAATTAGGTAGATAATACTTCTTTTAAAAGCACTACGTGTCGATTTATTCTGTACATAATTTATATAAGGAGATATATCGTACTAAAGTTTGTGTAACTTTTACGTTATAAAATTTTGGACATAAAAGTCCCTACTACTTGAAAAAATATTGCAATCAAAAATTCCATACGCAGGTTTCTTAACATAGCTTGATACATATACCGTACAAATTTTGTTACATTTGGCAGAATGTTATGGGAGAAACAATGGGATTTAAATGTAAAACTACAGTTGGCAAAAAAAGCTTTATTACAGTGATAAATTGTTTGAATTCAGCGGAATAACTTCGTGACAAGAAAAAACTCAATCACTTCAATTTCAATCATTAAAAAAATTTCACCAAAATATCGATTTTTATCTCCGGAGTGTCGCCTTAAGGTAGCCATTGCTAGTGTTCATATTCACAAATCAGTTAGCCGACAGGTGGTTCCTCTTAGCCCTATCATATAGCTGAGTTAAGGCTCTCTAAATGAAGTTTTACATCAGATTTTCAGTCTATTGAAAATATGACGTTAATTGATAGAATAACTGAATTTTACATTAATTCAGACGATAGCCAGTACCATCCAGAAGCCTTCATATAAGTTAACTGCTTGAGAGTACACCATCTCGGGAGTCTCACATTGCATCCACTTACATTTTGTTTCAGTACGGTTCTTCCGTTTTTATCATTTCCCAATTCGTTGTATAGCCTATTAGTAAGGGAATCACATGTAGATTAAAAAATTATCCGCCATTGTCAGGACTTATTTTTGGTGGTACAATCTGTACTGAAGATGACTTCAATTTTCGACGTGTTTATAATTGATTAGTTCTACTAGTACTTCACTCGCCCTGGTTCTACCTATGATAACTGAAAATGGTAGGCAAAATAGGAGCACTACATTTCTTCTCAACATATATTAATCAATGTGTTTTAACACGTTCCTCTTTATTACACGGAGATTCGTGATGTTTCTAATTCAGTCTTGTTTATTTTCTCACCACTTTCATGAATGAGATGTCGGTACCTATGTAATATTTAACAATTTAGTTATGGTGAGTTAAGCTGAACATTTCATTAGCAATTTTCTTCTTCATAAAGTGAATAAGTAGAGAATTTATTTAATGGGGTCAACGCTGTTTCCGCATTTTTCTCATTCGTGTGAATTCTGCTCCTGTACTAGTGCTATCAGCGAGCCTTGTACAACTTGGTTTCTTGTTGGAACTCAGTAGCTCGTTAACATACATTGTGTACAGTCTGGGAGTCAAGAATTTCTCATATTGGTGCACTGAATGAATGTAAATAACTTTTTCAGGTAACCCAGGTATTTCTGGGGTCACAGGAGCAACCCAGACTCATTTTACTATCAGCCGAAGGTTTAAGGCATGATGGCCTTCCTGGTTCCTCGTGAATTTCAGGAGATATTTCAATCTGGATCGATCGGTAGTCGAACCTCGGCTATCCAGGTGGAAAACCAGCTGTTTTCACAGTGCTGGTCATTTCCCCTACAGAATTACTGTAAGTTGGATGATGATCAGGCTGTCCTGGCAGGGAATCCTACTTAATTATGTCAATGGAGTTAAAATTTCGAAAACGGTAAAACAATATGGAATGCCATGGAGTGCATATGCATAGTTCAAATGCTAGATCTATGGTAATCGCACAGTTACCGGTAAATCTATGTTCAGTGATCCATAACACAAACTGAATGAGTGAAAATTCTACCGATGACGCAAGATGTGCTGTTTGTTATGTCTTCAGACCAGAGGCTGATCGGATCCTCAAAAGCCCTACCGAACAGCAGAAACTGATGGCAGTGAAAAGCATGATGAGGAGTCGTTTAGATTTCCATTGCTTTCGTAATTGTTCCTGAAAATACTACAAACATTCAGACGCATAGAACGTGCTCTGAATGTCATTGAGTGTCATTACTCAGCACCTCTCATTTCCCAGCAGCTTCCGCACTGTCGCAGCCATAAATGAGACTATACATCAGTGGAAATTTTGCTTTACTCTGGCCTATGCTAAGGGACATAAAATACAAAAATAATGAATCCATCAGGAAACAGCAACAGGCTATAAGAAATACTGAAGTCTTGAGTGACATAGAGAAAAGCAGCATTATGAAAAGTATTTGAGTAGCCTAATATCAAAGATGAACAACCGTTGTTTGCTGAAAATTTAGTTAAATCCAAATTTTCATTACGAAGTGTGGGGTAAGGATATTTTCATGCTACTTTCTGCATCAGTAAACTTTATATTGAAGGAAAGGTACAGCAAAGTAACAAATATCAAATCAGAAAGTTAAAATTACCTTTGAAAGGACAGGAGTCCGTCTTTGAAACAAATATCCCTATGTGTAGATGTCCACGTTTGAAATGACTGCTTGCCTTATTCAGTCAGTCCTTAAGAAATGACGGTAATTAGATCCAGAAATGAAACAGAGTATCACAAAAAGAAAGAAGAAAGGAAACAAATTCGCTCTATACTAGTAGCTTGACTGAGGAACGACAAGTTTTTCATTAGCCTAATTCGTTAACTACCCACATCCATTTCCATCTTCCATACCTTACCGACCCATGGTTACGTAATAATTGTATCACTTCTGAATTAGACGAAATTTCCAGACAAAGTGCGAGAAGAAGATTGCATAGATATCAGCCACTCAAAGTTAGAATAGCTACAAGCTGCTCAGGTGTCAGTAGAGTTCTTAGATATGATACAAATGCGGAAACGACGTTGAGCTCATTAGTAATTTCTCACACTTCTCACTCTGGAATGAAAAGTGTTAATGAACGATCTACTGTAATCCACCATGACTAAACTGCCGGCAAGACCAAATAGTAGTGCTAGGAGTTCATTCATAAGTTTACCGAAAGAGACTTTACAATGGTGGTGGTGATTATTATTATAATAACGGGAAGTAAGTGACAATCATCCTCTCTAAACTCTGATCATTGGTAGAGGAGGAAAAATTTCGACAGTTCGAGGAATGAAGGTATCGGCCTGAAAGTGAAATATTCCCAAGGTCTCGTAAACCTACCGTCGACCAGGTCGGAAGAGTGAAAGAGGGATAAACGAAAGTGAGGAACCTAGAACAAGAAAGTAGAATTTATCCCAGACTCAACTGAGGCAATAGGGGTATCCTACGTTCCCAAAGCGAGAGAAATGCGAGAGAAGCGAATATTACTTTCTCAACGAAAAATTCAGTAGAAAGTATAATAGTTTGAATAGTTTTATGAAAATAGATTAAGTGAATGTTTCTTTATGTTATCTACTATTTGGAAGGAAATTAAACAGACATTTCACTTCAACTTTTCGGCTACATGAAGGACGAATACGAAACCCGTTTTGCTCTACGCAACATAAAATTTGGCTTTAGAAGGCTACTCAGATAAGAGTCAAGTAACATCTGTTTCAAAAGCTGAGAATTTACATTATAATGATATCACATTCCTGTAACGGGCCATAATGATATTTATTATAGGCCCTATAATTATTCGCCATTGTTCTGCCATTCATAAACCCGTTTAAGAAACACTAACGAGGGGGCTTAAATTCATATATTTAATCGATCCTCGTGGCCGGGTATCGTAACCCAAAAAGTTAAGTAATATAGTAGTGTTTTAAGTGAAATACGTAACTTAGTAGGATAAAATGTAACAAAATGTAACTTGGAATAAAACGGAAAGAAGAATAAACCTACGTATTATATGTCCAAACACGCACACACAGCAGGCATTATGATAACTACCTCTAAATTCAAACAAATTAACCAGCCTTATATCACTGATCACTTTCGAAACTAGATCCATTTCAAAATTTAGGAAAATAATGGCATTAATAAGGAAGGTTTCTCCGAAACATAAATAACACTAGCCAACATGATTTTGCGGTAAAATAGAAAATATGCCGTTCTTATGGAAATCGCTGCCCTGATTCCGAAAATGATGCTACTTTTTTCCTATCACGTCTAGTTTGACGCAATTCAGTGTTTTAATATCTGCATGAATTCGTAATATGTAATGTTGAGAGATGTTCTCGCGCAACTTTTTTTAGAATACAATTATGTGATTTGATTTTTTATTGTTTGCATTTTATTATAGGTTTATTGTTGTCTATATTTTCATTTTGTAGTTGGGGATTTCCTGGTAAATTCATAACAAACTCCCCCAGATACGCAATAGACCGCGAGGTATGTAGGATTGAAGATAAGACAGTTGAGAGTTTGTCTTTCATCTTAGACCACTTGAATAATCAGACGTGTTAAAAGCCCCAGCCCTTATGCAGTGTTTATGATGGACTGATAAAGCAGTTTCCTTTCAAAGATAACAGTCCGAAAGTATTATACTCAAGAAGATGAACTTGTATTTTATACGGATGTTTCAAATTTTCTACGTCGATTGGGAGAGAAAGAGTATGATCCTAGTAACTGGCGTGTTTTTAATGACTCTTCCAAAATGCGTTTAAAGGCTGTTTTGCTTCATAATACAAATGTTCTAGCTTCCGTCCACTTGCACACTCCACAAAAATGTCTGAAACAAATGAGACCTTTAAGTTGGTGCTTGAAAAAATTAAATATCATGAGCATGGGTGACAAATGAGACGTGATTTGAAGATCATTGGATTGTTGCTCGGACAACAAAAATGCTATACAAAATTTCCCTGTTTCCTATGCGAATGGGATAGCAGGGCACGGGATAAACATTGGGATACAGTGAATTGGACAGAAAGGAAACAACTACAACCAGAATCCAAAAATGTCTTATTGATAGTGAAAAAATTCTACTTCCACCCTTGCACATCAAATTTGGATTGATGAAACTGTATGTCGAGGCATTAGATAAAAGTAGCCTATGCTTCCAATATTTATCCACTAAATTTCCCTCATTATTAGATGCAAAAATCAAAGAAGGCGTATTTGATGGACCACAGATTCGTAAACAGATGAAGGATAAAATTTTCACAAACACGATGACCAAAATTGAGAAAGAGGCATGGAACGCATTCAAAAGATGTAGTGACTAAATTCCTTGGCAACATTAAGGACCCTCAATACAAAGAAATTGTAAGGAAAATGTTGGTAAAGTTTAAGGAACTCGGTTGTAATATGAGCCTTAAGCTTCATTTCTTAGCTTCGCATCTGGATTATTTCCCTCTAAATTTAGGAGCTGTCAGTGAACAACAAGGTGAAAGGTTTCACCAGGATCTCAAAGATGCAGAACGACGCTATCAGGCACATTGGGATGTGAATATGATGGCCGATTACTGTTGGTCGATTGCACGAGACGACCCTTCTAGAGATCATTCAAGAACTTCAAAAACCCAGAAATTCCACGGAAAACGGGAAAAGACAGAGGTGTGAATCTAACCTGCACATAATGTAAGTAATAAAACTATGTATGTTTAACCATGTAATTTTTATTCAAGGTACGGTTATATGAATTTAAAAGCAACTGTTCAGTTGAAACTAAATAGGCGCTTTATGCTTCAGTTTCACGAATTTCAATATACATAAAAAATATAATACATACTATCTACTTGCTTACAAAGCAGCATTTATGTGTTTTCAATGCATGAAAAATATGATTACGTTTTGCAAGCTGAAATTTACATTAATACATCAAATTTAATCAATACTAAGTATCAACAATTTTACGTAAGAACAAAATAATATTTTGTAATATTGCCACCAAACCAGACGTGATTCGCCAAAAGTAATATTTTTCTCGAATTCTGCGTTAAGAAATTCATAAAACCCACCTAGTTTCGTTTTTACCGCACAAAAAATGTTTTATTTTGCAGGCTAGTGTAATCTATTGGCATAGAAAGACCTTACTGAAATATTTCTATATCGGAATGGGAAGGTACGAGAAGGGCCGGTAAGAAGTCGTCAATTTGTATATGAAGAAAGATGAACAAAGGAAAATACCTACCGAAATGTGCTGAAAGAAAATGACTCAGCGCCAAAATAGAGGACAGAAAAATTAAGTATATTGATCACATCCTCTCTGTTAGTGACTTGGAAAGAACATTGATTGGAACTCTTTTCTTTGAGGCCGTATATTGGGTTTCCATGAAGCTGGATGGTCATGCATACATAACATGATGGACGATAAGTTCCAACTCTGCGTCAGTGTTGACACAGGCCTGTATAGCTGAGTTCTGGAGAGCAGCGATAGAGAGACTATCGCTTTGTATAACCAAATGCACAATATTTGACCACTAGCTAAAATCGACGAATCGGCCACATTAGAGACCCACCAATCAGTGTAAAACAGCTGGAACATAAATTTTCTCGTAGAATCTGAGCCACACCGCGAGCTCGTCTAGTAACTCGTATAAAGGCGTTCTGTTTCGATTAACACTTTAAGTCTGCGGGGAACGTAAGCCATGAGACGAGTAATTCATTGCTTGTTCTCGGCAACCTCCTCCCAAACAACGAGGGTTGGATCTCAAAGATCATCTTGGGTTCTTGGGGGTGGTGTCAGGCTATTTTTTACATCACGGCGTGCTTTTTCTCAGCTCACATGTTTTCGATTGGGCTGAGATTCGCAATGAGTCCAGTCTGTAAGATTGCCAAATGCAGGGCCGTTGTCCTAAATGTTAGGTCCATTTAAACAACAAGTATCATCATCATCATCATCATGATCATCATCATTACCGAATGTACGCATGCCATTAGACGACTCGAAGTCCAACATTGATTGTCGTCCGAAGTGTTTTCCTTACCTATTGCAGATAAATTCTGCATTGCTATCTTAATTCTAGTAAATCGTCAATGTTACATATCATTTAGAGCTACATATGGTAGTACAAAAATAGATTTGTCCGTAAGTATTCATATCCACCACATGAATTAATATCGACCATTAACACTATTTCGGCAACTACTAACATATCTGGAAAACTATTGTGGAAGAACATGAAATAAGAGAAGAATGCAAAACCCTACCAAACAACCTCTTCAGTATGGGTAATTGTACTGACTGATGACATCTGCACTTCAGGTCCTAAAATCCTCGAGTGAGAAATATACATAACATGCAATTTCAAAACATGCTATTTCAATTCCACAAACAACAAAAGCTTTAGGACCTGATGGATTTCCAACAGAATTATTAAATATCATACATGCAAACTTGAATTCTATCACAAAATCTATGTATATAAAATAAGAGTTTTGTCCACGGGTGGCCCAGATTGGTTGCGCAGTAGATGTTAGTTTTCCCTCGTCCTGCTCGTGACGTCATCACAGGAGCACCGTGACTGTGTAGCATACAACTGCACGTGTATCTTATATCGTTGTTTATAGTGTCTGTCTTATAAAGAAAGGATTTCCACGTAATATCTATACGTAATTTCTTTCCGTATATTGCTGTTGGTTTATATAGTGGCCTACTGTATTTTGCGGGGAGAGAGAGAGAGAGAGAGAGAGAGAGAGAGTTCGTTTCTGTGAAATCTCTGTTAAGTTGCTGTGTTTCGTGCAGTGAGGTGCACTTATTTTCCTTTCGTTAGTTGCGTGAATAGTTTAATAGTAGCTGGAGTGAAATTTCTGTGTTCATAGTATCATTGCGATAGAAAAGCGTGCCGCAATCTACAGCGACACCTGATTGTTCAGCAGAGAGATTTCGATACCTCGCCTTCCGTGGAAGAAAATATGACAGGTCAATGGGAAGTCGCACTGGGGAAATGCTTTCCATTTCTTCTGGTACAGCCCTTGTGGGATGAATAGAGGTTATCTCGGGAAGGTCTACTCGTTCCATCGGAAGAATGGTAAACCAAATAAAGGAATTTGAGTGACCGCTGCTCAGCCCGAAGGCCTGCAGTTTACGAGGGGTCGTGTGGTCAGTATGACGCATCCTCTCGGCCGTTATTCTGGGCTCCTCAATTCTAATAACGAAGCCTGAGTGGACCTCGAACCAGTCCTCAGGTCGAGAGAAAAATCCCTGACCTGGCCGGGAATGAAACCCGGGGCCTCCTGGGCGAGAGGGAAGAACGCTACCCCTACACCACGGGGCCGGCGCTGAACTGTAACGCATACCTAATATTATACGCAAAGTGTGTCAAATAATTAGCAGTAAAATCCCCGCTCTTCCACAAGAAATAGTAAAAATGTTATGTTAGAACGGGAACATTTATACGCATACGACAAATGAACATTCGGGCAAGAACTGAAAAATCCATAGCAGCTCATCGGCGAAAGGCACGACAGTGGATTTCATCTTCAAAAGCAACCACTTCATGACATCTGATCTCACGGGTAGGACTGTGTTCTAACTGTTTTTCCTACTCTTTCTTATTCTTTAATTTTAAAAAGTAGGAATATCTATGCATGGTTTCGAATATGAACTTACTTCTGCTGCTGTTAGCTTTAAACTCGATACCTGCGGAAGTAAATCATTATATC
Organism: Anabrus simplex; assembly: GCF_040414725.1. Taxonomy (NCBI): domain Eukaryota; kingdom Metazoa; phylum Arthropoda; class Insecta; order Orthoptera; family Tettigoniidae; genus Anabrus; species Anabrus simplex. The sequence goes on from NC_090265.1 coordinate 1,501,797,019, forward strand.
GTATGTTAACATACGGTAGTTCCATTACGGAAGTTCTGCTGTCAAAATTTAATATTACAAACATTTCATATCTCTAAATATTTGTGTTAACAGATTTGAGAGCGCGTAACCTTCCTCAAACTAAATAGAGGAGATTGGAAATGTTAATAAATTTCAAGCGTTGGTCAGTGCACCGTTACGCTACATTTATGCCTTATTCGTAATAGAAATAATGAAAACTTACTATGGTATACTCTTTTCACTCGTATAAAAGCAGTAATCTTTATGTCTGGTCCGCAATTAGTTCTGAGAGACTAATGTTTGCTGGTATTATGAGATTCCTACTAATTTGCGCGCTCTGGACTGGGCTGCTTTGCTCCTACTGTGACGTCATTTCGTTAACCAATAGCAGCTCGTCTCGTGTTGGGCCCAACCTTTAGTAGTGTTAAAGAACCTTGAGTTTTCTCTGTACATTGCCCAGAATTGGAAAATAATGGTATTTCTGTATCGGTCATATCCACAGAAACAAGGAAATGCACTTACTTTTCCGTAATGTCTGTCTGTCTGTCTGTCTGTCTGTCTGTCTGTCTGTCTGTCTGTCTGTCTGTCTGTCTGTCTGTCTGTCTGTCTGTCTGTCTGTCTGTCTGTCTGTCTGTCTGTCTGTCTGTCTGTCTGTCTGTCTGTCTGTCTGTCTGTCTGTCTGTCTGAGCATCACGAGAAAACGGCTGGAGAGAATTTAATGAAAATCGGTATGTGAAGTCGGGAAATGAGCCGCTACAACCTAGGCTATAAATCATTTTATTCACACTGAGTGAAATGGTAGCTTAGGGGAAGGCCTAAAATTTAACTCTCAAATATTTATATTATTAGTAGTCCTATCGATAAATACTGCATAACTAAAGTTATAGAGAATTAAATTCCCGATCATTTATGTCACATATTTTTACCATACCGGCTATGATAACACAGATATTCATGAATTTGTATTTTTGTTGCCAAGTCCGTATCAACGCCGAGCCACGAGAAAATGGGTTAACAAAATTTAATGAAAATTGGTATATAGAGTTATGAACAATTTTATTCACCCTGGATAAAATTGTAGTTTAGGGGAAGGCGCCTAAAATTTATTTTTAAATACCTCTTTTATTGGTCCCATCGAAAAGTATTACATAACAAAAGTTATAGAGAATACAATTACCGATCATTTACGTTTTATTCAGTTTTACCGTGCCGACTATGATAAGAGTGGTATTTCAGAGTAGGAAGAAAACTAAATGTGAAGGCCTACAATATCGAAAGCGCATAAAATTCATCAACAATAACATTACACTGACCATTGTTTGTTGTGATGTTCTTTGTCTCTTATGCTGCCGCTCAGCTGCGATAGACGGGATTACTGTTGCGTACCGAGTATAACAGCCTGACTGAATATTGGCGGGAAATAGGTGGGGAGTTCGAAAACTTCCTTCTTTAGCATGATATTGGTCTGGTTCATACATTTTCTGATACTGCTGGTACGTAACACACTGGTTCATCATATTATTCCAGCTATTCGATTCCGACACCGACACGCTGAGCAGTGTGCACACTTAAGGCAGATGCTCACTTAGTAGTAGTAGTAGTAGTAGTAGTAGTAGTAGTAGTAGTATGACCTTTTCTAGAACTACAATTTAGGCCTATTCCAAATTATAGCACCACAATTCACTAAATAACTCAAAATTCAACCCTGAAAGAGTCGTTTTTTACTTTTACCAAATTCTACATTCATTTTATTCCAAATTAGCACTGAAGAGGGCGTTTTACCTCTGGCCTGGAAGAAAAATTTGCCAGATAGTTTTTTTCGCCGCCAGTGTAGTGAATTGAGATTTTCCGACTCATCGGGTACTTCTAGGAAACAGATTACTAAAAGAGCATAGTTTTTGCCCCGGGACACTCCACTATTCGACCCCCCCCCCTCCCGAAAAAAGATGAATAGTGTTCACGGATCACGGCTGTCTGCGGCCTGGTCATTCCAGCTCTGGAATTTTGGATTGTTAGATCAGCAGGGTAGTAATGTTCGTTAAAAGTGAGAAAATGTATGGTTTCTAATTTGATCGAGTATTTCGTATGAAGGCATTGCTTTTACTCGCGCCATTCCTACTGACGTTGATGTAATGACCTATGTTCATTTCAGTTAGTAAACAACTAAGACAGTCTTTCTGAGGATGTAAACAGGCAGGTGGAGAGTGATTGTCTGCCATTATAACGAAACCCGATTGTGACTTATGGTAGGCAAGTGGGCCTACCGTTATAATGAAAATTCCCCAACTCAATCCTCATATGAGAAAAGACGTTTGGTGATTTCCCCGTCGCATTTCTAGGGTAACGTTAAGAGCTATACAATTTAATACAGTCTTGCTCACAACGTGTACATTACCCAATTGGTATATAGAGTTATGAACAATTTTATTCACCCTGGATAAAATTGTAGTTTAGGGGAAGGCGCCTAAAATTTATTTTTAAATACCTCTTTTATTGGTCCCATCGAAAAATACTAAAACTTACATAGAGAATACAATTTCCGATCATTTATGTTTTATTCACTTTTACCGTACCGACTATGATAAGAGTGGTATTTCAGAGTCGGAAGAAAACTAAATGTGACGGCTTACAATATCGAAGGCGCATAACATTGATCAACAATAACATTACGCTGACCATTGTTGTGATGTTCTTTATCTCGTATGCTGCCACTCAGCTGCGATAGATGGGATTACTACTGCGTACCGAGTATAACAGCCTGACAGTAGATCATGTGCTTTATTTCATTAACTCGAAACTTTGCAAATACATCCTTGAGGATAGTAACGAACAACACCATACTTTGTACATTGCGGGCGGACCCAGCGGGAAACTGCCGGTAAGTATGAATCATCAGCTGTTTGCTGAGCGGAATGTGCCCCCCCCCCCCCCCCCCCCCAGTAATCCATCCTCATGCTATACATGAAGGTCAACGTGCTCTCGCGATTTCAACCTTGGACAAGGTAAAGCACTCTGTCGGTGATTGGTTACCGCGATCAGTGCCGGCTGATTAATTCCTGAATGCTAATATTTCACATAAAGTAATGTATGGAACACACATATGCGGATATAATTATTGAACGTTTTGACGGAATATAACTCTGGAAATTATTATCAAGAGAAATCACATGGTGGTCAATCGTCAAGAAACATATTCCTTGTTGAAAGCAACTCCGGTATGCAACGAGATGAAAATGATGGACGTTGTTTCTTTGAAATGAAATGTATACCTTTTAGTGCCGGGAGGGTCCGAGGACAATTTCGGCTCGCCATATGCATGTCTTTTGATTTGACATCCGTAGGCAACCTGCGCGTCATGATAATGATGAAATGATGATAAAGACGACACATGCACCCAGCCCCGTGCCAGCGGAATTAACCAATTATGCTTAAAATTCCCGACCTTGACGGGAATCGAAACCGGGACCCCTGTAACCATTTAGCCATGGAGCTGGACTGTTGTTTCATTGTTTAAAGTGGAACATCAACTGAATTTTCCATCCTGCATATCATTGGTCGAAAGGTCAAAGAAGAAAATCACGAGTGCTGGTGGTGATGATTATTGTTTCCAGGGAAATAAGAGTCAGATTATTTCCGTAAATTAATAGTGGGAGAAGAAGGAAAAGGTCCAAATTTCGAAGAATCGCTGTTCCGGTTCCATGGCTGAAGAGTACGGGTACTGACCTCAGGTTCAGAGAGCCCCGAGTTCGGTTCCCCGTTGGCAGGGAGATTTTTAAAACCTGTTGTTAATTCTTCTGGCTCGGGAACTGGGTGTTTGTGTTCGTCTTAATACACTTCACCTACATACAACACAACACGCTACTGATTACCACAGAAACACGCAATGATTAATACATCCCTCCACTTTCGGTTGACCGGGCGAGTTGGCCGTGCAGTTAGGAGCGCGCAGCTGTGAGCTCGCATGCGGGAGATAGTGGGTTCGAACCCCACTGTCGGCAGCCCTGAAGATGGTATTCCGTGGTTTCCCATTTTCACACCAGGCAAATGCTGGGGCTGTACGTTAGTTAAGACCACGGCCGCTTCCTTTCCATTCTTAGGTTGCCTGCGTGTCAATTTCGAATGTTTATTTCTCATCGCGCTCTCCTCATTCACCTAGCATATATTTATATAATTAAATTATGTTTCCTGTTCAGAACACAAGGGGTTGTATGCTGACTATTCATAATTATCTTTACTGTGTATTACAAAACACATGTATATTTGAAAATTTATGAGCAACGTAAGATAACAACACCATGTCGACATCTAAGGAGGTCACAGCACAGTGCATTTCCGGTCTTCTATACAGAGATAGAACCTGTAAAGTTTACTTGAGCCCTGTCGTCATGTTTTGGCTTGTTCATAAGGAGGAGGCTGGTCACGCTGTGACGTCACGTTATTTGTCCGTTGGATGGAGACGTAAGCCTTGAATTGGGCCCGGTCCCCTCCAAAATAGCGTCCGCCGGATAGTGACGTAAAGCCATGTGAAGACTGCACAACTAAGTAGTCTCTCGGATGGAGACGTACAGCCGAAAAACATTCCATCAAAATGGCGACTGGGCTAGGTACAACTGAAAACAGGATTGAACCAGTTTTTTGCGTCATTCATCTCATCTTTTGATCTTCCATATGTCATGAAGGTCATCCAGTAGCCTATCCGTAAAACTAGGACAGGTGATGAAGGTGAGGAGGGAAGGCATCTATCCGTAAAACTAGGGCCAGACGATGAGGAGGAGAAGGAGGAGGGAGAGCATCTATCTGTCGGATGGCGACGTAAAGCCTTAAGCAGACCTCACAATAACGCAGGTGCACAACTATGTAGAGATGGGTTTTAGATAAAGGAAGAGCAGTTATCATCATAGTTATTTGTCCGTCGGATCGAGACGGAAAGCCTCCCAGATGGTGTCGGGAAGGACAACTCGCAAGATGACGTCGCGAAGGGCATCTCGCCAAAATCTGGGACACTGTGAGGTTAGGCCTCTCGAAGGTGGTGTTGAGAAGGGGCATCTAGCAAGATGACGTCGGCAAAGTCATCTGAACGGAAAACTAGGCCCCTCCAAGATAGCGTCCGGAAGGGCATCTGGCTGTAAAATTATGCGCTGTAAGGAAATATCCCTCCAAGATGGCGTTAGGGTAGGCATCTTGCAAGATAGCGCCAGGGAGGGCATCTGACCGTAAAACTAGGCACTGTAAGGTTAGGTCCCTCCAAGATGGTGTCGGGAAAGGGCATCCGGCAAGATGGTGTCAATAAGGGCAGCTAGCCTAAATATAGGGTCCTGTGAGGTTAGGCTTCCCTAAGATGGTGTCGGGAAGGGCATCTGACAAGTTGGTGTCGGGAAGGGCACCTAGCCTTAAACTAGGGCCCTGTACGGTTAGGCCTCTCCAAGATGGAGTCGGGAAGGTGATCTGGCAAGTTGATGACGGAAAGGGCATTTGGCCGTAAAACTAGGTCCTGTGTACTTAGGCCCCTCCAAGATAGCGTCTGTGAGTTTAGCCTTGCACTCTTGCGCGCCTCAGCACGTGGTCGTCACCTGTCAAACAAGAGCATGTGGTCAAACAAAAAGCACGTACAGAGAGAATACGCCCCTCCAAGATGGTGTCTATGTGGTTAGCCTTGCACACTTATTTAAAATTCCCGCTTGTCACCCGTCAAAACAAGAGCACGTAGTCTTAAAAGCACGTGCAGTGAGGTTAAGTCCCTTCAAGATGACGTTTGTAAGGTTTGCCTTGCACACTCATTCAAATTCTGCGCCACACACCTGTCAGGACGAGAGCACGCGGTCGTGTTGAGAGCTGTCGAAACATGAGCACGTGGTCAATTTAAAAAAGCACGTTAAGCAGGTAAAGTCCCTTCAAGATGACGTTTGTGAGGTTAGCCTCCCCCACTTATTCAAATTACTCGCCTCACACCTATCAAAAGCACGTGGTGTGTGGTTAAGTCCCGTCAAGATGACAGCTGCGAGGTTTGGGTTATTCTCTTATTAAAATTCCGCGCCTCACACCTATCAAAACAAGTGCACGTGTTCAAAATATGAGGTTAGGACTCATCAAGATGTCAGCTGTGAGATTAGGATCGTTCTCTTATTCAAATTCCGCGCCTAACACATGCTTATGTTCGTAAACAAACCACATGGTCTTGTTTGTAAACAATAGCACGTGACCGTGACGTCATGGGGTCAATGACCTTGTCAGGGGTCAATGATATCGTGGGAAAATGCTGACGCAGCACCCATTGTTTTAGAACATACTTTGCTATACTAATGCTAAGAACAAAGAAATGTCATTAAAATATGAAAATCGCATGCTGGGGTCGCTGATTCGAGCCTCTGGTAGGGCGCAATAAGGTAAACCAAGTTTGTTACTTTCTTCGTTCTATCAGTCTCATCCTTGGCTTTGACAATAAAACAACCGAAGAAATGCAACCCAACCATGTAGTGACCACACCCGATGTTGTTTAACTTGGAAGATCTCATGGAATCCTTATGCAGCCGGTCCATGTGACGAATGATGTGGAAGTGGCTCCTATATGGTCTGTTGGTTCCATTGTTGGATGAGCTTGTGAATGATCGGCTGTTGAGAGTGCTCTTGGATTATCGTAGCGATAAAGCACGAAGGGCGTACTATATTGTTTTACACTTTATATTTTGTACGTCTGCGTATGGTTCAGATTTCACTTTCGAAGGTGGGGACGTGTAACTAGTGTCTTGTTCCTTCGTATGGTAGCAGCATACGCGCAGGGGCCAACGAATGCACTCGTCATAGCCATTTCATAACAACACTGTCAGCGTAGGATCAGACAGCATGGAAAGATACCGCCAGGGACAGCGCTATACGACTTGGTTCCTATGGAAAGAAGTCATGACCACTGCAGAAATTCATCGGCGCTTGGTGGCAGTCTGTGAAAAACATGCGCCGTCACGGGAAACAGTTTACAACTGGTGAAAGGTTGGAAAACAGGGCGCAAATCGGTGGACAAAGGAACCATTTCTGGAAGGAATGTGACAGTGTCAACATCAGCCAACATTGCCCCTGGTCGAAGAGGCCATCCAAGGAAACAAATGCATCATATTTTCGGAAGTGGAGGCAGCCACGGGAATTAGCCGAAACACCCTGCAGCGGATCGTGCACGACCACTTACAGTTGGGGAAGGTGTCATCCACGTAGATGCCTAGACACTTGCCTGCAGACGAAAAGCCGAGGCGTATGGACGTGTGTAGAGAACTCTTACAACGCCATGATCATATCCGAATATCCCAATGAAGAGGAGTCAACTTCATGTTGTACGACAAAAAAATTCCTCAACCGACGTGTCGCTCCGCCTGTCGTCAATGACATTTTATACCTACTTGAAGCCGCCCCTAATCTGGGGAACTAGCGCGTTTTGCAGTTGCTCTTAACATGGAGTACAGACGCTGCACGGTGGTTTTCAGTGGCATTTCCTCCGACTGAGTGACCACCACCCTCTCAAAGGAGCTCCTTCAGAGACGCTGGCTGCACAGTCTACTCTATTACTGTGGCAGGACGAAACCTGGCCAGACAGTAATATAATTGTATCCTAAAATATTCATTTTTTTATGTCTAGTAGTTTTGGCTCGGCGATGATGAGTCAGTCAGTCAGTCAGTCAGTCAGTATATGTTATTATATATATATATATATATATATATATAGAGAGAGAGAGAGAGAGAGAACATATTTGTGATTAACGCCAAAGAGACGGAACTTACGAGAATTAAATGGCTGTCATGGACCATAAGGATCTCAAACAGGATAAAATTTAACGACTAACTTGTGGTGAGGGTGCGTACCGAGAATGAATCCACAGTAATACAGTGTGTGTACAATCATGGTACTGTATTTACACAGTGGAAGTACAAGTTGGACTGGAGAAGATGTTCCTGCAGTGGAGAGAACATCTTGAAAATTTCCTGCAACACTTTCGCTGGGTTTGATCTACAAAGGTAATTTATACCTAAAGGAATCTTTTAAGCCCCTTACAACTGTAGTCCATCGTTGTGGAAACAATGGTTTTCCATTGTGTAAAATCTGCTTGCATTTGTCTTCCCGCCCTTGATCGTTGCCGAGGTAATACTTTGTACACTGTATTTTTATTTTCTCCATATCTAGATCTGAATTTAACATCTTATTACAATTGTAAGGAAATAAAGTATGGGTTGGATATCTGCGTGTTTATATTAAAAAATTCGCTAGCGTAACGTCTTTTTCGTAGCATCTTACATTGTAGAACGCAATACAGTGATCGTGCAGCGGAACAATTGAAATGAAATGGCGTATGGCTTTTAGTTCCGGGAGTGTCCGAGGACAAGTTCGACTCGCCAGATGCAGGTCTTTTGATTTGACTCCCGTAGGCGACCTGCGCGTCGTGATGAGGATGAAATGATGATGAAGACGACACATACACCCAGCCCCCGTGCCAGCGAAATTAACCAATTAAGGTTAAAATTCCTGACCCTGTCAGGAATCGAACCCGGGACCAGCACGCTAACCATTTAGCCATGGACCCGGACAGCGGAACAATTGAAACAGGTGAAGTGATCACACTTTACTTCTATACACTATGGTAATGGTTGAAGGTCTGCAAAGAAGAAATCGACAAATGTAGATCGAACAGAGAAGCTGGAAACAGGCACAAGTAACTAGAAGGGCTCAAGTGGGTCTCTGCAGTTACGGCAATATGTACCATACGTTCTGAACACCTGGACAGAGATTTCCGATCCTCGACGGATGGAAGCGTCGAGCGAAAAGAAAGGACAAGCAAAGCAGGATGATAAAAACGACCTAAGCCTCTACGATAGTTGCAAATATATGAAAAAGGAATTATTTTCAAACTTAAAACAAAGCTGTCATGATTATTTTTATGGTCATTGTTATTGTGAAATTTTATTTTAATATAAATATGATTAATCATTCCGTTACACAATTTCAGCCTAATTTTATGCTCTTATTGACTTTCTATCGTTTTTAGGTGATATCGGGTAAGGCCCAGTCAACGGGATAGCCGATTTCTAGCATATGTTTGCGACTTGAGATACAAGTTCAATATTCTACGACTGTTATTATTACTAGAATGATTGTTATCATCATCAAAATTTGATGGCTAATTTGGTGTCCTCTGCCACCATTTTACCTGCATTTTCGGAAAATTATGAAGTATTATTATTCGTGTTAAGCATATAAAGTAGAATAAAGTAATTGCAATAACTCAGTCCAATTATTATTAATTATTATTAATAAAATAAATAAAAGAAAAATTAAATATTCATTACAGGTAGCAGTAAGTGGGTGAGAGGAGTTATGGATGCATCACAAATATATTGATGAATCATTTCAACTTTAAACTGTGTCATGGAGACCAGGATGTTTCACTTCAGTAATTTGCTAATTTTCTAATTGCCAGTTTTCGGTCAGTGAATTAAAAAGTATGATCCGATTTTCCTTTAAGTTTACACAACATCCATGCAGTTTATAACCCGTTCAGTACATTATATCGATATATAGTGTTAAAATGAGAATGCACTTCTGAGATCAGGATGAAATAATAAACATTTCTGAGATTAGGATGAAATAATAAAATCTGTTGATAAATTTATTTCAGAAAGTTAACTGTTTTACAAAATAATTGCGAAATAATATAATAATGACTACACGCACTGCTGCTGAGTTGAAATCACTGAATAGTCCCATTATTTGAAATTCTCTCTTCCACAGTCACCTCATCAGGCAGCTATCGGCCACAAATGTCTCGACACAACGAACTATGAAATATTTTATACATTCGTGACATAAATCAAAATAAACCTTTATATGGCTACAGTAATGATTGGAATAAATGCCTAGACCTAATGAGTGATATTTATGATTCAAAATTAGCAACATTCTCTAGCAACACACGTAAATAAAAACCGGTTGTATGAGCCCGTGCTGGAGATCTACCGAGTTGTTTGTGTGTGACATTTATCATTTTATTTTTATGCTCTAGAAGCTAATATAAAGCATGAGCCGCAAAGCTTAATGAGTATCTGTGACGTCGCAGCAGAACGAGGCGTTTTCTACAAAGGGCCGTCTTCCTTCCGACAATTCCACATTATTAAACTCACCTCATTTTAGTGTATTCCCATGTTAATGAAAATGCCATTAGTGACAGTTTTTGATAAAGTTCATTGGTCTTATTACAATTTTAGATCAAAGTATTGTTGAATTTCTTCCAAATTAAACATATGTTAAATATTTATAGTACAAAATTCTTACAGTACCTAACAAAAGTTTAAGACTACCAGTGAAAATCAGTTAATGAACTCATGGTCCTACATTTATTGGACGAATTGGTCTATTATTATTATTATTATTATTATTATTATTATTATTAAAAGATACTTACTGTCGTGTATGTTAACCTATTCAAGATTTATTTTTATGACCGATGTGCAAAATATGTGTGAGCTACTGTTTATAGTTGAATCTTCAATCTTCTTCAATACTATACCACGTCAGATACTTCGCGAACGTTCCTTGTACTATCTCTTCTTAAATAACCTCACTTCCTAAATCTTATACATTTTGCTCCAAAAGAGTGTAAATTTTAGAGATGTATTGAACATCGTGAACGTACTCGTTTAATTACAGTGTGTTAATTAATTGGAATCATGTATTAATTAGGAGCAGCACAGCCTCCTTGGCGGCAAGTAAGCATTTTCTGACGAGACCCGCGGCGAGCCACAGTAGTAAATTATCATTAGCCTAAGTTCTGGGCTCGCTAATATCCCGTACCCTACGTGGGAAGACCATTAAATTACGTTGCTTTTTATTTGCCGTTAATTTAGTGAGAACAACAATACACCCGAAGAGGAGGCAAGTTTTTGTTGAATTTGTAAAACACACATGTGTAATGAAACTAGCAATTGAAATGTACGTGTACACGGCCTCTGTAGTGTTAACAGTATACCGTAGTGACACAGTGTCTACGTAGTGCCGCACAGTTTCAGCCATCATTATTTTCAGGAGATTTGGAATGCCCTACGTCATGTATGTTAAAATTGCCAAGTAGTATGGAATAAACATATGTAAGTCCACCTAAGTCTGGCAGTGAGAAAGTTTTTGGTACAATTTTAGTTCAGCGGTCCTTAAATTATTGTCCCAAAAATGGCCTAAGAACAGAAAATGATATTTTGGAGTTAGTAGAAATTCCATAAGTTGAGACGCATGTGATAACTTAATTTTAACATGAGCGGCCATTTTTAAAATGCAAATGAAGACATTCAAATCACACTTGTACTTGCTCAAGTTTTCAAATGTTTTAATATGATTAAGATTTTAATCCAAGAAAAATACGTTCTACTCATCATCATCGCTGAATAATATCTAAGAACAGAAAATGCTAAATATTGTAAATGAACGTGCTCCTTTAGATATTGAGAATTAGTAAGATGAGACACTAACTTCATTAATCATAATTCAAAATAATTACTTAATATTAATGCAAGGATTTTTTGTTCGTTTCTTTGTAAAAGTTACTCGAATATAACCTTTTTATACAATTCAAACTCTTTCTTGTGCAACCGTTTATGCGATTGCTGTCACAGCTTTTACACACGTGCAATCATATACCATTCAAAACTTGTGGTATCCATTTTTATAACAGTTTGTAACTCTCAGGAATATATTGTGTTAACGTACAAACAGTAAACACGTTTACGATGCGTTACCACCACGGTTACTAAAATATTAGTGCACTGAAACTAGAAATAATAATACAGTTTAATCCTTTAGCCTTTATAACCTGTAATTTATACCTAATTTTCAAATTAATAAAACAAAATTTGGACCAAATTCATTTTGAAAAGTGATCTACTTTCGGAGAAAATTCCTCTATATACGCACATTTTTAACGCTTCCTTAAAGTCACAGCAATGAATTTGTAAAAATTGTGTACATAGGACTAAAATTACAGAAAATTTAAGTTTCAGTAGGGTCTCACTTTAAGGTATTGATGATTTTTTTAAATATAGAGGCTTATAGGCAAGTATTATATAAAAATACCAAATTTTAAAAATTACCAAGGATGTAGTAGGCCTACTTACATATGTATGCTCACAGAATGAAACACTGAATTATGAACCAAGCACCTCCTCATAGGCAGACAAATGCTAAGAAACGATTCATTAATGGAGTATGACCTCCGGAGAGGCCTTGTGCAGGTCTTTCGAATTGACATCTATAAGTAAACAGCGCGTCTGCGAGGACGAGGCACTGACTACGATGAATTTCAATGTTGAAGATCACACACACACACACACACACACACACAGAGAGAGAGAGAGAGAGAGAGAGAGTGTATGTCCGAGTCAGAAGAATTAACCAGTAAATATTAAAATCACCTTTCCAGCCATGAATCAAACCCGGAAACCATTGGATCAAAGGACAGCAAGCTAACCATTTAGCCATAGATCCAGACACGTACATAATTTCCTACAAATTAATAAAAATCAAAGTACCGAGCGAATTGGTCGTGCGGCTAGGGTCACGCAGCTGTGAACTTGCATTCGGGTTCGAACCCTAATGTCGGTAGCCCTGAAGATGTTTTTACATGGCTTCGTATTTTAAAACCAGGCAAATGCTTGGGTTGTACCTTAATTAAGGCTATGGCCTTTTCCTACCGACTCCTAGCCCTTTCGTATTCCATCGTCGACCAAAAACTTGTCTGTGTCGGTGGGACGTAAAGCAAATTGTAATAATAATAATAATAATAATAATAATAATAATAATAATAATAATAATAATAAAAGTCTTCTCTGCCACTTGGTTTTAAGCATAAGTATTTGAAGAATGGGGAAGTTTAACTATTGGTAATAATGACTTTCTTAATGATACGCCAATTTAATCAGGAGATTGTAAATTTCTTCGTGGGATGAAAATTCGAAAATGTAAATATATTCTATTTTTCACGGATCAAACTCCGCTTAGAAATAAATAGATCTGACGCGAACTAGATTCGTTCGAGGAAATTTAACATCGAGCTGATTAGCTTTGTGTTTGCAGAAGTTAATATCTCTGTAAGGAAACCGGGTGAAGAGAGGAAAGGGTCAAAAAATGGAAATATCTACAAGACTTCCTCGAACACCTAAGAATGTTGCTATTTTAGAACAGTAAGAACTACCCAAAGAAGGTAGGTGTATGAAAGGGAGGAACCTATTACATGTAAGACGAAATATGATCACCCATCTAAATGCTCATACTTATCCCTAAAATCTAACAGAATCAGAACATGACTGTTACCTTTCTCTGAAACATAACCCTAACATTTAATAGAGTGAGAACGCGACTCATGGATAGGTATTACCTTTCCATCAGTTGTACCTGGCATCTGCAATGTTATGCGGATGACAACGCTTCTCCAGCTCATACAGATGACGAGTTGCAAATGTCAATTAAATGTTTCACTAGGGCTTATGAACGATTTAGTCTAACCATCAACATCTCTAAAACATAGATACACGCACAGCCAGCTCCTGGAACTGCCTTTCCAGATTTCAGTATTTCTATCTCCAGTATGCCTCTGTAACTAGTAGATCATTTCTTCTATCTAGAAGTATTCTTTCTAGTAACTGCTCACCGGAGAAGGACGTGGAGAACAGAATATGTGCTGCCCAGATAGCTTTCGGACTTCGTACACATCCGGTCTTCTTGAATAAGAATCTAAGAATATATACAAAATAAATGGTGTTTCGAGCAGTTGTCTTCTCCACCCTGCTCTATTGATGTGAAACCTGGACTCTATAATGATTGGGTATGTCCAGCGCATGGAAGATGACAGTCTTCCTCGAAACATTCGGTACAGTGAAATTAGTACAGGCAGCAGACCCCATGGTGCCCTTCTGGAGTGCTATAAAGATCAGATTAAGAAGACCTTCAGGAGCACTGATATTGGTCTAAGTACTTGGTATATAATTGCAGAAGACCTCTCCCGCTGGCGCACAACTACTGCAGCTGCTGTAGCACAGTTTGAGTGTGAACATCGTAGACAAGAAGCAGAAAACATCAGAAGCGTAAATAACACCATTCTCAATCACGACCTCCACCCTTAAGGTGCAATCAATGTGGTCGTGTGTTTCATGCCGGGACTGGTCTCCTTAGCCATCAAAGGCATCTGTATCCCTGAATTCAAGTACTGGAAGAATTGCAGGAGAGAGTTGAATACTGGGACACGAGTATCAGCCGACGACGACGACAACAATTGGGTATCTAACAGAAACAGTACACAATTCATGGATAAGCATTACCTTTCCCTCATATCCCTAGCACCTTAAAAAAAAAAAAAAAAAAAAAAAAACCAGAGCACGACCTAAGGTTAGCTTATTATCTTGCCTACCGTTCCCTAGCATTTAACAGAATCAGAACACGACTGTTGGATACCTTTCTCTCAAAGCTATCCCTAGCTTTTATCGGAATTAGAACACAATTTGCGGATAACTACTATATTTCCTTCAAAGATATCCCTAGCATGAAACGAAATGATTAACTACAATCTTTCTCTTAAGGTTATCCCTGGCATGTAACAGAATTAGAACACGACTTATAGATAACCACAACCTTTCCTTCTTCTAAGTTATCCCCAGCATCGCATAGAATCCGTATGTGACTTATGCGTAAATTATTCCTTTTCTCCCATTTCACAGAATGTGTGTGGTCAGATTTTACATCATGATAACAGATATTTAGGGGTCAAAGCGCATATTAAGCTCTGCGTCATCAGATATAAACTTTCCCGTGCACAAGACAGTACGTTTACATTTATCTTCTGCTTCACTGTTAATTTACGCAGGATACTTTTTATTAGTTACATGTACTCTTTCAAAAACAATCTCATGGTCTTCAACTCAAATCTCTCACCAAACTACGACATACCTCGAGCGCATTTCTCTTCCAAACTGTAATTTACAAGCCAATTGTCTTTCATATGAACATGTGGATAAGTCTTTTTCTTCGGTATGGATCCACTTTTTTTTATCGCAATCAGATCAGTGTGTGTGTGTGTATGCACACCACCTGTAGTACAGCTTGCGCGTCAGGTCTCTGGTTATCCTCTGTAATCACCACAAACCCAATTAATAACACAGCGTCACAATCCTCTTCAATCAAGATAACGCGGTCATCCTTCAGTAATAATAGGCTAGACTTGGTCGTTACCTTCTCACGGATTGTATCGGGAGGAGGGGCAGCTCGGGACTGGTTGGGGGAGGAAGTTTATTGGCAGAGAGCAAGCAGGCACCCTGTACAGGACGGTCGCTAGAACTCGATCGGATCCGTCTCCTACAGGGGACGGGAAAATGCACACTCTACAAGCAGTTCTCGACCCATTAAGTCAAGCTATTCACAAGCCCCTTCAACATTACAACACTTTTCCCTCACTCGTGATTGTGGAAGGTAATTAATGCGATGGATACCGTAATGATTACGGATGTAGTGACGATTTGCTTCAGGGTGTAACTTTTGGTTTCACTATTGCGATATAGTTTATAGAATCGCCGCACATTGTGATTCAGACCGTGAAAAGGCTGTCAGATTGATTGAACCTAATTTATAATACAAACCATACATTCAGACACGACAGCTGAAACAAACACAGAATGGCATTTATCGTTGAATGCTTGTAAAATACGAATGTGTAACACGTTTTTCTTTTCCAGGAAATTAATACGTACACAAGTCGTTAACGGATCGGTATTTAAAACAAAGCAAAGAAAAGAAAAGAAAAGAAAAGAAAAGAAAAGGAAAGCAGGGCCGATGACCTTAGATGTTAGGCCCCTTTAAACAACAAGCATCATCATCATCATCATCATCAAGAAAAGCAATCTCCTAGAAGAGCATAAAGCAATGGTTTTCACTATTCGAGTTCTCGACACTAAGTGGGATAGAGTGGTTAGTTTTATTTCCAGACCGAGCTGAGCAGCTCACACGGTACAAGTTGGCAGGTTCGATCACAGCTCAGTTCCATTCTATTTGAAGGTGGTCTAAATACATTAGCCTTGTGTCAATAGATTTACTGACACGTAAAATAAATCGTGTAAGACAAAATTTCAGCACTTCGGCTTCCTCAAAACCGTAACAATAGTAATTGTGACGTAAAAGCATTAACATTATTTCTGTCGTTTATTTATTTATTTATTTATTTATTTATTTATTTATTTATTTATTTATTTATTTATTTATTTATTAGTTTTTCTGGATGAAATTTTGTCCTAAATTTAAACTAGTACTCATTTCTGGTATTGGGTTAGTGAACTCCTGGGTGATGTGCTTTTTCAAAAGTGGATGTCTCGTTTCCAAATCTTCCGACTTCCTGAATCGAACGTCCTTCTAAGTAAACCAAGCATGCTTAGACTAGGCAGTCCCTCCCCACCTGTATATTTCATTCATATATGCGTATTATTATTATTATTATTATTATTATTATTATTATTATTATTATTATTATTATTATTATTATTATTATTATTATTATTATGGGTTCGAATCCCCGTCAGCAAGTCGTAAAATTTAAGAAATGAGATTTCCACTTATAAAGGTGCATATGGCTCTGAGGTTCACTCAGCCTACACCAAAAATGAGTACCAGGTTAATTCCTGGGGGCAAAGGCGGTCGGGCGTAGAGCTAACCACTCTACCCCATCACGTGCCGCGGTTAACAATGGTGGAAGCCTTTACCTTCCACTCCTCCAAGGGCCTTCATGGCCTGTACGGAGATGACTTTGCTATTATTATTATTATTATTATTATTATTATTATTATTTTTGCTAGGGGCTTTACGTCGCACCGACACAGATAGGTCTTATGGCGACGATGGGATAGGAAAGGCCTAGGAGTTGGAAGTAAGCGGCCGTGGCCTTAATTAAGGTACAGCCCCAGCATTTGCCTGGTGTGAAAATGGGAAACCACGGAAAACCATCTTCAGGGCTGCCGATAGTGGGATTCGAACCTACTATCTCCCGGATGCAAGCTCACAGCCGCGCGCCTCTACGCGCACGGCCAACTCGCCCGGTATATTATTATTATTATTATTATTATTATTATTATTATTATTATTATTATTAGAACAATTTCAGTTGACAAAACTTGTCATTCTGTGTTTAATAATGACGTTCTCTTTCAACTCTTCTTAATTCCTTGTTTGTACAGGATCCAGCGGAAATACTTAGGAAATTTAAGTTTGGAATACAATACATGACTGTAAAATAATGATTGACATCTTAGTAAACATTATTTGCAGAGTAAAGTGCTTTTAGTTTTATAGGTAACTTCACTTATATGAGGCCCACCCAAAATATTTGGGCCAATTCTCAGCATTGTGTTTTGAACTTTCTCCACGTTATGTTCTTTAGAACAGGTCAATTTGCGTTGCAAATGTTGGTCTACAAACTCTGAACCATGCGACGTCGGTTTTTTCTTTTTTCTTTTTTCTTTTTTTTCTTTCTTTTTTATATTTTTTTAAAATTTTTTGTTTACACTTTGCCTCAACCGTCTGAGCCACTCAGCCTGGCGTCTAGTATACTGATCAATGAAATACCTTTAGAGTTGTTGCAAGCTTTCCTGTTTCCTTGCTTAGAGATAGGTACCGTTGGTGCCTCCATTCAATCAGAAGGTACCTTACTAACATTCCGTGTGAATCTTCTTGCTCTACGGAGCAATTTCATCTCCACCTTCCCACTAAATGTGACCATTCCAGGTTTAATTTCATAATCGAAATCGACTTTCAACCTATTAGGTCGTGTTACGTACATTTAGTACGTGTTGGAGAGATGTTAAGTACAGAACAAAAATGGCCCACAGGGACACCAGTGGGAACCGAACCCACACACTCCCGATTTCGCGTCGGTTGCTCTACCAATTGAGCTATGGTGGCTTAGGTCATCTTCGTTCTGTTGGAAAGGATCCAAGCTACAGGTCTGGCACTACTGCCATCACACTGTAGAGTGCGTGCAAGTCGCCCTTTGAGGGCCAAGTCAATGAATATTGAATTTACACGACCGTATTTCACGACTTTAGACCTATTAGGTCGTGTTACATACATTTAGTACGTGTTGAATAGATGTTAAGTATAGAACAAAAATGGTCAATTTAGATAATTCTCGTCCTAATACCTTCAACAGCTATATTTAGGCCTACCCACATCATTCGCTCATTTACGTGCCTAACAGGAACTACTGTACGTTGCGTGTAATGGTATTTCTGATGGACAGACCTACCCCACACGCTGTCCTTCCCTGTTTAAGGTGGTGGTGGTGATTATTATTTTAAGAGGAAGTCACGACGACTCAGTCATGAGGCAAAACGACAACGAAGAAGAAGAAGACGTAGAAGAAGAAGAAGAAGAAACAACTAGGCAACCCTCCTCTATATAACACTAATCAGAGGGGAAAATGGAAGGGATCCGACACTTCGAAAAATGAAGATATCGGTCAAAGAAAGACAAGGGCCACGAAGGGCGTGAAAATGAAAGACTGCTTAGGCCTCCGTATGTAATACCGTCGGGGTCGGAAAAGAACAAGAGTTGAGGGCCCCGTGGTCGCCAACCCACGCTCCGAATTTCAGAGTCCCTGGGGGATTCCCTGTTTAACACCTGTTAAGAATTCTTTATAATATCCTTCGTCGTTATCTCTCCTTACCCGAATATCATTAACACCTGATACATCCAGACACATCCACAGCCAGTTCTACTTTCTTTCCTCCATAAGGCCCATTAGTAGTGATAGCTCTCCATCAAATTCCATTTCGTTCGCCAAGTTGTTTCCAAGGAGTCCCTTGCCTATCGAATGGAAGTGGGACTTCATTACTCCCATAGGTCCGAGGCTTGTTTGAAATGTCCTGTACTCGATGAATTTTGTGAAGCAGGATGCTACCCTACTTACAATTAGTCACAGTGATGATCGCTCCTCTGACGGGTTAGGGAACACCGGTCAATTGTATAGTCCTATCCGTCTGAGCACAAGAAGGGCCATGGAATCTGATTATGTCCGAGATGCCCACTCCTATTCCTTAGCAACTGGTATCCCGACTCTCAAGTTCACTTACTAGATCACTTAGCTGTTGCGCATTGTTCACGAACTAGGTCGTGACTACAATAACCCACCCCACGAACCATCCACCTGGGATCATAACTTACAAATTCAAAACCTACATGACCTAACGTGAAGTAAAACGAGGAAAATTTAGACCTATATTATATTTCATAAACAGCCTACAAACTCGATTACACATAATATTTTGGTCGACAGTAGGCAGGCCAGGGAATATCACCGCAGCGAGAAATCACATATTTAGGAAACATCTCTTTTACAGCTGCATAGAAATCCTTGCCGTGTAGGCGTAAACACCATCCCTTGAGACCATTCGAAACGTGTATCAATATGTCGATGACGACATTTCTCTCACAGAAATTATCGTAGAATATTCGTAGTTACAAGATATTACTGTCAATAATTGCCTCTTATGTTCAAAAAAGTGAGGGTCCTGTTTTTCCATATCATGCCGTGAATTTTTCGCTTTGCAGAAGTCTTTGGTGCAAAAGGCGAGGGGCTTCCCAGCATCTGCAGTTCTTTCATTCACAAATTAGCTCATTCATTTTCAAAAGGAATAACGTAGACACGCGCTTAAAGTCAAGTACTTTTAATTGTTGCACACATTTGCATTTTGTAAGGTCTGAAGCGTACATCGTAAAGTAATATTTATCTAACACTTCTATATTGGATTCTAGTACTATCAGTGCGCGTCTTTACACGCACAAATAGCAATGTTTACCAATGGAATGGACCATTTACATAAGAACACCAAAACCACGGAACAAGGCCCATTGTATCTTAAAATCAAAAGGCCGAAATTCATCCAGTAAAATATGTATAAAATATAATTTCTTCCCTACAGATTTATTTGTTTAATATTTATATTACATTAAATGTCAATCGCTTCTCTTTATACACACACTACCAAACACGCAATAGTGAATAAATCCCTTCACATAGAGTTGTTGTCAGGAAGAACATCTGTCTGAAAAACAGGGACAAGTCCAAATGTGCGGCAGTTAGAAGAAGAAGATCACATGAACTGTCAATACTCGTGTTTTATTCCTAAACACTGTGTATGCACATTAAACCATTGGAAAAAGTATGTTTCCCAGCGGGTGAAAAGAATGCTTACCGTATGTTTTCAGATTTTCAAATTTTCACTTTTTCGCTTCTGGGCACCTATTTCAATTCCACGCCAGCTCAGTTCCCACTGGAAGTTCCTGTAATTTTCAACTATTCAATGGATCTTCGAGTATAATGAAGCCAGCTTCGCGATCTAGGGGTAGGGAGCCTGCCTTTCATCTGTAGTCCCCAGCCAGGTGAGGGATTTTTGCCCTTCGTGGGAACAACTGAGGAGATATCTAACGGTGAAATAGTGGCGTTAGACTATAAAATCAAGAATAGTTGTCCAGAAGTTTCATATCGCTAACCAAGCGTCTCATCGGTATCTGCAAGCTTTCAGGCTGAGCACCGATCACTTGGTAGCCCAAGGCCCATGGAGGCCGTGAAGTTTGTTTGGTTTCCAGAATCATTTTCTCTAGTACCACGTTTTAAGTTTCTAGGATGCCGGGATGTGCCTCATTAATTTACGTCTATTTTCATTTCTATGCTTATCTTTATAGATCACTACTCTTCGACTTTATCTCGGGGCTTGATGTTAAATAATAATTTGGACTTTCATGAAATCTCACTCAGATGAAGACATTGCTCATTGCTGATAAGATGGGAAATCACTAAGTTGATCGATGGTGACGTACAAATCTACCATGATCAATGCTTAACCCGTTGGATGTCATCACGTATTCAGCATTCCTCTCCTCCAAATTAAATACACTGCCTGACATAAAAGTTTAGCAACCAGAAGGATTGGTTGAAAGTGAATGAAACTACATATTATGCTTAAAGACCATGTGCCTTATTGAACTGATTATGGGATGAAAGAGACAAGACCATTGGCAGTTACAGGTGGGATGTTGGCGCGCCAGGTCAGTTGGGTGTAGTAAACACCCTACTCCCCACCACCAACCCACTGCAGCAATGCATGCCCTTATGCGGTTCGAGACAGCCTTTGGATCCTCTCCTGAGGCACGTTCGTCCACAGTTGTTGCAGCTGTCCCTCCAGATCCCGCAGGTTGGTACTGGGACGAAGTCCGCTTCCATAATCCATAGACACACGTGCTTGTGTGGACATGCATTATCTTGTTGGAACACTGTTCCGAGGTACTGCCATAACGGATAGGACGTGCGGACGCAGAATGTCCGTGACGTATCGCTGTGCCGTCAAAGTCTGCCGAAGTACTATTAGAGGTGACCAGAACGCATATCCTATGGCTCCCAACACCATGAAGCCAGGGATTACGCCTGTGTGTCTTTCCACAATATAGGCAGGATCTGCCCTCTGCCCTGGAAGCCGCCACATCCGCACACGATGGTCATCGGAGGTTATGGAGAAACGCAACTCATCACTAAACATGATGCAACGGAAATCGTCTTCTGTCCATGCCTTCCGGGCAAGGCACCACTCCAAACGCTGGCGTTGGTGTTCTGGTGTTACTGGCAACCGGCGCATGGGCAGATGGGCAATGCGGCGGATGTGAGTCGTCAAGACACTGTGCGGGAATTCACAGGATGTTGTAGAGTCTTCAGTACATGTTCGTGGATGGCGGGTGCCGAAGATATGGAATCCCGCAATGCTGGGCGCACCATGCGACGGTCCACCCTCGGGGTGGTGTTTTTGGCCGACCCGAACCTCCACGACGTGACTGGGTGCCCTCATGTACCCATCGAGTCCAACATCGGGCCACTGTGACAACTTAATGTCCCACATGCCTGACAATTGCACGATACGACCAACCAGCCTAATGCAGTCCCATAATGCGGCCTCTGTCAAATGTTATCAATTGGTGGATAGGCTCTAAGGCGTCTGCGAAGCATCGCGGGTGCTTCGTACTGTACGTAGTCCTCTCTGCACGTCTTGCTTAACTGTCCGACTCACAGCAGTTGACTGGTAACAACTTATCAACAACAGGACGGTGCCATCACGAATGCACTCTGGTGGGCGTTCTACACATTACATATCCTCGTAAATCTACTCATTACTCAAACATCAATGATAAGCATGTATACCGAAATGGGATAATCTTGGATCACTCCCTCTGGGTGCTCGACATTTTTTTTTAATTTTTTTTTTTACAGGAAGTGTAATATTGAGATATTTTATTGCAGGTAGAAGACTATTTCAATTGTAATAGCCGATGTCTCATCTTTCCAACTATTGTTTCTTCACAGCAGTTACAGGTTGTAACCGTACAACAGGGTTACAGATTCCATTCAGTATTTATTATTATTATTATTATTATTATTATTATTATTATTATTATTATTATTATTATTATTATTAACCCGATTCATTAGATTTTATATATTCTGTTTCTCATCATTTAGACTGTAATAATTAGGTATCACGTATATTATTGTATTTAATCATAGGGTAAGTGAAATTAAGTTGTAATTATTCTGTATTGTATTAAGTGAGATTTGTTGGTTTCATATTGTCATGCTGTGGCTTGTAACTCTGGCTAGATGAGCTGGCATAGTATTTTGCAATCGAGGCTATGTTTAACTGTGCAAGTAGATTTTCCGGTGACGCATTCAGCTTAGTCATTCTCAAGCCGCTTGGGTACGCTTAGACAACACTTGACTGATGACATCAGTGCGTGGGCACGTGATTGCGACCAAGTGTCAGTATTCGCCAGCTACTGTATGTTGAAGTGGAAGGGATGGACAGTGAGTAGGGAGATGAGTCGTCATCGCGAGGTTATATAAGTCGAGGCGACGGTGGTGAGAGGTATTCTGTTCATATTCAGTTCATAGTATTCAGATCATATCGTTCAGATCATATTGTGCAGATCATATGAAACAGTCAGAGGTATCAAATGGAAGAAGTGGTCTTAGTGTGATGGTCAGAGCTAAGAGTTGTGTTTGAAGAAGTAATAATCGAGGAGGTCTACAAGTGGTGGTTGTATCCGAGCAGAGATGGGTACTATGCTGATAAAGAAACATCATCTTCTTGTGAGGATGGACTTCACAAGATGTTTCAATAATATTTTCCAATTACTTATAATATATTGAGTGGACGTAATTACATTGGAGCTCCCTACACGCGTACATGGTATGTAGGCCAACTCCTTGTTATATAAGAAGATAACAGCAGACGGCTCCCGACTTCAGCTCAGAGGTTTTCCCAAGAATTTCAAGTTCAACAGCGGTATAGGCAGACATCAGGTAATTAAAGCATCAGACATGTTATGCATTCATAACATGAAGAAGAATGTAATCAGCGGCGATATCACCTCTCACTTCAAGTTCATGCCAATAGTTTTTTTTTTTTTTTTTTTGTTTAGATTAAATTTTCCTTTTATTAGTACCGCAAATCTCACGATATATTTCTTTTGTTAAATTAAAAGACGTCAATGATTGTTCATTGTGACGTAAATTATAGTCATAAACTCAGTTTTATTTTATTATAATAAGTGATTCCAGTTCCATGTACAATCCTCAATTGTGGAAATGCAACAGTAATTTAATATTTTCCTGATCCATATCCCTGTATATTGCCAGATATGTGAGTT
Source organism: Anabrus simplex (assembly GCF_040414725.1). Taxonomy (NCBI): domain Eukaryota; kingdom Metazoa; phylum Arthropoda; class Insecta; order Orthoptera; family Tettigoniidae; genus Anabrus; species Anabrus simplex. The sequence goes on from NC_090265.1 coordinate 1,501,820,762, forward strand.
TATCACCTCACGCCTTGAGATAATTGATATAAGAGGTATGCTCTACCGAATTTTGTTGTTTTTCTTAAAAAAGCAACTGGCGCTCAAACAAATGTTATTTATATTGTGTGGAAGATATGAAGGTATAAGAGTAGTGGTTGGAGTAGTCACAACGTGTCGCCAGCAACGTGGGACTCGAAAGGTTCAGAAAAAGTGTTTCTGAATGGCAATATACATGGATCAGTTTTTTTAATGAGTACGCACATGTTAAATTCACCGAGTAATGTTAGGAAAGTCATTTTGTTGAAGTTTGTATTTAAGGGGTAATGTCAGAGGAAGTGCAAGGGGAAATAGCTTTGAGATCGCGAAAAATTAGTAGGAAACCGAAGATGGACAAGGATAGCAATATGCAGTCAGGTGATGAGGCTGAGGTTATTGTGTCCAAGGAAATCCAAGGTGGTAACATAAATAGGAAGTTGGTGACTAAGGTGGGACCTGCTGAAAGTCAGAAAATAGTAGAAACTGAGGAAAACGCTGTCACGCAAGATCAAAGTAAAGGGGTGATTGACCTGGGTTTATTTAATTTGCTGATGTCCAAAATGACTGAGCATAATAATGCTATGAGTGAGAAAATTGAAACGGTCATTAGTGAGAAAATTGAATCTCAGAATAATATCATTAGTGAGAAAATTGAAGCTCAGGGTATTAGTATTAATAAGAAGATGGATGATGTTAGTAATAAGATAGATCATAAGGTGTTAGAAATAAGTAAGCAAATTAATAATTTAGAAAGTAAGGTAAATAGGGAGTGTAGTGACATCAGAGCTGAGATGGAATTGGGTCGGAGCAATCTCCATACGGAAATAGAGCAAATTAGTGAGACATGCATCAAACAGATTGATGAATTAGGCGCCAAGATCGAGTCTAATAAAAGAGAAATCAATGAGTTAGTAGAAGAAAGGTTTGAAAAGATAACCAATACAGTGGGGCAAGAAACTAGGAAATGTATTAGTAGGGTAGAACATGTGGAAAGAAAACTTGGAGAAGTAGGTGATCTAGAGAGTGAAAAAAAATCATTATCACAGAAGGTGAGGGAATCGGAAGAAAAATTACAGGAGAAATTAAGAAAAATTCAAGAAAAGTCTGAGGAAACATTGGAAGAAAAATTTCTGAGTTGCCAGAGAGTACTCCAGAAAGAAGTGCGTGATAGTAGAAATGTACGTGAAATAATTGTAAATAATGGTTTAATCACTAGAGATCATGATTTACCTAAGTTTTCTGGGAAAGAATTTAACCCGATGGAAATTTGCTGTTCAATTAAGAGACAATATTATTAGCTGGGAAACTGTATTGGAGATCTTATGTAATGCTTTCGTAGGAGAAACTAAGTCTTGGTTTCAAGTATATAGAAGCTCGATGTCTAATCTAACTGAATTTAAAGAAAAATTCATAGCTAAATTTTGGAGTGAAGGTGTTCAGAGTAGAGAGAGAGAGAGAGAGTAATGTTTGGCAGGTATAATTCTAACGAGGGTGTTAGAATGACTGAATACTTTTTGGCTCATGTTTTGGTGTGGAGAAATTTAGAATGTATAGGACCTGAGGCTGATATAGTTAGACTTATGGCTAAGCACTATCCCGATAGAATAAGAGAAGCTGTTTGTATGCAAAGAGTGGAGACTATTAAGGAAATGGAGATTTTGTTGGAAAGTTTTGATGCTTTAGGTAGTAGCTTGAATAATAGTAGGACACTAAATAGGAATGTAGAAGGAAGGGGTAACCAATGTAATGATCAGGACAGGACTATGAATAATCGTAACTACAGAAGAGAATATCAGGAGAGACCTAATAATAATTTCCACAGGGAGAGAAATTATCAAAATAGTTCGGAAAATTTCAGGACTGGGAGGCGTGATTATGGTAGTCAACCAGAAGCTGCGAGGCGGGAGAATACAGGCCATAATAATAATAATAATGAAGCTAGAGGAAATAGGCAACAGGGGAGGCCGACTGAGGTGTGTAACCAACAAGTCGTAACCGAACCAAGTACTTTAAACGCGCAACGGACTGTATAAACAGGTCACTGAGACAGTCCGTAAATGGTGAGTTCACGTATAAGGTAGATAAGTATGTTAATGTCGATCAGCCTATAGTTGTAAGTGAACATGATTGTGACCTAAGTAGCAATAATTCAAATGTTTTAAGTGACGACTTAATCGTAGAAAATAAATTTTATAAGTGTAATTTAAATTTAGATATAGGGCAAGATTTGTTAAGTGATCTTATATTATGTAATGAGGATAATTTAAGTAGTGTTACTGTTACACCTACGATTGAACTGCTGATATGGGGCAGAAAAGTTAAGATTTTGTTGGACTCTGGTAGTGAGAAGTCATGTGTAAATTCCAAGCTGTATGAGGAAGTTTTGAGAGAGAAGTATGAGGTAGCGGAAATTCCAGTGAGGAATACGTTCATCGTAACAGCTGTTGGCAACAAGTCTCAAAGAGTGAATAAACGAATAGCTGTCCCCATTATCATAAGTGAAGAATGTATTTTCCAACCATGCTTAGTTGTGCCTAATTTAGTTTATGCCGTTATTTTAGGTACTGACTGGTTAACGTGTCACAAGGCTAAATTAAATTTTGATCTGTGTAATGTCAATCTTATTTGGGGAAAGAGTAGCAGGGAAGTCAGTTTACCATATGATGTTTTGTCAGAAATTAGTGCGAATAAAGTGTGTTCTAGTATAGAAGGGCCTTGTGAAATTCCTAATATTAGGAAGAATATTGATGTCTGCCATGTGTCTATACAGAGAGATTCTAGAGATGAATTGTATGAGACAGTGGAGAAATGTAATTTAGCGGAAAGTCAGAAGGACGATTTGTGTGAAGTATTGATATCACATAGTGATGTTTTTAGCGATCGGCCTGGTAGAACACATCTTTACGAACACAAATTTAATGTTCTTGATAACTCAACTTTTGTAGGACCGAAATATCCCATTCCGTTAAAATACGCTAGCGCTGTTGAAGAGCAGATTGACATTATGCTAGATTATAATATAATTGAACCATCATGTAGTCCTAATTTAAATCCACTTGTTATTATACCTAAGAAGGATAACACGGTAAGATTGTGCATGATAACTTTTGTAGGATTTTATTGGATGAATTTGAGCTTGGTGACAAGGTTTTACTCAGAGTGCCACTCCCGTCATCAGCAGAACCTGGTCAATTTTCTAAGTTTTTCTTGTTATATCAGGGATACTTCACCGTAGTGAAACGGATTGGGAAATGTGCTTATTCATTAGAAGACAAGGAAGGAAATATCGTAGGCACATACAATATAAGAAATCTTAAGAAATATATCATGTGAGTTTGTTGATTAATTCTCATTACTATGTTAATTCACCATATTTTATGAAGCTGGCATTGCGAACAGGACTTCAGTGAAATTAGCGTGTGTTGTGATAATAAGTGAAGCACGGCAGTGCAATAAACTCCAGTGCTTGGAGACAGTGTATATAACGATATGTCTTCGGGAATTACTTTTGAACACTCAATGAACGTTTGAAACGACAGAAGTGAGAAAGAAATGTAATCTATATGTAAATAATACTGTATAATCAAAGTGAAAATGATAATTGATCAATGTTTTAGATGTGTAACAACGAACATCCAGATGAATGATACTATGTACCCAATTTGTAAAGGGCATTTTTATACATGTATCTATGGTGTACTCGATTTCAGGTGATTATGTATATATTTCATGAATCAATCGATTCAATTAATCGATTATTTCATGAGGGAGGCGTTCTGTAACCGTACAACAGGGTTACAGATTCCATTCAGTATTATTATTATTATTATTATTATTATTATTATTATTATTATTATTAACCCGATTCATTAGATTTTATATATTCTGTTTCTCATCATTTAGACTGTAATAATTAGGTATCACGTATATTATTGTATTTAATCATAGGGTAAGTGAAATTAAGTTGTAATTATTCTGTATTGTATTAAGTGAGATTTGTTGGTTTCATATTGTCATGCTGTGGCTTGTAACTCTGGCTAGATGAGCTGGCATAGTATTTTGCAATCGAGGCTATGTTTAACTGTGCAAGTAGATTTTCCGGTGACGCATTCAGCTTAGTCATTCTCAAGCCGCTTAGGTACGCTTAGACAACACTTGACTGATGACATCAGTGCGTGGGCACGTGATTGCGACCAAGTGTCAGTATTCGCCAGCTACTGTATGTTGAAGTGGAAGGGATGGACAGTGAGTAGGGAGATGAGTCGTCATCGCGAGGTTATATAAGTCGAGGCGACGGTGGTGAGAGGTATTCTGTTCATATTCAGTTCATAGTATTCAGATCATATCGTTCAGATCATATTGTGCAGATCATATGAAACAGTCAGAGGTATCAAATGGAAGAAGTGGTCTTAGTGTGATGGTCAGAGCTAAGAGTTGTGTTTGAAGAAGTAATAATCGAGGAGGTCTACAAGTGGTGGTTGTATCCGAGCAGAGATGGGTACTATGCTGATAAAGAAACATCATCTTCTTGTGAGGATGGACTTCACAAGATGTTTCAATAATATTTTCCAATTACTTATAATATATTGAGTGGACGTAATTACATTGGAGCTCCCTACACGCGTACATGGTATGTAGGCCAACTCCTTGTTATATAAGAAGATAACAGCAGACGGCTCCCGACTTCAGCTCAGAGGTTTTCCCAAGAATTTCAAGTTCAACAGCGGTATAGGCAGACATCAGGTAATTAAAGCATCAGACATGTTATGCATTCATAACATGAAGAAGAATGTAATCAGCGGCGATATCACCTCTCACTTCAAGTTCATGCCAATAGTTTTTTTTTTTTTTTTGTTTAGATTAAATTTTCCTTTTATTAGTACCGCAAATCTCACGATATATTTCTTTTGTTAAATTAAAAGACGTCAATGATTGTTCATTGTGACGTAAATTATAGTCATAAACTCAGTTTTATTTTATTATAATAAGTGATTCCAGTTCCATGTACAATCCTCAATTGTGGAAATGCAACAGTAATTTAATATTTTCCTGATCCATATCCCTGTATATTGCCAGATATGTGAGTTTATCACCTCACGCCTTGAGATAATTGATATAAGAGGTATGCTCTACCGAATTTTGTTGTTTTTCTTAAAAAAGCAACTGGCGCTCAAACAAATGTTATTTATATTGTGTGGAAGATATGAAGGTATAAGAGTAGTGGTTGGAGTAGTCTCAAGGTATGAGTTATCGGTAGATACGTTTAAAACTTGCTTGCATATATTTTGATTATAGTATTACTAGTGTTTGTTATCGATGTTCAATATCTTCATCTCTTTCTTCAGCTCCTTTTACTTGTCCAGTTTGATTGTCGAGCATCCTGAAATCATACCCCCTTACATGGTTGTTAATCTACAGCGTGTAACAAAAAATCCGTCCAGAGTCAACTGGGGGTGGGGTTGGGGGAAAAACAGAGTGTGAGAGAAAGTTATACTGAAAACATGATGGGTGCGCAGGAAGTGTATTTGCTACAATATTGTACAACTGTCAATGTCCTGTTATTGTCAAGAAAAAAGTTATTGTTTTTATGTTTTGCTTTAAATCGCAAGCATGGCGAGTGTTTGTAAACACATACGTACTCACTTACACGGGTGACGATCAAACAAGTATGGCATTGGTGTCTGTGTCTATGCCACACATGCCAAACATTTATACAACCAGTTTGTAAGCTAGATGTGGTTCATTCTACTACTCTGACATTCGTCCGGGTGTGTTGTGTTTGTCACAACAGGTAGCTTGCACCTGCGACTGGAGAAGCAAGCCACTGTACTGAGGCCTGCAGTCTTACCTATTGTATTACCTCACAAAAAGTATTGTGTTATAAAGCGTACCATCACAGTATCCACAGTGTGTCCCAAAAATAGAAATGATTTTCACGTACGCTTCGCAAATATCCTTCCCTACTTTCCCGTATAATCGCGGAATAACATTTCCTTTCACCTTGCAATGTAGTTTTGCAGCCGAACTCCATAGTCGTTCTACTTGATCTCAGTTCGATTGACTGTGTAAGTGAACGGAGTGTTGAATCTAATCAAAAGACAAAGACAAAGACACCTCCGTACAGGCAATGAAGGCCCTTGCAGGAGTGGAAGGTAAAGGCTTCCACCATTGTTAACCGCGGCACGTGATGGGGTAGAGTGGTTAGCTCTACGCCCGCCCGCCTTTGCCCCCCAGGAATTAACCTGGTACTCATTTTTGGTGTAGGCTGAATGAACCTCAGGGCCATATGCACCTCCGAAAGGGGAAATCTCGTTTCTTAAATTTTACGACTTCCTGACGGGGATTCGAACCCACGTCCTTCCAGGCGAACCGAGCACGCCTTTACCGCCTCGGCCAGGCAGCCCCTATCTAATCAAATGCATAAGTAAAATACAAGTTAAAATGCAATCTTCGATGTTCCTTGACACTTCATGAATACTAGACTCCGAAAAAGTGGGTGCCGTAATATAAATCTGTTTTAAGACGTCGTAGGATCTTCTTTGGAGGTATTTGGGCCGCCTAACCGGTCTATAACAATATTATGATATTTGCCTCATTTGAATCTGGATGAAAATTGCGAGTTAGAAAGTTGGTTCCCATCTTCATTTCTAATTATCCTGATCACGGCGTGTTATCATTGGACGTCATTTTTTGCACACCACGTCTGCGTAAATTTTAGAGATTCGAATCCCAACACTGACAACTCCATTACATGAATCTCAGCACTAATAAGAGCTTTATCTCAACGGCATTGCTTCAATTCCTTAAACGTGATGTTCAGGGCTCACCAATTCCAGTTACCGGGCGAGTTGGCCGTGCGCGTAGAGGCGCGCGGCTGTGAGCTTGCATCCGGGAGATCGTGGGTTCGAGCCCCACTGTCGGCAGCCCTGAAGATGTTTTTCCGTGGTTTCCCATTTTCACACCAGGCAAATGCTGGGGCTGTACCTTAATTAAGGCCACGGCCGCTTCCTTCCAACTCCTAGGCCTTTCCCATCCCATCGTCGCCATAAGACCTATCTGTGTCGGTGCGACGTAAAGCAACTGGCAGAAAAAAAAAGAAAACCAATTCCAGTTCTAGACCCAGATAACTCGTAAGTTACAATTGCACGATCCTGAAGTGGAATAATCAGGAAATCTAATATTATAAGACGAGAATTCATTCGGAACATTTATTTAAATCATGATTTATCTTTCAATCAACATGTATTTTACACACACACATTGGATTTTAGCAACTTGATCGTTTTTCGTGATATCTCTTAGACTGCATTAAACGTGTCCCTGCGAGCAGCAGGGTAAACTCTTGGTACAGTAATGAGCTTACACTTTGACAACGAACTTTAAGTGTTTCAATTAATGGAGACCGTATGATGATAATCACCAGCATGTTTCGCATTATATGACATTACTTGACAAACATCCATGAAATGAAGTAAAAGTGAAGTCATCAAGACGACATGGTCTGCATTCTGAACGCGTTACGTGCTCCTTGGAAGAAAGCCGGATCGGATGGTTCAAACGATTGCAGTGATAGCCGTAAATGTGTGACAGACATGTACAACTGGCCTTCTTACCACACGGATATCCTACTCTGTCAACGTCTTGGATAAGTACTGTTTATTACTGATACAGCTAGACGATATGAAACTACGTCGTGAGTAAATACTCAATGATTTTCTGAACCAAGTTCCATTGACTAAATCTCGCGTTGTAGTATCCAACATTTGGAAGATCTTGTTGTATTCTTCTTCTTAATCTTTTCCCCATTTTCTTGCGGTTGTTACTTGTGTGTATTAAGCTCAGTTTTACGACTAGATGCCCTTCTTCATACCAACCCTGCGTGGAGGGATACATTCACTCGCGTATTTCGGTGATGGTTGATAGACCAGTGTCTAGAGTGTAGAGACGTGTAATGTGTTGAACATAAACACACAGTCCCCGAGCTACAGGAATTAAGCATACGCAGTCAAAATACTAGAACAAGCCGGTAATCGAACGGGACCCTCTGAGTCGAAGGCCATTCGGATGAACGTGTTGTGATTCTTTAATTGCCCAAATTGGAAAATCAATAAAAGTCTTAATACTGGTTATGAATGTTTTGTGGCACATTTAACCGGACGTTCCTACACAATATGCAAACAGAGGAATTCTACAATGGACGAACATCATCTCTTGATATGTCAAACATTGGACTGTATCTGTCAACAGTAGAACAACCTGCGGAATTTGTATTGGGATGACAGAAGATTGACTGAATAAATCCAAAATCTGCCATTAGAAAACAATAACTCAACAACGACGATGCGAGCAACAACAACAATCAGTTGTATGTTTCTTGAGGGTCCGGAGTTCTATTCAGGAGGTGTTAATCCTGAGACAGGACTCACCCAGTCTCGCGAGAAAGTGGACCCGGACAAGAAATACAAGAAAGATGACAGTGACGCTCGTTGCGTCTCAATATGTGCAAGTCTTCTCACTAGGCAACAATCGATTTCACAGACCAGGGTCATTATTGCGCTGTATATTCCACGGATTTGGTCTTTCTAAAATGATGATAAATACTTTGGGGTCAGAATTACAGCGATTACCAACCAGGAGATCAAAGTTTAACTTACCCTCATTCTTCACTCCTTTCAATGTGTGTTAAAATTATGGATGTTCAATTAATTCGTTTATTATAAATCTATATATTAAAACAGTTTATTTATTTATTTTTTTTTTTGCTATGGGCTTTACGTCGCACCGACACAGATAGGTCTTATGGCGACGATGGGATAGGAAAGGCCTAGGAGTTGGAAGGAAGCGGCCGTGGCCTTAATTAAGGTACAGCCCCAGCATTTGCCTGGTGTGAAAATGGGAAACCACGGAAAACCATTTTCAGGGCTGCCGATAGTGGGATTCGAACCTACTATCTCCCGGATGCAAGCTCACAGCCGCGCGCCTCTACGCGCACGGCCAACTCGCCCGGTAAAACAGTTTATTAAAAACAGTTTTGGCAAATACGTCCGTCCGTTAGGCGAAGGCTTACCCTGTCCCGCAATATATTTTGTACTTAGTAGGTTGCAATTTTTTTTTTTTTTTTTTTTTTGCAAGTAGCTTTACGTCGCACCGACACAGATAGGTCTTATGGCGACGATGGGACAGGAAAGAGCTAGGAATGGGAAGGAAGCGGCCCCTGGCCTTAATTAAGGTACAGCCCCAGCATTTGCCTGGTATGAAAATGGGAAACCAGGGAAAACCATCTTCAGGGCTGCCGACAGTGGGGTTCGAACCCACTATCTCCCGAATACTGCATACTGACCGCACTGCAGCTATCCAGCTCGGTAGTGGGTTGCTAAGCGACTACTTTCATTAATATTCTGATATATCTGATTTTCAACCATTTTTACTTTTTTTTTCAATTTGTTTTACGTCGCACCGACACAGATAGGTCTTATGTCGACGATGGGATAGTAAAGGCCTAGGAGTGGAAGGAAAGCGGCCGTGGCCTTATTAAGGGACAGCCCCAGCATTTGCCTGGCGTGAAAATGGGAAACCACGGAAAAACCACCTTCAGGGCTGCCGACAGTGAGGCTCGAACACTCTATCTACCCGATGCAAGTTCACAGCTGCGCGCCCCTAACCGCACGGCCAACTCGCCTGGTAATTTTCATCTTTAGTAATGTCATTGCATGCAGCCATGTTTGATTACTGCCTGTCAAGACAGACAGTATACACTTCCTCTGATCACGAAAGAATACTAGATGCTAGATAATATTTGATTCTCTACCTTTCCTAGCTTCCAAATATATGCAACAGATGGCAGAGCGTGCCGTTCGTCGTTAGAAAGTTCAACCGCGAAGAAACACATTCTAAAGAAATATTAGTAACTTATCATTCGAGATGCAGTTCTTATTCACATTCATTCATTACTGACCGTGTTAACTGGTGGGAACTTACATGCTGCTGAGGGAAAAAGTCTACGTACAAACAGACCTCATCATGACATGACACTTATCGAAGGATAACCTAGCTACCCTAGAAAGAGTGAAAGCGTCGGTAGATGCAGAGTGGGTTGTTGTCCCATAAGCTCTGTACTCGGACAGGCCAACCGAACAGAGGAAAGGTAGCCATGGCTCTACCGTGGCTATACGCCTCTGCATTCGGGAGACGGGCCTGGGGCACAGTGCTGCACTTCTCGCCTGGCCCCACTCGTCGGCTGTCCTGAGAATGGTTTCCCGTGGTTTTCCACTCTCCTGCACTAAGGCGAATGCCGGGACATTTCGTTGTGTAGGCCACGGCCGCCCACCCCCTCACATCTCCTTCACCGTAACAAATCTCCCGGCCTGAGAGACGGCGTCACCGTCTAAGAGGCCCGCCTCCCCCTTCAGGGGAGGAATGAAAACGTTTAGTAGTAGTAGTAGAGTGAAAGCCATGCATTTTAAAGAAGTTGTCTCGCCTGGCAAAAAACGCTCCTTCGAGACTAACCTATGAGCTCACAAGGCAGCCGTTCTATACAGAAGAACTGTGATTAAAAATGCCATTGCCTTCCACGACACAATACCAAGCTTTAAATCAAAAAGCGAATATATAGATTTATATAGAATATATAGATAACATGTTACCAAACGGATGGTATGATGACATCAGAGTGGGTGAATTCTGACTACGAATTCTTATTAAGTGTTCATAAAATCATTGAAAAGAGCAGGTAAAACAATATGACTACGAGTTATCTGACCTATTTATAATGGATGCTGCAGAACAGCACAGGTCCTCTAGTATCTCGTGAAAATCTGTTTTGTTAATTCAGTAGGCTACAGGCATTATTTGTGAATTATCTAAGGTGCATGTTTGCTCCAACCAGCCTATTAAAAGCTTACCGCGCTCGGCTCATCACATAATGTCTTATCGCTCTGTTACAGTCTTCTTCGTCGCTAGAAAGTTCAACCGTGAAGAAACACTTTCTAAATAAATATTAGTAACTTATCATTAGGGCTGCAGTTCTTATTAACATTCATTCATTACTGACCGTGTTAACTGGTGGGAATCTCTACCATTCAGAGCTCCTGCTGTATATTTTCTCCACTATTATCAGTAAAACTAGCCGATGTGCCCGTGCTTCGCTACGGAATTCTACGTTGTATACATAATTCTAGGTTAGGTAGTGTACATGTTGTAGCATACCTCTTAACGTTACCCTAGAAACGCGATGAGGAAATCACCAAAAGTATTTTCTTATGTGAAGATGGGTTAGGGAATTTTCATTGTAATGGTAGGCCCTCTTGCCTACCATCGGTCACAATCAAGATGGGGAGTTTTCATTATTATGGCACCCATTCACTCTCCACCTGCCTTTTTACATCCTCAGAAAGGCTGTCTCAGTGGTTTTCCCAACTGAAATCAACATAGATCAGTACAATGCCGCCAGTAGGAATGTCAGGATTAAAAGCAATGCTATCAGATGAAATACTCGATCAAATCAATAACCACACATTTTTTCACTTTTAACGAACAGTACTACGCTGCCGATCTAACGGTCCAAAGTTCCAGAGCTGGAATGACCAAGCCGCAGACAGCCGTGAGCTGTGAACACTCTTTAAGCTTTCTGGGGAGAGAGAGGGCAGGAGGGGAGTGAAGGCGGGGGGAGGGGGCGAATAGTGTAGAGTCCCAGGGCAAAAGCTATGCCCTCTTACTCATCTTTTTAATAGGATAACCCGAGGAGTCAGAAATCTCAATTCACTACACTAGCGGCGGAAACAATCTATCTGACTTGGAGGCAAATTTTTCCTCCAAGCCAGAGGAGAAACCCCCTCTTCACTGCTAATTTTGATTAAAACGAATGCAGAATTTAATAAAAGTGAAGAGGAAGAAGCTTTTCTTACGAAACGGCTCTTTTCAGGGTTGAATTTTCAGTTTTTTAGTGAATTCTGGTGCTATAATTTGGAATAGGCCTAAATTGTTATTCTAGACCAGGTCATACTACTACTACTAATACTACTAAGTAAGCCTCTGCCTTAAGTGTGCACACGGCTCATTCAAAACAGCGTGTCAGAGTAGGGATCGAATAGCTTGAATACTGTGATGAACCAATGTGTTACGTACCAGCAGTATAAGAAAATGCATGAACCAGAGGAATGCCATGCTAAAGAAGAATGTTATTTAACTCCCCACCTACTTCCCGCTAATATTCAGGCAGGTTGTTATACTCGGTACGCAGCACTAATACCACCATCTGCCCCTAATAGTACGAAATGAAACGAAATGCAATGACAATTTAAAAGTCCAAAATCATCCACTGACCAGAATACATAACGTGATGACGAAGAATGAATGGAGGGATATCAATTTAGAACAATCCGTGGATCCGACCCGCAATGCCCCACATTCCCAGAAACTAGCGTTAAACAATAGTATTACTGACCAAGGGACTGATTCTAAAGCACAGTACTGAATGGATGATTCTTTTAGTCTAAAGGGGTCCAAAATCCAGGTCATCGGCCCCTCATAATGATACTTATCGCTAGGAAAGCGGAATCATGGTATTTGTCATGTTGCGGTACTAATCAAAAGTAGCGTAGACTCACGATATTCTGCACATTATGGTACTCTCACAGGTAATGAAATGCGCACATATAACAAAGACCTATGGTGTTCTCACATTGCGGCGCCATTTACAGGCAACGCAAACCTATGGTGTTCCTCACATAGGTATATTAACCACAGGGACTCGTACTATCCCGTGGTGCTCCTCACATAGTGGGTACTGATCATAAGCAAGGCAGACCCACGGTGTCGCTCATATAGTGATACTAATCACAGGTACTCTAAAAGCCACGCGGATTCACACACTGTCGCTACTATTCACAAACCTATTGTGTACCTAACGTAGTGGTACTACGCGCAAGTAAAAGCTACCCATGGTGTTCCCTGCGCGATGGTACTAATAATTACAAGTATTCTCATGGTTCTAATTCAATCATCCCTTGGTCGCACCTTTCAGTCGCCTCTTGCGGCAGGCAGGGGATACCGTGGACGTATTCTTCGTGGACTTCTTTTAACAGGATTCGGGCTAATAATGGAATTTGTGTTCAATCCCTTTACAAATGGGTCAAAATTACATATCTCTTCAGTGCGACTGTGGTATTCAGCACATTGTGTTGGAATGCAAGGCAGGAGCATATGAAAAGGACTTGTCCGATTTTCTCTTGAGAACACGTGCAGCCCTAGAGTAGATCAATGCATTACAGTAGATGTGAAACTGTAAGTCCTCCTTGACATTTGACAATGCAATATATTTGTAGATGTTTTCTCCGTACGATGAATGGATTTCAAATGGTTCATTATACGAAAATTTCGGCCCCGTGGTGTAAGGGTAGCGTGCTTGCCTCTTACCTGGAGGCCCCAGGTTCGATTCCCGGCCAGGTCTGAGAATTTTATCTGGACCTGAGGGCTGGTTCGAGGTCCACTCAGCCTACGTGATTAGAATTGAGGAGCTATCTGACGGTGAGACAGTGGCCCCGGTCTGGAAAGCCAGGAATAACGACCGAGAGGATTCGTTGTGCTGACCACATAACACCTCGTAATCTGCAGGCCTTCGGGCTGAGCAGCGGTCGCTTGATAGGCCAAGGCCCTTCAAAGGCTATAGTGCCATGGCGTTTATTATACGAAAATGTCCACCGTTTGGTAACGTCCATATATAGCAGTCGTTCATTTACCTAAAATGCCCTTATCCAAAAATGTCCAGAATTAAAATACCCTCATTGTTATAAGGTCATTTTAACTGAAATACCTTTCAACTGTGTAATTTTTAAAAAAAATATTACGTGTGATCACCATAGGATTAAACAAATAACTGAAATGTCTGTGATAAAAAATTATCCTTCTTATTTGTATTGATTGTATTGTATTTCCCCCAACACGGGGGGAATGAAAATACAGGATAAATGTCGATTTGTTTAAATATAATAAACTTTGACGTGTTTATGTTAATATTAATGTTATCGGAAACGCCATGGTGCTGGAATTAAGTCCCGCAGGAGTTATTTTATGTGCCTGTAGATCTACCGACACGAGGCACGTATTTGAGCACCTTCAAATACCACCGGACTTAGCCAGGATCGAACCTGCCAAGTTGGGTTCTGAGCTACTCAGCGCAGCGTGTTTATGTTGATACAAATATAATTTTTATTCATCTTTTTGTAAAATGCCCTCTTGTGGTTTACTATGTAATTTCTTATAGTAAGTAGGTTGCACTTAGACAACGCGGAATGCCGTTTGCATCTTCATAATTTTGGTAATTTTCGTTCTTTTCTTATAATGGACCCTTTTGTAAGTAGAATATTGTTGTATGGTGGACGACAGAGTAGTAGGACTTTCCATTTTTTGGACGAATTGAACCAAGGACCTTAAACGATGAACTATTTAGTATATGGACATTTTTGTTAAGAAATGTTGTACGTGTGGACATTTTTGATGGACATTATAGCTTTACGACGAAAATTGAACTTAATTAATTAATTAAACAACCTACTATATTAGTTTTTATATCTACTTATTTCTCTTATAAGAGATCTAATACAGCTCATGAGACGGTGTTTACTTCCAAGAATTTAAGGTCCCCTCTTGCCGAAAGGAAGGTTATTTTTCCTCTCCCACTATTCTTTCGTCATTTGTTAACTATTACTTTTGTGTACATCCAAAAATGGCGAGGTAATGATTGTGCCTGCTGCCTGAAGTGAACATGCGAAGGCGGTATGGACTTAAGGTGTTATTTTTGTATGGCACGTGAAGCGGACTAATTGACAGCAGGTACAACAACGCATGTTCTCCGTCATTTACTGTATTACCTCTAGTTAGTGTCTATTGGGCTTCACTTTCCTGAATAGTGCCCGCCCCCTACTGCCCGCCAGACTCTTGCAAGACATTCCTCTACCTTTGTGTTGGCACACTTTGTGTTTGCCACTCTGGCTGCTTGGGTATTCATTATTTGGTCTGTTTCCTTTCACGAATCATGACAGTCAAAATGTATCAGTATCGTACTTTATTGCTCTACTTCTTCATTTTACTGACGAAAGAACAGCTCTCTCTCCGAAACAACATGTTCTTTTTTTGCCAAACAATTCAAATGCTGTATTTCACTGTGGGATGTAAAATAAAATCGATAAAACTACAGATGATTGCTGAGATCAGTACAAATTTGCAGCAGTTCTTTTCATACCCTTAGAAATGGTAAGCAATTTATGATTTTGATCAGTCCAGTATCATATCTCCCTCATGTTCTTCTAGTTCCATCTCCTCACAGAAGGTTGGCGACAATCAGGGAGTAGTGTTTCTTATCTTCAACCGTATCTTGAATAGCTCAGGTGGTAGAGCTGTGGCCTTCCGAGGCCGACTTGGCAGTCTCAGTCCGGTTGTATTTGAAGGTGCTGCTCATATCGCCAGCCTCATGTCGGTATACTTACTGACACATAAAAGAACTCCTGCGGCACAAAATTCCGGCACGGTGTCCGCGAAAACCATACAAATGGTATGTAAAACCAATAACGTTTGTTTTCCATGTCAGAGTTGCTGTATCTTGGATTCTAACCACTGTCGGAGGTTATGAATCCAGGATAATCTTCTCAGCCCAAGTCCAAGCTTCTCTTCTATTTTACCTTGCATGATCGGTTATATCAGGTTATATTGGTCATCTCTGAACATGTGGCTGAAATGGGCTGCGTTTGGGAGTGTTGAGATTTCCCAGAACCACGGAGTAAGCTACCTCCTCGTTAGTGACGTGGTTAACTCACATTATCTTGCACATTCTGCGATGCAACCATCTCAAAAGTCTGTAGCCTATTGATTAACGAAACCTTCAGTATCCATCCTTCGACCCCTTAAAACAGCACCGCAGACACATAAGTTCATACATTGGAACGGAAAAACTGACAGTTTCGTAGTTGAAGATTCACTTTAGGAGTTTCATAAACTTCAGTCAATAGCCTTGTGTACTTTTCGAATTAAAAAAATATTACCTGTCGTGTTGTGGGGTCCATGTAAACAATAGCTCAGAAATGTTTAATTTGAGTGGGAGACGGAAATCTTTAATTTACCGAGCGAATTGGCCGTGCAGCATGAGTCGCTTAGTTTTGAGCTTGTATTCGGGAGATGGTAGATATGAATCCCACCATCCGCAGCCCTGAAGATGGTTTTTCCATGGTTTACCATTTTCATACCAGGCTTTATCTTAATTAAGGCCTTTCCCATTCTTGCAAGGCCATAACCTTTCGGTCTGTTAATGCGACTTTAAGGCCACGGCCGCTTCCTTCCCAGCCCAAGCCCTTTCCCATCCCGTCGTCACCACAAGGACTATCTCCGTGGTAAACCCAAATCCCATGGCACTACAGCCCCGAAGGGCCATGGCCTGCCAAGTGACCGCTGCTCAGCCCGAAGGCCTACAGATTACAAGGTGTCGTTTGGTCAGCACGACGAATCCTCTTGGCCGTTATTCTTGGCTTTCTACACCGGGGTCGCTATCTCACCGTCAGATAGCTCGTCAATTCTGAGTCGACCTCGAACCATCCCTCAGATGCAGGTAAAAATCCCTGACCTGGCCGGTAATCGAACCCGGAGCCTCCTGGTAAGGGGCAGGCACGCTACCCCTACACCGCGGGGCCGGCGATGCTACGTAAAGTCAAATGTAAAAATAAAAGAATAAATCAATGTTCCGATTTACTCAACCAAATGGTGCAGAAAACTTTTTATTATTTTGCTATTTGCTTTAAGTCGCACCGACACAGATAGGTATTATGGCGACGATGGGACAGGAAAGGCCTAGGAATGGGAAGCAGCCGTGGCCTTAATTAAGGTACAGCCCCAGCATTTACCTGGTGTGAAAATGGGAAACCACGGAAAACCATCTTCAGAGCTGCCGACAGTGGCATTCGAACCCACTATCTCCCGGATGCGAGCTCACAGCTGGGCGCCCCTAACCGCACGCCCAACTCGCCCGGTGGGGGCAGAAACTAGAAAACTATTGGGCAACCTATTGCAGAATTTAAATTCATATGTTGGGTAATTACCGAATGGTTTACTACATAATTTTTCACATGCTAAAATGTGAAGTGGACTTTGTCAGCTCTTCACAAGTGCGACTATGTTAATTGTACGTCTCTACAGGGACGCTCGTATGCTTGAAATGTTTCTTCCACTAGATTTATTTTCTTGCCAGCTATTTCCCACTTGTTTAACGTCGCACTGACACATCGAAGGTTTTCGGTGACGGAAGGAGGGGACTAGGATTGGGAAGGTAGCGACCGTGGCCTTAATTAACGTACAACCATCTTCAAGGTTGCTGAAAGTGGGCTTCGAACCCACTATCTCCCGAATCCAGGCTCACAACTGCGACGATTGTAACTGTAATGCCAACTCGCTCGGTCGTGCTGGCTAATCTGTTGACACGAGCTGACATATTCTGGCATCTTCAAATACCCCTGAACTGAGCTCGAATCGAACCAGCAACCTGGGGCTCTACCATCTGAGCAACTCAGCCCGATTTGATAAAACTATATCCTGTACTGCACCAAGAGTCATTTTGCAAGACATATTGGTATATGTGTGTGATAAAAATAAGAATTTCTTAATGCTCTAGGACGAAAATAACATGTGTAACTAAGTAACGGTATGTGGCCTGCGGAGAGGCCTGCAGCAGGTCTTTCGAGTTGAAGCCTATGGGTGACCTGCATATCTATGAGGATGGTGTCTTACTTAGGATGAAATCTAATGTTTAACATGGCACAAACACATAGTCCACGAGCCAGAATATGTAACCAATCAAGGTTAAAATCCCCACCTCAGCCGAGAATCGAATATGGGACCCCTTGGACCAAAGGTCAGTATGCTAAACAGTTAGCCTAACACGTGTATGACTGAGCTCGTTAGCTGCAGTCGCTTAAGTGCGGCCAGTATCCAGTAATCGGAAGATAGTGGGTTCGAACCGCACTGTCGGCAGCCCTGAAGATGGTTTTCCGTGGTTTCCCATTTTCACACCAGGCAAATGATGGGGCTGTATCTTAATTAAGACCACGGCCATTACCTTCCTATTTCTAGGCCTTTCCTATCTCATCGTCGCCATAAGACCTATCTGTATCAGTGCGACGTAAAGCAAATAGGAAAAAATCACGTGTGTTACTGAAGCGAATTAAGGAATAAACCGTCGTACAGCGTTTGTACTTTCGAGAATGCTATGGTCATCAAGGGTCCGTCAGTCATTTTAAAGTCATTTATCACAGAAAAGATAAATGAAGTATCGGGTTCAAAATTGTGGATAATGAAGTAGACCTTGTAAACAGAGATCATTATTTCTGGCCTAGGTTCATCGCCCGCATAGAAAATCTGGCGAGGACTATAATGTTCAGAGAGGTGTACGGCCCTGGAGGAAACAAGAAGAAACAAGGTTGTTCTTTTCTGTTACTACTCCTGATTACTGGATACTGGCCGCACTTAAGCGACTGCAGCTATCGAGCTCAGTAATGATTAAAGCAACGGGAAACTAGTTGTCTCCTCATTTCCCTAGTAAGCCTCTTCAGTGACTTCTACGGTGTATATGGCAGCTTATGGTGTAGTTGTTCACAAGCCAACCAGACTCCGGATGATGACTCAACATACACACACAATAGACTATATGAATTGAAACCTTGTTTTTGCGGAAGAGAAAGGATCAACAAATTAAGAGAAAGGATACAAAAATTTCCATTCGAATAGGAAGATGGTTAAAGACGTCTAGAATTCTCTCTTAAAAGGTACTAGGTAGAACACCCGTAAAAAACAAATAAAAATATGTCTCCATTTCTTTATGATACAAGACTTGAAAAACGTGTTGCATATAGAAACTGAAGAAGACAACAAAAAGAGAGTGAGCAGTCTTTATGAGTCAGCGCAGCTGGATGATGGACATTTCCCTGGTCAGCTGTATTGACTAATCACCTAGGTACCCTCGCCGTATAGCTAAACGTTTAGGGAATTCATCAACAGGACCAATACATTTTTACGTTGAGTTGTAGACACGGGAGTGAGGTATTGAGTGAAGACCGTCCACACCAAACAAGAGAACGTTCGTTACCTGCACGCCTGCCAACACAACAGACGTATACAAATTATACCATGGCATTTCATCACTAATAGTGACATGCGTAAAAAAGAAAACGGCAATTCTCATTTCCCATAACACTGAAGTATAGGCTAGTTATCCACTTCAAATGACTTATCGAAGAACTACAAACGATGCGAATTCAATAATAATGGGCATATATCTACTTGAACCACGTCTTATATTTCAAAATTTTACATAAGTATATCTGGTACAAAACTGCTAACGTAGAGAGTTTTCTTTTTTGCTTCTACAAACCTCTTAGGCGCATAAATATACGTCATTTTACGATTTTAGTGTATAGATATGTGCGATTTTCAATGGAATAGTAAAGGATGCTGCCTGCTGTCAGTTCTTCATGGATGCAGTACTTTTGCTTCCATCTCTTGGCACAGGCCAGAGCAAAGTCTAGCTTCCACTGAAGTCCCAGTCTCATCCATGGCTGTGACAATATGGAAGCTGCTGGGGTATGGGTGGTGCTGAGTAATGACATTCAGAGCACAATGTTATGAATGTTATGAAATGTTATGAAAGGTATTGCCCATAGGGTTAGTTGTGCTACAATAGCACTGTCTAGCCAAGTGAGGAAAGCAATGGCAAACTACCTCACTCCTCGTATTGCCTAGTACGCCTCATTTTGGTACTACCATTGGTTTTTGTGGTTTTCCTATAACTGCATAGCCTTTGGTGGTGCTATTTGTGGATCCAACCAGCCTCTGGGCTGATGACCTAACAGACAGACAGTAAGGGATGTCCAAATCCATACGCTAGTGCAGTGGTTGTAGGGGGGGAGAACATTTCAATGAACAAGCATACACAGTGACGGCTGGTGCAGAAAATCAGTTGTGTGCTGTAACCCATCCCCCACTCCAAAAATAAAAATATTGAGAAACATATGCGGTATTCAAGAGGCTTTCCACTGAGTTTCCCATATTGAACAAATACACCAACAACCCCAACACATAGACATACATTCCTCATACAAAACTAATTAAGCACGCAATAACACTTGCAATGACAAAACATTCACGAACTAAGAAACACTTGGTGTGAGCGCGCAAAATTGAACTTCTCAATGTTACCAAAATCATAGAGAAAAACCAGCAACGTCGTAATGCAAAATTACATGTTATGTCGTTATAGTGAAATTTATAAACAAGACATTTTGTTATTAAAGGAAATAACAATATCATGTCCTTATTTTGGCGACGAAAAAAGTACAATTTGTATAGTTCATCGATTTGCAAATGTGGCTATGGAATAGGCGGCACCTGGAGGGAACAGTTGATGGCTTCGTCTAAATTATTTTGTTTTCCGTTTGCTTTGAGCGATCCCCTCTTAAACACTACCGCTGAATCAAGAGAGTGCCACTCGCCACGTTCTCATTTCGGTCGAAATGCAGGTGTGACCAGTGCTGGTCGCGGTCGAGCGAGTCGCTGTGAAGTGTCGTCTTGGCTGTTGTTTCGACAGTGCATCGGAGAAGTTGGGCACGCATGCGCGAAAGGCAGAGTTCCTGCTTTCTAGTAAAAATCTTACAAATTCTCGCTGAGCTGTGATCTGCACAGCACCCGGCGAGGAGCGCACGACTATTAATAGTTATCTGGTTGTGGGGGGAGTTGAATGATTTCCTATTCTTTGGCAGACGTCTTTTTCAATGTACTGTATTTGATTGTAGGTAGCATTATTAAAGTAGGTTGTTTTTTTCAATTAGACAATGTGCTGCAGCACTTCAGCACATAAGGTACGGCCGCCCATGCATACACTTTTCAATTCTTGAAAAATAAAACGTCTAAAGATACCACTGTAAGTGACATAGAGCAAGTCTCCCGGATACAAAACTGTGTTCACAGATTGTACTCTTCGCAGCATTAATGATAATGTATTATTCACTAAGTAGTAACAATAATAATGTTATTGATTTTACGTCCCAGTGACTAATTTTACTGTCCTTTGACGCACCGAGGTGCCAGAATTTTGTCCCGCAGATTCTTTTACGTGCCAGAAAATCTACCGACACGAGGCTGGCGTATTTGAGCACCTTCAAATACCATCGGAATGAGCCAGGATTGAAACTGTCAGCTTGTAGTCAGAAGCTCTACCATCTAAGCTACTCAGCCCGGCTCATTAGTTGAAGATATAACATGTTAAAATACCATATGAATGGCGCTTTCATAAAAATATATTCTTCATAGGTAGTTCGTCTGGTAGTATTTCTTAATTGCATCTCTTTCACAGGAAATTCAAGGAAGTATTTTAAGGGCCATTCTATATACTAAAAGGGTTTACTAAAAACAGCTTTGGCAAATCAGTCCGTCCGTTCTAATGCACCTATTTGCTTCATTTTTGTTTTATTATTTCTGGAATTACCTGCCTATGAGTCATGAAACATTGATAGGTCTCCAAGTTCAGCCGACTTTGAGTACCCATAATCATAAAATCAAATTATCAAATGATCACTCCAATAATTGCAGGCGAAGGCTTACCCTAATCCGCAATACATTCTGTACTTAGCAGGTTGCTAAGCGACTAACACTTTCATTAACCCACCATTGGTATCGTTGTTAGGTAGCCCCTAACAAAAACATTCCTTATTAAGAAAAGGTTTTTGGTTTAAGACTCAAACTTTTCAAACTCCAGGTATTCTCAAATGAGTTCATGAGTCACATGTTTTCCTTCGTTACGCGATGATTCACGCACACGTGTCACGTGGAGGAGTGGGGGAAGTGCGTTCTTTCTGGAGTGTTAGACCGCGCCTCGCTAC
Organism: Anabrus simplex; assembly: GCF_040414725.1. NCBI lineage: Eukaryota > Metazoa > Arthropoda > Insecta > Orthoptera > Tettigoniidae > Anabrus > Anabrus simplex. Next base: position 1,501,842,688 of record NC_090265.1, read on the forward strand.
GATACCGGTCGCGTCACAGGCAGTGTTAGGAGCATTCTAGCCTCGATACCTTTGGCGTCACAGTTTTTGCGCATTCCGTGCTGGTGTAATGTTTTAGTAAACAGTATCACAGTCAAATTATAATGGCTAATAGGCCTAGTGAATCTCTTATTTTGAGCTGGATTGAAGAATCTTGCCCTGGAAATCGTAAAGCCACATCTGTTGAGACGTGCTTTAGTCGATGTTCTGTCAATTTGTCTCAGAAATTCCATCAAAAATATCTTTGGACAAGAACTTCCCGTCAGAAATGCGACACCAGCAGCCCCAGGTAAGTATTGCTAACAGTTCTCACTTCTATATTTTTACAAGTATCTAATTGAACACTATGTAAAACTTGTTTATAATCATTACCAAAAAAAAGCTATTGTGTTTACTGTATATATTTTCAGACGTTCCCGGGCGGAAACCAAGATGTGCCTACTCCCACTTCGAAAAAACCGATTTACGTCAGCTCGCTGTCATGCGTGCAAACGCTCAACGTGCAAAAAGCACACTGGACTAACAAAAGTAGTATGCAGTGAATGTTTTTCGCAAGAAGTTGAAAGAAATGAGTGAACAGGATAATGATACAAAATAATGAGGTTTACAAATCATGTTAACATTTGTTTTGTACTGTAATATGTATTTGTAATGCCAAGGATTTTTGTTACTTTTCATAAAATTTAGTAATAGTTATGTAAATTTATATAAATAGTTAACATAAAACCAGTCTGTTAAAACAAAATTATAATTACCTTCTAAAAGAACGAAAACAGTGTACGAGTCGAAATTGTAGTAGCAAGTATTTAGGTAATAAACAATTGTGGATATATACAAATATGTAAGTATATATACTAAATAACCAAATACTAGTATAATTTATTCAAACTGCCGAGAAGAGCTCGTATAAGAACTAAAATCATATACCAAGCCGATGTTAGGGGGCCCCTATACACGCTACCTCTCGCGTAAGTGCGGACAACGATACCGATGGCGGGTTAACATTCTGATTCATGTGATTTCCATCCTTAGTAGTGGCATTGCATGCAACCATGTTTGATTACTACCTGTCAAGCCAGAGAGTATACACTTCCTCTGATCACGGAAGAATACTTTACCCTGCTACTCTTTCATTCTCTAACCTTTCCCAGGTTCCAAATATTTTCAACATATGGCAAAGCGTTACTAATAACTTATATGCTGCTAAGAGAAAAAAATTCTACGTACAAACAGACCCCATCATGACATACGCCTTAGACATCATCTGGGAAATTCGCTACACTAGAAAGGGGCGTCTTTAAAAGTAGGAAAGATCACAATATGAAGATAAAGTTGGAATTCAAGAGAACAAATTGGGGCATATATTCATTTGTAGGAAGGGGAGTTAAGGATCGGAATAATTTACCAAGGGAGATGTTCAATAAATTTCCAATTTCTTTGAAATCATTTAAGAAAAGGCTAGGAAAACAAGAGATAGGGAATCTGCCACCTGGGTGACTGCCCTAAATGCAGATCAGTATTGATTGAAGGCCATATATCTGAAAAAGGCAAAAAACGCTCCTTCGAAAGTGACCTATAAACTCACAAGACAACCGTTCTATATAGAAATACTGCGATTAAAAGTACCATTGCCTTCTACGACACAATACCAAGCTTTACATCAAGAACTGCAGGATAAAGAAGCGAATATATGGATAGTTGTTTTTACCAAACGACGACGTGATGACATATCAATGGATGAATTCTGACTACGGAATGCGGCATACCATAACGCGAGTCTCATTAAATGTTCATTAACCCACTGAAAATGGCAGGCGAAACAATATGACAATATGACTAAGGCAGACATATAAAGCAGAGTTATCTGACCTATTTATAACGAATGCTGCGGAGGCAGCGCTGGACCTCTAGTAGGTATATTAAACATTATAAACTCAATTTTGGCTTTTCCCTCATGGCCATGGATGGTGCGAGACATTAAATAGAAATAATATATAATGTCGAAGCTATTAACTAATCCACAAAATTATTAATCGATGTTTTTTTGTACACATTTGACATCAGAGCGCCTTACATTCCTTCAGAAGTCATCTCCGTCCAGATCATGAATTCCCTTAGAGGGGTGGAATGTAAAAAAACTTCCTGTGGTAGAGAGATTAACTCTACTACCGGCCACCTTTGTGGTACTCATTTTTGGTGTAAGCTGAGGGAACCTCAGAGTCATGTGCACTACCGAAAGTGGAACATTCCTTCAGAAACATAAATTTATGGAGGTGAGCATCATGTACCATTCTGAACTATATAGCAGCATATCTGCCAGTCTTAAGTTTCTGGCAGTACCAGGAATCGAACCAGGTCCTCCAAGGATTGCAGCTGATAAGGCTAACTGTTACGGAGATGGGCACTTCAAGAAGTATTCCATTACCTTACAATTCTGCAAACTTGGTGGTCTAAAAATTCTGAATCTGATGAAGGCTCTTAGGCCCACCTGAATCCACCAAATTTCTGATCATTGTGAAAGCATAATATGTTTCCCAATATAATTATTTCTCAGTATTTATAATAATAAGAATAAGAATAAGAATATGAATAAGAATAAGAATATGAATGTGAATAAGAATAAGAATAAGAAAAAGAATAAGAATAAGAATAAGAATAAGAATGGTTTTTACGTACCACTGACTACTTTTACGGCTTCCGGAGTCTCCGAGCAACGGTATTTTGTCCCACAGGAGTTACTTTACGTGTCACTACTTTTACGTGGCGTACTTGAGCACTGTGGAATACTACCAGCCTGAGCAAGGATCGCATATTTCGACTTCTGAACGAATCTACACCTGAATACTTATCCTCAAATTTTAACTTTCTCTCCGCTATTCATGAGCATAATACCAGATGGACTTCTACCTTTATGATAATCTTTAATCACTCATCTGTGTACAGCCGCTCCTTGCAGGTGACTGAGGCAAGGCTGTGGAACACTCTCCTTGTCAATATACGCAATTGCACTTCAATAGTCTCATTTGAGCAGTCTTGTCGGCATTTCCTCTTAAAAACGTGAACAGATGAAATATTAGATTATTATTATTATTATTATTATTATTATTATTATTATTATTATTATTATTATTATTATTATTATTATTATTATTATTATTATTATGCTTGTTGTTTAAAGGGGCCTAACATCTAGGTCATCGGCCCATAATGGTACGAAATGAGACAAAATGTAATAAACAATTTAAAAGTCAAAAATTCATCCACTGACCAGAATTCAAAACCTGATGATGAAGAATGAGTGGATGAATAAGTACGTAAAATAATCAGCGGATCCAACTCACAATATTGAAAGTTAAAAATAATTTCAAAATCAATCCACTGACTAGAATTCAAAAAGGCTACGATGAACCATGATTACGAACTTGAATCAATCAGGGGAATCGACCCCCAATGCCCCGCCTACCCAGAAACTATTTTAAAACAATATTATATACTGACCAAGGGGCTGCTTCCAAAGCACAATACTGAAGCAGTGATGCTTGTCTAAAGGAGCCCAAAATCCATGTTAAAGGCCCATCATAACGGTACGTATCGCTAGTAAAGTAGAGCCTTGGTGTTTCTCATGTTGCGGTACTAATCACAAGTAACGTACACTCACGGTGCTCCTCAGATTGTGCTACTACTCACAAGTAATGTACGTCGCACAGAAAAGGCAGACCTATGGTGTTTCTCACATAATGGCGTCACTCATAGGATACTCAAATCCATGGTGTTCCACACATAAGTGTACTAATCACGGGCGCCGGTATTCCCAAGGTGTTCCTCACATAGTGGGTACTAATCATAGGCAACGTAAAACCGTAGTGCTCCGCATATATTGTACTAATCACGGGTACTGGAAACCCATAATGAACCACCCACTGTAGTACTACTCGCAAGTAAAAGCAACCCATAGCGTTCCTCGCTTGATGGTACCAATCAAAAAGTAGTTTCATGGTTCTAATTCAATCATCCTCGGTCACCCCGTTTAGTCGCCTCTTACGACAGGCAGGGGATACAGTGAGTGTACTCTTCGTGTGCATCCCTCACCCCCAGGGGATGAATGAATGTTAGAGTGAATGAGAGGAAGTATGATGTAGAGCTATTTTAAGTAATGTAGATAATATTAATCATTAAAAAATAACTATTATAATCTATATACTATATAAAACGCTAATGTGTATTTTTCACAAAACTCAAGCTCATAAACCAGAAGGAGTTAAAAGGTGCGGTCTGCAACAAGCCAAAGGAAATATATTTATTTTATATAATATATGATATAATAAAGAAAGAGTGCGAATTTTGTGACTTTGTGTATATCTAGCGGGTAATCTCAGAAACTGCTGGACCGATTCTAATAATTATTTTCAAATCAATTCGAGGGGGGACGGGGTACATATATAAAAATACTAGGCTAATATAGGTGAAACAACGATTTTGTAGTATTAAGCCGCTTGACGCATAGAACAAAACTCGGTAAGTCATACGGGCCAGAAAACCATGTTTTAAGACCCTAAAACCAACCGTTATGGAGATATTGGCACCATACTACCCCTGTTCTAGGAATCGGATAAAGAAATGAACTGTCGTGACCATGGAAACGTCAGCTCCAAGATTCTACAGCAGCGACATTATGCATGTACTGTACGTTTGGGCATAGCTGCCAACCAAAATTGGTACATATATGACTTACCATCTGAAAAAACATACTGTTGTGTAAGACTCTCATAGGACTCCTTTGGGCAGGGATGGATAGGGGGTGAAGTATGAAAATAACATAAAACGACCTATATTAACGCAGAATCCATAGTTTTGGTGTCGCTGAGGTGAATAGTGACACGTGTATGTATGTATGTATGTATGTATGTATGTATGTATGTATGTATGTATGTATGTATGTATGTATGTATGTATGTATGTTGGGTATTCAGACCGAAGGCTGGTTGGATCTTCAACAGGTTCAACCATTAGCTGTCATAGGTGGCCTAGGTGTCACTAAAGAGGCGTACTGGGGAAATGAGGAGTGAGGTAGTTTCCCGTTGCTTTCCTCACTGAGCCAGCGTTGCTATTGCACATCAATCTGCCAAGCCTACTGAAATACGTGCACCAACCGACCCTATGAGCGACATCTTCACGCCATTCATAGCAGGGACTGGCTGAATGGCATTACTAGCGTCACTCATACCTCAGCCAATTTTATATTGTCAAAGCCAAGTATAAGACTGAGACAGATCAATGAAAGTAACAATTTTATTCTAGCCCATGCCAAAAGACACAGCGCACTGTAAACACTACATCTTGCCAGCAAAGGCCTGAATAGTCACACTCCAGATATAATTGAAGTCAAAGATCGGCCCCATTGACATGGCGGTGAGAAGGGGCGGAAAAGAATATATCCAAAATGATCGAGATTACTGTTGAAAGTATGCATGTTCCAGCATAGCTCTCAACCAAACTTGGTACACATACCAATTAATATCTGGAACACAAAACGACTGTGGGGGCAAGGAACCCATACCACCCAGATATTAATGTCGAATCCATAGTTTTCAAGGTCCTCGAGAGGAACTGTGACAATCTGGATGCCGTTTTAATCATAGTTCAGCCCCAGTCGGAATGTCTAATATGACCAAGATGATGGATGTATGCGTGTATGCTCAAGCATACGTTTTTCATCAAATCGTACCAGTTGTACGACCGAGCTTGGCATGGTCTATCGTATTTGTTTTCAGCATACGGTAACGTAGTGAGTGCTTCAAAACTTAGCCAGGTAGGTTAAGAGGGAAGGACTTTGAGGAGGGGGATATGAAAATCCGTGGTTCGCCTTGTTTTCCGACCTGTGGTTGAGTGTCCGCGAATATTTGACCAATGCTTGGTTCGGTGCGGCTTGATGTTCCTATGGAAATAATGATTCATGTTTGTTTTAACGCATAAGGCATGCATAATACATCGGAGTAGTTAGGATACCAATGATACTACATCATTGTATGCAAAAAAGCTTAATAAGTCAGAAATAAATTTACCCTTGATACGGATGTGGGGAGGCGGATTTCCATATGCGAGAGTTTTCGTACGGGTCCGCTAGTACTATTTTATTCAATTAATTTAGGTCGTTTCTAGATACTTTTTACAGTCTTATTAACTTTCAAATTATGTGACTACGTACTGTATGTTGTCGCTAAGAAGAGAGGGCTGTGAGCCCTAAATTAGCCATATACAAAGGCATAAAATAAAAAATAATAAATACATAAATCTGCTAAGTTGGGCTCAGAAGGCCAGCGCTCTACTGTCCGAGCTACTCAGCCCGGCTTTCAGTGTTTACCATATGACGTAAGTTCACATTAGTAAATCGAGTCATATTTTAAACCACACGGAACAGATCATTGTGTCTGACCGTACAATCTGACCTGTCTAATGTTGTGAGATGGACAGCAGGCAACGGTATGTTGATAAACGGGGTTAAAAGTCAGGTTGTGAGTTTCAGAAATAGGAAAAGTCCTGTGAGTTTTAATTACTGCGTTGATTGGGTGAAAGTTCCTTTTAGGGATCATTGTAAGTACCTAGGTGTTAATATAAGGAAAGATCTCCATTGGGGTAATCACATAAATGGGATTGTAATTAAAGGGTACAGATCTCTGCACATGGTTATGAGGGTGTTTTGGGGTTGTAGTAAGGATGTCAAGGAGAGGGCATATAAGTCTCTGGTAAGACCCCAACTAGAGTATGGTCCAGTGTATGGGACCCTCACCAGGATTACTTGGTTCATGAACTGGAAAAAATCCAAAGAAAAGCAGCTCGATTTTTTCTGGGTGATTTCCAATAAAAGAGTCCGACTCGTTGGCTGAACGGTCAGCGTACTGGCCTTCGGTTCAGAGGGTCCTGGGTTCGATTCCAGGTCGGGGCGGGGATTTTAACCTTAATTGGTTAATTCCAATGGCACGGGGGCTGGGTGTATGTGCTGTCTTCATCATAATTTCATCCTCATCACGACGCGCAGATCGCCTACGGGAGTCTAATCGAAAGACCTGCACCTGGCGAGCCGAACCCGTGTTGGGATATCCCGGCACTAAAAGCCATACGACATTTCATTCATTTCCGATAAAAGAGTAGCGTTACAGAAATGTTGCAAAGTTTGGGCTGGGAAGAATTGGGAGAAAGAAGACGAGCTGCTCGACTAAGTGGTATGTTCCGAGCTGTCAGCGGAGAGATGGCGTGGAATGACATTAGTAGACGAAAAAGTTTTTAAAAGTAGGAAAGATCACAATATGAAGGTAAAGTTGGAATTCAAGAGGACAAAATGGGGTGAATATTCATTTATAGGAAGGGGAGTTAGTGATTGGGATAACTTACCAAGGGAGATGTTCAATAAACTTCCAATTTCTTTGAAAACATTTATGAAAAGGCTAGAAAAACAACAGATAGGGAATCTGCCACCTGGGCGACTGCCCTAAATGCAGATCAGGATTGATTGATTGATTGATTGATTGATTGATTGATTGATTGATTGATTGATTGATTGATTGATTGATTGATTGATTGATTGATTGATTGATTGATTGATTGATTGATTGATTGATTGATTGATTGATTGATTGATTGATTGATTGATTGATTGATTGATTGATTGATTGATCTGTTTAGGGAAATAATTCCTCGTTATAGTTGTGTTTCAGCATTTCACCTAATTACCAAAGGGAAGTCACCTTGAGAGTGGCGACCCCATTGTACTAATAGCCTACATGTGGTTCATTAATTACATCACTGACCTAGTCAATGACTGGAAAACAGGTTGTAGGTTTTCATTTTCACCAAAGACAAGATCAATATCACTCGAATGAGCAGACTAAACTTTATAATAAATAATGTTATTTGCTTCACGTCCCACTAACTAATCTTTTACGGTTTTCGGAGACGCCGAGGTGCCGGAATTTAGTCCTGAGTTCTTTTACGTGCCAGTAAATCTACCGACACGAGGCTGACGTATTTGAGCACCTTCAAATACCACCGGACTGAGCCAGGATCGAACCTGCCAAGTTGGGGTCAGAAGGCCAGCGCCTCAACCGGCGAACCACTCAGCCCGCCGACTTTTATCGCCCTCAAGGCTATCAACAGCTTAAGATATTAAATACATACAACCAGTAAATAATATTATGGCATTAACTATGAGTTTGTCTCCTAATCCACACAGCCGGCACAGTTCCTATCTTCGCCGCTAGATGAGGGCTTCATTTATTCTGTTCCTGATCCGGTGGAATGATTGGGAACAGGCTGTGTATCTTCAACTAATCCACAAAATAATAAATCGACATTTCTCGTACATTTTTCCAGAAGTTCATTCTTTCTTTAACGGCGAAATGAACACAGGTGTGCACTTACATTGTGCACTCATTGCAACAACAAGAAATCTTTGCCAATATGCATACGTTGATAGGATATCGTTTACTTTTTCTAAGACAAAAGTTATATACTTGGTCAGTGTAAGAAAGGTACGTGCTGCTCACCTTCATTGAGGAGCTGCACCATCTCAGGACTTAACCAACATAGAAAATTTCTGAGTACAAGTATTTATCTCTCACAGAATAACGTCATATCACGTTTATAAATTAATAAACAGGGTCAAATTATTTTAACTTTCGATTTGCCTAGTCAGGGCTGTCCTTTCCATACGGTAATCTGTTGATTGTGCTATTTACTTTTGCGATCCATAAAATATTTTCCCAGAAGTTGATTCTTTCATCAACCGAGAATTGACCATAGACGCACGCTTACAGTTTGCACTCAGCGCAATAACAAGAAACCTTGGCTAATATGTATGCATTGCTAATATATCGTTTACCTTTAATATAATCAAGTGTTATACTTTTAAGTAATCAAATAAAATTTAAATTTCGTAGAAAACAAGCAGCCCAAAGTAGGAAAGCAGACAAGCAAGTAGCAGACAAGTGACAATGAAAGAGAAAGATAACGAAATAGAATCAGTCACATTTGACATTTTAACAATCTGAATCGTGGAATTGACGTCATGCGATGTAACATAGTCATTGCTGAATCCAGATGAATTAATGAGATAAGTATACATCTTCTTACACTTCTGCACCAGTAGAGTTAAAGATTTAGTACATTATGCTTACTAGGCATGGACTTCAACGTATGTATCATTCTTTTGTTCCCCTGATAGTAACATATGAAATCTCCACTGTACTACAATATGCACTCGACTGAACAAAGTGTGGTAGTGGGATACCATTTATGATTCAAGGTCAAGACTGAGATAGTTCTACACACTATTCCTTGGATTTTTCCAAATTTTATGACTTACCTGTCAAGTTAGAGTACTATATTTGAATCCATGGACTGTTAATTAGGTTAATGAATATTAACAAGACATTTATTTTTATTTATTTCGTATGGCATGAGGATACATTGTTACAATTTGGTTATTAACAGTTGTTGAGCTCCAAAGATATGATCCTTGAATTAAGATCAGATAAAGATGTGCTGAGAAGTTTATGGATTTATTAAGAACTAATGCCTCAGTTGTGGTTTTCAGAGCTATCCGTGGTGTGTTTATATCTGATGTCCATGTGGTGGTGTTATCTTCTGAATACATTCTGTTACAAGCGATATTAAGTTCATATTTTTACAATATTTTTGTGCCCTAAGTGTCAGACATCTTGTTTTCCTACAATCCATCCATAGTAAATACTAGTCAGAGGGGCAATTTATTGTTCTTTCCTTATTCCTTTTTTTTCTATCACTCTTACTGCCCTAAATGTCGGCCATTTTACACAGCCATGGAAACCACGATGCAGATGGGAACTCTACCCTACATTTTATGCGTTGCCTAGGCCACAGAGCTTAAATTGTTTATTTACATCTTCTGCCCTTACTTAGTCAGCCATCTTTAGAGCGGGGTTTTCGTTGCTACACGTCCGTAGGTTTAACCTCATATTACCCTACACGTGACCCCTGGGTGGTGTTAAGAGAGCAACAACTTTGGCTGCTGGACCCTAAGCTCTTCTTTGTGGATATCCCAGCAATTCAGAGGATTCATTAACTCAACAAGACATGACAGATATTAAGACTGATTTCTTCCAGACGCATGACCTCTACTTCGGAGTATAAAAACAAATGCTATAAAACTACATATGACGTACAGTGGAAAGTGCACGGACCACTTCATGCACTATGACTGTCCTGCTGGAACCGTCACAAAACCCGGAAATGGGTTCTTAAACAAAAACATAAATCACGGTGCAAAATGGTGATAAAATATTAAATGGAGGTAATTAGTGGGCTTGTAGACGTAGAAAAATCACATCCCGTGAGTTTGCGCTGAGTCTTTTGCAGGTACTGCTAAAGCAAATCACTACTGCTCTCGCAAGATGAAAAGAAGGACGACGAAAGAGGGGACAAAAATTATCGATATTACCCCAGACTCCCGAGAAATTAAGATTGGAAAGAGAACATGCTAATTCTGGATTTCAACTTTCATACTATGTTATGCTTTTGGGCACCGCTGATATGGCATAAACGTATATAATTCGAGTAGTAATGGCCATTAGGGACTCAATTTTTTATCTTTGAATTTGTACACGAATACTTTCTAACCGTATGAGATGGTAAATAAATTAAATGAATAAGGAAAGAAAGAAAGAAAGAAAGAAAAAGAATGGTCAAAGATTGCTTGGCAATGACTTCAACCGCAAGTTGTTTTCCGCACAGTAACTTTCGTTGATTTCATTTACATTAGCTACTACGTTGTGCCTGTACTAGAATCTCTCTAATGATAGCATTAGGTGAGACATTTTCCTCAAACATATTTGTCATGTTATGAAGATGGCATTAAGAGTATAATAGGTATACAGTACGTATTAAGGGTTCCTCTATCCGATAGGACTATGTTGGAAATAAGTTCAGGGAGGAATTAAGCTTAAGATAAGAGTTACGGATTCAAAGGTTGGTCTTACCGTGCAGTGGGTTTCTTAGGCCTGCTAGGCATCGTGATGGGGACGTCGTCCGCTAGATGGCAAGTGGGGTGCTGAAAGGCGACTACTGTACTGGTGAGGGGAGCGTCGCCTTGTAGCGCTAGTTGCGCAGCGGAGGAGTCGATTGTTGAAGGAGCCAGAGTTGAAGAGCAATAGTCTTCATCGCTATCACTGTTCATGAATCGCAACATCCCGCGAACCTGAAGAAGATAATTATTAGCAGTGTTAGTACAGAGTGAAACTATATTTTTCCATGTTTTACCTGGGTATAAAATAGATTTATGGCCAGTTATACTACAGTACGTACTATATATTATTAGGCACTGCAATATCCCGTATTTTAATTCAGTGTTAATCTATGAGGCCTGCGATATATAACTTATTAGTTATTACAGAAGTACGTCTCAGTTTTCGGAAAATGGTTAGCTAATTGAACGTATTGCCTCATTTAAATGTACATATCCCCATAAGAATGCTGGCCGCCCGATTAAAACCCTGCATTCCTGTTTGAATATTATTAATAATAATAATAATAATAATAATAATAATAATAATAATAATAATAATAATAATAATAATAATATGGCCTTAGCTTTGATGCCATGTAGGCTGTCTGTGCGTCAATTTAGACGTGGTATTTGACTCTGTCAGATAGCAGAGTAAACCGGATCTATTTTAGGCGACCTATGGCTGAATTTTAATTAATTTTGTCGGGTAAACACCAAATATGTCACCAGAGATTTTTACTTGCGCATCGTATATGGAGTGTCGTATAGGCATTTTTTATTCTTGAAGATTAATTCCATCGGTCCGCGGAGTTCAAAGTCTGGTCTTCTACGACCAAGATTTGTTGGATCTAGAGATCAATGACTGAGACGGTAATGGTACTGGCCTTTCGAGCCCAAGTTGGCGTGTTCAATCCCGGTTCAGTTCGGTGGTATTTGAAGGTGTTAAAGTATACCAGCCTCGCGTTGTCAGATTTATCGGTACGTAAAAAAAATCTCCTGTGGGATAAAATACCGGCACCTTGGCATCTCTGAAAGCCGTAAAAGTAGTTATTGGTTGGAATTCGAATAATAAATTACTTACTGTTTTATTTATTTAAGGCTAATATTTCAGCAGGAGTCCTGTGTGTCATCAATATATTTTTGAATTCGATAAACCTTTACTCTGAAAATGGACACTGTATCCGAATCCTGGCCGAGTCAAGGCATCTTAATCGTAAACTGTTGATTCGTTTGCCTCGGGGACTGGGTATTTTCACCGTTCCCAACATTCCAGCAACACACACTACACTATCCTTCACCAACACGCAGTTTCTCATAAACGACGGACGCCGCCTACTATTGTCGGTAGATCTGTCTTACAAGGGCTACCTCTAGCTAGCAATAGTTACAAGAAGTTATGATTGTGATTATTATTGTACATTTTATGGCTTTTATTGGACACATTCAATGTTATAAAAAGTGGTTTTCAGATTCGTCAGCTTAGTACTTCTTCATTACCTCGGATCTTAAATTTTTTCTTAGTTTGAAATCACCTATCAAATTGTCCATTCGCTGATCATGTTTTGAAGTCTGGTTTGATTGCCTGCAAGTTTATTGATTTCGTAAGTTTTAATTTTTGAAATATTGTTTTGTAATTTGTAGTTTTCTGATATCTTTCTTGATTTCTGTAATCCCTTCTAACATTGCTCTTACTTTTCAATAATGTTTCTATAATTCTCCTAATGATCATGTTTTCAGGTGTCCTGAGTAGATGTCCAAGGAATGAAATTCATTTCTTCTTGATTGTGCTTATTTCTGGTTCCATTATCATTGATCTGGGTGGACTGTTTCATTAGAAGCTAGTCTGTAGTGTCAATTTTCTTGGTATTTCTGCTTATGCACGTTCTGATTTTTCTTTTGATCTTGAGTATTCTGTGTATTTCTGCAGTGTTGGTTGTTTTGACATTGGCTTCACTTACATATGTTATTTCTGGCAGTGCGAATACTTTTTAGTATTTCAATTTTTTGGCTATTGAAGAGGTCTTAATTAATATACATGTTCTCGGTGCCCTGGTCAGTTTGTTGTTTCTATAACACTATGTCGATTTTTCGTTGAGGTTGTATGTTATTATTTCCCCTATATATTTAAATTTGCCACCGATTTTGATTTCCTGCTTTTTAATTGTGATGTTATTTACGAGTGGTGGGTCAGTTCACATGATCTCCGTCTTTTCGAAGGATAATATGAGGCCGATTTCCCTGTAGTGATTTTAACTTATTGTCGAGCTTCCTGAACGTTGTTGGACAGGAAAGCAAGGTCATCAGCGAATTCCAGGGAGTTAAATCTGATGCTATCTTTGAATCTTCCAATCTCAATATTTTTAAAATTATCCTGATACCTTTCTGTCATTATTCACTGGCGGAAAATTGCATCCCAACACTAAGTAGGAATTGTGATAGATAAAAGAAATTCGGGTGACTTGTTTGCACATCTGAAAGATGACGCCTATTCAGGTTTGCGCGCTGATGGATGAATAGTGGCACTAAAAGTGCAACTATGAAGTTGCAAAGTAAGTTTGCTTTAAATACGCACTGTAGCCTACATTTCGTGAGTGTTAGTCATCGTCCGCTCTTGATGGTGTGAGGTAGGTGCGAGTCAAGCATGCCTTTAAGGAGACGAAGAAGGCAATATCAGCAGCCTACTGGGTATGTACGAGGCCATGTAATAGGGCCACGAGAAGGTGAAGGTTCTTTCCGCGATATTGAAGAAAGACTTGGCAGAAATGTTTCCACGGTGCATCTGTGTTGACAACAATGGTCACGGGAGAGCACTGTCTCAAGAAGACCGGGGTCCAGCCGTATACGGGTCACTACGGACAGGAAAGACCGCCGTATTCGCTGCATGGCTGTGATGAATCTTACTGCATATGCAGCAGGCGTTAGAGGTTCAGTTGACACCAGAGTGAGTGATACAGAGAACTGTAACAAATCGATTGCTCGAGGGACAGCTTCAAGCCAGATGTCCTGTAGCGTTCATGCCGCTAACTCCGAATCAGTGCCATCTGCGACTTCAGTGGTGTCAAGCTATACCTCATTGGAAGGCGGAGTGGAGATCTGCTGTGTTCTAAGGTGAGGGCCGTTTCTGTCCTGGTGCCAGTGATGACCGTAGGTTCGTAAAGAGGAGTCCAGGTGAAGCGCTTGGAACCAAACTGTCTGCGGCGTCGACACCCTATACCTACACCAAGAGTAATAGTCTGGGGAACGACTTCCTTTAGTAGCAGGAGCACTTTCGTCGTTATCCAAAGAGCCTTTACAATGAATTTGTACATCAGACTGGTGATTGAACCGGTTGTGCTACAATTCATTCACAGTATTCAAGGGAGTATTTTCCAGCATGATAACGCTCGTCCTCACCGCTGCTGTCACCCAGTGTGCTTTACAGAATATCGACCGGTTGCCTTGGCCGGCTAGATCGCCAGACCTTTCACCCATTGAGCACGTATGGGATATTGTGGGACGACAAATAGAGCGTCATTCAATACCAACATTGCTGATTTGCCTGACCAACTGAAACAGGCATGGAACTCCATCCTACAAAATGACATTCGGCACCTTTACGACACAAAGGATGCACGTTTGCCTGCTTGCATTCAAAATCGTTATTTGATGTACCCCTATGTCACATGTCTTCTTGCGCATACTCGAACCTGTGAACTGGAAATTTTAATCAAATAAATATGTTATCTAGACCATGTAGTGCTTAACATAATTTGTACTTCTTTAAGTGATGTCTTCTTGGTGTTGGGATTTCATTTTCCGCCAGTATATATTCCAGGACATAATTGAATAGCGGAGTGACAGGCAATCTCCCTATTTTAAACCTCCTTTTATGAGAAACGCCTCAGAAATTTCATCTCTGAATTTTACTTTAGATTTTGTATTGGTTACTGTGGGTTCTATCAGTTTTATTAATTTTGGGTGAAGTCTGAAATTTCTTAGTATTTTCAATATTGAAGGCCCATGGATACAGTCATATGCTTTCTTGAAGTCTACAAAGGTTATTGCAAGAGGCTTGTTTTGTTTCCTGTAATATGCCACGACTAATTTTTAAGTGTAGTGTTCTGTGCAGCTTCTCCACGATCTGAAGTCTCCTTGGTATTTACCTACCGCTCTAGTTGTTCTTTAATCCTGCCGTATAGGATTCTGAAGAGAACCTTGTAACTTGCATTCTAAGAGAGATATACCTCTGTAGTTATCTGGATTGCTCTTATCTCATTATTATTATTATTATTATTATTATTATTATTAGTAGTAGTAGTAGTAGTAGTAGTAGTAGTAGTAGTAAATTTGTATTGACTTGTTACGCAACTAACTAGTGGAAAGAGAGCTAGCAAAATAAAACACTGAAATTCTTGGAACTTTAGAAAATGCAGCTGGTAGTTGCGAAAAGGGCAATAGGCTCCTTGTACCTTCGGTCGCCTCTTTATTGCAGAAGATACTCCAGTTTAATTCTAATACTTCACGTACAGGAAGTACAAGGAAAACTGTGTAGTGGTGGTTGGTACTGTGATGTTCTGTGTGCAAATGAAGATGTGTGTTAAGACGAACACAACTCCTTGGCCGAATGGTCAGCGTTGAGGCCTTTGGTTCAGAGGGTCCCGAGTTCGATTCAGGGCCTCCTCGGGGATTTTAAACGCTATTGATTAATTATTCTGGTTCGAGGACTGGGAGTTTGTGATTGTCCCAACACTCTCCTCTTCAAAATCAGACAACACACCACACGACCACCCGCCACAGAAACACGCAATAATGATTACATCCCTCCATAGGGTTGGCGTCAGGTAGGGCATCCGACCGGAGAACAGGGGCAAATTCACACGTGCGACACAGTTCACACCTGCGAAAACACGGCTATGGGAAAATCAGTAGTAGTAGTAGTAGAAGAAGAAGAAGAAGAAGATTAAGACGAACAAAAAAAAAAAAACCAGCCCTCAAGCTAGAGGAATTCGAGTGATAATTGTATGGGAGTATCAGGTTGGAATAGTTTGGGTAGAACACGTATTAGAATCAGCTGGGAACGTAGTAGTCAGCACTTAGTTGCCACATGTTGTTATTATTATTATTATTATTATTATTATTATTATTATTATTATTATTATTATTTCGAATGGGGATACTTGGGACCACACTTATTCAACCGCTGGGCTTTGATTTTTGCCCAGTATTGTCGCATCTTCTCACAGAGTAGCTCCTTCTTTCCTTTGCCCAGGGGTACCATTATTCAGAGGTTTCTACTTGAAACCAGGGAGATTCTTGAGGGTCCGTCTCGCAGCCTGTCTGTTTTGTAAGTCTGTCAGCCCAAGCTCTTTTATATTCTCAGTCTCCGACAGCCAGGCGGTACGGACTTTCTTGTTTAGCCAGAAGGTGAACGGGTGGTAGGTCAGTCTGCTGGGAGACAATCTTGCCACATGAGCATATAAAGCTACCCTTCCTTCCCCAGCAGTGTCAGAGTGTCTCTGTATGTGGGAATAGAGCTCTGAATTGCGACAATTGCGGTATTCTCTATCTTCCAGCACCGGGCCTAGGATTCTTTTGAAAATTCTACACTTTATCACTTCAAGTTTTTCAGTCAAAAGTTTTCTGTTCAGTGGCAGACAGAGATTCGGGGTGGATGACTATTATGTACTGATTAAACTTTAGATTGCGTGACAGGCATCGCTTATTATAGTCAGTTGACAGGCCACTTACAGTTTTTAACTCTCGCAGAGAGGGCTGCTTCCTCCGACAAGTTGGGCTCAATCCAGTCATGGAACTACCCAAATTTCTCCACTTGCTTGATTTTACCCTGTTCTGGTGACATCTTTCTATTAACTTCAGTGATGCTAATAAAGAACTTAGTTTTCTGCACTGACACTTGAAGTCCCGCTTTGGTCACCTCTCTTCTGAGACAACTGGCTTACATTGCCACTATTTTCAGAGATTCGACGATCAGTGCCATGTGGCCTGCACAGGCCATACAAATTGCTGTCAGCTCATCCCTCTTGTCATCCAAGTAAAACGCAATCTGGGTAAATCTGACCAGTTCCTTGCGACATTCTCTCATAATATTTTCAAATTTGTAGTTGAAAAGGAGTAGGGAAAATCCGTTACCAAGATTGGCACCTGTTTTCATCTCGAAGGTTTCCGAGAACTCGCTTTTGAATTATTATTTTCTTTGCTAGGGGCTTTACGTCGCACCGACACAGATAGGTTTTATGGCGACGATGGGATAGGAAGGCCTAGGAGTTGGAAGGAAGCGGCCGTGGCCTTAACTAAGGTACAGCCCCAGCATTTGCCTGGTGTGAAAATGGGAAACCACGGAAAACCATCTTCAGGGCTGCCGATAGTGGGATTCGAACCTACTATCTCCCGGATGCAAGCTCACAGCCGCGCGCCTCTACGCGCACGGCCAACTCGCCCGGTGCTTTTGAATTTAACCTTGGATTGTGTGTCAGGGTTTGTAAAATGAATCTTTGGATTTTATTGTCCAATCCCAGTTTTTGATAAGTTTTTTAAGGTTTTATAAATCCGCAGAGTCGTAGGTCTTCCTAAAATCAGCAAAGGTGACTATTACCTTGTGGTTTCTAATCTTGAAGTAGGCCAGTACTATTTTGAGGCTGAGGATTTTCACAGCACATGATCGGTTTTTCCTGAAGCCTCCATGGTATTCCCTGCCCTTGCCAGCTGGGCTTTAGACAGGAATTGTAAGTTAATGGGAGGAGGTAGATCTCTCGGTAGTTGTACACACTTTATCTCTTTTTTTGAAGGGGGTGGAACAAAGTTGAAGTCCAATTAGATGGCAACTTCGTACAGTTGAGTTCACATATTCTGCTTGCTTGTTTGAATATGATATCGTTTTATCGACCTTACTGAGTATTCATGGAAACAAAAGCATTCCCGCCCTAAAAGAGTATTTGTGAAACATTTGACAGGAACGGTCGTCAACTGAACGTGAAAAAAATAATTCGGTACATTACCGAAAATGACGGTGCGCTACCGAGTTGATTCTTCAATGCTTTCAAGTTTCTTCTCAGTCTGCACTGTAAGTTCATTATCTAGATCTGCCAATGAACAATAAACATTAAATATCAGAGATAGTCCCAAATCACTGAATTACAATAAAGAGAAAGAGACTATTTTATATATTTCAGTTTTGGACATTTTATTTGGTAACTTCGCAGATGGACACCTTTTTCACTTTCGTTGATTTAGTAAAGGTGTGTTAGTTTATCAATTAACAATTACGTTTTTACTTTTTAATAACTAAATAATGTTTATTTCTAGGTATGTGTAATTTAGGTATTGTTGATTCAAAGTCTCTTAGATCGTTTTCACCATTAGTGTTTGATGTTTAGTATAATAATTCTTGTTTTTAACATGTCATAAGTTAGTTGATTGCGAGGTATACTAGAGGGCGATGGTAATGCACAGTGAGATGGTATTCAGTTGGTGGCTAACCTTAAGTTTTACGAAAGTCTGGAGCTCGGCTTACGAGAACTAAACTTTCATTAATCAAGCGGACTAACTCACTGTTACTCAGGAAAGTCGAATTTTATAACTGTCAGGCCGTTTTCGTTTTCCAATGGTGTTTTTTCAACCAGTGCAGCCCACAACGCAATACATGTACATATTATGAAGAAGCAATGTATTTATTTTGAATTAACTGTTAATTATTATTTTGTTTGTTAAATCATTATTTTTTATCTTTAATATTTTTTAAATCGTTAATATATATTTCTTCAGTTCAATACATTTGAGTCAGTACAACTCTTAGCTTTCAATTAAATCAGCTAAGTCTTCCTTCTTCCCCGTCGACCATGTTAACTAGAACCTACAAGCAAATACCACGAACCATTGGCGCCCGCAAGGGGGGGGGGGGCAGTTGCCCCCCTGGAATTCTAAAGATGTTGATGTTCAATTGTTTAATATCATACCAGATTATTTCATAAACTAAAATTACTGACAGTCATCTAGCATATGTTATAACTGGAAGTTTCTGTAAACAATTTAATGTTGCTGACGTTATATTGGTTTTTATATTCAAGAAAATTGTTAATGTCCCCCCCCCCCCTGGAAAAGATCCTGCGGGCGCCCATGCCACCAACTACAAGGGTCCAATACTTCATCTAGAGGTATATTTCGAATACTTTTAGGGAAACATAAAATATTACGATCTAACTATAATTAAAAGACGTTCTTTACCCCACAATCGAAGAGTGGATGGAAGCTTGGTCCTGATTCTGATTCGTCCTCCGGTGAGGGCGGCAATTTCAGCAATGGTACCTCAGCCTCCAAACGCCCCGCAAAACCTTCAAGCTCAGATATTCGACGTTGTAACTCTTCCACTTGACGATCTCGCGCATGGAGTATAGAAAGAGCTTTATGTGCCCTCACTTCGGCGTTTATAGTTCCTCTGAAAATAGAAAAGTGCCGCTTAACACAATGACCGGCTGACATATTCCTCAACTTACAAATACGAGCATACTATACATTCATAACAAACGCTTGAAATAAGAATCAGTTCCTCAAAACTTTTACGCTATTTCCAACTCCTAACTGGAACCACATTTGGAAATATTATCAAGAACCATGCAAACTAAACGTCTCTCCTGCGCTGATATCGTACTGTTTTCCTGAACATAAGAAATGAGGTCATAACCTAGAATAATAAGCAGCCCAGTCTACTAACTACTCTTGGTTGTATATCTATACGTCGTATATCAGACAGGACTTCCAGTATCTATACACTTTTGAAATAATATAAATAAATTAAATAAATAAATAAATAAATAAATAAATAAATAAATAAATAAATAAATAAATAAATAAATAAATACTGATTTTAAGGAACCGTCGACAGAAAGAAAGAAAGAAAGAAAGAAAGAAAGAAAGAAAGAAATTAAGAACAGGAAATTATCTCAAGGCACCCTCGCCAGTAGTACTTGAACCACCGAGCGAGTGGCGGCGTGGTTTGGTCACGTGGTTGTCAATTTGCTTTTGGAAGATAGTGGGCCCGAGCCCCACTGTCGGCAGCCCTGAAGATGGTTTTCTGTGATTTTCCATTTTCACACTAGGCAAATGCTGGGGCTGGGGCTGTACCTTAATTCAGGCTACGATCACTTCCTTCCAACTATTAGCCCATTCCAGTCCCATCGTCGCCATGAAAACTATCTGGCTTGGTGCAATGTAAAGCAAATTGTAAAAAAAATTGAACCCATTTGGCTCTCGAATCCACGTAGTGACTCCAAACACTTATGATACGAAGAGAGACATATGTAATGTGACCGTTCACCGTCATGCTATGGACATGTTATGAAGTCTGGCTAATTATATATGCCGTTTTCCGCAACATCCTGTGACATATAACGCAGTAGTTAGCATTCTGTATGTCAAACCGGGGTATGATCCGTGACGCGCCAGTCCGGAAGGAGCATTTTCCTACGCTGTAATGAGAAGAGGGCAACGCAGTATTGCTAACCTTGAAACCGCGCTCTCTTTCCGAGCGAGCGAGAAGGGATGATAACGCTACGCACGGAGATGGAGGTTATTGGAGACTGGGCCGAATTAAGGTGTGTTAACTTTTAAAAAATAAATGCCCACTATAAATTCAACACCGCATTCATTAGTACCACTTCACCATAATTTACGAAAAAAGAGGAAGAAGAAGAAGAATACTTCTATATGAAATAATATTTCTAAATTTATAAATCAGGTCCCATTCGAACTAATGTATTTTATGCTGACTGTCAATGCATATAAATACAATACTTTAAATATGGATCAGTAATGACGCCTATCATACAGTAGTACGCAGATCAAAGGCGACTACTGAAATCTGACAACATTTGGAAAAAAGTGGGAGATATTGCATGATGAAACATGACGCATGATTTTCCAAAAGGACGCTTTGGAAATTATGAATAACCTACTGATCGCTTTGGTTTCACATATGTTCAGTAGAAAGTAGGGGTCATAAGGTTTAATTCGATTGTTATCACGTCGTTCAAAGACTCCGATTACGGGACTGGCATTTCCAACAGGGACATAATTTGTCCGGAGGCTATAAGTATGACCTGGACCCAGATACTGTATCTCATTCTCATCCGTGTAGCTGCAGTGGTAACACGTTATCTTGTTGTCGTCTGTGTAGTTGCAGCTCAACATATTAGAAGTGGACCTGGATATCAGTTACTTGGATATCAGTGTACCAAGTGTTGTGCCACTGAAGAAATATATCAATGTGATTTAATATTTTTACGGAATAAGCCGTGTGGTACAAGTTAATGTACATAATTGCCGAATAGAAGCCTTAATTTGGCATTTTAACATCACAATCGTGAAGATAGTTAGTTATGACTTATGGTGCAATCACCAACGGAGGGCAAACGCTTCAGGTTATTTGGCGTGGTGAGACAGTCAATTAATATACGACAGTTAATTATCACCGCTCCTGAGTATTTAAGAACGAGTGACATTTTAGCAAAAATTAAATGACTGTTCTTGACAAAATTAATATTCGCATCCTTCAGGGACATTCGTTGTGATAGTCTGTGTGACGGTCAGGGAATGAACAGTGATTTTACAACTTATCACTACTTGCGTTAATCTATTTCAACTTAAGAGTGGATCTTGTTACAAGTAGGCCCCCCTTTGAAAGTGCATAAAACAGTATTTGATAACTCATTCTCCATTTTTCTGTATGTTCGTGAGTGGTCGTCGAACCCAAGACTCGGAGCCTACAAGAGTTGCGCCTGAGTGCCTGCAATCAGCTTTACAAGGATCGTCCCGAAATTCAACTGAGAAAACAACAGTTCGAATCATGGATCGTCGTATGAAGAAGAACCGAGGACTACCAGGAACAAGAATATCCATCATGTTCGTGTAAAGATCTAAGATGTACCCTAGATGACAGCAAGCCTTACTCACCAAGTGTTAAGTACATACTTTTATATACCCTAAACACGAGATATGCACGCCAGTAATAATAATACACTGACTGACAGAGCAAATGCAACACCAAGAAGGAGTGGTTCGAAAGGGATGAAAGTTGGGGAAAACACAGAGACGGCACGGACGAATAATTTATGTTTATTTCAAACCGATATGCAGGTTACACAATGCGCACGGCATCGACTCAGTAGGATGTAGGACCACCGCGAGCGGCGATGCACGCAGAAACACGTCGAGGTACAGAGTCAATAAGAGTGCGGATGGTGTCCTGAGGGATGGTTCTCCATTCTCTGTCAACCATTTGCCACAGTTGGTCGTCCGTACGAGGCTGGGGCAGAGTTTGCAAACGGCGTCCAATGAGATCCCACACGTGTTCGATTGGTGAGAGATCCGGAGAGTACGCTGGCCACGAAAGCATCTGTACACCTCGTAGAGCCTGTTGGGAGATGCGAACAGTGTGTGGGCGGGCATTATCCTGCTGAAACAGAGCATGGGGCAGCCCCTGAAGGTACGGGAGTGCCACCGGCCGCAGCACATGCTGCACGTAGCGGTGGGCATTTAACGTGCCTTGAATACGCACTAGAGGTGACGTGGAATCATACGCAATAGCGCCCCAAACCATGATGCCGCGTTGTCTAGCGGTAGGGCGCTCCACAGTTACTGCCGGATTTGACCTTTCTCCACGCCGGCGCCACACTCGTCTGCGGTGACTATCACTGACAGAACAGAAGCGTGACTCATCGGAGAACACGACGTTCCGCCATTCCCTCATCCAAGTCGCTCTAGCCCGGCACCATGCCAGGCGTGCACGTCTATGCTGTGGAGTCAATGGTAGTCTTCTGAGCGGACGCCGGGAGTGCAGGCCTCCTTCAACCAATCGACGGGAAATTGTTCTGGTCGATATTGGAACAGCCAGGGTGTCTTGCACATGCTGAAGAATGGCGGTTGACGTGGCGTGCGGGGCTGCCACCGCTTGGCGGCGGATGCGCCGATCCTCGCGTGCTGACGTCACTCGGGCTGCGCCTGGACCCCTCGCACGTGCCACATGTCCCTGCGTCAACCATCTTCGCCACAGGCGCTGCACCGTGGACACATCCCTATGGGTATCGGCTGCGATTTGACGAAGCGACCAACCTGCCCTTCTCAGCCCGATCACCATACCCCTCGTAAAGTCGTCTGTCTGCTGGAAATGCCTCCGTTGACGGCGGCCTGGCATTCTTAGCTATACACGTGTCCTGTGGCACACGACAACACGTTCTACAATGACTGTCGGCTGAGAAATCACGGTACGAAGTGGGCCATTCGCCAACGCCGTGTCCCATTTATCGTTCGCTACGTGCGCAGCACAGCGGCGCTTTTCACATCATGAGTATACCTCAGTGACGTCAGTCTACCCTGCAATTGGCATAAAGTTCTGACCACTCCTTCTTGGTGTTGCATTTGCTCTGTCAGTCAGTGTATTTGTAAATATTATAATGTCATAATTAAATATTAAATATGTAGGGAACATTATGCGCGTATGACTGGGAAAGATTTATTATTATTAGTTAGGATCATCAAGCGATTTTTAAGATAATCATTGATATTTAACAAAAATTCATTTGCATGAATTATTATATATACTTCAAAGTTCTTAGCTTATATGAACTATCTTTGGGAAGAACGGCAAGTTAGCTAGATTTATATTTCTTGGATATAAATTATATATAAATTATACGTTTGCGATTCAGGTATTTGTAATCCCGGATAATATTAGATAATCATTGAAGTTGATCCAAACCGAGGTGTAATTAATTTATAATTATATATGAAATTGTGAGAAGAATTAAATAGCCTGAAATAATGGAGTCTTCTCTGTGAATTAAATGAACGGATTGAGATACGATGGCAAGACATGGGAGGGCGAAGCTGTAACATGTTTTGTTGTTGGAGTGATAAGGAAGAATAAATAATTACAGCTGTTGTGAGATATTAAATTGGGCTGAATATATAGCCAGATAACGAGTAATAAGAAATAATGGCTTTCAAGTGAGTGCATACTTGACAATAAGCCGAGATGATATGTAAGAAAAATGAAAGGAAGAGTGACGGACGATTTATGGTATCCGCAACCCAGGACTAGTTACAGCTGTTATTGTGATTGACAGGTATATGCCGGTCGACCGTAGGCCGAGCAAACTTTGCAGTCTCCAGCAAAACGAAGTTAACGGGCCAAGCTCTTTTCATTCACCAAAGTAGTCTCAATCCTATTCTAATTATACGTTGCTAGTAACACGGATAATTTCCGGATTTTGTGAAGGATAGATCCCTTCTCATGTTAATCATTAATTTAGCCTCTGACTGGAGTCTAAAAATTTTTACCTTGGAAGCCGAAGCCTGTTGGTTCGAATGATGCTGGAGCGAAGATTTAACCAGATATTATGGCTTGGTTAAGCCATATCTTCAAGATGTGTTGTGTAAATATATTTGATATTTTTTTATATGTATGTTTCTGTGTGTTTTATTATTTCCCAAAGTATACTATGGTGATGTGTTTGATTCCAGCTTTGACTGATTTTCTTTAAATATATAATATGTTAGGTAAACCCAGGATACGCACATATATGTTCAGCGTGTATGTTCATCGTAAGTGTTCGATGTAAATATACATTTGTCGTGGTCAAATGGATCACATGTTCGATACTCGGCAATGCAATTTCGTGTGTATAACAGATGTGCTTATATTGTGTAAAAATTTTTTTCTCTCTATCCATATCATGACTAGTAAATAAAGGATACCTGGTTCTTACCCAGGAGGCTCGAGTTCGATCCCCGGTACCGGAACCATATTTTATATCCATTTGTGACGAGAGTTTAACAAATAAAGGATACCATTCAGTATCCATTTTTTTTTACAAATAAATAAACTCATATATCAGTGTATGTTGATCGAGTAAATTGGTGTACTTCAAGAATTAATTATGCATGGACAATTTCAAGAAAAGAAGGCATATAATGTATATAATTGTGTCAATTTAATTGTTTCTTTTGCTCACATGTTGAGATAGAATATTATTTGTGTGGTTCACATCAGTATAAATAAAATGTTTAGAATATATACTTGAACAGAGATTCTTCTCATTTAACAAATATTAGCATATTCCTCTCATATTATAGAATAGATAGTGCCTATTTTATTTCTTTATCGAACATTCCATCACCCATATTGCTCTACGAATTCAGCCGGTGATCTTATGAAAGTAGGGAGGATGAGACTTCAAGCCTGGTAAGTGACTTCCGGCGGTTCTCATCCAAATGTTCCATCTGTACATCTGTTTGTGAAATCAGGTTAAATAATATTGCCCTAATTATACCCAGAGTAAGCCTCATTTGTTGCCCAACTAACAGGGCCAGTTTCATTTTGTCGCCTGTTGTGTTCAGAGCTGGTTCATACTTAATTTGGTGCGACGATTAAAGCCCTAACGGTTGCAGTACTGAACCCTTAAATCGTAAATGACCTGCAAGATGTTATGTTTTGCCGGACTCAGTCTGAGATCTTTACTGAGTGTTCCTCTTTTCAGAGATTTTTCTGGTTCTTGGTCACTGCAGGTAAAGTTTCGAGAACAGTAAATATTCTAATTTACTTCGTGAAATCAAACGCTGGTAAAGGGGAAAAATGCAATGCATTTAAAAGAAAGGGGCATTAAAAGGTATAGCTAAACAAGTAAATAAGTCATCGAATAATAATAATAATGATAATAATAATAATAATAATAATAATAATAATAATGTTATTACGGTTTTCGGAGAAGTCATCTAGATTGATGACCGCGATTTCCTAAATTAAAAAGTGTAGTGGTATCAAATCTTATGGTCATGTCATCTTACAGAATTTCTAAGGGGGGAGAGAATAGGAAAACCACCGTTAAATAAAATGTTTCCCGAAAGCAACAGGAAGAAGGACCTGAGAGCTGAAAGGTCAATTTCCATTTACAGCCGTGGATATTTTCATGTGATTCAGGAAGATGTAGCTTCCGAGCCTCGAAATCTAGACCTTCTCTTTAAATGTTGAGTGCTCACTGACTTCCATGTGAGCAGGACCGTTGGGAGTCACCTGATCCCTTACTCGAATCGGATTTATCTCCGAAGTATTTATGTACTGACAATTATAGACCTTACGTTACTTGGGCTGATGGCCAAAATGATCAATCGAATCGACTGGTATTGGATTTAAGATCCCAAAGTTAAGTTCAGTGCATCATCATACTGAAATTAATTTATAAATGCTATGTGCATTTGACAAAAATAAAACTCAAAGAAACGACAAGTTAATTACTGGAAGTGAAGCTTCCATAAGCATGGAAAAGTAACAACTTTCAGGTTAAATGCCCCTAAGTCACTGGGGTTTAACTCTACAACTGACATCTACAAATTTAATCATTAAATTAATGAATGTTACGTTAAATCGTCGCTGTTCGGGTAAAAGGTTATATCTCACAATGCTCTTCCCATCCATTATTTTCCTTAAGACTGGTCACACCTCCTAGCGACATATGGATATTTAGTCCGTCAGAACAATTTTCATTGTGTTCATTTTGCTTTGCTTACTTAGAAAGGAAAATGAACCTTGCAGTACCGCACTCTCGGAATGCATGTTTGTATGACTTATTTACGCACCCTTACAGTATGATGTACTTAAGGTTCATTTTCCTTTACACGTTAGCATACGAAATTGAACACAACGAAAATTTTCAACAAATAATCAGCCAAATTACAATTACTTTACAGAACACTAGTCTTAAGGGAATCACTGACCTTTTTGCATGGAGCTAGAATAATAATAACGTTTGCAAGGAAAAGGTATTACTTAACTTGTAGAGTGAGCAGCTTCACTAGCCAGACGTGTCCCTCATTTCACATATTTATTTATCCATTATGGCAGTTTCTCGTCCAATTTTTGTATTATTTTATGTTACTGTGTTTTGCAAACAGTTTCATTGTGTATTGACAGTTGCATTTCGTCAGAAATGTGATATCTAACAATAAACGAGTTGTAATACCTTTTGTTGTAGCTGTACCGCCAAGGACGATAATACCCGAACAGGACTTGAACATGTTTCATTGGTCAATTTCTGATTGTTCACGCGTAAATAATATTTCGGAGTTGGATTACATCAGAATTCAAACTGATTTTTCGAGTTAGTGACTTTCTATATTGTTACGAAGACAAACTGTGCATAAAGTCTGAAAGAGAAGCTTATGGCTGAACAACAGGTACAATATGCAGTACATATTAGGCTAGATAATTTTGTGTGACTTAAGAACAAGTTTTTCCACATATAGAAACAATCTGTTAAAAGGAGAGATTGACGATTTTAAGGGCGTTCAAATCGAAATTTCAGGGCAATATGGCAACAGGAACGTACACTGTTGATGAGAGGTGTTATTGCGAAGAGATCCAAATCAGCAGCATTTATTCCTCTTTGCATGGAGCAGTGCAAATAAAAATTACGAATTCTGCAAAAAGAAGATATGCAGTATATTCTTTCTTTCTTTTTTCTTTCTTTCTTTCTTTCTTTCTTTCTTCCGTTCTTTCTTTCTTACTTATTTACTTAATCTGTATACCCTCCAGGACTGGTTTTTCCCTCGGACTCAGCCAGGAATCCCACCTCTACCACCTCAAGGGCAGTATCCTGGAGCGTGAGACTTTGGGTCGCGGAGAAACAACTAGGAAGGTGGACTGGAACGGGGTCCACTCAGCCTCGGGAGTTGAACTGAGTATCGGAAGGGGGGGGGGGGGGGGTCGCTTCCCACCTCAGCCATCCTCGAAGTGGTTTTCCGTGGTTTCCCACTTCTCCTCTAGGCAAATGCCGGAATGGTACCTAACTTAAGGACACGGACACTTCCTTCCCTCTTCCTTGTCTATCCCTTCCAATCTTCCCACCCCCTCACACTGTTCAGCATAGCAGGCGAGGTACTGGTCCTCATTCCCAGTTGTATCTCCGACCAAAGGTCTCACGCTACAGGACTCTGCCCTTGAGGTGGTAGAGGTGGGATCCCTCACTGAGTCTGGGGGGAACCAACCCTGGAGGGTATACTGATTAAATAAATAAATAAATAAATAAATAAATAAATAAATAATAAATAAATAAATAAATAAATAAGTAAAAAATAAGTAGCAGTACATAGGAAGGAGACGGATAATATAATAATAATGATAATAATAACAATAATAATAATAATAGCCTAATACGACAACTTGCTTTTTCGTCGCGCCGACACAGGTATGTCTTAAGGCGACGATGGGATGGGAAAGGCCTAGGAGCGGGAAGGAAGCGGCCGTGGCCTTAATTAAGGAACAGCCCCAGCATTTGCCTGGTGTGAAAATGGGAAACCACGGAAAACCATCTTCAGGGCTGCCGATAGTGGGATTCGAACCTACTATCTCACGGATGCAAGCTCACACCTGCGCGCCCCTAACCGCACGGCCAACTCGCCCGATCTAATAACAATAAGAAGAACTCATTCAGTCTAAGTGACTAATGTTCGTACATTAAGAAATGAATATCTTAATTAACGGTGGTGGTGGTGGTGATGGCGAATATTCCTTCATTTCCACGTTATAACTGACTTCGCCCTCTGGATGGACAATTAGATGTAACCTCTAATAACTCTCAACTAGGGGATGTGAAAAAGCGACTACGGGTCCTTTAGCGGAGTCTGTTCGCCTCCATGGCTAACTTGTTAGCGTGCTGGCCTTTGGTCACAGGGGTGCCGGATTCGATTCCCGGCAGGGTCGGGAATTTTAACCTTAATTGGTTAATTTCGCTGGCACGGGGGCTGGGTGTCTGTGTCGTCTTCATCATCATTTCAACCTCATCACGACGCACAGGTCACCTAAGGGCGTCAAATCAAAATACCTTCATCTGGCGAGCCGAATTTGTCCTCGGACACTCCTGGCACTAAAAGCCATGCGCTTTTTATTTTTATTTTTAGCAGTCTGGCTCCTCCCTTTCAGGTTTGTACCGGGCGAGTTGGCCGTGCGCGTAGAGGCGCGCGGCTGTGAGCTTGCATCCGGGAGATAGTAGGTTCGAATCTCACTATCGGCAGCCCTGAAGATGGTTTTCCGTGGTTTCCCATTTTCACACCAGGCAAATGCTGGGGCTGTACCTTAATTAAGGCCACCTACGCTTCCTTCCAACTCCTACGCCTTTCCTATCCCATCGTCGCCATAAGACCTATCTGTGTCGGTGCGACGTAAAGCCCCTAGCAAAAAAAAATCAGGTTTGTTATGTGACTCGTCGTGGTCAACTCTTGTTCTCTTCCGACCCGGACGGTATTAAGTATGTGAGGACTATTAAGTAGGCCCTACCTCATTTTCACGAGCTTCACGGCTCATTCTTTCTTTCCCCGAAATCCTCACTCTTCGAGAGTAGGATTGCATTCAATTGTTTAGTGTTTAGTGTTAAGAGAGGGTGATTGTCAAGTTGTACTTCCACTTAAAACACTCATCACCACCACCTTTCTAACTGATAAAGTACTGGGAAGACAAACTCTTATCTTTACCACAGAAATGCTCTAGCTTCGTGCTTAAAAAATCGATATATGACGTGAAATAAAGAAACCACACCCGTCATATATATCTCATAACGTCATCAGAACGATAGGCCTACGTCAAATGAGTTATTCTAACTTTCCGTACCTTTAATAGAGATCTACTGCGCAATTCTTCAAGTCCTGTGATTACTGTGCATTAAAGAGTTGTCAAGAAAGTGGACAGACGAAATAAATGCTCTTAATAACTTCATATGTAACCGGTTTGTATAGTCTTAAAAAGGTTAAGTCTGTGAAGAACAATCCAGTATCCGAATGTGACAAATATTATGCATCACTAACTTTCTCAGTATCGAGAATGATGTATTATAATAGATTGCCTTGAACTTCTGCATTTTAACAAGACCTTTTACACGCTAAACACGAGTAACGATATACCTGATGGCGCTCATAGAGTAACGGACATAATAATTCGGTGTTTTCCCTGTTCGTGACGTTTGCCCTTCATAACAGATAAAACACTTGCACCTACCATTATTGAAAGGAATAATATAAGGAGTTTCTTTAGGTGTATTTCGTTTTTGCATCTGGGAGATAGTGGGTCCGAACCCCACTGTCGGCAGCCCTGAAGATGCTCTTCCGTAGTTTCCCATTTCCAAACCAGGCAAATGATCCGGTTGTACCTTCTTTCTTTTTACAATTGGCTTTACGTCGCACCGACACAGAGAGGTCTTATAATGACGATGGGATAGGAGAGTTCTAGGAAGCGGCCGTTGCCTTTAATTAAGGTACAGCCGCAGCATTTGCCTGGTGTGAAAATGGGAAACCACGGAAAACCATCTTCAGGGCCAATAGTTGAGTTCGAACGTACTATCTCCAGGATGCAAGCTCAGAGCTGCGCGGCCCTAACCGCACGGCCAACTCACCCGATAAGTACCTTAATAAAGGCCACGGCCGCTTCCTTCCCACTCCTAGCCCCTTCCTATCCCAGCGTCGCCATAAGACCTGTCTGTGTCGGTGCGACGTAAAGCAGCTTGTAAAATATTTGTATCTCTGTTTCATCTACAGCACGGTGGCTGGAGCTACCCTGGCTGTATCCTGGGGGCGAGTTTTCAGGTGTAAATTCCAATCACTTTTATGTTAAAATGTCCCACTAGTTAATGTTACTCTACATGTGAGCTAGTTTTTATACAACATTCCGAAGTATATTTGCTGTTTCCTCAAACTGACATGCCTGGTTTTTTTTTTTGTTTTTATTTTTTTTTTATTTTTTTTTTTTTTTTGTGAACGTACCAAAACTTTGTCTTGAAATTGACGTCTGGTGTAGATCCTTCAGGTTAACGTCCATAGACGTCCATAGGCGACCCCCGATTCCGAGAGGATGATACTCTAATTCTATTATTGAAGACGGCACAAATATCCAGTCCAGTTCAGAATACAAAACAGATATTTCGAATCTATGTCCTGTCAAATAGAAGAAATAGACTCTCAAGAGTGTCAGTTTTCACCTTTCTTCACTATACCACGGATCCAGTAACAATAGTTAGGCCTATTTTAAGAACAAAATAACCAAATTCTCAGTTTCATATAACATAAACTCAGGAGTTTCAAACTTCGAAGACCGATGAAAGGGAAGGACATTTAAAGAAATGAAAGTCTCCTTGCTCTTTGGAAAAGAACAAGCCAATGAAAAGGGAATGGGCAGCCTAGTAATTATTATATACTGCAGTTGCTTGGAGAAGTAAATGTAAAATGAACAGAAAGTAGAAATAATGAGTCCTGCACCTGGGGACCCGTGGTCACCGTACAAAAGTACTAGCTGCGTTTGAAGACCATATATTTTCTGGGCACTTGAAATTTGTGATGGCCATATACGAGCCAGCGCAAATTTTCTTGTAGTTCTATTCGTTTCTCCATTGAAATAATGCCGCATAAGAAATATGTATCTCCCGTAATCCTTTATGACAGATATCGCCAGTCAAGTCAGTTACACATCGTGAAGCTAGATAGGGAATTTGTTTTTACCAATACTTCCTGAAGTGTCAAAAATCGAAGAGGTAATGTCATGTGCCGTCCGTAGGTACCTGTTGCAGATCTTCCGAGTTAACGCCCATAGGCGACCTGCACGTCTGTGAGGATTACACTATACCATGGATTAAATCCTATGTTTAAGGCGACACACATATATACTCTGCGAGACAGATAAATTAACTAATGGAGTTTAATATTCCCGACCTAGTCGGGAATCAAACTCGGACTCTTTGATCATAACACCAGCAAGCTTAACAGTTAGCTGTGGAGCCGGAAACTCTCGAGATAAGAAATCGTACCTCTCTAAAAAATATCAGTCGGATTCGATTCTTATTTGAGCTTGATTGTATACGTCTTCCCCTTTCCTGATTAAATATTTTTAACATAAACCACGTAATTAAAAGTAAACTCGTGTCCACATCCCGAGGTGGTGCAGCTCTTTTCAGGCACACCCTTAATGGAGTTGAGCTACATGTACAATTTTAACAACATACCAGCCTTCCTGCCATTCTTAAATATCTGACAGTACCGGAAATCGAATCCGGGCCTCCGATGACGGCAGCTAATAGCGCTAACCATTACGCTACGGAGGCGGACGCCTCTTAAGTTAAAACCACGAAACTAACTTTATAATATTTTACCAGAACACGAAAATTGCTATTGACCTCATGGCATACTTCTCAAGAAATAATGTACTTGAACAGATTGGAGACGTTTCCTAGTCAGGAAATAATATTTCTGAATAATAATAATAATAATAATAATAATAATAATAATAATAATAATAATAATGTCCGCCTCTGTTGTGTAGTGGTCGGTGTGATTAGCTCCCACCCCTCAGAGCCCCGGGTTCGATTTCCGGCTCTGCCAAAAATTTTGTTAAGTGGTACGGTACCAGGACTCGAACGGGCTCCACTCAGCCTTGAGAGGTCAACTGAGTAGAGGTTTCGAATCCTGCCTCAGCCATCCTCGAAGTGGTTTTTTGTGGTTTCCTATTCCTCCTCCAGACAAATGACGGAATGGTACATAACCTAAAGCCACGGTCACTTCCTTCCCTCTTCCTAGCCAATCCCTTCCAAACTTTCCATCCCCCACAAGGTCCTTGTTCAGCATAGTAGGCGAGATACTAGTCCACCTACCCAGTTGTATCCCCGACCAAATGTCTCATGTTGCAGGACGCTACCCTTGAGGTGGTAGAGATGGAATCCCTCGCTGAGTCCGGGGGAAAAACGAACCCTGGAGGACAAACGGATTAAATTAAATAAAATAAACAATAATATCATCATCATCATCATCATCATCATCATTACCGTAGCATCGCTCTTCCTCCTGTTACTTATAAAATAAGTTACTCTCCAAAGCCTTACTCACTAGATCCGTAGAACAACTTGACTCACAGATAGGTGAATATCAAGCCGGCTCCCGAAAATCCAGAACCTGCGCAGAACAGATCCAGAATCTAAAAATGATTATCGCCGACCTGAAACTCAGAGGCAGACCATTTGTCATCACTTTTGTAGATTTTTAGAAGGCGTATGACACAAGTGACCGCACAATCCTTTTCCAACTCCAAGAATTTGCCTAGGCAACAAGACCCGGCAGATCATCCAAAGTACACTCACTGGTACGTCGTCCGGCTCCATTAGCGTGCTGGCCTTTGGTCACAGGGATGCCGGGTTCGATTCCCGGCAGGGTCGGGAATTTTGACTATCATTGGTTAATTTCGATGGCACGGGAGCTGGGTGTATGTGTCGTCTTCATCATCATGTCATCCTCATCACAACGCGCAGGTCACCTACGAGCGTGAAATCAAAAGACCTGCACCTGGCGAGCCGAATATGTCCTCGGACACTCCCGGCACTAAAAACCATACGCCATTTAATTTACTGGTACGTCTTCCAAAGGGCAGTTCAGATCTGAGATTTCTGAAGACTTTGAAATACAAACAGGAGTTCGGCAAGGAGATGGTCAATTTGGTGCCATATGGTTAACGCGTACGGCTATGAAAATCAAGGAGGGCTAATCGGATGAAAAGTAGAAGAGTTCCTGGCCCTTTCAAAAGGCTTACTTCCAAGCGAACTTGTAGCTGATATCATTTTCGGAGACATGCTACCTCAACTTTTACATGGAATCCGAAATACTGAGGCGTGAAGTTTGATATCAAAAATCCCACCAGCGTTGCTCGACATTCAAACCACAGTGTCTTCTGTGTGAAGCCAGTGCAGGTACCAGTCAGGTGTCGCGTCGCCTAACTTACTACCGTTGGAACTGGAAGAGAACAAGAGATCAGACAGGAATGATGAAAGCGGGAAGCTTGGTTCAAGTAAGTGGGAGGAGCGTTCGTGACATACCCGAAACTGTGTTCCTCTGTGGGGAGGAGGGGTGTCTCTTCTAGTCGCCTCTTACGACAGGCGGGGAATAACATGGATGTATTCCATCATTCCCACCCACAGGGGAGAAGGAGCTGATGATTGAGTAATATTGTTAGTGGCTTTTCATTTCGAGGGCCGTAGTTCGAATCTCCGCCAAAGAATGTAAGATTTTTTGAGTCCATGTTGTTCATATTCCTCTAAAAAAAAAAAAGCAAGTCTCAAGCTATGTTGCGTACAATAGTCGACATGTTAACGATACGCCGACATCGTCTAGGGTCCAGGTTATAAATCAATAGCTTCACTGAAGAAACCCAAACCTAATAAAAGGTTTACTGTACTTTGGATGGGATGTGCTGACATTGAATCTAATTACTTAGAAAGTGTATACATATGCCATAAAACTAATGATGGACA
The DNA here is from genome assembly GCF_040414725.1 of Anabrus simplex. NCBI lineage: Eukaryota > Metazoa > Arthropoda > Insecta > Orthoptera > Tettigoniidae > Anabrus > Anabrus simplex. Next base: position 1,501,877,059 of record NC_090265.1, read on the forward strand.
GTAATGATATTGCAACAGACAAAATGTACCGCTTTCTTTAGTAAAATACTGAGCCTTAAATGAGCTCTCAAGTGATGCAGTGAGGCATTGAAACGTGCTTCTTCAAGCCGTCCTCTCCCTTGTTAGCGAGCCTTATGCTACTTCCATATAAGCCAACTGAAGCGGGGGTTTTCTATAGCACAGTCTATCTTCCTTCGCGTATGAACTGCTAGCTGCTCTTTCATCAAATTGCCAGGAAATAACTACACTTGTAGAAAAGGCAGCAAGCACTTCTCTTTGAAAGTTAGCGAGTCCATTCACAGTAGCCGCAGAAAGGGCGAGGAGAGGATAGAAAACCCAAACTCACCCAAGTTCGGAGGGGATCTGACGGGGTTACTGTGCCAGGGCTTATTGATCGTACGTAGCATCCCCCTCATTGTTCCACACATGTGAGGTACCGTCTAGGGTAAGTTTTTATTAGCTCTCGAAAGGTTTAGGGGAGAAGATGGGAGAGGGGAAGGAACAGAAGGAATGGAGAAAAGAAAGTTTGCTTCGATCAGTATTTAGAATGACTGAGGACCCAAATTTGATTATTTATTTGTTGGTCGGTCGGTCGGTCAGTTTGTTTGTTCGTTCGTTTGTTTGTTTGTTTGTTTGTTTGTTTGTTTGTTTGTTTGTTTGTTTGTTTGTTTGTTTCTTTGGTTGGTTGGTTGGTTGGTTGGTTGGTTGGTTGGTTGGTTGGTTGGTTGGTTGGTTGGTTGGTTGGTTGGTTGGTTGGTTGGTTGGTTGGTTGGTTGGTTGGTTGGTTGGTTGGTTGGTTGGTTGGTTGGCAAGGACGTGAAGTAATAGGTTGGCGGTATTGGTGGAGGTCATAACTCTTCAATCAATCAGTCACTACAATCAATCACTACTGATCTGCATTTAGGGCAGTCGCCCAGTTAGTAGATTCCCTGTTTGTTGTTTTCCTAGCCTTTTGTTAAATGATTGCAAAGAAATAGGAAATTTATTGAACATCTTCCTTGGTAAGTTATTCCAGTCCCTAACTCCCCTTCCTATAAACGAATATTTGCCCCAATTTGGCCTCTTGAATTCCAACCCAAACTTATTCATCTACTGATGTCCTCCCAGGCCATCTCTCCACTGACAGCTCGGAACATACCACTTAGTCCAGCAGCTCGTCTACTTTCTCTCAAGTCTTCCCAGCCCAAATTTTGCAACATTTTTTAACGCTGCTCTTTTGTCGGAAATCGCCCAGAACAAATCGAGCTGCTTTTCTTTGGATTTTTCCCAGTTCCTGAATCAAGTAATCCTGGTGAGGGTCCAACACGATGAGTTGAAGTGCTAATTCGTCAAATGACTATAGCTTGCGTCTCGAACATTGTGTTACTAATAATATTGTATTCCAACTTTCTTACGACTAGTAACGACAAATAGCATCACTAAGTAGATTTTACATGATACCTTATAAAATATATTATATTCCGTGGAACGGGATTAATTTTAAATCTTTTAATATTATGATTAAAAGACCATCATGGTTGTAGAATACGTATAAAGACATAGGAATTTATTGGAAAAGAATAAAATAGAAAATATGAAAACACAGTACAAATGCTAGATCTATGTAAATGTTGTTGCTAGTGGCTTAACGTCGCACTAACACATCAAAGGTTTTCGGCGACTCAAGGATGGGGAAGGGCTCTGGGATTGGGAAGAAAGTGTATGCCTAGTTTGAAAATGGGAAACCACAGAAAACATTTTCAGGGCTGCCGACTGTGGGATTCGCACCCACTATCTCCTGAATGGTAGCTCATAGCTACACGACCCTCACCGTACGGTCAACTCGCTCGGTTCTCAGTAAATCAGAAAGAATTTGCATACGTACATCTTTATTATAGACTGGTTTGCCTTTAAGCGTTCAGTCTGCAAGCCTCTGTGAATTAACTAAATGCCTCCACAATCCGCTAATTGTAACTATTTCTGTGGCCTTGTTAAATTCCATATCTCTTATCCTTAAATAATTAAAAACTGAGTCTAGCTGTTGTGTCTTGTTCTTGTTCTCCCCATACTTCTCTTAGCCTCCTTGACCGAGTCCATTATTCTCCTAGGTAAGCTATCCTTATCCATTCGTCTCGCATGTTTAAGGAGATGAAAATGTAATCCAGAAATTTTCCTCTAGCTGGTTCATATGAGGCCCTTAAAATGATTCCAGTCCGTAATTAAGTTGAATTGAACTGAAATGTACTATATTTATACACACTGTTTTTCTGTCCATTCTAATAAAATTTGAAGTAAAAATCAACGTAATTTAAAACAGTAAATGATATTAATCATTGGTATTTGAGAGCAGCATCTCTTTGATATCCCATGTCCCGGAAATGGTTTAGACTGATCACTTGCTGTGCTGCACCAGTGTTACAACCTCTGTCCTAACGTTATAAGATACATTTTCATGGTACCTTATGGCTTTAGTGTGAATTGGATGGATACGAGAAACATCGCGTTGCCAAATGACACCACTAGGCTGGAAAAGGTTAAGGGGAAATACAACTAGACAACCACCCCTCTTAGGTTTTTTTTTTTTTTTTTTTTTTTTTTGCTACGGGCTTTACGTCGCACCGACACAGAGAGGTCTTATGGCGACGATGGGATCGGAAAGGCCTAGGAGTTGGAAGGAAGCGGCCGTGGCCTTAATTAAGGTACAGCCCCAGCATTTGCCTGGTGTGAAAATGACAAACCACGGAAGACCATTTTCAGGGCTGCCGATAGTGGGATTCGAACCTACTATCTCCCGGATGCAAGCTCACAGCCACGCGCCTCTACGCGCACGGCCAACTCGCCCGGTCCTCTTAGGTTTAATGAAGAGTGAAGGTATAGGCAAAAGAAAGGCACGGGCAATAAGGAGTGTCCCTAGGGATCACAAATCTATTACCCACCAGGGTTAGAAAAGTAAGGAATTGCTCAAAGGAAGTCAGAAAGGAAAAAATTAAACTAAAAGGTTGTCACGGGAAAGTGGAAGCCACGTAGAATCAGCTAATTGCGATGTGATCACTAACTAACGCATCTATGTTGAGATCCCTGATGATTTTTAGTTATTAATTGTCTCTAAGGACAGACGGGTAATACTTCAGACGTATTCCTTGCCCCCAACCTCAGAGGGGGTGTGGCAGCTGTGAATATTCTACGAAGATATTTGAAAAGTGATAGCTTATGCGCCGGTCGCCTACGGGGGTCAAATCAAAAGACCTGCACCCGGCGAGCCGAACATGTCCTAGGACACTTCCGGCACTAAAATCCATTCGCCATTTCATTTCACGGGCCTCTGAAGGCAGATGAGAGTAAGTTCCAATGGCTGAGGAGACGGAAGAAACAACATTCATGCCATGATTACGAGATTATAACAAAGGCTGAGAATGAAGCTAGAGTAAGCATAGAAACTGTGAAGTGGTTGACTCTCTCCGGAATGACACATCGTAGGAAATAATCCGCTCGTGAAAGATGGCATCATTCAGACATAGTACAGGAGTCATAAAAGGATTTAAGGATATAGGAAAACTGAGCAGTTTACCTGCGTCTTATTGGTGATACGTAAATTAAGCAATTATTTCGCAAATGAAATACGTAAATGGAGAAAAATAGATTATTAAATTGGGGTATGTATAGATGAAAAATGAAATGGCGTATGGCTTTTAGTGCCGGGAGTGTCCGAAGACAAGTTCGGCTCGCCAAATGCAGGGCTTTTGATTTGACACCCGTAGGCGACCTGCACGTCGTGATGAGGAGGAAATGACGATGAAGATGACACATACACCCAGCCCACGTGCCAGAGAAATTAATAAATTATGATTAAAATTCCCGACCCTGTCGGGAAGCGAACGCGGGACCCCTGCGACCAAAGACCAGCACGCTAACCATTTATCCATGGAGCCGGACTGCGTTTAGATAGCTATAGCACTCTCCATGCGTTCCTTCTTGTCTTTAAAGTACAATTTATAGACAACACAGAGACAGGCTGTACGCCATGCCTGCCGACAAGGTGAACTTCGTCTTAAGAGTGTTCGAAACCAATATGGAGTTCATACTCAGCGAGAGATATAAGATCCTATTAGTTTATGAGGAGTATAACTATCGGAACAACTATATTTAGAAAGGGAATACATATAGTAGGAGACGAAATGTAAATAATTGCAATGTGAAAATACACACCAAAAGACAGACGGCAGAATGCGAAGAACCGTATTATTGTCCTTCATAAGAAAAGAAAATTAGCACGTGCAAAACGGAGGCCCAAGTTGAGAAAATGGGAAAGCCATTCGAGACTTTTAGGCCAGTGGTACAAAATTTTGACATTGAAAGTAGACTTAACGTGGCCGATATAGCTCTAATCCAGAGGAGGACGGTTTCAGGCGGTGGGACGTGTCGGAACGAAGACCAAGCCTGTCAGTCCGGATGACACCAGGCGGGAGCTGATTAATGTAATGTTGGATAGACAAACGGTGCTGTGAGTACGGCACTGGAGGGGTCAATCAGCTGTAGTGCTCTCGATAGCAATAACGTGCGTGCTCCTGATATTCGTCTCTTTGAAGAATATGTGCAAATTCTGCAAAAAAGAGTTTTACCAGTTTTAGTCCAAGTTTCAAAATGCAGAAACGTCTTGTACTACATTTAAGCTATTTGCGACCACTTATTCAGAGGATGTCAAGAAGGTTCCTAGCAAGTACCAAATGGAACTTAAATTTACCATGTGACTGTGTTGGGGGGGTGGGGGTATACCTTCCCCGGCCAGTTAATAAACTGCATGCCTTCTCTAAGACCATCTATATAAACAAACTTGAACTGGTGCACTACAAGGTACTTTGGTCTTCAACTGTTAGACGTCTCTGCTATCGGTTTAAATGCTCCACCTAATTATTGCATAAAGAAAAATGTATTTTCGATATTAACCTGATTTTTAGGATTTTTTTCAATGAACCGAAGTTGTCAACACTTCAGCTGGTTCCTTCTCGAATGTAATCAACCTATCAGATTTTTGGGTATATCTTCCTTAGCCAGTTAAAACCCAGGGTGGTATAGGAATCCAGCCTATCAGTAAAGAGTTCTGGAAGCTTGCCCTAAAAGTGGTGATTGTGAGTGCGGCGTATCCATAGGGAGGCAGGGGCGCAGCCTGTGTGAGGAAGGCTCAGCGAGTCAAGGTAATGGCAGAATTTTCATAGATATATGATAGCTCTTGTGGATAGTGTGAGGAAAAGGTTTCAACTTCTTTTATTTACTGTACATTTCTAAATTTGGTAGTTTAAATGTAGAATTCCCAGCAAGTCTGAGGACTCTGTTCTATTCCCTGCTGGGAAACATGTAATGTAAGGGAACAAAGAGGGATTACCGTCTGTCGGTTGCCATTCAACTTGGCATGGGGTGACTAAAGTCAAAACCTCCAAATTTCTTTAATCTTGTTTGGCATTAATGTTTCTCATTTAGTCACGCCGGTGTAGTACAGGATTAGCCTAGCTGTATTTTGGGCCATAAGCCCACTTAGGGTTTTAACCATTTCTATAAGGAGGGCAAGTATTTCGCCTCCTAGCCTTTTGTTTATGGCCGGTGCTGTGCAACCTTTTCTTTTTACACGAAGGCCACATAGTATGGGCAATTATGACCCTGTACATTGATTTCTGCGTGTGAAGTTTTTCTGGAGTTAGTTCTCTTTGGGAACAGTGAAGCCTATTACTGTTGAGCAATAGATGAGCTTACATCCGGGGAACTGTGTGTAAATACTTTAATTGAGGACAACCGATAGGTGCAGTAGGCGCTTGGGAATTAAAAGTGCGGGGGCAAAAAAATATAGACAACAAACAGTACCCGTGTTTGTGGAATACAGCGGGGGGTGGGGTGGGGAGGGTATCCATCAAAACTAAAAAAGAAAAGCTACAAAAGGGTAAGGTTTCAGTGACGTATGCTGGGATCAAGACACGGGCTACCACTAGACTTAGGTTAACCCTTTTCGATGGTTGGTTTAGTGAATGTCAAGCCTGAAGCGTTTTGAGCTGCAGCCAATAGCCAACGGAGAAACCTGCTGCGCTTCACAAGCTACTGCACTGGCCTCTGCTACTGTCAATAATCAACACCTGATCAGTGGAGATGGTAGCCTAAGGTTTAGCAAATTGAAGTCCGGCTTTGTGGCTAAAAGGATAGAATGCTTGCCTTTAGTCCGATGGCCGCGGTTCAATTTTCAGAATCAACCCTCTCATACTGTTAATTCCCATGGCTTGTGGGCTGGGTGTTTAGGACGTCTTCGCCATTCATTTTATCCTCATTAGCTCACCACCAAGCATACAAAGATGCCATGCACCATAATAATATACCGGGCGAGATAGCCGTGCGGCTATGGGCACGCAGCTGTGAGCTTGCATCAGGGAGATAGTGGGTTCGAACTCCTCTGTCGGCAGCCCTGAAGATGGTTTTACGTGGTTTCCCATTTTCATACCAGGCAAATGCTGGGGTTGTTCCTTAATTAAGGCCTCAGCCGCTTCCTCCACACTCCTAGGCCTTTCCTATTCCATCGTCGCCATAAGACCTATATGTGTCGTTGAGACGTAAAGCAAATTGCACCGGGCGAGTTGGCCGTGCGCGTAGAGGCGCGCGGCTGTGAGCTTGCATCCGGGAGATAGTAGTTTCGAATCCCACTATCGGCAGCCCTGAAGATGGTTTACCGTGGTTTCCTATTTTCACACCAGGCAAATGCTGGGGCTGTACCTTAATTAAGGCCACGGCCGCTTCCTTCCAACTCCTAGGCCTTTCCTATCCCATCGTCGCCATAAGACCTATCTGTGTCGGTGCGACGTAAAGCCCCTAGCAAAAAAAAAAAGCAAATTGCAAAAAAATATGTATTTACAAAATAATAATAATAAATAATATAATCATAATAATTTTATTATTACTGTACCGGGAGGTACACCTCTACGCCGCGCGTTCAAAATGAGCGCCTAAAAGAACTCCTCTATCTACCAAAGGTGAAACCAATAATACAGCAAGTTAGAACTTCACTCTGAAGATGTCACCACTAAAATCTCATATAATTTTGTTATTGTGAAGTTTCCTGTACTGTGTTAATTTCTACTTGTTTTGTTTGCCATTCATCAAGAAGTTTGAACAGTCTGCCATAGATGTCACTGCTAAAAAAAACTACGATCATGCACCCTGGTGCGAAGTGGAAGAACTTTTGATTTGAAGAAGTTTTGTATTCATAAGTTGTAGTTTTTTTTTTTACTAATTGATATTCCTTTATTTTTGGGTTGGCAATATTTCTCTTTTCTTTCCGCCAGTTTTGAATTTAGCCAATCACGAATTTCTGTAATTAATTTTCAACCTATCACAACCTTCTTCTTCGATTTGGAGTGTAACTTTTCAAAATGACCAATAAAGTGAGAGGGTCTGGCTGGTTTATTCATGAAAGGCCTCGAACTTTCCCCGAGGATTTTCTCGTTTCTTGGCCATTTGATCGTCATCTAACTAAGTATGTGTGTCAAGCAGGAGTCGGGCGGCGCCTGTTTCATCAGGCAGCAGTTCTTCAGCAAGGTAATGGCCAACTAACATCTTACTTTTTTGCTAGCTCCGCAGTTTAACCCGAGGGAAAAGTTCGAAACTATAACTATGTATCCAACTTCTCTAAAATGTAAATCTCCTTTCGGCTGATGTAAAAATTTCTTAAATCTTTAACTGTAAATCGGGGATAGAGAGTGATGTACCCTCTCGAGCTCCCCTTCATGTTGGTTTGAGGTGACTACGTTTATTGCTGTTTTTCGTTCTGTAATGTGGTAAATTACTTTCTTATACGAGTTACCTCCATAGTTTGAAAATAGCCCCTGTTTCATCGGCCAAGTGCCCCTTAGGTTTTAAGAATGCATATGTCGGAGTGCAAGTACTCGCCTCCATTCAATTTGTGTTTCGGGCCATTTACTTAACCTGTTCTTTTCCGCAACGGCCCAATAGGTTGGGTACTAGATGCCTCTGTTTCAAATTTGTGAGTTGTGCCTTGATGGCAAGTGATTGTAATTTTCTGATATCGCCTTGAATAGGTTTGGAAAACTGAGAGCACGACAGTTCTTTTCTAGTGTTGTAAGAGTGCCTCTGGGAGGATTGTTTTGTGAGTTGGGAGCAAGCGCTCCATGTATGGAGGGATTTCGGCCCTTGTGTAAATTTTGTTTTGGTACATTTGAGCTAGGAGCTCAAGGAATTGTAAGACTAGGGGCTTGAAGCCCAAGAGAGTTAAAGTTCTGAAATCTTGGATTTTTTCTATTTTTGTCATTGTTATCTAAGTGAGAATTTGTTAACTTGTTGCTTTTCAAAAATATAATCTTCAATTTCAGTTTTAAATTCTTTCTTGACCTTGTAGTTAGACCCATTCACCCCGGCACCTTCTTTCACCTCTGCGTTCCACGGGTAACCCCGTAACAGTTACTATCGAGGTCATGTGTAATTTCGCTCACTTTACAATACTTGAGTTCTAAAGATGAAGTCCCTGCTGGAAGAGGACTGAGTATATCGAATTGTGTCTCAGTATAAGCTACGTGGTACATATATGGGTTGTCTCTATGCTTCGGTGTCACTAGAAAAGACTGTTAATCTCTGGTGGTGGATCGTTTGTTCAAGGAGAAATACAACGTGAGAAAGAGTTTCGATCCGTCGGAAAGTGAGGAAATCTGGTAAAGCAAGGCTAAAAGCCATAGAAGCGAGAAAATGTAGGCCTTGCAAACTTTATAACGTTAGCGTAACGGGAGGAAAGATGAGAAACAGTAGAAAGCGTAAGGGTGAGCAATTGCATACGCTGCTAGGAAACAGTGATCGTGACGCTACATCTAACGAGTTTTAAGCCCCTTAGTAGAAAAGAGACTTTATCGAATTGAATTCGAGGAAAGAGAAGAGAGCAAAGTCGAGTAAACCATTTACATACTACGGCTCTTTCCACTAAATCTACTAATATGAGTACCTGCCATTTTAAGATTGTTAACTCCCAACCTATTATTATTATTATTATTATTATTATTATTATTAATCAAGATTCAGATTTAACACTATTCTAAGTAACAAAATCAAAATCAACACCAAGTGCATCCTTATATTTATAATCTAGGAGCTAAAATACCAACGGATCCTTTTACAGGATTATAAAATGGAAATTCCTAAATGGAATAATTCTTCAGAGCTATCAAAAATCTAGACACTGTTTTCTAATATCTTGTTCCCTTTACCGACAATTTTCTTTGCTAACAGGTGCCATTGGTAATCGTCTTGCCGTCGTCTTCCCCACACAAGTAATATTACACCCTAATTTTTCTTTTTATGCGTAATTGCGAGCTTCATAAATGACTAATTTTCCCTCTCTCAATGCTCCCCCATCAGAAAAGTGAGAAGGGTTGGAGATTATTTTGTTTCCCCTCCCTACAGCACTGGAAGATGAAGATATTTCCCTGCCAATCTTCTTGCCAACTTCGTGATATAAAACATATTGATGTCTTAAGAAATCAAGCGTAGAAGATGCTTCAATTCGAAATTTTCCCTGGCCCTTTAAAAAGACATTCTGCATAACAACAAGCCTTGCATTGCAATATGTTGTCCTAAGAGATACCGAGCTGTCATACATTTCTCGTCCACACATTCGGAAGTACAGGCTCAGCACCCTTCTAGTACGTCTCCAGTGCATTAATTCACGCTCGACTAGAAGAGTGGGAAGCTTCACCATTCGGTGATATGATCTTCAAACTTTACCGCCGACAGCAGATATTCCGAGTATTTACCCTCCAGATTTTCAATGAACATTCTTGCACATCCTGGATAGTTCTTCGTCTTTCTCGTTTGAGCCTACTGAGGAATACGGGGCTTGTATCTCCTCGCCACTTGGGCCTTTTGTTTTCTCCTCTTCCAGTAATCCTTCATTTTCTGGCTGTGAGCTGGCTTTCTTTCCTCCGTCCACATACATCTGCTGGTCCCTGTATTCTTCATGCTAATAAGTGACATTGGAAAAATTCCCCGCTGGATGGCTTGCCGAAACTCTGGGCGGTCTGGTGTGGACTCATGCGGGATTCCCAGCTGTTCCAGATCCGACATGACCGAAGAGATCCACTCGTTCCTGGATGCCTTTCCCTCTACCTGCCATAGCGAATTGCTATTGGTATGTCTGAAGGGGTTCGTGCCCAAAGAAGACCAGGCGCCTTTTTCTTATACAAGTGACGATGTATTCATGACATTCGTATAGCTCATTGTTGTGTCGAATTCTGCTATTGCCTCCCTCATCTCGTACGGGTCCCAGAATTTTCTCAGGATCTTCCTTTCCTTGAGTCTAGTTTCCTGAGAGGAGCTTTCCTGGTCATTACGAAACACTCAAGAGTCGTAGAGAACAGATGGTTTTACTACTGTATTGTAGTGCCTGAGTTTGAGGTTCTTGGTGAAGTGCTTTGATGCGTACTAGATGATTCTGCAGGAGTGGTAGGCCCTTTCAAACTTGGTCCATCTGGTATCTACGGCTAGGTTCTCACTCTGGTTTTCTGAGATCCACTCTATAATTCGAGATCTACTCTCCTAGGTACATGACCGCCGGGACGTTTCTGATGGCAGTCTTCTAGTGATATTATGGAAGGGGTTTCCTTGATATTGGTCATGAATTCAGTCTTCCTGATGTTGATCCAGGATTATTTATTCCTTTGTCTTAAATACTTGGGCAAATCCTGGTAGTGATAGCGGGTGCATGACTTAAGGAGTAAATGAAGGTATTAATCATCCTCGAGGTCCACCACGGAGCCATAATTCCAGTTTATAGATGATTCTTTGACCCAATCCTCAAAACAATAAACAACTTTACGTAGAACTGAAACTGTGCAGCTCTAGTCCTTGTTTTTGTCCGAAAATGGCAGTGCATTGACCAGCATTTGACCACTTTGGAGAGAAAGTACAAGTGGTAACACTGCGGTACCAACTCCTGCCAAAATACTGCACGAAATCAGACAGTTTCTACTCAGGAGGGACTTCGAGCTTATATGTCATAGTGATCCTATACACTGAAATGTCTTAATTGGAGACAGCACCCAGTATGTTGACCTTGAAGTAGTCTCTGGATAGAACGCTCCGGCTCTTCCCCTAAATGAAATGAAATGGCGTATGGCTTTTAGTGCCGGGAGTGTCCGAGGACAAGTTCAGCTCGCCAGATGCAGGTCTTTTAATCTGACTCCCGTAGGCGACCTGCGCGTCGTGATGAGGATGAAATGATGATGGAGACTATACATACATCCAGCCCCCGTGTCAGTGAAATTAACCAATTATCGTTGAAATTTCCGACTCTATCGAGTAGCTAATAAAGTTTTCTCACATGCCCGGTGGTTGTGGCGGAGATGGTGGTGAAGGTAATTATTGTTATAAGACAAAGTACAACTGAGTAACCGTACTCTCACTTAACACTAAACTGGGGAAAATTAAGAGGTCAGATTCTTCTGAGAATGGGGGTAACGAAAACAGAAAGCAAAAGGCCAACATGGCCATGATGAAGTGGAAAGACTCCCTAGATCTTGCAAATCTAACATCATCGGGGTCGGAATAAAACAATAGCTGACTAAGGTAGGTCGAATAGAATACATAAAAGAGAGGATCCTGGCACAAGAAGTGGAAAGAATTTCAGACAAAGCAAGGGGCCCTGTGGTCACCAAATCATGCCCCAAGATGAAAGCCGCTTGATGGAGAAGGTGATTATTGTTCTAAGATGTACAAGAAGGAAAGTATCCTGTCTTAACACCAATCAGAGGGAGAATGGGAGAGGTCCAACACTTCGAAAAACGAAGGAATCCGCAAAAGATTATTTTCTGCTAGTGTTTTAACGGCGCACTAACACAGCGAAGGATTTTGGGAGACGCAATGAGGGAAAGGGCTAGGACCGAGAATGCAGCGGCCGTGGCCTTAATTATTAAGGTACAGCCCCAGGATTTGCCTGGTGTGAAAATGGGAAACCGCGGAAAACCAATTCCTGGCTGCCGACGGTGGATTCAAATTTCACCATCTCCTGAATGTAAGCTCACAGCTACGTGATCGTAACCGCATGGGAAAAAGAAAGGGAAGAGCCAAAGAGGGCGTCAGAATGAAAGAAAAGTTAGGTCTCGCAAACCTAATGCCTTTGAGGTCGGTAAAGAACAAAAGTTGGCCAAGTGAAGTCAGATAGGAAAGATGAAAGTGAGGAGACAGGCACAATTAAGTGGAAGCAGTGCCAGACTCAACTAGGGGAAACGTGGTCGTCAACCCACTCCCCAAGTAGAAAGACCCTGGAACCCATTTGGTTGCCTCTTACGACAACCAGGGGATACCGAGAATGTATTCTACAGCCCCCAACCACAGGGGAAAGAGCTGCCGAGATTCCTTCTTTCTGCCGACCCTCTTGACAGGCAGGAGATAGAGTGTATTCGATGGCTTCCTTCTAAAACCTCGTCTCTCCCAATGCTCTTCCTATCCATTATTTTCCTAAAGACTTGTCACGCCTCCCAGCCACATATGGTTGGTGGTGGTGATTTTTGTTGTAAGAGGAAATACAACTAGGTAATCATCCTCTCTGAACAACTTAATGGAAAATAAATTTGAAATAAAACAAAATGTATGCAGCTCATCACAACAGTATTCGTTGTGTTCATTTTCCTATGCTAATGTATAAAGAAAAATGAACCTTAAATGCCTTACACTGTAGGAGTTCTTAAATTCGCCATGCAAACAAGTTCCCTAAAATACGGTAGGCCCTAAGGCAAGGTCCATTTTCCTTTATAGCCTACGTTCGCATAGGAAAATGAACACAATGAAAATTATTCTGATGGACTGCATATAAATATATGGCTGGGAGGCGTAACCAGTCTTAGGGAATATAATGGGTAGGAATTGCATTGGGACATACGAGATTTTAGAAGTAAGCCATCAATGTATTCTATCCCACCCTCCAGTCCGCCAACACAGTGAGCCTGACCTACCAATTTCACTCACTTTACAGCGCCTTTCACCCTCAATTATCATATGGATTGCATAATAATAATAATAATAATAATAATAATAATAATAATAATAATAATAATAATAATAATAATAATAATAATAATAATAATAATAATAATAGTATTTGCTTTACATCTCATTAACTTCAATTTTATGGTTTCGGGGACGCCGAGGTGCCGGAATTTTGTCCCACACGAGTTATTTTACGTGGCCATAAATCTACGGACACCACCGGACTAAGCTAGACCGAACCTGCCAAGTTGGGCTCAGAAGGTCACGGAACCGGGCTCCACTGGACATTGTGTGTGAGGTAATAGTCATGATACTCGAATAGGCACCGATGGATGTAGTGTACTGAGAAGACACGTTTCCCTAATATTTGTCTCCTTTATGCGATACGACTATTATTATGGGCTTTGAAACCATCAATCTAAACATCTCCCAATTAATTAAAAAACCAACTTTGTGATTTTAGAAAAATAATAATTCTGAAAAATTAGAGTACGAAATATAACTTGAACAGCACATCAGACCTCGGTAACCGTTTCGTTTGTAAAAAGCCAGCATAAATTCACTTTTATGGACATACTTAATTCTAAAGATCGCTAATGATTATACAGATTTTAAAGACCTAATACACAGCAGTTAGTGTGCGCAGCTGTGAGCTTGCATTCGAGAGATAGTGGGTTCGAACCCTACTATCGGCAGCCCTTAATATGGTTTTCCGTGGTTTCCCATTTTCACACCAGGAAAATGCTGGGGCTGAACCTTAATTAAGGCCACGACGACTTCCTTCCCATTCCTAGCCCTGTCCCATTCCATCGTCGCCATATGACCTATCTGTGTCGGTGCGACGTAAAGCACATTGTAAGAAAAAGATATAGCATAGCGCACATAAGAGAAGGGATCGCAGTCGTCACAGTTGCTATGAACGATATCAGGGACCTTACGAAATTATCCTTTCGAACAGCAGTGGAACTGTTCCAAACCACAATCATAACGGTAATAACTCGAAATCATCAGGCCCTACCTCACATTAAGAAACCTGAAGTACGTTAAAAAGGCAAAATTAGTTTACACGAAGGGAGCATCTGCAATATCTAGAATCTGGCCTTCGGGTTTAGCCTACAAACTATCCAGGAAATTAATGCTGCTAGATGATATGTATCTAAAGCTGTCACTACCATATGCAGAAAACAAAGACAAACACCAAGAGAAGAAAAGAGAAAATTGGCTGAACTACTACTGTGAGGGTGCAAACTATGAAGAAATTCCTTCTCATCAGATTTCCATGTATGGATTTCATTACGAGACATGCCGTAACGAACGATTCCATTATCCATCGAAGCATTGTGTACTCTCTACGTGGCGAGATCTGCAACAGATACCATGTTACCAAGTGTTGTTAACAAGAATCTGAAATGACGAGATTTTACTGTTATCGTATATTATAAAGCCACTGACTGCAGTTAATATGCTATTATTTGTAATAAAGTAGTTTGATTTTCTCCATCGAAAAATCATTCAGCTACTACCTTCCTGTTTTACAAGAGTGTCCTCAACAAATATTAAGAGTTAAAACCATAACTTCTTCACCCTATTAACTAATCTCCCTTGTATAAACAAGCCTCAGTTTTTCTTTCGCTTCCCTTCTAAAAGAAGTAGACAGATTATTTTTTCCCTTGATGAAAGTTGGTAACTTTTTAAAACTTGTGTCACGAATAACGACTTTCCACCCTTCTTAAGACGCTATTCTTTCTCCCCTCTTGCGACAATTACAAGCTCCATTAAGCCACAGTTTTGTCATTATAATTCAATCTCGGGCCGCAATGGCTGTCTTTAATTAAACTGACGGGGCTGTAGCATTAGCGACGGGGTGCAGCCTTATTTGCTTGACTTATGTGTTTTCCGTACTTTGGGACACATTAATTAGAGCTCCTAAAAGCTATATCCGATAATGAACTGTTATAGTTACGTTCTTCGTTTAACGAATAGGCCTATAAGGAGTGTTATCCACGTCCACATTCTTCATAAATCAATGTTTTTATGCCACTCGATGTCAACAATATATGTATGTTCAGTCCATCAGCGATGCTGCTGGTGGGATCCTCAACAGCTCTGCCATCAGCTGTCATAGATGACCTGGGCATCACTGAAGAGGCGTACTGGGGAAATGAGAAGTGAGGTAGTTTCCCGTTGCTTTCCTCACCGAGCCAGAGTTGCTATTACATATCAGTCTGCCAAGCCCACTGAAATGCATACACCAACCGACCCTATGAGCAACATTTTTATACCATTCATAGAAGGGACTGGCTGCATAATGATTGGCATTACTAGCATCGCTCATACCTCAGTCGGTTTCATATTTTCAAAGCCAAGGATAAGACAGAGACAGATCTATGAAAGTAACAAAATTGCTCTAGCCTATACCAGAAGACATAGTGCACTGTAAACACTAGGTCCTGCCAGCAAAGGCATCAACAATATATAGGCCATTGCATTGCTAATAAAGATGTACATTTCGACCCAAGGACGGTTAATGGTAACTGCAGCTAGGTGTATTAACTTCTTGGCATTGGCAATGTTTCCTACAGACATCGGTGTGACCACTACCTGATTCAATGATTGAATATGTTTCTCCAACTGTACAGGCCATGTAGCCGAACAAAATTCGTGTCCTCGTCCCAGGTGTGCCGCGATTTCAAGACACACCGCCAACAGAGGTGAGTTGTATTTGCTACTTTTACCTCATACCAGCCCTCCCGCCATTCTTAAACTTCTCGCAATACCAGAATCGAACTTGGGTCTCCAGTGCTAATAGCGCCAACAGCTACACTACGAAGATGGAAACTGCAGAGTCTTAAAGCAACAATCACCACCACCAGCACTTAAGAACGCTATATTATTTTATGAAATACATATATGTCCAACGCTATACTGTGTGCACGAAGCGCGAGAAAACTAGTTCTGTCATTTCTTTAAAATGGAGGAAACATAATGTTTATCACTATAATATTTATGAAAGATATTTAGATTGATGCTTTCGGGGCCCTAATTGTAGACAAGATAGTAATCTTTTGGGCGTTTGCCTTATCAGAAAACAAGGTGAAATTCTTTACGTTTCGCAGAGAACTTCGCTCCGTGGCTTCAGAAAAAAATTTCGTCTGTTAATGAGCAAGACTTCTCTAATAATGAAGGTTTGAATTTAAGAATGCTTTGTCGTTGGTCTATAGTAAGTGTTTACTTCGCCGCACGCAAATACGATAGAACAAGAAACACCTTAATTGGAGCTCAGAAGGCTAGCGCACAGTGAGCCATCTAGTGACGAACGAATGTACCATTTACTTCAGACCACGGCCGACTGGATCCCTCGCTACGCTCCAGCTAGCTAGAGCGACGCATCAAGTCGGCTGTGTTCAGACCAACGACAAAGCATTCTTAAATTCAAACCTTCATTATTAGAAAAGTCTTGATCAGGAACAGACTAAGAGTTTCTTCTGAAGACACGGAGTGAAGTTCTCTGCGAAACGTAAAGAATTTCACCTTGTTTTATGACGCGGCAAAGGCCCCAAATGCTTACTATCCTGTCTACAATTATAAAAGATGTTTAGAAGCTTGATACATTTTTGAAGAAATCTTATAGTGGCTCGATAACATGAAAAGTTCTTTACGTTCATTAAAAGTGATTATTTAAATTTAAAATTTATGTCATCCATGCATCATAATTCTTCTTCTTCTCCTTCTACTTTATCTGTTTACCCTCCAGGGTCGATTCTTCCCTTGGATTCAGCGTGGGATCCCACCTCTACCGCCTCAAGGGCGGTGTCCTGGAGCTTCAGACTCTGGGTCGGGGATACAACTGGGAAGGATGACCAGTACCTCGCCCAGGCGGCCTCACCTACTATGCTGAACAGGGGCCTTGGTGGGGGGTGGGATGATTGGAAGGGATAGACAAGGAAGAGGGAAGGAAGCGGCCGTGGCCTTAAGTTAGGTACCATCCCGGCATTGCCTGGAGGAGAAGTGGGAAACCACAGACAACCACTTCCAGTATAGCTGAGGTGGGAATCGAACCCACCTCTACTCAGTTGACCTCCCGAGGCTGAGTGGACCCCGTTACAGCCCTCGTACCACTTTTCAAATTTCGTGGCAGAGCCGGGAATCGAACTAGGGCCTCCGGGGGTAGCAAATAATCACACTAACCACTACACCACCGAGGCGGACATAGTTTAAATTAAATTGCTTTATTTCCAAAATTTGATATTTCATAACAATCTTTATTTGATAGGTTACTTTTTCAAAAACCCGCATGTGCTGTTTAAATTTTTCAAGTTCTTTTTATTTCTGAGGTGGGGTTTTACCCCACGCCCTTCCTCCTAACCTCCCCTGGGCGCGGCCTTGCGTATCCTTACTCCCAAGTCTTTCCAACCCTAAGTTTTCAACATTTTTCTAACACGCCACAAGACAGTCAATAGTCTCTTCCCGAATATAATTCCTTAGGGATCAATAATAATCGTTTGGACTACGTTACAGTATGCAGATATTTTAATTTGACGTCATTTAGGCTGCCCCTGTGACAAGTCGACGTTCCGTTTTACTCTATCATATGGGAACTTGCGTATTCAGTCTGCTATTTTCGCCGATCGTGTTGTGTAACGTTACTCGTTCGGTTTTTAAAATAATAATATTGCTCGAGGAAAGTAGCAAGATGCTACCCTCTTTCAATTTTCAAGATACATTGTATTATCTTGATACTGTCGCTTCGCCACGAAATATCGTTGCGTGACAATGTAGCACATGTATCGCCTAAAATTCGTTGATGTATTTCATACAATACCTTAGATGACGGAATCTCTCTGGCCAGACTTCTAAGCTGAAACATTGTCTCATAGCGGTTTTTATAGGTGCAACGATGATTCATTCATGGTAGCAAACTTCAAAGAAACATATTTTGGTTCGAGCCCCGATGTCGGCAGTCTTAAAGATGATTTTCCGTAGTTTCCCATTTTCACACCGGGCAAATGCTGCGGTTGTGCCTTAATTAAGGCCATGGCCACTTCCTTCCCACTCCTAGGCCTTTGATGTACCATCGTCGCACTAAGACCAATATGTCTCGGTGCGACGTAAAGCAAATTGGAAAAAAAAAAAGCATGTTTTCAAAGTGTTTGGGGATGATAACCAATAATAATAATCAATGATAATCCTCAAAATTGCCTAAACTCAGTGGTTTACAGATCTCTTATGCTACTTTTCGTGAGGCCGATTGCAGATCTATTTTCAAGTTACGATTGAAGATGAAAGTTGTGTACATGGAATATGTTTATTTTTTCTACTTGAATTCCCAAGTTTATAGATGTGTTTATTATTTTAATGGGAGAGAAGAGTTACATAACCATCTCCTCTTAACATCAGTGATACCTTTCGAGTAAAGACAGGCTTGGAAATGTAAGAATATAAGAAGATCCGGGTCTTGTAAACCTTATTTCGTTGGGGAATCTGACCAAAGGTGCTCGCATAGGAAACATTAAATGAATGTGCCCGGCATTAGTGGCTATAAACGGAGGTCAGCCTACATTACGAGCCTTTCGTATGAATAGTAAAGCAAAACTAGATTGTAGTCTTACATGTTGTTGATATAGTGATCACAGCATAGCACGTCCAGTTTTACGTGGAATCCGAACAGCTGGTGTTCGTGGTGCCGATTACTATGTGATGGGGAAGTAGAACTATTAACACAAATCGTTGGACAAAACTAGAAGAGGTCTGTTCCTGATTAAGGTGTCAGTAAAAGAAACAGAAGGTCCACGATAATCGCGAAAATAAAAAATTCCCAAAGAACTCGTAAATCTAAAATTGTGCAGGTCGGAAGAGCACAAGAATTGACTAAGGGAGATAGTCGGGCAAAGTAGCCTAGACGGCAGATCGCTGGGTTTGTGAACTCAAATTGGCGAGATCAATTGCGGCTCAGTCCATTGATATTACAGTATTTGAAGGTGCTCAAATACGTAAGGCCCTTTTCGGTAGATTTACTTGCATACGGGACAAAATTCCCGGGACTTCGGCCTCTTTGGAAACCGTAAAAGTAGTTATTGGGACGTTAGAACAATAACATTATTATCGGAAATATGATAGGATATTCGAAAGCAAGAAGCTTGCCACGAGAGGAAGCGATGTTTTACCAAATACAGTAGAGACAATACGCGACACGGATTTAGCCTTGTTAAAATGGGAGACAATTCGACTGTGGCGCTCCTAGTGACTTGACCTGAAAAGTCGCGCTAAATTCAAATATCAGTGGAAATGCATATACGAAATGGATAAATAAATATTACGTCTAGAAAGAAAGTATGAGATATTAACTTCGAAGTTGCTAAAGCAATTCTGGATAAATGACTGAAGAATTATTTAAAAGGTTATTATTTAAATACTGAAATCAGACACATAAACAAGATGTGAAATGGGTTGATCTTTCATTTATGCATGACTTTTTTGCTTTAGCATTCCTGCCTGAACTTTTACGGTTAGATTTGTCTTTTTTCTCTTTTAAAAAAACATTGTATATCACATTAAGACACCTGTCAATAAAAATACCGCCACATTCCTTACACACATGATGCAATGAATTAACATTTAAAAACTGGACCATTTTCCTCTTAACATGAAGCCTACTAACAGAAAGAAAAATCTATAAAATCCCAGCTTTAATCTGAGAAGAGGGATAAAAGAAAGAAAAATATGAAAATGATGTCGATAGTGATGCTTTGAGGAATATTTACGTACAATTAGAGTAAAAATGTAACATACCCTTGGTTGTATAGTCGAGAATTTTTAAAGTCGCTGGCCTGGGAATGATCTGAACAGATCTTATAATTCTTATACAAGCGTAACGTCCCTTGTTTCTTGTACACCTTATCCAAATCACTTCTGTGGCATTTCAAAACCCACAGATCACACCTACAACAACACATCGGTATTGAAGGTTAACTGCTGCACTATACAATAAAATATGCGTATTATATTTTAAGCCACTTAAAATATGGGTCGAGCAGGTCAGAAGATTATGAAGTACTATAAAAATCTCTTTATCACTGGAATAATATATATATGCAAACACAAAATTACTGACATGTTCTTGTCACGAGGGAAGTGAAAGAAAGACCGCGCATTCTTCTCTACTTTATAGTTACTGCAGCCAAACACAGCACATACCTTTCCCTTCATGTTGAGAGGAGATATCAAGGAATGACACACGCTACTATTTAATTATGTCAACTCACTGAAAATGCATAAATAACACCAAAAACTTCACACACAAATACACCTGCTCTTATGACAGAATCAGTAGTTCTCAGGTCTACCCGCTAGAGAGAGTTCTAATAGCTGTCCCTCGATATCTCGCTGAGTGTCGCGTATTGTCTGTACTGTATTTGGTTTTACTCAGCTAGAACCCCATAGCCGCCAACCCACACTAGCATGCTGAGAATTCCTTTTAAGTTGCCTCTTACAACATGCAAGGATACCTTATATTCTATGCCCCTGGAAAGAAGGAGAAAGTTCAAACCACATGGATACGGCATTTCATTTTAGAAATCTCCTATGCATTGGCCTGGTTTTCGTTTGAGTAAGCGAGTGAACACTTAAGCAAAGGTCTCCAGAAAATAACTACCCCTCCATGCCAAAACTTAGTCGGGCTGAGTCAATCAGACTTTCTGAACCCAAGTTGACAGGTTCTAACCTGGCTCAGTCCGGTGGTATTTGAAAGTGCTCAAATACGTCAGCCTCGTGTCGGTAGATTTACCGGCACGTAAAATAACTCCCGCTGGACTAAGTTACTGTACATCAGCGTCTCCGAAAACCATACAAGTAGTCAGTGGGACGTAAACCAATAATATGTTTAAAATGTCCATGTGCCAAAATCAGTAGAGAATCCTGGGACAGAACGTATATCCTCACCCAGACCTGTGCTCAGCTATCAGAGCATCCATAAGCTGACAATTTTGCTCGTATATTTCCATTAACCTGTATCACAGCGTCAGGAAATATGACGGTTACATTCAATGATTAGTGTTAAGTGATGCTTCGACACGACAATTCCAGGCACGGAGAACAAAGGCGTGCTCGCTAACGCGCCCGATCCACTTGATTTCCGTGTTTCCGTTTACGAGTTCAGCTTCGTTATTTTGATTTGACAACTCATGCTGAGCGAAGAAAAGAAAACGTGCATTCTTCAAATGAAAATAAACCTATCAACCACGCTCCCGGATAGAGCCATTGTTAAACAACGTACGTAATCTCGTCCAGTTAAAAGAAATGAATAGATTATTTGAAGGAATTATTTACAAATACAGTAAACTGAGTATATCAACAGCTTGCTTTCCATTGAACATAAATTCTAACAAGTAATTTTATAATCATAATAATAATACAAAGAACATAATTTATTATTATTATTATTATTATTATTATTATTATTATTATTATTATTATTATTATTATTATTATTATTATTATTACTTATCTAGGATCGTTTCATCCTCCTATGGGTTACGATGACACAACTTCTTTCACTGTTCATGTTCTTTCTTTTTACGCCAATACTCATTTCTCTGGCTCGCTTTTGCTCGTTCCTCATCCGAGACCACCCTTCCTGTTCTCCTGGGTTTCTCTACGCACAGAGAAATTTTCGCAATTTTCCTTCTGAACACTGTTCTGTTTGCAATATCTCCCTCCTCAATGTCACATTTTTTAAGATCGTGATGAACTTCTTTCAGCCATGGTACTTGGGTCTTTCTTCTTTCCTGGAAGATGAGGATCTTAGTCGATAGGCGTTCCGGTGCCATTCTTCTCAGGTGTCCGTAGAAAGTCAGTCGCCTTTTCCTTATCGAAGTTGAAATGTTTTCGCATTTTTCATGCATCTTTTGATTTGATATCAAACGGAAGGTAAACTCATGTCCTGTTGTTTTCTTGAGTCCCAGAATTTTTCTCTCTATTTCTGTAATCCCCTTTCTGGCAATTATCACGGCTTCATAGAGGCATTCAGCTTTCACCACAGTATTATAATGTCTGAGTTTGGCTTGATAGGAGAGGTATTTGGACTTATAAGTTTCCTGGCATAGTCTGAATGCAGTCTCTATCTTCTTTGCTCTTTTTTCGATAGCTGGCTTTCCCCTGGAAATAATAATAATAATAATAATAATAATAATAATAATCGCATGGCCTCAAGTACTGTGTGCAGACATTTCAGTTTGACGCCATCTGGCTCTCTGCTCGTCAATTTCGACGTTACGTTTTACTCTAGGCCCACTAGATGGCAGATCGAGTAAACCGAAACTCTCTTGGGCGTCTATGGCTGAGATGTAATGAATTTTGTCGGGTAAACACGAAATGTGTCACCAGAGATCTTTTACATGCCAACATCGTACGACATGGAGTGTCGAATGGACTTTTTACCGCCCTTCAAAAATCCGACTACCTCTGCCGGGTTTGAACCCGCTATCTTGCGATCCAGAGGCCGATACTCTACCACTGATCCACAGAGGCAGCTGGATATTTGAATTTGTTGACTCTCTTTATGTCACCATACTTGGTCTTCATTGTCCATGTTGGTTCTTTGGGATCTATGTACATGTACTTAGTGTTCTCAAAGGATATTTGCAGTCCTGCCTATTCTGCTTTTTCTTGCAAAACCTCTATCTATGTAGTGGCAGTCTCTAGATTTTCAGCGAAGAACACTAAGTTGCCAGCAAATTCAAGACATTCAAATTTAAGCCCAGCCTTTTTGTGTCCTATCTTGATTCCATTCGGGATATTTTGCTGACTCATTTATTTTCGCCATTCCCTAATCACCTTCTCCAAGACGCAGTTGAAAAGGACTGGGGAGAGACCATCACATTGCCTCACTCCTGTCTTGATTTCAGACGGTTCTGATAGCTCTCCAAGGAATTTTACTTGTGACCGGGTGTTTGTTGCATTATATTACTTGTTTTGTCATCAGTTCGAAATTCCTTCAGCACTTTTATTAATATGTCCCCGTCGACAGATTCGTATGTCTTTTTGAAACCTACAAATGTTATAATTACCTTCTTGTCTGCTGCTAAAGTTTTAGTTTTGAATTAAAGTCGTGAATCTTGCTTGGTATTCCCCCAACTCTTGATCTATGTGATTATCTATTCTATTCTGGAGCGCTTTAGGCAATATCTTATATGCGACTGACAGGATTGATATGCCTCTACAGTTGTTAACGTCCGACTCGTTGGCTGAATGGTCAGCGTACTGGCCTTCGGTTCAGAAGGTCCCGGGTTCGATTCCCGGCCGGGTCGGGGATTTTAACCTTCATTGGTTAATTCCAGTGGTCCGGGGGTTGGGTGTTTGTGCTGTCCCCAACATCCCTGCAACTCACACACCACACATAACACTATCCTCCACCACAATCACACGCAGTTACCTACACATGGCAGATGCCGCCCACCCTCATCGGAGGGTCTGCCTTACAAGGGCTGCACTCGGCTAGAAATAGCCACACGAAATTATTATTATACAGTTGTTAATATTCGTTTTGTCTCATTTTTTATGTAACGGATGAATGACAGCATCCTTCCATTCATCTGGTATCTTTTCTGTTTCCCAAATCTTTTGGAAGTGTCTCACTAACTGTTCTAATATATTGTCCTCTGAGTATTTTAGAAGTTCCGCCATGATTGATTGAATCCTTACCGGACGCTTTGTTGTTTTTGAGGTTCTTAATGATTTCTTTTATTTCCTCTTTGTCTGGTGGGGCTGAAACATAAAGTTTGGATTGGGGTTCTTGAAAGGACATGCCTTTCTTTGGAGGTTCACAGTTCAGTAATTTAAAGTATTTGGCCATATGTTCACAATTTTGTTTGTTGTTCAGAATCAATTTACCGGAATCGTTCTTGAAGCAGATAGTGACTGGAGCATATTTTCTAAGTTTTGATTTGAAGGTCTTATAGAATGTTCTTATAGGTCCTTAATTGGTCCCTTTCAAATTTTCGTTTGGTGTTTCTGAAAACTTTGGCCGTCAATTTCCTTTCAGTGCTGAACCCATCAGAATTCTCTTTGGTGGAGTTCCATATATTCCATGCCTCTGAACTATTCTTTAGAGCAGCTTCACATTCATCATTCCACCATGGATGTTTTTTCATTTTAGCGAGAAATTTTGTATGTTTTGCAGCTTCTTGTGTTTTCCGAGCCATTTCATCCCATTTATCTTCTATCTTAATCTGTTTACCCTCCAGGGTTGGTTTTTCCCTCGGACTCGGCGAGGGATCCCACCTCTACCGCCTCAAGGGCAGTGTCCTGGAGTTTCAGACTTTGGGTCGGGGATACAACTGGGGAGAATGACCAGTACCTCGCCCAGGCGGCCTCACCTGCTATGATGAACAGGGGCCTTGTGGAGGGATGGGAAGATTGGAAGGGATATACAAGGAAGAGGGAAGGAAACTGCCGTGGCCTTGAGTGAGGTACCATCCCGGCATTTGCCTGGAGGAGAAGTGGGAAACCACGGAAAACCACTTCCGGGATGGCTGAGGCGGGAATCGGACCCACCTCTACCAGTACCTACTAATACTACAGGCCTTACAACAGATGTGTCGTGAGGTATGTGACGTCACGGGGATAGGCAGACGTGGCCAGTCGACGACCCAGCGTTTAGATCACAGCAAAGAGAGAGATTCCTTGGCGCTGAAAGGAGGAACTAAGCATAGTAGAGGTGCCAACGTCTATTATTTCACCCCACGTATGGAATATTAATTCCACGCTCAGCATCGTAAATAAATGTGATTATAATGAACTACAAAGAACAGCGAAGTTCATTAATGAATAAAAACGGTTAAATGTATTTCGAACCAATTTATTTTCCCTTCCCTGCCTCTTCACCTGGAGAAAAATTGAAGTTTCCATGTTGGCACCCCTACTGTAATGAGTATCATCAAACATGGCTGCTATGTTGTGCGTGAGGAACATGCGACTAAATAATGCTGTGCTGAATCTGTTTAATACTGGCGTATGGTCGAAATAATTAGTGTAGTGTACCGGTATTACAGTTCGTAGAAGAATGGTGTTTAAATGTTCCGTTCCCCGCTGCAGGGGAAATTATGATAAAGGATCCCGTGTAGCTGTGTTTTCCTTCCCAAGCGATGAAGGACATCGCAAGATATGGGTTAACGCAATACCCCGAGACAATTTCCAGGTCACGCAGAATTCAAAGGTAAGCTCAGTACTTATATTTTGAAAATTCTGTTCGTTTTAGGTTGTGAGCTCTTATTTTTCACTTAAAGGTCTAGGAAGCTTGTTATACCGTATTCATTATCTCTCAAACTGAACCAGGTGATAAATGTGAACATTTAAGATTTATAATATTTGAGTCTAAGACCACCCTAATTTGAACCACACACATCAAGTTGCTGTCCTGTTCCACATTTTAACTGCCCACCTTGAGATGATTATCCGTAGTTAATTAATTACCTCACTGTTTTCTAAGGTATTGGCATAACAATTTAGACTTTCCTTTTTCTTTTTAAGGTCTGTGAACTGCATTTCAGTGAGGACCAAATCCTGAGGCATAGTGACTCCTATGACAGTAAGACTGGAAATAAGTATTGTATACCTCTTCAGAAACCTCGTCTGAAACAGGGAGCAGTGCCAACAATAATGCCCAACTGCCCCTCTTATCTCTCTTCCACTTCTTCGTGTAGAGAGAGTGGTGATCAAAGAAGAGAAAGGTTGGAAAACAGGGATCTTGAAACAGCATTAGCAGAAACTTTGAAAACCCATGCTCAGTACCAAGACAAAAGGAATTTCACAGACTTTCAAGGTTTTCTTCAATGTCTCCCTAATATCCAAATTTTAGATGACTGGATCTGTGTTAAATCAGAATCTAATGTTTCATTTGTCCTACTCGAGACATGCAATATTCCCACACTCCTAGCTTCCATTGTGGTAAAAAGTGACCTGAGTATGTCCTTACATGTGGGGAAAATGGAACTTAATAACCTAGATAAAAGAAAGTTTCCTATAATAGTTAGTAATATCAATGATGTAGCAGACAGTATGTTCAAACTTGATAAGATTGGACGATTAGAAAATCAGGATTTTATAAAAGATCATTTTCAGTTTATTAAGGACAGTTTAATGAAGTTATCAGAGCTACTTAAAGGAGAAGAATCTAGTTTGATCAACTTTATATGTGAACAGTTACTGTTATTTAATTTACCCAAGAATCATTATTCTTATTCATCAGATTTCCTCATTTTTTGCAGCATTTTATTTTCTATTTCATCTGCTCAGCATATAATACCAACCCAGCTATGGAGCAAATTGACAAGAATTTTCTCCTTTATATAAGGCAGAAATATAAATTTCTTAGTGTATCAGATAATATTGTTTCACTAATGGTTGATGAAATCCATCTGAAACCTTACCTAGATTATACTGGTGGTAACATACTAGGTGCTGCATATAATTCCTCAAATGCTGCTGCTAGTGCTCAAGTTTTTATGATAAGTTTATTGTCATCATTCAAGGATGTAGTACACATACTTCCAGTCAAGAAGCTCAATGGTGAGGGCCTGTTTCAATTTATTAAGAAAGTGGTTTGTGGATTACATGCAATAGGTTTTAAGGTCATATGCATTGTAACTGACAATAATGCACTCAATAGAAGGGCTATGTCTTTTTTTGCCTCACCACCAAAATTATCAATTGTTTATAGGCACCCATGTGATGACAACAAGCCTCTTTTCTATGTGTTAGATTCTGTTCACATTCTCAAATGTATTAGAAACAATTGGCTTAACCAAAAAGATGTTGATCAGTCGATAATGTATCCCTCATTTGAGACATTTCCACAAGACACTGAGTTAGCAGTGGCCAAATTCTCAGCCATTAAGACACTTCATGACATTGAGAGTACTCAGATTGTAAAATATGCCAACCGGCTGAACTTGAAGTCACTATTTCCTACCAATCTTGAACGTCAAAATGTAAAACTTGTACTGAATGTTTTCAATGAAATGACTATTCAGGGGCTGGAAGCTCTTGGAGAAAGCAACAGAATTGTAAATTTTAAGGCAACTGCCACTTTCATTAAATTAATTTGTACATGGTGGAGAATTGTAACTGTAGGATCACCTGGTAGAGATATTCGTTTTAAGGATATCTGTCAAAAACCATTGTCAAATCCAAGTGATGAAAATTTCATATTTCTGGAACGTTTCTTGTGTTGGTTAGATTTCTGGAAAAATTTACCAAACCGTGCAAGTGCTCTGTCAAATGAAACACATCTAGCCATATCACATACTACTCATGCCCTTTTAGAAATCACTAAATACTGTACTCAAGAGCTGAATTTCAAATACCTTTTGCCAGGTAAAATTCAAACAGATGCACTTGAAGCACGATTTGGTAAGTACAGAACAATGGCTGGATCTCAGTACCTAATATCTCTGCGACAAGTATTTGAAATTGAATCAAAGATAAGAATTCAAACTCTATTGTCATTGAAAATTGCATCTAATGCTTTTGGTGAAATTGATCTGGACCTGGATTCATTTTAATGTGATCTCAAACTGGATGACTTTGAGGCTAGTCCCCCAGATGTTGACCTTTACTGTGTAGATGTCAGTGAAGACCAGATTTTATCCATTCAGGAATATTTGCCTGTTATCACATATTTGTCAGGATATTGTGTAAGAGCAGTTCTTCGAAGGTTGAAGTGTGAAATTTGTAAAACATCACTCGTTTTGGATAGAACGTTATCATTAACAGATGATCAAGGTAATTATGAGCTTATAAAAAGTGTTGACAGTGGGGGGGCTGCATTGTCCCAACCCAGAAGTTGTTAATGCCATTATTTTCACTTACTTGACTGTCAAAACCTTTGTATCTGAGAAGTATGAATACTTGTTTATGAAGCACCCATCACAGCAAAATTTAGTTGTAACATTGGCAATGTCTGTGATTAGAAAAGAAGGTGTACTTCTTGTGGAGTTGCCATGTACTCGAAATGACCATACTCATGAAAAAATTCTCTCTTACATTGTAAAAACAGGATGTAACATATTCCTTAATAATTATGTTAAGAAACTTAATAATGTCCAGAGTCGCATACATATAAAGAGGAGGAAGCTTAACAGTCTCATAGGTTAAGGGTACTAAATTATCTTGTAATAGAGTGGTTCTACAGTAAGAGGATGAAATGTTATAATGTAGGCATACCCTGTAAACTTGGCTATTATGTTGTCATATTCCACCCTTTAGTCAGTGATAAACTGGTTCAGATATTTTCATAAATGCAGTGTAGTGTAATTCAAAAAGTGTCATATTTTTAAAGTGTTCTTCAATTAATATAAAGTGTTCATTCCTATCAGAATGGCAACAGAACCAGAAGATGTATCTGTTCCTGCAAAGGAGAAAAAAATCTTTAAATTTTAAAGTACTGCCTTAGTGAAAAACTTAGTAGTTCACTTTCGAGCTCTATGCCAAGGTTGAAATTGAAATTAAATCACATCATGTTTTTAATGAACCTAAATCTTTGCACAGTTTCATTAATGAGTTTCCTTGAAAAATATTAGGTGCTTGCATACCCTTTTAAATGTGTCTTGTAATTTTAAGAATTAATATCTTGCAGTGACTATGGTTTGGATGCATGATTATATTACCATGTATGCTGTAAATTATTTCTTAAAAAATATACTCCAAACCTTTGCATATTTCTATTGACAATGAAAAAATATTTTTCAAACATTATCTAAATGGCCAGTGGTACTTTATAGCCAAGTTAAAATATTTTCAAATAGATACTTTTAATTTTTGACATGTTGAGTTTGAGAGTACATAATTTAGTATCAGTACTTCCATGTAATCTGAATTTAATCCAGGCATTTCTGGGCTCTAATTTTGTGATATTATTAAGCCCATGTACTCATATTCTGAGTGTATTGTTGTTGATTCACTGTTTCAAGGTTAGTCTATTGCCATAAAAGGCTTTAATTCCATCATCCTAATTGTATGCTAGTCTCTAAGTTAATTTGTCTTCAACAAAACATATTTAAAAATTTTCTTGTAATCTGAGCAAAATTTTAAATTTCTTATGCTAAGAATTTTTTTCCATATTATGCTATTTTCTTAGTTAGCCAGCCTAATTTGTCTTCCATAAAAAAAAATAGATTTAACATCTTTCTTGCAATTTGTGCAAAATATGCACTTGTTGGAATTTTTAGATTTCTTTTGCTTAGAATTTTTCCTATGTTATGCCAGTTTCTAAGTTAAATTGTCTTCCATAAAAACATATTTAACACTTTTCTTGCAATTTGAGCAAAATATGTTTAAACCAGTGTGTTGGAGAGAAAGAGAGCTTTTACATTAACGGAATGTGATTGACAGGGTATTACTTGAAAAGTAAAAAATTAAGTTAATTACTGCATCTTGCCACTAATGGAGAAAAGAAATATGGAACATCTAGGACAAATGTCAGATTATTTCACTGGAAGACTTAAGGAAAATTTCAGTGGATTTTCAGTAATGTTTGTGGAATTATTATATTATTATTCTTATTATTAAACATTGAAAATTTACAGGATTTAATTTCATCTAAATAAACAAATGAGTTTAAACAAGTTTCTGTGAGAAAATTCCCTTGATTAAGAATTAACAGTTCAGAAATGTGTATTGATGTAATGTTTGTACAGAAGAATTAAGTTATTTAACTAAAACTATGTTATTATTGTTAAATTGTGGTATTTCCTGTTATGAATTCCAGCATAATTTCTTCATCCTCTGTGAATCATTCCCTCCTTTGTATTCCATTTTTCATTTGTAACTAATTATTTCCATTATGTATAATATCCGATTTGTTTCTAAGTCAGCACTAAGACAGAAATATTTACCAAAATAGTAAAAATAAAATGTTCTAAATAAGAAATAAAGGGAGGTTCCCGGCACGTTAAAGAGTCTTAAATGGGACGAAATTCCAGTTTACTTTGGCTTATCATTAGTAGTATATACGAAAGACCTTGATTATTAATTAATATAATTATTTTATTTTCCAGTAAAATGTTAACTGATACTTCATGAGTAAAACGTAGGTTAATTACTAATCACCAAGGGTCATAAAATTATTATTAACTAAAAATGGTAACAATCAAATTAAAACCCCTTATTGTTATTTACTATCAATCTGAACTTTTACGAAATTTCCAGAAAACGGAGTGCGCCATCTCTCCGCCTTTCTTCTGCTTTAATTGGTCTCGGTACAACTGAATGTGCTTTAATACCCTGAAAGAGCATCTTTTGAAAACGTTTTGTAAAGCTCACAAGTTCTCATCATCAAAGTAATTCGTTCAACAACCACTGAAGTGCCGTTGCGCGCTTCAGGAGTGACTGCCTATCCTTGTGACGTCATCAGCCGTGCTGTGAGGCCTGTTGTATTAGTAGGTACTGCCTCTACTCAGGTGACCTCCCGAGGCTGAGTGGACCCCGTTCCAGCCCTCGTACCACTTTTCAAATTTCGTGGCAGAGCCGGGAATCGAACCCGGAACTCCGGGGGTGGCAGCTAATCACGCTAACCACTACACCACAGAGGCGGACTCATCCCATTTATACGTGTTCAATAAATCCAGTTCTTTATGGTAGTTTTCTATTATATCTTGATTTATTTTCAGTTCTTCAATTCTGTAATTTTATATCCTGAAAGTTTTCTTCTTGGTGTTGTTAGGAATGAATTTCATTTTGATCCTTGTCAGATACTGGTCTGAATCGAAGTTTTCTCCTCGTTGTACTCAAACATTCATTATTTCTCTGGGGTTATTGGTTGCAACATGGTCAATTTGGAACTCTCTTAGCAGAGGGTTGGGTGACTGCCATGTCTTCATCTGCTTTGGGATCCTCTTGAACTGTGTGGACATTATTTTCATGTTGAAAGATACACAGATATATATTAACCTTTCACCGTCTTTGTTAGTCCTGTGGTGAGCTGGGTATTTACCTATTACCTTTCTGTACTTCTTTTCTTTCCCTAGCTGAGCATTAAAGTCCACCATTAGAATCTTGATGCGCCTGTCTGGAGTTCTGAATAAGTAATTCTTCATGTTGAGACCAGAACTCGTTTACTTTCTGGAGATTCTTTTTGTTGCCGTTATTAATAGGGACATGGGTATTGAACAAGGTATACAGTTTGTTGCCGATTTTTAGGGTCAGTATAAACAGTTTTGGAAATGGAGATCTGAAATCTACGATGGATTGTACTATTGAGTGATGAACAAAGACGGCTGTACCAAGTATTACCGTTGTGTTCTTGGTTTTCTCGGCAGGTTTTCCCTTTAGGATCCTGAAGTTATCTGCTACTGCGATTTCGTTTGATATGTACCTTGTTTCCTGGACGGCTAATAGTTTTATCTGATATTTTTAAGTACTTTTATTAGTTCCATTTGTTTACCTGTCTTCAGAAGAATGTTTTACATTGGGTGTTCCAAAGAAGTGTTTCTATTTCGTCCTTAGCTTGCGGGCTGATGGACCCTCCGACTGATCCAAACATAATAGGTTAGGGCCCCAGAATCCTGTGCCCTAAGACCAACGAGTTGGCCCAGAATTTTACAGGCTGGCGTATTAATTTCTCCGTTGAGGTCTTCACTCGTAACCCTCAGCTGCGACCCTTAGCAGATGCTACACACGGGGTCATTGTGCCTTGGGACTCACATAGGCAGGGGCGCCACTCCCTGGGTAGGACTGCCTCCAAGTACGTTTGTTATTATTATTATTGTTATTATTATTATTATTATTATTATCATCATTATTAATACTGTGGCTAATTCTAACCTGACGCAACCTTGCAATGCAAACCCTCTAACAGGGAGGGATATCTTGATGTATCTTGGAAAAATGCGTGTTAGTACGGTGGAGGATATATGTATAGGTAGAGAGTATGTGAGTTGCAGGAATGTTAGGTACTGCACAGACATCCCGTCCCTGAGCAAGCATAATTAAGTTTTTCTGATTAAAATCCGGCCCAGTCAGGAATCGCACTTGAGGCACCCAGGACCGAAGTGCAGAACGCTAATCCCTCAGCCACGGACCCGACCAACAACTTAATAGTTCGTATTGACAACACTATCTTGGACACAGGATGTGTCTTGTTTGCAGAAAAACTTAAATTTTCTCATATTAAAAAGAGAGGACGTAATTTCTACAATAGCTTTTTACATTATATTTAAATATATGCGGTGAAATATATCAATTTTATTTCATTAGACTGATGTACATGGGAGTGAATCTATAGAGTCATATGGCCTTCAGGTTCATTGAGGTTCACTACAGCAAATATAAGTGTCAGGTAAATTCCAGGGGACAAAGGTAGTTGAGCATACTATAGAGCTAACCCTGCCATCACACATGGAATCGAGGATTCGAAGAGTTGAAGTCTTTTAACCTCTCTTTGTTTAGGGACCTTCTGTTCTGTACGGAAATGGCCTCTGTTCCAACGTCAATCAACACAATTTCTGTTTAAAGAGCTACAGTATCATTAAGTTAAAATACTAGTGCTGATATCAATCAACATTATGATTGTCTGGATTCCACCCGAAGTTTTTCTCTTTGTAATTTTTTCTATAGCCAGTCATCTATCTCCGATACTTTTTCTAGCTCGTGGTTTAAAGTCACACCGGCATATGGAGTTTTTACGTCATCTCTGACACCCGGTTTTAACTGAATGGTAGAGACTTTTCTCTCAATACAGTGTGATATAAAATGCATAACAACACAGTCTCCAATATAACATACAACAGACTCTAGTATTTTATACGCCACTCACTGCCGAGACATACACAGGGATAATTAAATGCTCCTAAAAGAAACGACATAAAATAGAACAATAAATACGTTTCTGTTAACGTACGGCTAATATCACATCACCCCACTGTCGGCAGCCCTGAAGATGGTTTTCCGTGGTTTCCCATTTTCACACCAGGCAAATGCTGGGGCTGTACCTTAATTAAGGCCACGGCCGCTTCCTTCCCACTCCTAGCCCTTCCCTGTCCCATCGTCGCCATAAGACCTATCTGTGTCGGTGCGACGTAAAGCAACTAGCAATATATATAGTGATATATATATATATATATCACATCAAAACTAAACTCGAAAATACAATATTAATATACGGAAACTAATCAACGAAACATCTTTTTACAGTTTTCTTTACGTCACACTGACACAGATGGCGACGATGGGACAGGAAAGGGCTAGGAGTAGGAAGGAAGCGACTGTGTTCTTGATTAAGGGACAGTCCATGGAAAAACCATGGAAAACCCTTTTCAGGGCTACCGACAGTGGGGTAGGAAACCACTATCTCCCAAATGTAAGCTGACGCTACGTGACTCAATCCGTGCAGCTATTTGCTCGGTAATTAATTTCTCAACTAATTCTATAGATATTTATAATTTGTATCATATCGAGAAAAAATAGAGCTAACAGAATTTAAATTAGGAAATAAATTAACTTCACTACGGATAGCTATAGTTATTTATAACTAATTACATTCAGCTTTACCTACAGAAAGTGGCCACAGGTTAAGGTCTAGATTTCCAATGTAGACATTTGCTCTCGTAGGTGACATCACGAGCTCACCTGTGTCACCAGGAAACAGTCACTACACTATATGCTGTACTGTTTGCTTTTCTGCACCACAACCGCAGGTTGGAGAGGGACTTCTGCTCCATCCACTCAACAACTCAGCACACATGCCACAGTTGATCCTTATCCACTTGACAGGAGACGATGCTTCACGATTTAAATACAATCCTAGTGGTTTGGTCGTGATGCAGTGCGTTTTAAGCTGTTCAGGTGTAGCATTGGTTTACCAAATTTCCTTCCTTCGGTCGTTGGCGTTAAATCCATGTTCAACCAGCTCACTTGTTTGCTTGGAGGATGCGAACGAAGCCTGGTTCTGTTTGACAGAAGGAATGTCATCGCGGCGTGTTACCTATATGCTTTTATTATCGAACAACCGTGCTTTGTCGCCGTAGAAACTGAGGAGCTATGCGACTGACAATAGGTAACCAGAAAGTTGGAGTAGATCAAATCGTTCCTGTTATAGTGCGCATAGCCGAGTGTCAATGAAAACAATTATGATCGTTCGTTGTTCATGTCCTCAGGTTTTACCTCTTCATTGTTCTGCACGTGCCCCCCCCCCCCCCCCCCCCGTATGGTGCTAAGCGAGCAACAATACCACTGGTGCCAGAAAAATAATAAAACCAAAGCATTACTTAACTTCATTTCTTCTTCCGATTCTTCCCTGATCTTCCACTCCATATTTCCTCTGTTGTATTTATGGGAATTTCCCTTTATATCATTGTTTATGTAAATATGTAAAACACACACACACATTAGCAGGACTAATTACAATGATACACAGAGCAATTTCCATACCAATGGGCACAACAGATTTCAATGAAGTAATAAAACAAATCGCTAAAGAAAACAACCACACCCCTGACACAGCAGATAAACTATTAAATAAACAAATGATAAACACCAGAAAAACTACAAATGAAAAATGCATGGTCCTCAACTGCGTAAACAAGAATGCATACAAGATTTTCAAAAATCAAGGTCTTAAAGTAGCCTTTAGAACGAACAACACACTGCAAAGACACATCAGTAAATGCAGCCTAAACAAATAAAGACCATTTTTCAAAATCAGGAGTACATGAAATCAAATGTCAAGAACCCAACTTTAACATCACATATATATATGCCAAACAGAATGTAATCTCCACACCAGATACAGGGTGGGGCGTGGAAACTTCCTGTTTTGAAAATGCAAAAAAACACGATACATATTTCATTCAACTTTATTGTTATTTTCCGCCTACCACAAAACATTCAAAATTTGAATTTACACAGTTTTAAACACTATGTCTATTAAATGTCGCCTTCCATTGTCCATACACTGATTCAGTCGACTTCGAAAACTTTGAGTCACCTTTTCAAGCATATCGACCGGGATATTGTCAATTTCGGCTCGGATGTTGTTCCGTAGGTCTTCCAGGGTGTTGGGATGATCTTTGTAAACTAGAGACTTGAGATTACCCCGCAGGAAGTAATCAGGAGGGGCTAAATTAGGTGAGCGCGCAGGCCAGTTTACGTCCTCTCGCAGGGAGATCAGTTGTTCGGGAAAGCCTGCTCTCAAAACACCTATAGGAACCCTGGAGGTGTGGGCTGTGGCTCCATCTTGTTGAAACCACAAGTTGTCAAGATCCATTTCTTGGAGAGCAGGTAAGAACAATTGTTGGATCATTGTCACATAACGGTCTGAACTGACGGTAACAGCACGAATGTTTTCTTGAAAAAAGTATGGACCAACGATCCCTACTCTTGATATGGCACACCATACCGTGACACGATCCAAATGAAGGGGCCTCTCATAAAGTTCTTCGAGATTTGTCACATTCCAGTATCGCATGTTCTGTCCGGCTCCATGGCTAAATGGTTAGCGTGCTGGCCTTTGGTCACAGGGGTCCCGGGTTCGATTCCTGGCAGAGTTGGAAATTTTAACCACAATTGGTCAATTTCACTGACACGGGAGTTGGGTGTATGTGTCGTCTTCATCATCATTTCATCTTCATCACGACACGCAGGGCGCCTACGGGTGTTATATCAAAAGACCTGCATCTGGCGAGCCGAACCTGTCCTCGGACACTCCCGGCACTAAAAGCCATACGCCATTTCATTTCATTTACTGCGTGTTCTGTTTATTCACACAGCCAGTGAGGAGAAAATGTGTCTCCGTCAGAGAAGAACACAACTGCATCATTCAGCAAGGTGTCACGCATCTGCTCACATGAGGTTTGTCCGGTTAGATAATCCTGCTCCGTAAGTTGTTGGATCCCAGTCATTTTGTACGGGTGAAAATGGAACTCGCAGTGAAGAATTCGACTAAGAGAACGGGACGACATCCCAAGGGCAACTGTCTGTTTACAAGCAGAACTCTTGGGTGACCGCAGAATAGACACACGAACTCTGTCCACATTTCCAGGTGTTCTAACAGTCTTCGAAGGTCCTTTCCTTTCATTGGAGACACTCTCCGTTTCTCTGAAGGCATCCACCCACATTAAAACAAACACATTTGTGATGAGGAACACGATCTCGCGGAGGAATATCGAAGAGACGACGAAAAGCACGTTACACTGCAATCACTGACTGACCGTTAGAGAAATACGGCTCCATGACAAAAGCGCGCTGCTGTTTCGACAAAAGCATGTTTCTACTGAGACGGGCGGGAAGACAAATATCCCACTCCGCCCCTTCCACTGAACCCCTCACTTACTGTATGTCCAGAACAAAGTTATTGGCTACAGAACATCATTTTACACTTTTTGCGTTAGCGCTTACTGAATCCCGCAGGAGACTACTTTGACTCAAAATGTCTGGAATGTGGGATAGTATATTATTATATGTAGTAAATTCTCTGAATTTACCTAGCGTGTTCACCAATCAAAACGATTTACCAATAAAAATAATGTCTTACAAAATACTCTTTGATTCAACTCATTGCCTTTATTACATCTAAATCATGAACGTACAGTTACTCTCTTATACATTAAAATACATTATAAGCCGAAAAAGCAGCAACCTCCCCCCCTATCCATTGTACAGAATCAATGCGTACACATTCCCATCACCCCAACTACTTCTTCCCCCCCTTTCCACGAAAAATAATTTTTCCCTCACTCCCCTACTTATCTACCAAGATCAAGACCGGAGATAAAGAACTGAGGTCAGTCTAAACACAGATAAGTCAGAAAAATCCATCTCTAAAGTGACAGTAAAGGACTAATACATGAATTGTTTGTTCATATTTGTTCATAACATCACCAATTCATAATCATTGACTAGTTTACACAACGTAAACAATATTGTACATATATTCGCAAGATTTAAAGTGATTTGAGAATCTGAGGATGTAGAACAAAACTTTTCATTCTTTGTTTAATACTGTAGTGTGTGTGTAATTTTTTTTCTTTTTTGCAGGTATGTTATAGCGGTATGCATTAGGTTTTGAACTAGAGTATTCGATAGACGACTGAAAATATATGTTATAATAATATTCAGTGGCGGCGCGTGACTTTCATCACTGGGGGTTCAAAAGAAGAAAAAATTGCCTCCCCCCCAACCTCTCCTCTTCCCATCTCCGCCAGTTTCTCTTCCATCGTGGGCCGTAACCTCCTAAACTAAGATGACATAAGTTCTAGAAAGTGATCAAATACAAGAGGAGCAGAAAATACGGTAGGCCTTCATGCCGAGTTTTACCACATGCAAAATAAGAAATAACTGCTTCATTGAAGTCTGCAGAGTCTCGAACAAAGTTCCTTTCAAATGACAACATAGCAAGAGCAATAAGTCTATCCTCGGTCATTGTGCTGCGCTAGAAAGTTTTTATTCTCTTCAGGGTAGAGAAACACCTTTCTGCTTCCGATGTCATGGGAATAGTAACAACTATATTTAAAAGTTTTCATTGGTATTACCTTGCCGCTATTCTTTGCCTCAATGATTTTTGAGTTAAGTTTCTCTCCAAAAGGTAATTATTCCAAAGAAGGCAAATTAATAGATGTTTAGTAAGTAATGATATACAGTTGAACCTGCTTTATACGTTACTCTGTTCTGCGTAATTCACATTTTTACGTAATTTCCTTTAGGTCCCGGCAAAGTGTAATTTAAAAGCGTGTTAATTAAACCTTATTTATACGTAATCCGTTTATACGTAATTCGCTGTTATACGTCTTAAGTGTCAGTGAAATATAACTGAGTTTTGCGTAATTGTAATGAGCACGTGCTTTCTTAAAATAAACTACTGGATTTGCGACGTTTCGACTTGGTCGGCGTAGGCGGAAGTAGAGCGGTCGGGTTTCGTTGCTGAAACAGAACACAAAGAGTTTCGTAGAGTGACATTGTTGACCCTCACTTACTGGCGGCTTAACAAAGGCCAACCGAGCGATTCCTCTTCGCTCTCAATCTCGCTCCTCCTCTACCTTCTTCGTTTTTGACCTTCGCAAAGCCGCCAAAGATTAAGATACATTACATGCAAAGTGGGCGGTTTCGGTGCGGAAACATAAGACAATACAGTAAATTTGCGAGAATATCAGAATGGGAACAAAAATGTCCACGTTGCCGGTATCTGGTGTTTACTGTTGAACAGTCGTTTTGTCATTCAGTTGCTTTTGATTAGCCATGGAGAACAGAAAAAGTTATACCCTAGATGAAAAAGAAAAATGTATACGAGAAGTGGACGCTAATCCACACCGACCAAAAACTGAAATTGCTTCAGACTTACGAATTGCTTATATCACGGAAGGTACGTAGATTTGGAGAAAGTACTTTTCATATTGTTCCAGCAAAAGCGGGCCGTAGCTCTACCAATTAGCGGCGACATGCTGAAGGCAAAGGCGATAGATTTAGCTAAAATGATGAGCATCACTGCTGATGTCAAGGCTTCATCAGGTAGTAGCAAGGATTTAAAGATCATCATGAAATCACAGGGAGAACAATTTGCAGTGACTCAAAAGCTGTGGACTATGTCATGGTGCAACACTGGAAAGAAGAGGTTCTGCCGGGAATCGTAGGCCTGTTCTACAATCTCCTTCCTAATAAAACATTAGCTGAAAAAGGTGACCCATGCCATGGAGGGAAGAAAAGTAAAATTCGTGAAACAGTCCTTCTCGCCACCAATGCAGATGGATCTGACAAACTTCCTCCACTTGTGATAGGAAAATCGAAGAATCAGAGGTGTTTTAAGGGTGCGAAAACAAAACCTAAGGAATATGAATCCAACAGAGATTCTCAGATGACTATACTTTTAATGGAACAGTGGTTGAAAAGCTGGACATTAAAATAAGAAAGAAACAGAAGAAGATCCTTCTTATTATGGATCGATGTGCAGCACATCCACCTCAAATCGTTCTGGAGAATGTCCGAGTGGAATTTTTCCCTCTTAACCGTACCAGTGTTCTACAACAGCTTGATTCATCATTGCAAATTTCAAAGTACATTATAGAAAAATGCTGGTTCAACATTTAATAACACTGAGTGATGCAGGAGATGAACCTCTCTCCATTAATTTGCTACAAGCACTGGACCTTATTTCGGCTGCCTGGAAGCAGGTGTCATCCTCCACAAACAGTAACTGTTTCCGCAAAGCTGCTGTCTTACTAGATGAGGCTGCCTCTAATGATGGTTATGGGGACGAAGTTTTGTCTGGCAATGAGCTAACGCTACCAGAGTGTGTAGAATTCGATACTTTGGTGCATTTCGATGATAATCTGGCTGTATGTGGACAACAACCGGATGAAGAGATTATTGCTGACGTATGCCAACAACGCAGTGGTGATGGACCAGCTACAAGCGATAGTGACAGTGATGGAGATGGAGATAACGACTTGAATTCTTAAACACCTGAACTGAGTGAAGTGTTAAGTGCAGTCTGTGTGTGTAGGCGTTACATCAGTGCGAAAAGTTGTAATGAAAATGCTTTGAATTCGTTACTATGTTTGCAAAAGGAGGTTTATACTCTTAGTGCAAGAAAAGTGGAGCAAGCCAAACTATTTGATTTCTTTAAGGCTGGGCCAAGTTCAAAATAATATTTTCTGTCTTAATGTTTTTATTATTTGCAAGGATTTACACATGTAGGTCTATTCCATTGGTTTCTTTTTAGTAAATATGTAATGTATTGTGTAAGTCTGATTTCTATGTAATTCTGAGTTACAAGTAGTTTTTTCTCTTCCCCTTGATATCCGTATAAGTCAGGTTCAACTGTATTTGGGACAAGATATTAATTGGAATTTGACAGTTTAATGTGACTTTTGGTAGTAACGATGCTTTTCAACACTAGCGCTAGTTACGTGTTCTATTCTCTGTTGCCTAGTCAAATTCCCGTAAGGCCAACAGATGGCAGGCACATACCCCAACCCCAACAACACGACTAGCTAGTCTCGAGACAGTGGCCTATTGCGCATGCGTAAAGAACAGAGATCCGTTTCTGCGATATCCTGGTCTTGCCTTAGTGCTGGCTTTCGTCCCCCCGCACCTCGCCACTCCCTTCGCCTATGTACGGATGGAGAGATCGTCTTTGCAAGGGGGTTCATTCCAGACAAGTATCCAGCCACAGACCTTGCGCAGCTCACATGAATTGAAAGCCAGTACGAGTATATTACGGATAAAGGGACTTAGCAAGAGCTTCGAGATTGACAAGGGAGTTATGAAAATTACGTAGTTGAGTACAATTTGATATAAACTGGAGGTTCATTGCTCCATTGCGCTATACCAGAAACCGCCACTGATAATATTATATTTATTTTTCCTCATTGTTAAAATGACTATTTATTAATCTTCGAATTACCTGATTCTGAATAAAAGTCAAGTATTTTTGTACTTTGTATTACCGAAGGCCGTTATTGATTGTTCATTTCTTGTTGTGAGAAATGTTACGAAATATCCCCCCTTAATGTCTATTTTACAAGGAATATGAAT
Organism: Anabrus simplex; assembly: GCF_040414725.1. Taxonomy (NCBI): domain Eukaryota; kingdom Metazoa; phylum Arthropoda; class Insecta; order Orthoptera; family Tettigoniidae; genus Anabrus; species Anabrus simplex. The sequence continues at coordinate 1,501,917,571 of NC_090265.1, forward strand.
ATTATCTATTATTGATTCGCATTCTTACTTATTTTCAGGAGGCAATCATTCCTGGAACGGGGATGTTTATTATCACAGTTAATTCGTAATCCCATCGTGTGAAATCTGTTTGAATATACAGGAATATAGTACATAGATGAAATGAGTGGAAGAACTTTCATTCACTGCAGGGCCTCTCAGGGTGCATGCACCAGAGCATTGCGCTGTGCACGGTGCAAAAGATGACTTCGCTTGGTTGACCAGAGTGCAGGCCCCCACTCCTCCATTTGGAGCAATAGCGCTGTCTCTCTCTTTCTCCACGCCTGTCTCGCTCGCTCCGCTGTCTCCCTCTTCCTCACTTGCTCCGTAGCGCTCCAAATCCTAGCCGAGCTTAGCCGAGTCGCCCCAAGACGCGCTGGTCCGAGCCAAGCCGAGTAGGACCGATGCTCTGTGCACAGGAACTCTGCGTCTCAGTTTGCACGCGTGAGATTTTGGGCGTTTGAGAGGCCCTGATTTACTGTATAACTATCCCAAGTTTCTGGTTATACTGCGGAAACGTCTGTACGCACTGTACAACGCACTAACAGAAGGAATTCTTTTCATGGCAGCCATGCTTATCGCAGCCCTCTCATAGTGGCCGATATCATTGACTGGCCTGCATGAAAAGTGAGTAACGGTTAATTTCTGGAGGCAAAGTGGTCTGGCATAGAGCTAATCAGTCGGCTATACTTATGACGCGATTACATGATACCAGTTGATGAGACATTTGCCAGAAGACAGTTAACTGGCTTACTATTATTGGCTACGTATGAACACTTCGGATCAGTTGTCTAGGAAATTGCCCTCACAGTTGCCCAGGCAATCGATTGCCTCTAGGAATAGACTGAGGACAACCAACTGCGCCCAGCTGCCCCCCTCCCCCCTTTCACCCGGAGCTCAGTATTGTCGCGACAATTGGCGCCGTGTGAACGTGACAGGCCAGTAGCTGTAGACCTATATTTCTTTTGTGCCAGTTCGCTTGTGTTAACCGAGGGGTGCAGCCGCCTGCGTGGTCTTGATAAGTTAAATACACGACCTGTACAAAGAAAAAATGCTCAACAAGCGGCACTTTCTGCGATTATCGATTAAATTAACATTCAAGAATTCGATATGACTGAGGTCGAAACTTTCCAGACTCAGCAATGAATTCCCGGCACATATTACAAAATAAATGTAATTCCTCACGGGACACTACGTTGCGCACTCGGCCATTTCTCGTCATCTACTGCGTGGCAATAACTTCCTCGTGTGAATGGATTCTTATTCAGCTGGACAGGCCAGCGATTGTCCCACAATTGTCTCATCAACTGGCATCGTGTAAACGCGGCGTTTGTGTGGATATTACGGATAATGGAAGTGTTTACCTTCTGCTCCTCGAGAGGCCTTCAGGACCTGTGCGAAAATATATTTTCTTTTTGTGAACTATTCTATCTGTGAATAATTCCATCTTCTGAAAGCTTGAGTGTGGGGGAGTCATGTACAGTATGTCTTCTTAGTTTCCCTAGTCAACTGTGGTTGAGAAGGGAGATTGGCCAGTGAATATGAAACAGAGGAGTCTGGTGTTCCGGCGCAAGAAAGTGTGAGCAATGACAGACTGGACTGCAGCCCCGTGATTTCCATACACATCTTCATCATTTTCCCCGATTTTCTCAAAGTGAGTATAAACTTACCACAGACTATCATCCAACAGAGATGGTGTCTATGTACATGTAGGAACAAGAGAGAACCATTCTAGTTACAAGGTACCATTCGTGCACCAATGAAATGACATCCAGATAGCTAGTGATGATTACTGTTTTAATAATGTAATTGGCTTTACGTCCCACTAACTACACTTTTGCTGTTTTTGGAGATGCCGAGGTGCCGGAATTTAGTCCCACAGTAAATCTACCGACACCAGGCGGACGTATTTGATCACCTTCAAATACCACCGGACTGAGTCAGGATCGAACCTGCCAAGTTGGGGTCCGAATGCCAATGCCTCAACCGTCTGAGCCACTGTGCCCGCCGTTTAATGTTTTATGGAAAAGTAAAACTAGACAACCATCTTCTAACTGTAATCAGGAGAGAAAAAAGAAGTGGTCTGGAAGTATCGGCAGAAGGAAGGGAATGAAAGGCATGAGAATGAAGTGACCGTCGTGTTCGGAAGAGAACAAGAGTTGACAGAGGGAGGTCGAATAGCAAAGATGGCAGCAAGGAGTCAGCCACAAGCAAATGGAAATAATGCTAGAGTCAGCTAGGGATTTCCGTGGACGCTACCCCAGTTTCTCAAGCTGAGAGCTCCGCGGAGAACTTGGGGAGACGAACCTTCTAATACGCACACTATTGTACCTGAGGTAGAGAGGCTGGCTAGACCGTAATATAAATGGAAGTAAAGCTAGAGAAGAAAGGATTAGGAATAGAAATAGGAATGATTTTTGTCAGACAGCTTGGAAACAGCCTGTTGGTTTGGCCAATCCAGCATGGTGCACTGAGTTGACAGACAGACCAGCGCGCTAGCCCTCACACTGACGTCAACGGCGGGAGTCACCATAGTGGAAGAACTAAAAAAAAAAAAAAAAAAAAAAAATACCGACGGATTACCTCCCTACCTCACCATTTCTGTTAATCATAGATAGTTGCTTCGTTCTCTCGTTTGTAGGAACGGATGATAAAACATGTGGGAACATAAAGAAAATTAAAATAAATAATAATATGAGACTGCCCAGAGTTATATCCTCTTAAGAACGTGGGAATTTTATGAGCATTTAACGCGCATCAACATCTCCAGTCGTTTAATGGTGTCGTCTCACTTCATGTTACACCCATATGCTACGTAATAAAAGTTTCAAATGCCTTATTGCATATTTTATTTCGACCTGTTTCCAACACGATGGAACTGCTCAAGTAACGGTATGAATACACCAAGGAACTGTCGGTCAGAATTTAAACTGCTCCAAAATAACCGCTTGAAACGTTTGGGAAGTGTGCTCCATAATGCAGTGCAGGTTTCTATACTCTTTTCTGCAGCTAACGGAAAACTACTCCACGGGAAATATTTTCGTTAACATCCTCCCATTTCAAAGTGACCAGTGATTTAGTACTTGAAAAATGGACAAAAATAAAGCAAATGTAGATTAAATTAAATTTGATCCTATACAGTCTTTCCCTCCCTATTCTCCATTCTCCGTCATGATCTTTCCAATAATAATAATAATAATAATAATAATGATAATAATAATAATAATAATAATAATAATAAAATCGTGCCGTGTGCTAGCACTTTAATTTGACGCCTTCTGTCTGCTTGCTCGTCAGTTGCCTTTTCGCCTGCTAGAGAGCAGAGTAAACTGAATCTTTGGGCGTCTATAGCTGAGTTTTAATTAATTTTGTAGGGTAAATACCAAAGTTTGTCACCAGAGATCTTTACATGCTGAAATTGCATGACATGGAGGGACAAATGGACTTTTTCCACCGTTCAAAAATCCGATTACCTTTGCCGGGTTTGAACCCGCTGTCTTGGATTCACAGGCCGCCACCCTACCACTGATCCACATAGGGAGCTATTATTATTATTATTATTATATTATTATTATTATTATTATTATTATTATTATTATTATTATTATTATTATTATTATTATTATTATTATTATTATTATTATTATTTGGTTTACATAGCTCCGATACAGATAGGTCTTATGACGGCGATGGGATAGGAAAGGCTTAGGAGTGGGAAGGAAGTGGCCATGGCCGTGGCCTTAATTAAGGTACGGCCTGAGCATTTGCCTGGTGCGAAAATGGAAAACCACGGAAACCATCTTCAGGCCTGCCGACAGTGGGGTTCGAACCCACTATCTCCCGGATGCAAGCTCACAACTACGCGCCCCTAACCGCACGGCCAACTCGCCCAGTGCTATAATAATAATAATAATAATAATAATAATAATAATAATAATAATAATAATAATAATAGAATTGTCTGAATTGTGTCCAGGCATACTGATTTATAGCTGTTCAGGCTACCTACGTATCAGTTTTGGAGTGTCCTTATACTCTATTAAATATCGGAGAAATCAGTATATCGCTGAATTTTTATGCAATTAATGAACTTCGTCAGGGAAACAAAAATATCAACAGAGATCTTTTATGTGACAACGATGTACAGAGGTGTTGTGTGGAATCAAATTTCTCCCATCCTTCAAAAATTTGGGGTCTTGGATGAGATGATCAACACTCTACTACTGATACACGGAGGGAGTTATAATTGTCGAATGTCCTTAGTGTTGCTATTTATGTTACTACTACTACTACTACTACTACTACTCGTACGCCGGTAAATTCCGTATCTGAGGAGCATGAACTATGAACATTGTTCAATCGTCCGGCTCCATGGCTAAATGGTTAGCGTGCTGACCTTTGGTCACAGGGGTCCCGGGTTCGATTCCAGGCAGGAACGGGAATTATAACCATAATTGGTTAATTTCGCTGGCACGGGGACTGGGTGTGTGTATCGTCTTCATCATCATTTCATCCTCATCACGACGCGCAGGTCGCCTACGGGAGTCAAATAAAAACCTGCACCTGGCGAGCCGAACATGTCCTCGGACACTCCCAGCACTAAAAACTCGTACGCCATTTAATTTTTCATTGTTCAGTTTTCTCAGTACTTGCCTTTAATTAAGGCAATTAAAAGGCTGAAAACTGTACACGAATTTGGCCTCACTATTTCGAGAACCAAACTAGTTCTACTCTGCCAGTCTTTCCTCGAATGTGAGATGAAACTCAGGAAATAATTTGTACCTCAAAGTTCAGTCTAGTTGCATTGGAAGGTACTCAGATACGACAGCCTTGTGTTGATAGAATTAATGCTACATACAATAACCTCTTCAGGAGAGGGTTAAGTGCTATTTGCACTTTCAAAGAAGCGCTTTGGAGACATTTCATGCACCAGTAAGGATCATGTGTAAACTTGATGCTGCTACTCATAACCATTCTATTGTCACGGATGCCCTGGTAGAAGATTAGTTTTAAATTTATGCACTACCTATTTTCAACTGTAGGATATTAGTTTAAATAAATTTTCCTCTTAATATATTTAATTTATTTCAATTTTTTAATTTAATCACTTATCATTATTTGCATTATTATTAATTGAATTTGTAATTAAGTCCTAATCTTGCCAGGTGAAATGAATGGACGAAAGCCATAACGGTATAAGTAGCATTTTGGTCATTCAGAGCTTAGCCTACAAAGAATACAAAGCCTGCTCACTCGCAGTGCTCTCTTCAGAAACAGTGTCCGCCTGGCAGTGCGCGTCTTGATCGCTGCAGCGCTAGTATATCACCTCACATCAGCACCCACTAGTATTGCTAATGGGTGTTAAAACCAGCACAAATTTGCCTCTACACTATACTTCCTGTATATTATATACGTTACTGAGCAGAATGAAGTAGAAAATAATAAATGTTCACCTTTTACCCCTAGGAGTTCAATTCAGCTGTGGATTTTCATTTCAGATAACACATATAACTGTCGAAATTTATGTCTGCATTTAAAAGGATATAAGGTCTGCGCTAGATATTTTTACTACCGCACCGTAGATTTTCAGTGAAAAGGAACGACTTTAAATATTTTCCTTGATATTTTCTTCTCATAAATTGTTTTTCTTCTTGAGAGGTATTCTCGGCGATACTCATCTGTCATGCCATTAGCGTAGTTAGTGACAGAGGGGTGCAGAAACTTCTGCAGTATTATTCTGCTTTGTTCCTCAGGATGATCACTTTTCTCACACTGTAGAATAGGATTTTTAGCAACACGTGGCAACAGTATTTCGGTTAATGTTTGTGCTATTTTTGGACTGCCCAGTGTTACCGATAACATTTCGTCCCTTACTTGTCCCAGTTTCATCAGCAGTGAAACAAAACTTGGCTTTGGATACCTGAGACGTGAGACCACCACTGTCTTTGATTTTTATTAATGACGTTAGTGGAGATGGACTCTGGACACTACTCATTTTATCAACGCACTCTTGACATGGCATGTGGCCTTCGACAACTCTCACCAAATGCCCTCCAATATATGCCATTGCAGAACTCGACGGAGCGATCACTAGGGTTCCATAACTTATCCTTGGTACCACTTACACAACGGAATAAGGAAATTATTATCATCAGAACAGGAGCAATAATAATAAGTAACCTAATTTTTGCCGTCACATTGTCTGCGTATTTATTGCACCGTACCTTGGCTGCTTATTGCTTTAATCCATAATTCTCTAGTTGGCTCTTAGCAAGTGATTTCATGGAAACTACTTCCAGGAACTTTATTTCTAGAGCCTTGTTTACAAAACTGAACGCAGCAGTACACCAGTGTAATATGATTGACGTATTTTAACAATACCTTTTCCCCAACTGGTCAGTGTGTGAATTAAGCCGAAAGTGTCAGGTTCCAATTCATCGTCAATTTACAAGAGTTTACCCGTTTCTAATCGGATGGTAAAAATACATTCTGTGACGTTTGCAGCAAGAGGTGAGTGAAACTTGTTTTATATTTCCCCACAACGAATTATTATCAATTTAGCAAAATCAACAAGGTGTTTTAAATAATGCATATTAAGATACGTAGAACTGCAGCTGCCTAAAAATATTGTAGAGCCTATTTGAGAGTCTGTTTTAGGCAGCTAAAATAACATTTTAGCACCTAAAACTCCGAGGTCTAGTAATCACTATATCAACAAACACAAACACCAGTCCCCGAGCCAGAAGAATTAATTAGACGTGATTATAATCACCCATTCGGCCGGCAATCGAATCCTGGACCTTCTGAACCGAAGGCCTCAACGCTGACCATTCAGCCAAGGATTCGGACAAAACAAAATCATTATTGAGTTTCGTTATTTCGATCAGTATTAACATTCAACGTTCGTAGTAAACGTCACCAGTAAGCATACAATGTGTAGAAATACCGCCAACCGAGGTGTTCATGTGAGGTTGAATTGCAGCGCCTCTACCGGCAAATATAGCATCCACAGGGCGGACAGCTATGAGTGGCTATTGGGCAGGCTTTGTATTCCTTGTAGGCTAAGTTCAGAGAAAAAGGCATTTTTAAAATTAAAAAAAGAATAAAGGCATTTTAACACTCATATAAAGCATGCTATTTGTAGTTATACCACCCATCACTAGAGCGCAGAATATTACCGCTATCACTTGTATCTCTTTGTTGGTGAAAGGATACATTCTCCCGGAGTTACATTCTGCACTTAACTCATTTTTTAAAATGTCACTTATACCGTTATGGTTTTCATCCATTCAAATAAAACATTACTTACTTACTTACTTACTTACTTACTTACTTACTTACTTACTTACTTACTTACTTACTTACTTACTTACTTACTTACTTACTTACGTTGCCAGTACTGAACCTCAGACACCCTAACACTTCCTGTAATTCTAAATACAACAAAAAACTAAGTAAAGCCACTTTCGCACAAGGTGCATGGCTACTGGAAGAATGCAAAATAGAGGTGTTTAATCTCGGTATTAAGGAGAATACAGCGGTTAGCTCTATGTCTGACTATGCATGCAGGAATTAACCTAGTACCGTAAACATTGCCAGTGCCATATGCTTCTCATGTGGAGGAAGTTCCTCTTGAAGAATGTCGACTTGCTGATGGGGAAAAGAAACAACACCTCTAAACCATTTCACTAACCAGGCCAAACCTACATCAGGCTACAGCAATACTGAAACATTTTGTTTAGCTGGGCAAAGTTACTCAGACAGCGGGTTCGATCCCGGTTCAGTCTGGTGGTTTTTGAAGGTACTCACATACTACAGCCTTGTGCTGATAGATTTAATGGCACATATAATAACTCGTAGAGAAAAATTTACACCACCTTGGTGTTTCCGAAAAGCGGGTGGTATATAAAACCATTATTATTATTATTATTATTATTATTATTATTATTATTATTATTACATTCGGTCTACATTATTCCTGTTACTCTTGCGCTCTGAGGTCACCCTGGCTGTTATGGTCTTTGGCTGGGAGTTCAAGGGCAGATCCCATTCCTGATGAACGTCAATTTTCAGAACAATATGCCACTCCAGTATTAATGGGGATTCGAACCTTAGCGGTCTGGATGAAAAACCCGCAGCTAAGTCACTGCGTTATTCATGTTCCCGAAAATCGGGCCACAATAAACCGCAGCTTTATATTATTCACAGTCATTCACAGCTGTATGCAGTATTGCTTCATTATGTAGTAAAAGTTCGTCAGTCACATTAACAAGGATGTAATGCGAACAGCTGTCAATTTATAAATGACTTTATGGATTTCTATCTGACCTTGCACAAGCCTGTGTTAGTGAGCCAGTATAACTTCCGGTCTCCATGAATGTCATTTCACGTTAGTCTGGGCTGGGGGAAGGGGTTCTTGTATTTGCATTTGGGTTTTACGGCACAATGAGACAGTAATTTACGGGAGGAGAAGATCAAAAGTGCAGGCAACTAGTCCCGAGTGTGATAGGGTCGAGGGCGCGACGAGGACACGACGGACGGGCCACTTGGGAGTGATGCCGCGATATTGAAAAGGGTTGAAGGGGACCGGCCTGCACAGTGAGTCAACATTAATCACAGTTCAAAGAGTGCAACACATACTACTACTCTCCGTAATTATCTTCCATGACGAAACATTCGCTCTTCTGCGACATTACGACCCAGTCCACGTATTTGAAGAAGTTTAATGGGGAGCTTTTTATTGCCACTGTAACCGATGACAACTGGATGGCATTCTTCTCCTTTCAAAGGATCATGACGTTGCCGGAAATTAAATCTATGTAAAGGGAGCATCAGTAGAGAGGACAATAACTTCACAATGTATTCTAACGGCAAAAGTACTCACGAAACTGAACCAATGGAGCTCTTAATACGTAACAGTTACCATAGGTATTGATATACTGTTTGTACAGTATTACAACTTGTGATTTAATTCGGTCAATGCATCGCAAGTTTGGGAATAAATTTGTCAGTTTGTCATTTTAAACAATATGAAAACTCGTTCTAGACAGAAAACCAGCACCGTGGCATAGAGATAGTGAGTCTGCCTATTACTCGAAGGTCCTGGGTTTGATTACCTATGAGTACAGCAATTTTGTTCTAGACTGAGAATTGGAACGGGGTTCAATCAACTTGTGAGACCAACTCAGAAGCTGATTGATACGAGACGTAGCGAATTCAGCCAAGGAAGCCAAGTAATATGCTGTGGAAGTCGTTACGTTGACCACGATATACTTCAAAATCTGTAGGTCATGTCATCTGGCAGTGCTAGAATCGTCTTGGTAAAGCCAAGATCATAATGGATTGTTTCACCACGAAAGGGTCATGCAGAGATAATATGGAATATACATACATCTTCTTCATGATAAAATTTTGCTCCTTTTAGTGTTCAGTCTGCAAGTCTGTATGAATGAAATAATAGTCTCCACTCTGTGCCCTTATTTAGTTCCATATCCTTAACCGTAAGATTTAACCATCGTCACCTTGGTCTCACTCTGATTATCTGATTGCATGAATGAATCCATCATTCTGGTAGGAAAGTTATTCTCCTCCACTCGTCTCACATAGTCCCCCATACCGAAGCCGTTCCAGAGAACAATTTCATTCATCATGTTCATTCTTAACTTAGCCTTTATCTCCCCATTGCGAGAACAGCCCGACTATACTTTTCTTTTACCAGTCATTCTCGCTACTTCTATATATATTACTTTCAATTTATGAAAGATATTCTTGGCCTACCCAGAAATCACTCCCGTACAGCTTAAAAGCGTATCTTACAGCTAATGGACTGTAAATATCCGTTTACTACTCCACAATTGGATTTCGTGTTGAGTGACAACCTTCGGAAAGTAGAGTCCATTAAAAAGAGGAGCCTGGCACAAATAAGAGGAAGTGTTGTGAGCTAGCAGAGACCTCGGTGTCACCACGTGCGTTTCTCACATTTGAAACCATGGAAGTACATTAAATCTCAGTTATCCTATAGGCCTATAAGACGGTCTCGAAAGCAAGAATAACGACCGAGAGGATTCGTCGTGCTGACCACACGACACCTCATCATTTGCAAGCCTTCGGGCTGAGCAGCGGTCGCTTGGTAGGCTAAGGCCCATCAAGGGCTGTAGTGCCATGGGGTTTGGTTTGGTTTTATCCTATATAGGAAGAATTGGATGACTTCCAGTCTAGACCACGGCATCTTCCAATAACGATCCTGAAGATGAAATTTTGGAGATTCCCTGTCACTTCAAAGCACTGAAAGGTCTGGTCATTCACCCTGAACATATAACTTTGTATTTCAAAGATAGATTGAAGTGGATAGATAACTATTAGAAGCCTGTAAACTTGGGACCTTAGTGGTGACTATTTCCAAGGCACCTAGAGTTTTCTTTCAGTCCCGTCAGCATCAATATCGCCTTAAATATACTGATTAGTATCATCCTTCTTCTGTGCTCAAATTAAAAGTTTTGAACAGAAATCTCCCTTACGAGGCCATCATTATAAATATAGTAAAACATTGCTATAACTATATCGGTTTTAGAGACAATTTGTCTATAGCGTACCAACAAGTTCCTCACAAAGAATTTGCTTTTCAGCCTTGCTTAATACGACAAGCATATGAGCATAAGTGGTGGTGGTGATGGTGATTATTGTTTTAAGAGGAAGTACAACTAGGCAACCATCCTCTATGTAACACTAATCAGAGAGAAACACTAGAAGGGATCGGATACTTCGAAAATGAAGGTATCGGCCAAAAAAAGGCAAGGGCCACAAAGGACTTGAAAATGAACGACTCTCTAGCCCTCACAAACATAATAGCGTAGGGGTCGGAAATGAACAAGAGTTGACCAAGAGAGGTCGGATAGGATAGATGAAAGTGAGGAGCCTGGCACAAGTAAGTGGAAGCAATGCCAGGACTCAGCTAGGGTCCTCGTGGTGACCAAACCACTTTCCAAAGTTAAGAGCCCCTGGGGCCCCTTTTAGTCGCCTCTTACGACAGGCAGGGGATATCGTGGGTGTTATTCTACAACTCCCACCCACAGGGGATAGCCTATATAAACATAAGTCTCGTATATAAAATAATGTTACACTTCAGCCTGAATTAGGGGTTTCAAAGAACTTAAGTATTTCGAAACCCCTATTATCGCGGTTGGGGGTTGGCATCCAGACAGATTTCGTACTCTTCCCTTGTGTCATTGACCTTCGGAAATTGCTCCAGGCAAGCTTTGCCCCCTCTCTCACATATCTATAGATATAAAATTGGATGTTGGTATATTTGAGATTAATAGACTCAAAAACTACTGGACCGATTTCGCTGAAAATTTCAATATTTGTTCTTATTACTTCTAAGAGGTATTATGAAGTGGTTTGAACGAAATCGGATAGGCAACTTTTGTATGTTGGTCTCAAAAACTACTAGACCGATTTCGCTGAAAATTTCACAATTTGTTCTTATGACTTCTGAGAGGGATTATGAAGTGGTTTGAACGAAATCGGATAGCTAATTTTATTATTAAGAGTAATTTTATGTAATTTTATGTAATTTTATTAAATTGCAAAGCTGCACCAAGATTGGATAGACTTGATGGACAGATTGTCGTTAGGTGACAGCAGCTGACGCTATATCATGATAGTCCGGTAATGAATGCTGTACATAGGAGGATGGGAACACGGCGCCATTTTTTAAATACGTTTCTTTGAAATAGCAACATGCCGTGATTGAGATGTACTTCTATATCATAGGACCAATTTTGATAGGTCCGCCCAGTTTGAAGAATGTAGCTGTGTATTAGATGTGTAAAATATTTAAGAAACTGTGAAAAATACGGAATATCAAGAGCAACTGGGGGTTCCCAACGAGCAAAGGCGAGTCAATGTAATCTATAAATAAGTCTATATATAAATGTAATTGTATGTGGATATGTATGTATTACATCTCCTAAACCACTGGAGCGATTTCCATCAAAATTGGTACACTTGTGACTTAGCATCAGGAGACAAACCTCGTGGGGGAAAGACACCACAAGATCCTTAAAGGCGGGGTTAGAGGGGGGATATATAAAAATAATCGAAAATAATGCTGAATCCATAGTTTTCGGGGTCGCAGCGATGAATAGTGGTACTCCGGATATTTTAAAGTCCAATTTCATCCCCGTTTGGGGTGGGGGGCGAGGGTGTGAGATATAATAGTGTCGAATTCATATTTATGTCAAAAAGTTAACATGTTACAGACATGAAACTTGGTAGTAGGAAAGTCTTTTCAAAATAAAGAATCATGTCTTTTCTTGTTTTCGGATAATCCACTTAGGTGGAGGTGGAGGAAGGGCTGATAAAGAGGTTGAATTCCTTTTATGGGGATACTTACATCTCCAAACCTGAAGATGTTACAGATGTGGAAATAGGTATTTTGAATCTCTTTTAAAAATAAATAAACTTTTTTTTACTTGAGAGAAGACGTTCCCTCGTGTACAGTTCTGTGTCTCATGGTCATCTTAGCCCCAAAAGGCAATACCAAAAACGTGGTTTACAAAGAGTTTCTGGGTTAAAATAAAACTCAATTTTTCAGTCAGGTTTGTTACTTTAGGGATTTTCAGTCGAGGAACGATTACTTTTGTCAAATTACGAAATCCACGCGAGAGAAGTCGCGGGTAACTGCTAGTTCTATTATAAAATATAATACAATACTACATTTTATGTTGTATGTAGTTCAATCTTTCACTTTATCGTCAGTTTTTCCTTGGTCTGAGGATTGAAATCAGATCAACTGAAGAGCTGATATGCAAGGACATCCAAACAAGCTTTTAGATTTATTTATCTTAAAGCACATTGCAATTACTGTAATTTGAAATTATATTGCGATTGCAGCAATGCTACTAATCTTAATATCATAAAACTATTGCGAGTCTCTGTGGGATTGAAAGTGTGATGTATTGTGTACTATCTGTAGTACCTGTCGGTGACGAGGCAATCATATAGCACGTGCAAAGTGATCTATTTCCTCTGCTAGTTTCCTCCAATATGCTGTTACACTCGGGACGCAGCGGTAACCCAATCTACCGGAGATGAGTGGCAGCAGAAGTGACAACTCACATCACAACAATGGTCAATGTAATTGTATTTATTGTTGATCAGGTTTGTTATGAGCTTTTCGATACGGCAGGCCTTCACATAATTTTTCTTTCGACCCTGATATTAAGGCATCTAATGTAAAGAGAGTCCTTCCTTCCTTCCTTCCTTCCTTCCTTCATGAATCCTCTTGCCATATTCTTCAAGCTAGGGTTCCTTTGATCGGAACTTACATTCTCTATAACATTTGCTATGTAATACTTATGGAGAGGACCAATAACATGAGTATTTAAAAATATTCACCTTCCCCTAAACTACCGTTTCAACCAGCGTGAATAAAATTATTATAGCCTAGACTATAGTGTCTTATTCACAGATTTAACATACCAATTTTCATTGAATTCTGTTCACGCATTTTCTCGTGGTTCGGCGTTGATATGGACTTAGCAAACAAAATCGAAATTCATGAATATCTCTTTTATCATAACCGGGACGGTAAGAATGTAGAAGACATAACTGATCGGAAACTTAATTCTATATAACTTTAGTTATGTAGTACGTAGGTAGGACCCGTAATAACACAAATATTGGGCCTTCACCTGAACTACCATGTCACTCGACGTGAATAAAATTATTTCATCCATTTTCTCGTGATGCATATACCGGTACATCATAGAAACAGACAGACAGACAGACAGACAGACAGACAGACGGACAGACAGACAGACATGACGGAAAATTAAAAAGTGCATTTCCTTGTTACTGTGGACATGGCCAATATAGAAATGCCATTCTTTTTAAATCATGATCGGTGTACGGACAAAGCTCTCATATTATATTTTAAAAAAGGAACACAAATATCCTGTCTCTCAGCCAGATGAATTAATTAGACACGGCTAACATCGTCAAACGGACCAGGAATCGAACACGAGTCCCTATGAACCGAAGGCTGCTACGCTGCTCATTCAGCTAAAGAGTCGAATACATTATTATGAGTAATGTTTCTGTGATGACTGATACTGTGGTGAGTTGATTGTATGCGTAAAGGAGAGTGATTAGGCAAACACAAGCATCCGATTCACCAGTCAGGTGAATCAACCTGACGCGGTTAAAATCCGCGACTTGGCTGGGAATCGACCTTGAGATCCTCAGAACCGAAGGGCTCGATGACAAGGAGCCGGACTAGTAGTCGGACGTAATATGCTATGACATTCTACGTAAAGCATCAGAGCCCGCCTGGTAGCCATGGCCGTTAATGAGTCAAGTCTGTATGGTTTGAAAACGTGGTTAGCCGGTTCAAGTCCCGTTGATGGAAAAATTTCCACCATCAGAATTTCGGTATACAATTTTGAAACACTACATTGCGTGCCAAAAGTCTGGATTCAATGACAAACCTCTCTGTAATGTTCTTATGGAGTGAGGGCATATGATGCTGTTGATAGTGATTCGTCCATCAGATGACGAAGTTAAGCCTTGAGCAGACCTCTTGGTTTTATTCGAAAGGAGTAGGCTATGTGCCGGCACTTGGTTTCACCATTTCCCTTCCTACTATCACACAGTATGTCGTCCGTCATTCGTTTCATATCATTAACTCCTCTGATGAGGGCATCCGGTTGTAAAATGTCGCTATGGAGATTTATTACACTTCATACCCGACCCCGCAGAGAAATGGGATAAGCATTGGACATGCAACGAATCTATTTGGGGTCAATTGCAGGGTTATCGTCGAGGATCCTTTGCCAGCATGTTTTGAAGTGTATGTGAAAGGGTGACTTGGTTGCAAATGATCATTATCTAGCATCTCAGAGATCTCGGAATTGCAAGAACCACAGCGTATTTAAGGTGAGGACTGTACCTAGACTGACTTTTTGTCGCTCGGAGTATTCTAATTAAATCTGTACAATTCGATATACATGAACCGTTTGGACTGTAAGAAAAGTATTAAGACTGAGGGAGTGTCCTGTGACATAGCACATTTCAAGGAAACTGCTCGTTTCACACTGATTGCTCGACTCAAAGGAGGACACAATTCAACAGTCGGAGCTCATGGCCGCATCATAAGCTTCCTTTCTTGGTATTGTTTCCCAACAGAAAAATATTACGTCCTCACTGAAGCCATCATTGTACTCGTTCAATCAGAGATGGAATTGATTCAGCATGAACATCATTCATCCTTGTAATAACTGGAGTAAAAACTGTACTGTTGTATCCCCTTTGTTAACCTTTCAGTTTTTGAATTACTACACTCCGTCGTCAATCACTGAGACTGATTTTTTACGTCTCTGTGCACTGAAACGAGTAAAATCAGCCTTCAAAATGAAAGAGGAGCAGTTTTAAGGAATAAACAACGAGAAAACCATCCCATGTAGTCAAAATAAAAGAAAGTAAAGGGCTCACACTTCAATAAATAAAGGTATTGGCAAAATAAATGACCATAATAAGCGTGGAAATTAACGATTATAAAACCTATTGATCGAAGAACATACTCAGAGCATTGGAACGTTACATAAGCTTGCTTCAATGGCACTGCTTTATTATTTGAACAGAAAAGTGCTAGGGATTGGATAATGGTAATATTGGGTGCCATTTAGTCCCTCAAATTTCTGTCTTTTGATATTGGCTGGAAAAGATTTATTATTTTCATCGATTTCTCTTAGTCTGATCCTTGACTTCAACAATAAAGTGACCGAGGCGTGAGCGATTCTGGTCCTAATGCAGACATCCCTTATAATAAATTACATAAAAGAGTACTGTAGTTTGTAGGTTCAGTTGATGAGCATATGTCAGTGGGCTTGATATATATCACTTTCAAGCCTTTTCTCGGAGAATTTCTGTCTTTTCACTATTGTGTATACCTAAAATAATGCATTTTGTACTCAAAATGTTCGAGAACATCAGTTTAGAAAGAAATTTACTAGCCAGTTTATTTTTATATTTCGATCTGTGCGACCCATTATTCGTCACCAGTAATGGAACATTTATTTTAGTACGCAAATATTAATTCTTTTTTTCTAGTGGCTTTACGTCGCACCGACACGGACAGGTCTTATAGCGATGATGGGATAGGAAAGGGCTAGGAGTGGGAAGGAAGTGGCCATGGCTTTAATTAAGGTACAGCCCCAGCATTTGCCTGGTGTGAAAATGGGAAACTACGGAAAACCATCTTCAGGGCTGCCGACAGTGGAATTCGAACCCACTATCTCCCGGATGCAAGCTCACAGCTGCGCGCCCCTAACCGCACTGCCAACTTGCCCGCTTCTTAGGAAATAGGAAACATTTTTGAAACGATACTGAATAAGAAAGCGAAGTGGTGTGAATCAGCTTACATCCCATATTTGGGTCAAACAACTCAAATAATAATATGCTCAAAACATTCCTGCTTCTATAGGTTTCTGGAGAACAGGAAGAGAAACCAGAATAAAGCAAGCACGTAAGAGATATGGTATGTCGGTTTCGGGGTTCTGCTTTGTTCGTCTCCTTAAAACAAATCCGTCGTTAAGAAGTAGTTATATCTGGTGAATTACTTTTCCACGAGGGTTCGTGTGAAATAAATGTGAGTGTGATGAATCTTCCGCACTTTCTGTAGAAATTCATTTCTGTTGTTGTTGTTGTTGTTGTTCATACAGAGGGCTTGTCAATCGCAGTTGGTGAACTTCGTGATAATGTTTTCTTAAGTATGACTGTAGAATGCGTATGAGTGTGTATACTCGGAATTAGTGATGGTAGTGGTGGTGGTGTTTACCCCTTGAAGTAACAAAAGACAATTAATCCCCTCTGAACTCTAATCGGAAGATACAAAAGAAAAATCTACCCTTCGAAGAATGAATATATCGGCAAAGGACAAGGAAGATTCACGAAGGATGTGAAAATTAATGATTCTCTAGGCCAGTAATCAACAGCGTAATGCCTGCTGTCGTCATTGAAGAGAGCTTGACTGCCGGGTAGCTTGATAACGGGTGGGGAGAGTGTATTGCATATAAACATGCAGTGGCGGCACAACTGTGAATTTTCAACTCCGGTATGTATCTCAAGTATGTGGTAAAACTCCAGTGTTAACCAAAAGGGACACGAAATTTAACAAAACGTTCCACATATGGAGAACGTACAGTACTGTATATTTTATACTCTATTGCACTGAAAGAAGTATCATTATTATTAATGGAAGTATACAAACATATATAATTGTACATGACACATTAAGTTTAACTGAAAATCTCTCAATATTCTGCCAGTATAACATTGCAGTTTAATAATATGAGGTATTATTACGTTTTTGCCTTTACAATTAATACTTAGTAGGCCTACTGAACATAACGTACACTCTTATTAATACGAGTATAATACAAAATATCTAATTGCACAAAACACCTTAAATTCAGAAACTACCGAGCTCGATAGCTGCAGTCGCTTAAGTGCGACCAGTATCCAGTATTCAGGAGATAGTGGGTTCGAACCCCACTGTCGGCAGCCCTGAAGATGGTTTTCCGTGGTTTCTCATTTTCAAACCAGGTAAATGCTGTACCTTAATTAAGGCCACGGCCGCTTCCTTCCCAGTCCTAGCCCTTTCCTCTCCCATCGTCACCATAAGACCTGTCCGTGTCGGTGCGACGTAAAGCCAATAGCAAAAAAAAAAAAAATGTTCATAAACTGAGATGTTTTCTTGTATTGTCTGTTCACTACTTTTATCATTATTGCATGTAAACAATTATAATCCTCAAATTGATAGGCACATTTAGTGCTTAATATACTCTAAATTCCTATAATACTGGTTCTGTATGCATGTCTTTATCCAGGATATTATAAAGAAGGATTACATGTACCATTGTATTGAGTAAGATGTTTCAAAGATTAAACATTTTCCCGGTAAATATGTTGTGAAAATGCATTCTTTTATTTCTCAGAACTTACAAAATGTGGGTTGCCGTTATTTACCCCCGAAGTCTTCGATTGCGGTATGATTTCAAGTGGAAATGAGATATTCATAAAAATCTCGCCTCAAATGTCAGTTTTAACGTTCCAATGTACGTACAAAAAAAGAAACACTAGACCTTAAATTACGTCTTCAGGAAGCTCAAATAACGAGCTCGATAGCTGCAGTCGCTTAAGTGCGGCCAGTATCCAGTATTCGGGAGATAGTAGGTTCGAACCCCACTTGTCGGCAGCCCTGAAGATGTTTTTCCGTGGTTTCCCATTTTCACACCAAGCAAATGCTGGGGCTGTACCTTAATTAAGGCCACGGCCGCTTCCTTCCAACTCCTAGCTCTTCCCTGTCCCATCGTCGCCATAAGACCTATCCGTGTCGGTGCGACGTAAAGCAACTAGCATTTCTTTTTTTTTGGGGGGGGGGGGAAGTTCAAATCTTGTTTTAATTCATGATTCATACAAATAAAAAAATTGTATGCAAAAAGTGAGGATACTAATAGTTTGTAATTCTTACTCTCTCTATATTCCCCTTTAGGTTTGTCATTACTAACGTCAGCGTTTTTGAGAAACAAAGGAATAGGATTCTTTCACACATAGAAAATATGAACATACCATTCCTTTCTTAGTGTGACGGTGCCTCTGAAATGATGACCTTGAAGTTGCTCCTGGCCATGCCCGAAAAGCCAAGCCAGAGACTTCACGTTTGCAATACAAACAATCGGCTTACAGCTCCAATAATAAATTAACCATGGGTCTCATCCAATCGCAAGCATCTCGTTTGCTGCACGAGTGGCTATAGCAGAGAAAAACGCAATTATTTACCGGCACAGAACGATAAAAAGAACAGATTTATAACGTGTTACGGATGTTCGAGGATTTAACGTTTAAAGTGGAAAATGGCATATTGCTTGTTATGCTTCGATTAGCAATGATACGGTCTTAAGTTTTAAGAAAGGTTTAATAAGCGGTTACTACTTGCTAAGTCCACAAACTATAAAGCTGAAATTAAACAATCAACTTTGTTTTACGAAACAAGATAATGAACAGCTTTGGCAAGAAAGCGTCATCAGTGCTGTGTTTTAGGTTTACGTATATAGAGTATTTATGACTGTGTGTAATACTGGGATAATGTGCAACAGTTTCTCCGAGCCTTTTATTGTCCTCCATCATACAAAAACATATGACAAAACACGAATTGAAGGTTTGATGAAAAACTTATTCTTCGAAAGTTTCAAGATTTTGGGGAGTTTGACTAGGAATTGATGCCTAAAGATAACAATCTAAAACTCATGAAGTTGATACTAATGTGACTTTCCTATTTGACCTCCCTCTGTCAACTCTTGTTCTCTTCCGAACACGACGATCACTTCATTCTCATGTCTTTCATGGTCATTCCCTTTCTTTTGCCGATATATCTATTCTTCGTGCGGTATAATAATAATAATAATAATAATAATAATAATAATAATAATAATAATAATAATTTCGTGTGGCTATTTTCTAGCCGGGTACAGCCTTTGTAAGGCAGACCGTCCGATGAGGTGTGGCGGCATCCGCCATGTGTAGGTAACTGCGTGTTATTGTGGTAGAGGATAGTATTATGTGTGGTGTGTGAGTTGCAGGGATGTTGGGGACAGCACAAATACCCAGTCCATTTTAACGATAAAATTCCCGAACCGGCCGGGAATCGAATCCGGGATCATCTGGATCAAAGGCCAGCACGGTAACCATTTAGCCATGGAGCCAGATTATTCGTGCGGTCAGACCACTTCTTTTTCCTCTTCTGATTAGAGTTCTGAGTACGTGTACATGCTATCCCTGACACTTTCCCTCGCCTCTTCATCGGCTGGTCGCACTGTGCATCTCGTGTGAGCTGCTCCCTTGGTGCTATGATCATGAAGTGTTAGACCAACGACTGGTGGTATTTCGTATCTCGTGCAAGCTGTTTTGTTGGTGCCATGATCATGAAATACATACCGGCCGGATCTCTTTGTTTGAATAGTGTGCCGTAAGTTTCATTCAATTTCTTCTTCTTTAACTGTTTATCCTCCAGGGTCGGTTTTTCCCTCGGACTCAGCGAAGTATCCCACCTCTACCGCATCAAGAGCAGTGTCATTGAGCTTCAGATACAACTGAGAAAGATGACCAGTACCTCGCCCAGGTGACCTCACCTGCTATGCTGAACAGGGGCCTTACGGTGGGAATGGGAAGATTGGGAGGAATAGACAAGGAAGAGGGAAGGAAGTGGCCGTGGCCGTGGCCGTGGCCTTAAGTTAGGTACCGTCCCGGCATTTTCCTGGAGGAGAAGTGGAAAATCATGGAAAACCACTTCCAGGATGGCTGAGGTGGGAATCGAAGCCACCTCTACTCAGTTGACCTTCCAAGGTTAAGTGGACCCCGTTCTAGCCCTCGTACCACTTTTCAAATTTCGTGACAGAGCTGGGAATCGAACCCGGGTCTCCGGGGGTGGCAGTTAATCACACTAACCACTACACCACAGAGGCGGCTCATTCAATTTCAATTGAAGTATTTATTAAGATCTTGTTTTAATATGTCAGGCCCCTTAGCTGAGTTATCAACTTAGTTACATTCGGCTTATAGGGTATCATTTTTGCATTTGTGGCCATCTTCTACCAAAGGTGCGATATGAGGGACTATCAGATGGATAAGTTCTCACCAAAAGCAAGCATTTGAACATGTCACTTTCAGTCACTCTGCGGTTTTGTATCATTACGTAATATATATAACCGAACGTACAGAACAGAAGGTGGAACGACTGCGGAGACGGAGATGTTGTTGGAAGAAGAGTGAAGATGCGGCAGTGGTGGATGTAGACTCTGTACAGTGACTTGAGGATTGTTGACCTCCTTCACACGAACGCACCATGTGGTGACAAAGAGATATGACACTAGACAAACACTAATGAGAAGACGAAGCAGAAGAAGAAAACTGAAATAATATAGATTTTAGTACTACATTCTAAGAGGATGAAGGACGTCACTCATGAATGCAGTGTATGTCCAACCCTTGTCTCGTTACTTCAATCTTCAAAGCGAGCTTTTACGACAGGATGGCCTTCTTGAGGTCAACCTCATCAGAGGATGAAATGAATGACGCGACATATTGTATGATAGTAGGAAGATGGAGGGTCAAACCCGGTGACGGCACATAGCCTACTGCTGTCAAATAGCACCAACGGGTCTGCCCAAGGCTTAAGGTCTCCATCGGACGGACGAATCGCTATCAACAGCGTCATATACCCTCAATCCATATGAGCAGTGCGGAGATGTTTGAAATTCAATCCAAATTTAATACAAATTGTATACCACCACCTCCCGTTCCCTGCCGGCGAATATTCCGATGTTGAATATTTGTTTGACCAACGGGACTCGAACCGGCTAACCTCCGTGTCAGATCATATAAATTCATGCCTTAGCGATCATGGCCACCTGCTGGGTTTCACTTATGAGTGCAGTACTTGGAGGATTTGATTACCGAAATAAGATTCAAAAATTTATTAAGAAATCAAGTGAACAGATGAAATGAAATGGCGTATGGCTTTTAGTGCCGGGAGTGTCCGAGGACATGTTCGGCTCGCCAGGTGCAGGTCTTTCGATTTGACTCCCGTATGCGACCTACGCGTCATGATGAGGATGAAATGATGATGAAGACAAAACATACACCCAGCCCCCGTGCTAGAGAAATTAACCAATGATGGTTAAAATTCCAGACCCTGCCGGGAATCGAACCCGGGACCCCTGGGGCCAAAGGCCAGCACGCTAACCATTTAGCCATGGAGCCGGGGATGAACAGATGATAAGCTCTGACTTATTATTGAAGAGATGAGACCTGCGCCCTTAGTGAGACTAATAATTATGTTATTGGTTCTACATCCCAGTTTTCAGTTTCAGACAAACTGAGGTGCCGGATGATGATGATGATGATGATGATAACAAGATCGCATCATCATATTGCCTCAGCTACCGTGTGCAGATATTTAGGTTGCCTTCGCGTCAGTTTCGCCGTTCCCTTTTACTCTGCCAGACAACAGAGTACATCGGATATTCCTTGGACGATCAGTGGCTGACTTTTGATTAATTTTATCGGCTGAAAAAGAAATTTTACACAAGAGTTGTTTTTACATGCCGACATCGTGCGACATAAAATGTGAAATGGACATCTTTCCGCCTTTCAAAAAGCCAACTGCATATGCCGGGTTTGAACCTGAGAGCTTGAGACGGACACTCTACCACTGAACCACAGAGGGAGCTGAGATACCGGTGTTCTTTCAATAGGAAGCGTTTTGCGTGGCAGTAAACCTATCCACATGAGTGTGTTCAAATACCACCGGACAGACCCGGGATCGAATCAGCCAGCTTCCTTCGACTCTGAGCCACTCCATCTAGCTGTAGACTGATCGATTGAATGAATGAATGAATGAATATATAAATACATGAATGGCGATCGATAGTATTTATATTTTTCTATCCGCTTCCCTTGTCCAAACAGTTTTCAATCTCTGGATAATTAATATTAAGGTTTCACGAATTTATTTTCCTGGATTAATAGTATATGGTAGCAGGATCTCAACCACTCTATTCTTTCTCTGCGTAACTTATACCTAACTTTAATCTACATTTCAGAATATCCATAATTCTAGTACTTAGACGACTTGGTGGTATTTCATTAGCTCACGAACTAAATCTACCTTAACAACATAACTATGAGTACTCCACGTTGCTATATAACACTGTGATAAATTTGACTAGCTGAATATTTTAATCAATGTTATGTATTACTTTATCAAGGTTTTCCGGGAGTATTGTTTGTTTATTAATGGAGAACGTAGGATAAGTGGAAATATTTTAGAGTTTAATTATAAACCCTTTTTCAACGTAATGCTCAGTGGAACATACAGGCACCCTTCGCGTCACGGCTAGGATCTGATATCCTGATTCTCTAGAAATTCCTATCCGAAGTCGTCGGGATTCGAACCCGAGTGATCAATTTACTGCGTGTGTGCACCACTTTATTTGTCTTCAGCCGATTCCAGGTATTACTCGAATTGATAGAGTAACGTCATTTTGAATTTTGGCAGGGGGTTTATGGCCTGCTGTATTCCCAAATGCTATTTGTTTGTACGTGAGAATTCCTCCCTAGCATCGACCAGAATGTTAATCACCACTATGTGCAAGTCTAACAGAATAACCACTAGACTAATTCTACTCTTGATTAAATAAAAATTACTTCAATTAATTAATTAATTAGTCTACAACATTGTTCTATGTAATACTCATGGTGATCACTGATCAGTAATATCCTTCGTAGCTGAGAGTGTGATCACAAAGGTAGAATGTCAATATTAAAACTATACAAAGCATATTTTCTATTTTTCTTGAGTGTTAATTTTATAATCTTAAGCTCCAGGACTGACAGTATAACTTGGAATACGAAACACAGGAGCGTGATTTTCACAAGTCCTGCACTGGCTGTTTTATGCGGCCGCCTTGGTGAGAAGCCTATTACCCAGTCACTCCACTATCATGCCTCGCTTCAATGATGTAATGGATTCCCAATTCTATTAAATATTGTAATGTGTACTTTGCCTCTTCTCTCATCTTCGAAGACTACATAGTGTTATCGGATACGATTAGTTAATTCCTTGCCACTAGGTCGTCTGCTTTCTAAATAAATAGAGTAGTTAGGAAACTAATAAGATAAAATATAAATTGTAACACAAATGTTACTACGTATAACAAAAAGTTATAAGAACTGAAAACATATCTTTAATATCAAAAGTACGTGTCACTGAAACCTGTTGTTCTATTAGCTTAACATTTGATACATTATGGTCAATATTCCCTGAAATTTGAAGTTTACAATGGTTATCCTATTACAAGAGTAACGCATTGAGAACTATATAGCAATGCACCTCGAGAAGGATCTGTGCAATACCGACATGTTCAGTGAAATAGCTCAAATGCAAATGAGGTGCAAGGGTCTCCATACTTACAGTCCAGCAATGCACTGAATCTCAATTGTAGAAACGATGTATATAATTTAGTGGTCTCGTTGTAAGAAACAAGGATGCTAACTGCACTGAGAATCAATCGACCGTATAATCGATGGAAATTATCGAGCCGTTCTCTGTTCTGCGTGACCAATTCTTCGGTGGATCCAGGACACATTTTAATGAGAAGTCAGACTACCATTCTCTTGTTAAGAAACATCATAACCGGGTATCCCAGAAAACAGGTGCAACATCTTGAACACACCCTCTCCGTGTAGTTGCAGATTAACTTTACGAAACTCCTTTCTACAGTGTAAATTTAAGAATTGGTACATTCACCTCAGCTTTCACCGGGTACTTTAGTGTTGTGAAAACCAAGCATTCACTTAATATCTTTTTCAACAAACAATTAATATATCAGGACATTGACTTACAGTCATCTCTCACCTTGAAATTAACTACTCCTATTAGTATGTACAAAATATATCTCTTCCTTAAAATGTCTATCCTCAAGACTCTTATTTCGTTCCTTTGTTATACCTTAATGGATTTCCATCGTAGCTAGTTTCGTGCTGTTTACACAGTCTTGAGACACTCCTAGGATAGCATTGATGGAGCTAATATTTTGTCCATTTATTTTGGAAACCATTATTTCGTGCAGGATTATTTACAAATCCAATAACCTTTGTTATCCGTGGCCAATAATGTAAGCTTAACCATTGGTATTTTGTTCGAACCAGGAAACCTACCAGGTAGACTGATTCGTCTTAATACAGATCCTTAGTATTTATAGACATAGAAAATCCCAAAGATTTCACTCAAGGTAAGATTGTTTTCCTCGAAATAACACATCTCACCTTCATAACAATTACAGCTGACTGTCATCTGTCCGAAACAAAATATCGCGGATTTTAGAATATTAGCATTTTTTTTTAAATTTACAATTGACGAACTCTTCACTGTATGACATTAGATTACTCCCTAAACTGAACTGGTACTTACACCACTAAACATCCAATCCTAGTCTTCAAGATAGATGGAACGTCAGTCTTCAATTCTCTTCCACCAAAGTGTATCAGCGTAAAATTACCTCACTCTGATAAATCCCTAAAGAGGACAGAACGTGACAATTATGAAACTGGTTCGTTTGAAGATCTGAAGTTCGAATTTAAAAACTTGCCAGCTGTTACCCTGAGTGACGTATCTCCCTTTCATGCACTTCTTACAAATAACGTAGTGACATACGGTTTCTATAATAATTCGTGCAAATACAGACGGACATTAAACATTAGAATAAAATAATTCATGCAAACGTAATCTCGATAATGTTTAGATTTAAAATTTTATCGCACTTCACAATCAATTGAAGAGAATTATATATACACTCTTTGGTTAATACACATGGACATTCCACGTGCAAACATTGGAAAAATACCATACCTTTAGAATTTCTGTTTTTCAAATGTTAATTCAGCGCTTAGAAAAACTTCTAGCCCACTATTCACACCTGACCTATTTTCACATGAAATATTTGCTGACAGTTAATTCGTCAACTTGTGAATTATAACCGGTTAAAGAATATCCACTTCTATTGTGATAAATCATGAGTTATCTCTATACAGTGCTTCAGTCAAAGACATCCATTCAATGACCTGAGGCTCTACAGAACAGATTAATGTTTGCTTCATTAAACTATGGTTCACTGATCTGAACTTTTCGGAATAGTTTTGGTACCAATAGTTATATTTCACGGTTTTTTTTTTCTGTTTGTTTTACGTCGCTCCGATACAGGTAGGTCTTATGGCGACGATGGGTAAGGAAAGGCCTAGGAATGGGAAGGATGCGGCCGTGGCCTTAATTAAGGTACAGCCAGAGCATTTGCCTGGTATGAAAATGGGAAATCACGGAAAACCATCTTCAGGGCTGCCGACATTGGGGTTCGAATCCACTATCTCCTGGATGCAAGCTCACAGGTGCGCGCTCCTAACCGCACGGCCAGCTCGCCCCGTGTTTCACGTCTAATGAATGTACTGTTTTCTAAGCTATTAGCTTCTTTCTTTCTTTATTTCTTTCTTTCTTTCTTTCTTCCTTCCTTTTTTTCAATTTGCTTTTCATCGCACCGACACAGATAGATCTCATGACGACGATAGGATAGGGAAGGGCTAAGAGTGGGAAGGAAGCGGCAGTGGCCTTAGTTAAGGTACAGCCCCAGTCTTTGCCTTGTGTGAAAATGGGATACCACGGAAACCATCTTCAGGGCTACCAACAGGAGGGTTCGAATCCAGTACCTCCCGAATGCAAGCGCACAGCTGCGCGACCCTAACCGCACGGCCAACTCGCTTGGCCAGTTATTAGCTTCACGTCAATCACAGATATGTTCTTCTTCAAATTCCCTTACTTGTTCATTCAAACAGTATCTTCTAAGAGCATGCCCGAAAACCGCAAAAATAGCCTAGTTAGTAGGACGTAAAACCAATAACATTTTTATTAGTATCTACAGAGAAAAAGAAAGGATATTTCTGACGCAAATAAGAGTTTTATGAAACCCGGATTGTTAGTCGAGAAACGGAACCGTTACTGTTATTCGTGATCTATGATAACTCTGTATGGTCATCTATCCTAATTCTTAGAAATATTATTCATCTAACCTATGCAGTAGCTACACACACGCACACACAAAAAACGGAAATTATATTTTTCAACATATATGGTATATGTATAAGAAAGTGATAAGCAAAATGAAGATGCTACAACAGATATTAAAATCCCATCCATGAGGAACCTTTCATTGGTTAACCGCTACAGCTTTACAACAAAAGTTCGTTTATTCCCTCTACCTTCCAAACTGATCATCTGAACTTACACTCCACGGTATGACCAAGGGGCTTCCACTATTCGAAAGACTGAGAATAGAAGACCGGAGTTTTTTTTCCAGGCCTGTATTAAGGAAGTACTGTACCTCATTTCTAGTTCCTAAGCAGTTATGATATCACCACCTGAAAATTTACAGATGCAAGTTCCAAAACATACCCAACAGTTACCGCGTTAAACTGAGGAATGCCAGTTCATCGGGTGGATACTCTCAAAAAGTCATTCTGAGTGATAAGTAACATGAAACCAAACGAAACCAAACCCCATGGCACAAGAGCCCCGCAGAGTACGAGGTGTTGTGTGGTCGTCGCAACGAACCCTCTCGGCCGTTGTTCTTGGCTATCTGGACCGGGGCCGCTATATCACCTTCAGATAGCTTCTCAAATGTAATCATGTAGGCTGAGTGGACCATGAACCAGTCCTCAGAACAAACCAAAACCAAACCACATGGCACTACAGCCCTTGAAGGGCCTTGGCCTACCAAGCGACCGTTGCTCAGCCCGAAGGCTTGCAGATTACGAGGTGTCGTATGCTCAGCACGACGAATCCCCTCGGCCGTTATTTTTGGCTTTCTAGACCGGGACCGCTAACTCACTATAAGATAGCTCCTCAATTCTAATTACGTAGGCTGAGTGGACCTCGAACCAGTCCTCACGTCCAGGTAAAACTCCCTGACCTGGCCGGGAATCGAACCCGGGGCCCCCGGGTAAGAGGCAGGTACACTACCCCCACACTACGGAACCGGCACCAGTCCTCAGACCCAGGTAAAAATCCTTGGCATGGCCGGGAATCGAACCAGGGTCCTCCGGGTAAGAGGCAAGCACGCTACCCCTATGCCGTGGAGCCGGCTGATAAATAACATTATGGATATATAAATCCGAGGTTTCTAGATATCTACCCCTCAACGGACGAAATTATGCCCGTATAGAAACGAACAGAAGGTTCAACTAGAATCTATATTTACATGTCTTAACTATTTACATGTCTTAACTCATTACCTGTACGCCTCCGTGGTGTAGTGGTTAGTGTGATTAGCTGCCACCCCCGGAGGCCCGGGTTCGATTCCCGGCTCTGCCAATAAATTTGAAAACTGGTACGAGGGCTGGAACGGGGTTCACTCAGCCTCGGGAGGTCAACTGATTAGAGGTGGGTTCGATTCCCACCTCAGCCATCCTGGAAGTGGTTTTCCGTGGTTTCTCACTTCTCCTCCTGGCAAATGCCGGGATGGTACCTAACTTACGGCCACGGCCACTTCTTTCCCTCTTCCAATCTTCCCATCCCCCTGCAAGGCCCCTGTTCAACATAGCAGGTGAGGCTGCCTGAGCGAGGTACTGGTCATCCTACGCAGTTGTATCCCCCGACCCAGAGTCTGAATCTCCAGGACACTGCCCTTGAGGCGGTAGAGGTGGGATCCCTCCCTGAGTCCGACTGAGAAACCGACTCTGGAGGGTAAACTGATTAAGGAGAAGAAGAAGAAGAAGAAAAAGAGAGAACAAGAATTAGGTCTTGTAAAATATTGAGAATCAATAACACAAAGCACCCTCAGAGTGTTTATTAGAGCCAAGCACCCATAATTAAATGTTTTCGTCACGTTCCATGACCTAGCGACACGACTGAAAGCTATACTTGGCAACTTGTTTGGTTGATGATGTCACATTATTATAGCACCTCACAAGCCGGGTAACAACTCATTAGGGTCACAATTAATAGTGAATCACCGAGAACACTTATAATTAAGAGCTATTAAGTGAGAACTCGACAGATACGAACTTGCAAAAAAGAAGTTTCTTTCGATAATCACTTTCAATTCCTGATTGAATGATCGTTTCAATAAGCTAGGGTGTACGCATAGCAGTCCAAAGAGATTCAAACTGCAATATGGGAGTAATTCACGTGTACGTATTGTGATAATAGTGACGAAGCCGTCCATTAGCGAAAGCTCATAAAATATTAAGTACGAGAGTGGACATTAACTGAGAAAACATCGACGGGCTGAACTTCAAGAGACTAACTCTCCCAGTCGAATAATTAATTCAATTTATAAACAACCGTGAAGTTGTACACTTTACGACGTCATCGTATATACACAATTGATTGTTTCGATCCGATTCCATAAGATTTTAAGTTCTGGTACGAAGGCTAGAAAGGGACAAATCGAAATAAAGTGAATGCGAATCCCACTGTAGGCCACTCTATAAAAGTTTATCCGTGGATTTACACTTCAATTAAGGGTGGAACTCAGAACACAATATGACATAGAATTTAAGACCGTTTCCTTCGGATTACTAGCTTCATTATTAAGAAATATTCATGCGGTATGGTAGTAGCCGGCCCCGCGGTGTAGTGGTAGCGTGCCTGCCTCTTACCCGGACGCCCCGAGTTCGATTCCCGGCCAGGTCAGAGATTTTTACCTGGATCTGAGGGCTGGTTCGCGGTCAGATGGCGGCCCTGGTCTAGAAAGCCAAGAATAACGGCCAAGAGGATCCGTCGTGCTGACCACACAACACCTCGTAATCTGCAGGCCTTCCGACTGAGCAGCGGCCGCTTGGCAGGCCATGGTCCTTCGGGGCTGTTGGGCCAAGCGTTTTAAAAAAAGTATTTTTAGTATCTGTACATTACAGTCTTCAAACATGCTAAGTACGGAGGACTGTTGAATGCGATTTCCACAGCTCCTTAAACGATCCTGGAGCAGCAAGTAGTCCCCGTCATCAAAATGCTTAACTATTTTCCCCGTTTCCTTCCTACCTTCGTTCCTTCCTTCCTTCCACCTTTTCTTCTCCTCCTATTTTCATTAATTCTTCCCTCCCCTTTCTTCCCGTTCTTCTTCATTCCTTACTCCATTATCTTTCTTTTCTCCTCCTCTCCTTTCCTCTCTTCTTTCCTTCAGTCCGGTGAATAACTCATATCAATGCAGAATAAATACAGAATCTAGTTTTGAAATTATCCATGTCAGTGGCATGAGCCGACAGTCATTCACAGGCAGAACAGTCAACTGGATGCTTCTCTATCTGTCATACAATCTGTTGCGAATCACTATTTTACACACTGTACATATCTACAGTAAATATTAACGAAATATCATGATGGCTGCAGAAGGAATGGGATTACTAGCATCACTCATACCTCAGTCACTTTCATTTTGCCAAAGCCAAGGATAGAGCTGAGACAGATCAATGAAAGTAACAAAATTGTTCTAGCCCATACCAGAAGACTTAGTGCACTGTAAACGCTACATCTTGCCAGCAAAGTTTGATTATCCAATAAAATTTGGAGGTGTGTTGATCCTTAGCCCAGAGCTCTCTTGAACCTTCCTCTCGGGTATAAAAGCTGGCACCATTTCGTGCCACTTTGTCTTATTGATCGTCCTTTCTACTGAGTATGTGTTAATAGAGGAGGCAGGGGCGTATCGCCCATCATCGAGTATTCCAGCTGATTAAGGTAATGGCAGCCATTTAATAACTATGTGATAGCCTCTGAAAGCTATCTCGAGGGAAGGTTTTCAATCTTTGATAATGTAACCTTAAATTTCCAATCTTCAATAACATCTTCTAATGTAAATCTCAAAAATAGCTTAAGAACTTCAACGGAATTCGGGAATGGAAAGTGTGACGCCCTCTCGAGTTCCTTATTAACTTGACTTCGAGGTGGCTATGACTTTGTAAGTTTTCTGTCTGTAGCTTTCGTAACTTAAATTTTCTCCATCTAGTCACCTCCGTAGTATAGCCTTAGCCTCTGCAACTTCGGGCCTGAAGCCCAAATAGGGTTTTAATCTTTTTAGTGCGAATTTCAAGGAGTGCAATTGTCCGCCTCCACATCATTTTGATTTTTGGGGCAGTAACTTTAACCTGTGTTTTTTTTTCTCCCACAAAGGCCCGATAGAATGGGCATTCGATGCTCCTGTAAAATTCAATCATTTATGTTTAGAGGTTATGTGGAGTGCTTAATACAGTGAATACTGTTTGAATTGTAAAATGTAGGTTGTGCCTCGATAGGCCTGGAAAGTGTTAATTTTAGTGAGCAAAGATGCTCTGGTTGTAAATGTAAAAGTTGAAGGTTGCCTTCAGAAGGCAGTAAGGGTATAAGGTTCGGAGCGCAGTCTCATGGATAAATTCATAGACGCTCTTTCTATTCTTGTGGAGGTGTTAGTGTAAATACTGAATGGTGCCTTTGTGAATACTTTGCAAATGAAATTGGGAGACCTGTCTCCTTGACTATTGAGTGGATGGAGCAATAGTGCTCAAGTAACATTTGTAAAATTGGGAGCTTTAAGCTCACATTATTAACGGGCAATTTTGTTGAATTTTCTGAGTTCTCCAACCTTGTATCTAAGCTAACGAGCTAGTTCTGTACCTGAAATCTTGTTATGTCTCTGAGCGACTTGGTTGTGAAAAATTAGCATCTGAAAAAGAAAACATGCATATAAGAAATATAGCTCTGATTTTAAAATTTTAAATTAATCTGATTGCGTCATATAGACCCATTCATTCCAGCACCTTCTTTTACCTCTGTCCACCACGGTATCCCCGTAACATTAATAATAATAATAATAATAATAATAATAATAATAATAATAATAATAATAATAATAATAATAATAATAAAATTAATAATAATAATAAAAAAAATAATGTTAATAATAATGATAATAATAATTCGAGCTCGATACTTGTGTTGTTTACCCATGGATGAGAGAATATTGTTCTCAAGTTATATCTGTTTATCACATTTGCGTCAAGATGAATTGTGTCGTACTCAGCTGCCGGAATTCAGTTGCTGTAGGTCGAAAATTCAAGGAGTCTATTGCAAGTTGAGGAGAAATCTGTTCGTACTCATAACAAACAAATACTCGCACCAATTAATAGTAAAGGTAAGATACATGTTGTCCTAGAGAATAAAACACTGTTAATGCCTAGGACAAAAATAAATAGTTTTCATGTTTTAAACTAAAATTTACAAATAAGGTGGAAGTAGTAATTAGGAGTAAGTGTAATGTTTAAGTTAGTAGTATATAAATCTAACTGTAATAAGAATATTATGCATGTATCAGAATAATAAATTGCAATAAATGATTACTTTCTCCCCAGTTCCAGGCGATCCGGACCTAGGGGATAGGAATATTCTATTCTATTCCATTCAGTGCTACAATATTGGCATAACATAATTCAACCGACTACAGCTGCAGTGTTTACATTTCATTTCTTTCTCTGTGTGTGTGACAGAGAGAGAGGGAGGGAGGGAGGGAGGGAGAGAGAGAGAGGGAGTACACTATGAGAACTCAGAAATATTAAAACACTATTATGGAATACTTCGTTGCAAGTGTAAATTTACTGTTTAACTTTTCTTTATTCCAATGTGTTTTAGCTGGCTGTTTGGTCTGTTACCTAAGGCCAATAAATGTTTAAAAACGTTTCTGGTAAGACCCCAATTACGGTACGTCTCCAGTGTACAGGAGAGATGGCGTGAAAGTTTCTGATAAGATCCCAATTAGAGTATGTTTCCAGTGTTTGGGACCCACACCAGGATTACTGGGAAAGATTCAAAGGAAATTAGCACAATTGGTTGCGGGTGCTTTGAAATAATAGAGTAGTGTTACGAATATTTTGCCAACTTTGGACTCGGAAGACGTGGGAGTGAGGAGACAAACTGCTCGACTAAACAGCATGATCCGAGCTCTCGGTGGACATTACACTTTGGACTTTGTGGCCAGAGATTTCTAAACCAAATCTCAGCACTACATAGCCTTGCTTTGGACTTTGCGACTAGAGATGACTAAACTAGATATCGAAGGCACTACATAGACAGAATAAAGTATTCTTCGACAAGGTTAATAACTTCATGAAAAAGAAAGGCATGTTTTAGATAACAAAACCATCCAGAAATTATGACATAAATTCACTCATTAAAATAAAGTTCAGCATATACAACGGATTTTCATAACAAAAACTTTAATTGTATTTGTGGATACTTTCAAACATATCATTTCATTTTTTCAAATTAAATATTGTCTAACATAAGCGATCAGTTCGCACACTGTCACTATTAGTTGAACTTGTGACAGATGTCTCTCTTTTAACATTCACCTAAGTAATTTGCTCGCCTTCACATTCTCCCTTTTTTAATTCTCTGACTTGGTGAATAAGTGCATCGCGTAACCTCTACCTTCAAGTGTGCAGAGCAAGGCGATGAGGGACTGTAGTATGAGAAAATGTTACAGTTCAAGATTTTAAAAATATCCTTGAAACGGTGACGAATCAATAGTTATTAGTAAGTGATTCAGGGTACTTAACACAGTTTTAAACGCGTGAGGCCTAACTTACATTGAGCATAAATTTTATACGAAGCTGAATCAGTTAATATATAGTCGATATATTATTTATATTAGTGCCAACGGCTATAAATTCATGAATGCTGTTCGAAATGATGTGTCTGGTTTACATTAAATACAGGGACAAGTTACAAGTGACAATATTTGAAAACTTAGCTTCCTTGCAATACATCCTTCTCCTCTATCCTCAAAAGATCTATGTACATTTGTGTCCCTGGTTAGTAAACAATGGTCCACGATACATAAAGTTTACATGGAAACACAACTCTTAAACGTGACGAATTTACATATTGTTCTCGGTTCGCTTGTTTCTACCTGTACTGTGATGACTAAACAAAGCCGAGGCAAGTAGCTTTTAAGCGATGCACAGTGAAATATAATCTCCCCCTTACAAAATCTATGTGAGCTAATAATGCTATTTTCTCGATTAACTTCTCTAAGGCAGAAGACAACGATACTGTATACTTACTCGTGTAAGAAATTGTGTATCCTCGAATGTTATTTCTGTCTTTTAGACTTATTACTGTATTCAAAGATTATTTTTTCATCTTCAGTGTGCGTTCATTTCGATACAGCCAGATACCAATCAGAATTTATTTCCATTAAGACGCTCTCTAGTAAGCCCATCCAGTGAATTTAAAATTGAGAGAGAAATAACCTCGTTTGAGGAAGTAAACACTAAAAACCTGGTTCGATTTTCATTGTACACTGACTGACAGAGCAAATGCAACACCAGGAAGGAGTGGTCAGAACTTTATGCCAATTGCAGGGTAGACTGACGTCACTGAGGTATGCTCATGATGTGAAATGCGTCGCTGTGCTGCGCACGTAGCGAACGATAAATGGGACACGGCGTTGGCGAATGGCCCACTTCGTACCGTGATTTCTCAGCCGACAGTCATTGTAGAACGTGTTGTCGTGTGCCACAGGACACGTGTATAGCTAAGAATGCCAGGCCGCCGTCAACGGAGGCATTTCCAGCAGACAGACGACTTTACGAGGGGTATGGTGATCGGGCTGAGAAGGGCAGGTTGGTCGCTTCGTCAAATTGCAGCCGATACCCATAGGGATGTGTCCACGGTGCAGCGCCTGTGGCGAAGATGGTTGGCGCAGGGACATGTGGCACGTGCAAGGGGTCCAGGCGCAGCCCGAGTGACGTCAGCACGCGAGGATCGGCGCATCCGCCGCCAAGCGGTGGCAGCCCCGCACGCCACGTCAACCGCCATTCTTCAGCATGTGCAAGACACCCTGGCTGTTTCAATATCGACCAGAACAATTTCCCGTCGATTGGTTGAAGGAGGCCTGCACTCCCGGCGTCCGCTCAGAAGACTACCATTAACTCCACAGCATAGACGTGCACGCCTGGCATGGTGCCGGGCTAGAGCGACTTGGATGAGGGAATGGCGGAACGTCGTGTTCTCCGATGAGTCACGCTTCTGTTCTGTCAGTGATAGTCACCGCAGACGAGTGTGGCGTCGGCGTGGAGAAAGGTCAAATCCGGCAGTAACTGTGGAGCGCCCTACCGCTAGACAACGCGGCATCATGGTTTGGGGCGCTATTGCGTATGATTCCACGTCACCTCTAGTGCGTATTCAAGGCACGTTAAATGCCCACCGCTACGTGCAGCATGTGCTGCGGCCGGTGGCACTCCCGTACCTTCAGGGGCTGCCCAATGCTCTGTTTCAGCAGGATAATGCCCGCCCACACACTGCTCGCATCTCCCAACAGGCTCTACGAGGTGTACAGATGCTTCCGTGGCGAGCGTACTCTCCGGATCTCTCACCAATCGAACACGTGTGGAATCTCATTGGACGCCGTTTGCAAACTCTGCTCCAGCCTCGTACGGACGACCAACTGTGGCAAATGGTTGACAGAGAATGGAGAACCATCCCTCAGGACACCATCCGCACTCTTATTGACTCTGTACCTCGACGTGTTTCTGCGTGCATCGCCGCTCGCGGTGGTCCTACATCCTACTGAGTCGATGCCGTGCGCATTATGTAACCTGCATATCGGTTTGAAATAAACATCAATTATTCGTCCGTGCCGTCTCTGTTTTTTTCCCCAACTTTCATCCCTTTCGAACCACTCCTTCTTGGTGTTGCATTTGCTCTGTCAGTCAGTGTATTAATCGTTATTCAAAATGATCTGAATTGGGACCATACAGACTTCTACCTAATATCCTAAGTGCTCATTTTCGTAATTTATCTAAACTCATTTTAAGTTATTGCCTAAACCCTTCTTTATTTGAAGTTCCAGGAAAATCATCCCTCACCTATCCTCTAAGCTACTCACTCATTTTACATTACTAAGCAATATTCACATACAAATAAGCACATTATAAAATTAAACACAATCAATAACCGTTTCATTTTTTCTTTTTTCGTAATGATTATTATCTACAAAACCATATGAAAACAGTGTTCCTCCATAGTGCAGGAAGTACATGGAGAAATATTCAACATAAGAATTTATCATTAACTAATGGACGTGTCTGAATGTTCCTATCGAACAGAAGCTATATCTTATTACTACAAAGGTGACTACATATTATGTTCTTTCAGGAAACAGTTATTGTTATGTCTTCATAGTGGAGGTTTTTTCTAACCTGATCAGATCACCAATTTCGGTAACGATCAGCATTATTAGCTGCCGTCCTAGGAGGTCTGGACTGGATTCCTGGTATTGTCAGAGATTGGAGTATGATAGGACTGTCGTTATATTAGAATGGTTCATGCAGCTTACCTCCAGATGGGGAGTGCATGAAAAAAGGTGCACCACCTCCAAGTTAAGAGGCCACGAATTTATTTTATCAGGTAGAAGGGCTGAGTAGCTTGGTTGGTTATAGGTGCATTTGTGTTTAATTTCCGTCTAACAAGCGCTTTTTTATTTTTATTTTATTTTATCACTCACTCAGATTTTTGGACTGAATATTTTAAAATTAATATATTAATTGAATGTAGGATTTTCAGTATGCACCAGGAAACTGAAAAACTATGAGAGGAATGGTCAGTTATGCCTTCTCTAGATGTACGAAACGTAAACATATGACAGAGTACCGAGGGAAAAGTTTTTCACCATACTGCGGGACTATGGACAGAGTATTAAAATCAATCAAAAGCATTTATGTTCATAATTGGGCTGCAGTGAGAATTGATAGTGTAATGAGTTCTCGTTTCAAAGTACTTAAAGGGGTTATACAATGCTGTAATCTTTCACCTTTGTTGTTCATAGTTTACATAGATAGTCTACTGAAAGGTATCAAATGACAGGGAGGAATCCAGTTAGGGGGAATGTAGTAAGCTGTTTGGCCTATGCCGAGGACTTGGTCTTAATGGCAGACTGTGCAGAAAGCCTGCAGTCTAATATTTTGGAACTTGAAAACAGATGCGTTGAGTATAATAAGAAAATTAACCTTTTCAAGACTAAAGGGATGTCGGTAGGTAAGGAACCTTAGGGAATTGAATGTCGGGGTGGGATTGAAAGCTGGAACAGGTAGATAATTTGAATTATTTAGGATTTGTGTTCTCCCAGGATGGTAGTATAGTGAGATTGAATGAAGGTGCATCAAAGCTAATGTAGTGAATTAAGAGTTGCGATCAACCGTATTCTGTAGGGAGGAAGTCAGCTCCCTGATGGAACTATATTTTCACCTGTCTGTTTTCAGACCATCTTTGCTTTTCGGGAGTGAAAGCTGGGTAGACTCAGGATATTCTATTTATAATTTAGAAGTAACAGACATGAAATTAGCTAGAATATTTGCTGGCAAAAACAGGTGGAAACAACGGCAAGAGGGTATTCGGAATGGGGAGATAAAGGCTAAATTAAGAAGTAACTGAATGGACTAAGTTGTACGCATAAATCGGTGTCCGTTGTGGGTCATGTGAGACGAATGGAGGAGGATAGGTTACCTAGGAGCATAATGGACTCTGTTATGGCGGGTAAAGAAAAGTAGAGGGAAACCATAACGACGATCACAGAGGCTTCCAGAATGAACGTTGAAAGACATAACAATATGAAGATGTTTGTACAGTATGTTATCCTAATGACATAGTACGCTGTTTGTTTTAATGAGAGTGCACTTTTGTAGATTTGATATTTCGGTAGATTTTATAATTTGGTTGTTTTCGGTTGCTTAGTTACCAGTGTACCTAGTCACAAAATTTTTCGGGTGTGGGTGATGTAAGGCTTACCATCAGAATTGGATTCCCGAATCATCAGATACGACCTGAGATCTATTAACTTCGATTGTTACCGATTAAAAGCCTGCGCGGTTTGGGTCACGTAGCTATCAGCATGCATTTGAGAGATAGTGGGTTCGAACCCCACTGTCGGCAGCCCTCAATATGGTTTTCCATAGTTTCCCATTTTCATACCAAGCAAATGCTGGAACTGTACCTTAATTAAGGCCACGGTAGCTTCCTTCACACTTTTAACCCTTTCCTCTCCCATTGTCGCCATGAGACTTATTTGTATCGGTACGACGTAAAGCAAATTTTAAAACATGCAACCGTTACTTATTTAATTTTGTTTTGCATTTATATGTACGTCCGCCTCTGTGATGTAGTGGTTAGTGTGATTAGCTGCCACCCCTGGGGGCCCCGGTTCGATTCCCGGCTCTGCCACGAAATTTGCAAAAGTGGTATGTGGGCTGGAACGTGGTCCACTCAGCCTCGGGAGGTTAAATGAGTAGAGGTGGGTTCGATTCCCACCTCAGCCATCCCGGAAGTGGTTTTCCGTGGTTTCCCACTTCTCCTCCAGGCAAATGCGGGGGTGGTACCTAACTTAAGGCCACGGCCGCTTCCTTCCCTCTTCCTTGTCTATGCCTTCCAATCTTCCCATCCTCGTACAAGGCTCCTATTCAGCATAGCAGGTGAGGTTGCTTGGGCGAAGTACTGATCATTCTCCCCGGTTGTATCCCCGACCCAAGGTCTCACGCTCCAGGACACTGCCCTTGAGGCAGTAGAGGTTGGATCCCTCGCTGAGTCCGAGGGGAAAAACCAACCCTGAAGGGTAAACAGATTAAGAAGAAGATTTATATTTATTTTGAAGTATTTCTTTCTGGCACCCAACATGCATTTTGTATTGTGTACGGTTTCAGAAGGTAAGACATAAAAACGGGAATATATTTCATTTCTTTAGACCCTAACACCATTATCTATTTAAGAAGTGATAATGAACTGGAAAGAGTACTCTATAATGAAACACACTATCGCAATTAGACATGAATTTTAATAACTACAATGTAACTCAAAGTACACCCCAAGAAACTACGCCTTCAGAGAAAGTCACGCAATAGGTTGCAAGAGCAAAGTGAAAATGGGCAGGGCACGTAGCGAGGGTACACCAGAACAGATTGGCACAGAGGACAACCATGTGGGATCTCTACACAGGCAAGTGAAGTCGCGGGAGACCTAGAAGGAGATGGGCAGACGACGTCGGACAGCTACTAGGACTACACTGGACAAGACTGCACGATGCAGAACTGATTGGAAAGGGACGTGAAGTCGGTGATTCAAGTATGCGGAAAGTGAAAGGGAAAATGTGAAAAGTAGTAGTAAAATAAGAGTTATGAAGTTGATTTATACACAGGAAACTTGCACGAGTATTGTGATTAAATAGTTGCTAAATATAGAATAAGGGGCGAAAAATCACTCAAAAGGGAAGGTAAAATATTAAAAGTAATCTTAAGCCAAGCCAGTGAAAAAAAAAAAAGACTATATAAATTACGTAAACAATCTCACGTGACCAGCTCACCACGCGAGATCAATCGAGCACAGCTTCCCCTCTCTCAAGAGAGAAGCCTTCGCCTTTCAGGGACACTACAGGCTCATTGTCCGGCTCCATAGCTAAATGGTTAGCGTGCTGGCCTTTGGTCTCAGGGGTCCCGGATTCGATTCCCGGCACGGTCGGGAATTTTAACCACCATTGGTTAATTTCTCTGGCACGGGGGTGGGTATATCTGTCGTCTTCATCATCAATTCATCGTCATCATGACGCGCAGATCGCCTGCGGGAGTCAAATCGAAAGACCTGCACCTGGCGAGCAACATGTCCTCGGACACTCCCGGCACTAAAAGCTATACGCCATTTCATTTTACAGGCTCATTCATTCATTCACACTCTTTTACGGACATACTAAAATGATGTTTTGACAGACAGGCTAACTGCAAAGGCCGCTTCACATACGTGTTTCACTCGGTTTGTCCTATTGGGATAGTGACAGAGAGAATTGTTTCTGTATTGAATAAGGAGAGAGAGAGAGAGAGAGAGAGAGAGAGAGAGAGAGAGTGTGTGTGGGGGTGTGTGTCGGGGCTGTCGCTGTAACAGGAGCAGGCTGACTGGGACACGCGTGAGCTATGGCTGCACATTGAGGTTTACGAGCGCGACGGAGTAAACAAGCTGGAGCGGCTGCTGTTCCCTCCAAGTTGACGAACGAACCTCAATTACTCACATGACACGAGCCACCTCCCCACGACCAACTGTAGCAGCTCACTTCTATTTCAAATCCTTAAAATCAAGCGACATAGATCTTGATTGCTTGTCAATTAAAGAGCCAGTGTGATTGAATAATTAAAGAATAGTTTCGAAGAACATAAAGAACCAAATATATCACTGCTGGCATTCCGAAAAGAATTCTGATCCATGGGAGATAATGTGCTTTGTTTACTGGAGATGACTTGTAGTGAATCTACTTACAAATTTTCATATCCTCCTTGGTGGAGATAGCTACCTTATAGGGCAAAACAACAACATTTTACATGAGCACGGAAGTTAAGTAGTTCCGATCATACGAAGAATGAAATATTTAGGTGCAGAAAAGGAAGAATGATTAGAAACAGGACGTCGAAAGTAACATCTTCCCGTGTTTGGAAGAAAATACTTATTTATTATTATTATTATTATTGTCCGACTCCTTGGCCGAATGATTAGCGTTGAGGCCTTCGGTTCACAGGGTACCGGGTGCGATTCCTGGCCAGGTCGGGGATTTTATTCGCGTCTGTTTCGGGGGACTGGCTGTTTGTATTTGTCCGAACACTCTCCTCTTCATATTCAGACACCACACTTCCAACAACCACAGAAACACGCAATAGGTAATACAACCCTCCCACATAGGGTTGGCGTCAGGAAGAGCATCCGGTCGTAAAACAAGGCCCAATCACATGTGCGACACAGTTCGCATCCGCAGCCCCACAGGTGTGGGAATAGCGGTAGTAGAAGAATTAGACTGTTTTATTATTATTATTATTATTATTATTATTATTATTATTATTATTATTATTTCCATAAATTGTTGATAGAGTTTCGGGACTCTGAATGGAGAAAGAACGTGGCCCCGCATACATCAAGGTACCTCAATCACCACTTAAAGTACAGTGTTACATATTTACAATCGTAGGGTACCGAAATGTGCTTATATTATAACCAGCTGATGTACCCGTGCTTCGCTACGGAATTATACGTTAAGAGCACATGTTGTGGGTAAGATTATATTAAATTGTATGCCTCTTAACATTACCCCAGAAACGCGACGGGGAAGTCACCATACTTCTTTTTCATATGAAGGTCGGGTTAGGGAATTTTAATTGCAATGGCAGGCCCTCTTGCCTACTATCAGTCACAATTAAATTGGGCAGTTTTCATTGTAGTGGCAGACAATCGCTTTCCACCTACCATTTTACATCCTCAGAAAGGCTGTCTTTGTGGTTTCTCCAACTGAAATCAACATAGGTAATTACAATGACGTCAGTAGGAATGACGCGATTAAAAGCAATGGTATCATGAAATACTCGATCAAATGAAAAACCACACATTGTCTAACTTTTAACGAACAGTACTACGCTGCCGATCTAATAGTCCAAAGTTCCAGAGCTAGAATGACCTGGCCGCAGACAGCCGTGAACACTCCCCTTCTATTATTCCGTTAAGCGTGCACACTGCTCATTCCAATCAACTCGTCAGAGTAGGTATCGAATAGCTGGAGTACTAGGATGAACCAGTGTGTAACGTACCAGTAGTATCAGAATATTTATGAACCACAGGAATGGCATACTTCCCGCCAATGTTCAAGCAGGCTGTTATACTCGGTAAGTAGCAGTAATACCATCTATCGGAGATGAATGGCAGCAGAAGAGAGAAAGAAAATCACAACAAACAATGGTAAGTAAGTAAATTCGTGTCCTCATCCTGATGGTCAATATAATGTTATTGTTGATCAATCTTATGAGCTTCCGATATTGTAGTCCTTCACGTTTAGTTTTAGGGAACCTAATGTAAAAAGAGTTCTCCTTTTTTCATAACTCTTTCTTGTCTTATTTTTCAAGCGATCGTCCCTTGACGATTTCTTCCAATCTTTATAATCATCTTCGCAATTTTACCTTTCTATATGGACTGATGACCATGCGTTTTTACACCTTAGACAATCATGACAAAACCATCACTAGTTAACACAAATGAAAAATATTTCCATGTCGGCGTTGATAAGGAGTAAGAAACAAAAGTCTAAATTAATCTAAATTCATGAATTCCCTTATAACAGTTGTCCCCCTGTGGGTGGAGGCGGTAGAATAGCAGCCACGGTATTACATGCCTGTAGTAAGAGGCGACTAAAACGGGTCCCAAGTAGGCTCTGAACTTGGGTGCGTGGGTTGGCGACCACGGGGTCATTAGCCGAGTCCTGGCATTTCTTCCACTTATTTGTGCCAGGCTCCTCAATTCATCAATCCTATCCTATCATATCATATCCTATCCGATCTCCCTTGGTCAACTCTTGTTCTTTCCTGCCCCCGACAGTATTACGTATGGAGGCCTAGGGAGTCTTTCATTTTCACAGCCTTCGTGGCCCTTGTCTTTCTTAGGCCAATACCTTTATTTTTCGAAGTGTCAGACCCATCCATTTTTTCTCTCTGATTAGTGATGTATAGAGGATGGTTGCCTAGTTGTTCTCCCTCTTAAAACAATAATCACCACCACCACCATCACCATCATTACCACCAGCAGCTCCAGAACTCTTACGATAGTTAGTGCGGTAAAACTGAATAAGACATAAATGATCGTAAGTTGTAACTATACATTTTGTTATGTAGTACTTTTCGACAGAACCAGTAACATACGTATTTAAAAATTAAATTTCAGGCGCTTTCCCCTAAACTACCACATCATCTAGTGTGAATAAAATTAGTTATAGCCTAGACTTTAGTTCCTTATTCCCCGACTTTACATACCGATTTCCATTAAATTCTGTTCACCCATTTTCTCGTGACTCGGCGTTGATATGGACTTAGAGACAAAAATTCAAATTCGTGAATATCTCTGTTGTCATAGCCGGTACGGTAAAAATGTACAAGACATAAATGATCGGAAAATTAATTCCCTATAACTTTCGTTATACAGTATTTATCAATTGGACCGCTAATAACATAAATATTTAAGAATTAAATTTTAGGCCTTCCCATGAACTACCATTTCAATTAGCGTGAATAAAATTATTTATGGCCTAGACTATAGCGGTTCATTTCCCGACTTTACATATCGATTGTTATTTAATTCTCTTCGGTCGTTTTCTCATGATTCGCGTACCAGACAGACAGACAGACAGACAGACAGACAGACAGACAGACAGACAGACAGACAGACAGACAGACAGACAGACAGACAGACAGACAGACAGACAGACAGACAGACAGACAGACAGACAGACAGACAGACAGACAGACAGACAGACAGACATTACGGAAAATTAGAAGGTGCATTTCCTTCTTACTGTGGACACGACCGATATAGAAATACCATTCTTTTTCAATTCTGAGCAATGTACAGACAAAACTTTTATTTTATACATAGATTACCATATTACCGTATCACCATATTTTCATCCAGGAGGTTGGTATTCATCCCAAAGACTGGTTTGATCTTCATCAGCTCCACCATTAGCAATCAACTGATGGTCTACGCTTCTCTGAAGTGATATACTAGGGAAAAGTGGAGAGGGTAGTTTTCCGTATCTACCGCCACCGAGCCAGAAGTTGTTATTACCTGTCAGCCTGCCAAACCCATTGAAATGCATGCACAAACCGCTCACATGAGCGGCGTTTTCACATCATTCATAACAGGGACTGGTTGCGTCGACAACGGCATTACCAATATCGTCCATAACTCAGTCACTTCGATACCGTCAACGCCCAAGATGGAACTAAAGCGGGTCAATGAAATTAAAATATATATATATATATTCAGCCCATACCTGAAGACATAGCTCACTCAAAACAGTAGGTCTCCCAGCAAATTTAAATAGCATAAATATGAAGAACAACCTGGAAGAAGTAAGAGAAAGTAGCATATAACAACTCGGTCGGGGCTATGTGTTTGTTACACACATACACACATGTATAACATAGGCCTATTGGTTGTAGTTTGGAAACTTGGTCAAGTTACCATCGAGCTTACTTGGCATGTTAATGAGTCGAGACATAATCCTGGTAGATCTGAAGTTATATTCAGACCGAAGGTGCTAGCATAAGGTTTTAAAAACTGAGATCATGATAGCCGAATGGCATAGTTACTAGTTATACACCGAGGTGGCCATGGTTTGAATCTCGGTCAATGCACGTTGAATTTTTGAAATGAAAAGTCATACCCCTGTATTTCGGATTCCACGTAAAACTGGAGGTTCCGTGGCAAGGATCACGATATCGAAAGTCACAAAAAAAAAAAAAAAAAAAAATCCATCAAGCTTGCTTGTTTTCTCTCCCTCTTTTAAATAGTAGAAATCCAGAATCCGACCTTAATAGCAAACCGAATTCAATCTGCTTGGCGAATTTGGAAGTAACTTCTAAGAAAATGCTACAAAGAGAAATTAAGAATGAATGTTTTGAAGGAAGTGAATCAGAACGAACATGAATTGTAAACGTAGTAATACTCCGATGAGGTGAGAGCGCTGCAAAATAGAAGAATCAAGAATCGGACTTAGTACGTCAACTAACAGCAGTTGTGCAGTTAAAAAAAACTATAGTTTCTAGTAACGTTCGTTACAACGGGGTTGCACTGAAGATTGTTGGTTTGCCAAAACGTCGTAGATGAACATAGTATTTTGTGTAATTAATAAAGTAGGAAAATGTGTCTCCGTGAGGATGGATGCGTAACTGACTGGTAGAAAATTGTTAGCAGATCATCGATTTTGGCTTCGTTGGACAGAGGAATGCAGAGGCCCGCACGCCTGGTTTTGATATATACAAACAGACTTAGATCGTTGTTTACTACGAGTGGTCATCGCGCACTTCACAGTGACCACAGAACATTTAGAAGTGATTTCGCAAAAGAGCTGTTAATCAGAACAAGTCAAAAGTCTTCTCTTGAAGCTACGTCCACTGGTGTCGTTAAGCAGACTTACATTTTCACATCACCACCGTGGAGTCCATTTTGGTAAAGAGAAAGGAACCCCTTGGAGGGAGATACAGGAGAGCGGTGAGGTCGGTGACTATTTTAGATTCTGCCACGATGCCAATGGTGGCCATTTGCATGTACAACATCCAGAAAAGTAACATGTTTCTGAGTGTAAACGATATCAACTCTTACGGCACTGCCTGGAATCATTGTGTGAGATGCTATAAACCGTCGTTTCTTCCGGACTGTTGTACAGAGGACATTGCACGTTGTCCGGTGCATCCAGAACTTTGGTCAACCCGTTCTTCTGCCATTTGTATAATAACAGATACAACAGCGCCCAAGCACCTTACTGGGTTC
Source organism: Anabrus simplex (assembly GCF_040414725.1). Classification (NCBI taxonomy): domain Eukaryota; kingdom Metazoa; phylum Arthropoda; class Insecta; order Orthoptera; family Tettigoniidae; genus Anabrus; species Anabrus simplex. Next base: position 1,501,962,554 of record NC_090265.1, read on the forward strand.
GTCAAATCCCGTGGCCAACGTGATCATCTGATCTGTTCCTTATTGCGCAAGCCTGTTTCACTTTTCGGCACTTGAGATAACATTTACCAAAATGGGTAATCAGGTAGAATGTGCATGGACCTCCAATCTGCAGGATGCCATACACCACTTCTATGCCCTGCATATCTAAAACTGGAGGCACATACCATGGTCTTCCATTTCGTCATAAAGGCTCTATACACACAAGAATGGCCTTGTCTGAATTATTACGCATGGTGTACTACCTATAAAGTGAATTAAAGAAACAATCTCACGCCTAAGGGCAAGATAAAGTTCGTAATTTTCAAGTTTATAGGTACATATATTGTGTGAAGTAAACTTCCCTAGTACAGAGCAATTGGCCGCATGGTTAGAGTCACGTAGCTATCAGCTTACATTCGGGAGATAGTGGGTTCGAACCCCACTGTCGACAGGAATGCAGATGGTTTTCCAGGCTGTACTTTAATTAAGGCCACGGTCGCTTCCTTCCCACTCCTAGCCATTTCCTGTTCCATAGTCACCATGAGCGTAAAGCAACCTTTTAGAGCATCGATTTTGATTATTTATTGAATAACTATGAAATTAAAGAAGTAATGATAATAAAAGTGCATAAATATAAAATAAGTCAAATATATAGGTATTCAAATGCTATACAAAAAACGTTCAGTGGAAATATGTTGTGTCCTTTGTCATTTTAACTTTTTGGACCGCAGTCTCTCAATATGTCAGCTTCATCAACATAACTCGTTTACATCTTGTTGATTGTACGATCTGTGATCAAATGTATCAAGAATGTTTCAGGGCGTTATTCTGATGATTTTATATAAATTACACCCAGATGTGATCAAATGAAAATGATAACAAAACATCGAATACATTGTGGCGTTAGACACCTGTTGATTGGTTGAAATTCTCGATATTCTTATACCGGATTGGTCATTGGAACCATCAGCAAAACAGTCACTATGGTTTTCCTCACTCACGAGCCTCAGTTGTAATTCTAAAGAATTGCCGTTACACATATTACTATCGCCGACAACACACCCTATACCAGGGCCTCTCAGGGTGCATGCGCGTGGTGCATGCACTGTGCACGGTGCAAGAGACGACTTGGCTTGGTTGACCAGAGTGCAGACCCCCCACTCCTCGATTTGGAACAATAGCGCTAACTCTCTCTTTCCTTACGCCTCTCTCGCTCGCTCCGCCTGTCTCCCTCTCCCCCACTTGCGCCGTAGCGCTCCAAATCCGGGCTGAGTTGAGCCGAGCATAGCCGAGTAGCCCAGAGACGAAGCGTTGATCCGAGCCATACCGAGCGGCACCGAGCGGCACCGATGCACAGTGCACGGAGCTCTTACGCCTCGCTCTGCACGCGTGAGATTTTGGGCGTTTGAGAGGCCCTGCCCTATACCATCCACACTAATAACGTACAGCATGATGCTAAAAATATTCCTTCCATCAATCACCACCGATCCGCATTCAGGGCATTCGCACAGGTTGCAGATCCTCTAGTCTTTTCTCAAATAATTTTAAAGAAGCTGGAAATCTATGAAATATCTCGAATGTCCTATAAACGAATATTTGAGCCAATTTTTTTTCTCTTGAATTAACCAAAGATATCATCAAGTCCTAGCCTGAATTAACAAGAGTCCAATCTATTAAAACTGAATCCAGTCAAGGAGCAGCTGTACCTGTGGTAGACGACTATTACTGTGTATTTTGTCCTGCAGAAGTCGTCTCGGTAAAACTAACCGACACGAGGTTGGCATATTTGAGCACCTTCATTTAACACTGGGTCGGCCCCACGGCTCGAGGGTAGCAAGCTTGCGTTTCTACCGTCTGAGCTAACCAGTCCGGCAATAAATAAATGTACTGAATAATCTTTTTACATAATTTTTGCTTGTGGTTTTTGATTGAAAAAATATTGGGTTTACGGTCCATTAATTAGGGGCTGCCTAGCCGAGGCGGTAAAGGCGTGCACGGTTCGCCCGGAAGGACGTGGGTTCGAATCCCCGTCAGGAAGTCGTAAAATTTAAGAAAAGAAATTTCCACTTCCGGAGGTGCACGTGGCCCTGAGGTTCACTCAGCCTACACCAAAAATGAGTACCAGGTTAATTCCTGGGGGCAAAGGCGGCCGGGCGTAGAGCTAACCACTCTACCCCATCAAGTGCCGAGGTTACGGATAGTGGAAGCCTTTACCTTCCACCCCTCCAAGGGCCTTCACGGTCTGTACGGAGATGACTTTGCTTTGCTTTTGCTTTGGTCCACTAATTACTTCTATCGTTTTCAGCGACGCCAGGGAGCCAACATTTTGTCCATGGGTGTTTTTTATTTGCCGTAAAATTTACTGACACGAAACTGCTTTATGGGAGCACCTTTAAAGACCACTGGACTGAGACAGGCTCGAACCCGGGAACTTTTGCTCAGAAAGCCAGCATTCTACCGTTTGAGTTACTCGTCCCGACCGTGGGCTTACAAGGTGGTAGATAACGACTACGTTCATCCTCCCCTCAAATAAAGCTCTGGTTCTCAGAACCAGTGACTGCTGCAACTACTCAGAGTGGATCTCGCTCTTCACTATGGTTGACCTTGCGGTACTAAGTAATGGTAAAAGGAAAAGTGACTTAGTCCTTCAAGACAAAGCACGTCTACTTGTTTTAGCCGTCACCGCGGTCGTAATCTCATATTTCCAACGTCTCGTTGACATTGAGCTCGGAATGACTTCACGCGATGATGTAATCTGATGTCCAGTTCTTTGGCAGTCAACAACGTACAGACAAGCCAGGAGCCGCAGGAGGCCAAGGATCAAGTGTGTCCCTGTTCCTGTCCCTGTCATGTCTTAACCAACCTGACAAGAAATAGTTCTTAACACAGCGATGAAATGTGCAGGAGGGGCGGACAAGTCTCCCATGATCTTGAAACAGGGATGTCCGGGTGAAACGCGCGCAAGTATTGCTGTATCCTGCTGTCCACATGAAAGAAGAGATCGTCCATGCCGTCTATAATGTTCCATCCAGGAAATGTACGAGCTCCTTTTGCGTAATAGAGACTGATTACGGTCGTGATCATTGTTTGAAAAGGAAGTACAACTGGGCAACCATCCTCTGTTAAATAATAATCAGAGAGGAAAAGGAAAACTCCGATCCTCCGAACACTGACGTTATCTCCAAAAGAAAGGGAAGGACCGCAATGGACGTGAAATACATCGTAAGACTCAGAAACCAAATAACCATTGGGGTCGGAAAAGAACAAGAATTAACCAAGAGAAGTTGGAAGAAAAGATTAAAGTAAGGAACATGACAAAAGTGAAAATAATGTCAAACTCATCTAAGGCCCCGTGTTTGCCAACCCATTTGATCATTGCCTCCATATCGTAGTTAACTAATCAACACTTCGAGGTAATAATAATAATTTCGTGTGGCTATCTCTAGCCGGGTGCAGCCCTTATAAGGCAGACCCTCCGTTGAGGGTGGGCGGCATCTGCCATGTGTAGGTAACTGCGTGTTATTGTGGTAGAGGATAGTGTTATGTGTGGTGTGTGAGTTGCAGGGATGTTGGGGACAGCACAAACATCCAGCTCCCGAGCCATTGGAATTAACCAATGAAGGTTTAAATCCCCGACCCGGCCGGGAATCGAACCCGGGACCTTCTGAACCGAAGGCCAGTACGCTGACCATTCAGCCAACGAGTCGGACACTTCGAGGTAGGTTGGCTATACTCCTCCTATCAGTCAGAATTTACCACAAACATGTTTTTCTTTAATTGTTACTCCATCTGCAGATTCGGTTCATTTACTCCGTAATGGAGGTAATGATAATAATAATAATAATAGTGATATTAACATGAATAATGTTATCATCGTGGTCATTGCTGTTGAAACTTGAATTCGATAGTTGATTAGAAAGTACGCTGGACTGCTAACTTTCGAGTCTGACTATGAATACCGAGGATTGTCGTTTACAGGAATGCCACATGTGGATTTCAACTTCACAGCTTCTAAGTCAAATTATGGAAGACTACCGGTACTTACTTTCTGGCAAGACTTTATCAGTTTTGTCATAATAATGATAACTAGTTTTGAGATTCTAATTATAAATGGAATGAAATGGAGTGGAAGTAAGGTTATCAATAAGAATAAGTTACTGTAGTCATTTTGAGCGTCGGGAAGTAAGGAAAAGGAAGAAATCATCCAGAGCCGTAACACGAAAGTATATCCTTCACGCTTTCTTCTAACGGCTGTATAGAACGTGGGATTAAACAAATCAAAGAAAAATTAAGGAAAAATATCATAATCAAGAGAAGGTTATTACAAAAAGAATAATTCTGGAGAGTATTGTAATTTTAATTCTCTGCAGAGCATATGAGTTGGTTGCTGAATGATAAAGGCACAGATTTGAAAAAGGGAGACAAATATTCCTCAAAAGTAATTTTAATTATCTGTCTGCAGGAAAGTATAGGTGACCACAATTAGTAGCCTGCTGCTGTTGTGACCATTGAAATGAATTATAAATACGAAAAGAAATAATGGTTTGCGGCACAATGAGTGTTTTAGTATGAGGATGAATGTGAATAACGTCTCAGTGTCCTGATGGATCCCTTCAGTTCTGTCAGGGGAATGGCATGGAGGACATCTTCTCTAATTCTGGTTTTCTTGTAAAAATCAACGAAGAAAGACTTCAAAGTTCTTGAGGTGATATTTAAGATGGTAGAGAGTGAATGGGTAGTACAATATTTTTTCTAATGTGCCGATTTCTATTGGCTGTGTCACATTAATCAAACCTGATGGTAAGATCTATTATATACCTGTACCCGCGCTTTGTTTTCTTATACTGTAGAAGCGATGTCGTCTACTCGACGGGTACCTTCACTACTTGGGATGCCGTGAAATTCTTCATGGACTACCATATCGGGACCTTTGAAGCTCACAGACAGGGTAGAAGGAATGCTATGACGTATGGCATTAATTAGAGTTTCAGACGTAGGTGAATTTAATTACTTTGGTATTATACAAACCGGCAGAAGCAAGGAGAGTGTAAAATGTATACTTCCCCTCGAGGGAAGGAGGGGGGGGGGGGGGAGGGCAAGTCAAAGAAAAGGAACGTTCTCACTTCTTAGTCTATGGTTACTGAAGTGCTTGTCTGGAGAGTGACCTTAATAATAATAATAATAATAATAATAATAATAATAATAATAATGTTATTTCATTTACGTTCTAACTACTTTTACGGGTTTAGAAGACGACGAGGTGCCGGAATTTAGTCCCACAGAAGTTCTTTTACGCGCCATTAAATCTACCTACACGAGGCTGACATATTTGAGCACCTTCAAATACCAACGGACTGAGCCAGGATCGAATCTGCCAAGTTAGGATCATAAGGCCAGCGCCTCAATCGAGAGTGACCTTTGTATGGAAGTGAAACATGGTCGATATCTGGAGCAGAAAGAATTAAATAGCTTTGAAGTGAAAATGAAATGTTTTAACTGAACTTCTAACAAAAATATCCTGAATTGAGTTGTTGAGGAGACGAAGAAATGGCCAAAACTTATTAGAAGATAGCAAGTGTCTAGTTCCAACTCGTTTACTATCTTTGGTGAACTGTGTAGTGATAAAGTGGTAGGGGAATACGAAGGTTGAATATACAGTTAACAAGAGTTGATAATCACTGAAAATTTTGTACCGCTACGATATTTTAACATGTTAGGGTGGCAAGGAAGTCCGGTTTATTTTCTCTTGCTCGAGGAGTGGCAATTTGTATTTGCCTTAATACACACTTCTTCATATAGACACAACATAGTACAATACTAACCGCCACAGAAAATTGTAATATAAGAATATATCTCTTCACATAGGATTTGTGTCAGAAAGGGCGTATGGCTGAAAAGCTGTGTCAGGTACTCGTCAGGTTTTCCGTGGTTTCCCATTTTCACACCAGGTAAATGCTTAATTAAGGCTACGATCCCTTCCTTCCCATTTCTAGCCATTTCCTATCCCATCGTTGCCGTAACACCTACCTGTGTCGGTGCAACTTTAAGAAATTTGTAAAAAAATAAAATAAAATAAAGAACAAGGAATGTCGTGTTACCCCATATTTACCCCTATTGACCGTCATGTCTTGTCGGGTTTCAGTTAGTTATTATTATTATTATTATTATTATTATTATTATTATTATTATTATTATTATCATTGTCGATGTTGGTTCTGAAGTACTGATATGTAACCAGTCTATAAACACAGTATTCTTTTTTGCACTAGATTAGAATAGAGTTCTTCTTTCACTTGTGTATAAGGTCATTGTTCCAATTTCCGTATTAACTCCGCAGCACAGCGATTCTTTCATTCTACTCCTAGTCATAATGATAGTACTTATAATGCCATACAAGCAACCTGTTGGGCTACGTCGTAGCAATAGAAGATCTCAAGTTTGCGTAATACATGTTCCTCGGTCAGTTCCTTTTATATCATGCATAAATTGAAGACTTTAAAGTGTAGACCTTACGAAACTCGTCCAATAAAGAAACTACATTGAACTCTATAACATACCTTGGGATTGTCCGTCACTTTCTCTCCCGACAGCACAGGTTAACCAATCCAGTTAAGTGCAGTAAGACGGCAGTGTAGTCCGTCTGTTAAAGAAGATTGGTATCATTTCAAATGCCTCGAGATGTGTTAAGTCTTTACGTAGATATTAAGATCAATTGTGAAGACTTGCCTGGAGGAAATATTTTTGTTGTCGAAAAGTTCCATTGTTAAGAATGAAAATAGCGTGTAGCCTTGCTGATCCCGCATTTTAACGTGACAGAAAACGATTTTGTCTATTGAACGTCTACTTTCTAAAAAAGCTCTTTGGATCATAATGAACCATTTGAAGTAAATAAAGCATTTAAGCTCTATAAGTCGTTAGGCTTTTTCAATCGTGTTTCGCCCCAGTGTAGTAGTGGGCTCATCAGCTGGAATGCTACATCTTTCATAGACGCTGGCGTCAGTGCACCGTTAGGACACCACTGCAATCCTCCTATGTAGGAGGAAAAGCGTAGCATTCCAACTGATGAGCCTACTGCTACACTGGGGCGAAACGCTGGTAAATTCACGATTGAAATGTCTAAAGACGTGAGTTATTTTTTGAAAGCATTCTTTGTTGCTACTAGTGCTGTTTAATTTGGGCTCAAGGATAACACGTATGATGCGCATTAATACCGTAGTCCCTCGCTGCATGTTGCCTTTAACTCTTCGGTTATCGCGTTAATTTACTTACGCAAAATTTTATTTACAGGTGCTAATAATATACCTATACTCGAAGTAAAAGCATAGTCTTCTTCGTTCAGGCCACGAAGGCCTTTCGCATAGTCTACAAATCTAACATATCCTTTCTAGAGGGAAACCAGCCGCAACAAAGATCGTCAACCTTGATACACAAAAGAATCCTTACATTCTTTGGGCATATCGCTCGCAGCCCCCACATGTAGAAGCTCGAGGTCCAGGGGGAAATCCTACGCGAAGCGGGGACGTGGCAGGCCACTAACCCGTTGGTGTTTTTTCCTCACATTATATTGATATTATGTTTCCTTGCTTTACTCAAGTTTCTCTCTTAAGACTTGAATATATTATTCAAATGTCCCTTGAGGTAGAATCCTCCGTTTTGCATGGGAACGACTCAAACAACTGATGAGCAAACTGCATCCTAATAATCTTTTGTGTGGTTCAGGGCCTTCGAAGTCGAGGGTGTCCCTTGTAAATGGCTCCAGGAAATAACCTGATACTTATTTTTAGTCAGGACGAGTTAACCACAGAGCCATATGACGCTCATGATGTGGATATCTGGTTTCTAAATTTTTCAACATACTGTCGCACACAGAATATACCAGCACTTTTATAGTTTGTGGATGAACAGTGAACGACACGAGTACGCATTCAAGTAGCCCGGATATTCTTGCAATAAGCTTAGTTAATCTTGTAGACATGTTTTAGGCTTTGGGGCTTATGCCGTGTCAGGAGAATAAGGTAACGTTTTTTTACGTTTCGCAGAGAACTTTGTTCTGCGTCTTCAGAAGAAAATCTTGTTTCATATATTCTCGTACTGTTGTCCTTAGACATTCCCTTGCCGTCCCTAAGTCAGCATCCCTGTATGCCACACATTCTCTGACCCTGTTGACTGCCTATTCTTTGGAACTTTTCACTAATCATGCCCATGTACTTCTGTCTAATATTCTCTAGCTGAAGTTTTTTAACCCTCATCCTTCTGTACCTCTATCCTAGGCTTTGTGATTCTTAGTACACTTCAGATCAGACAGTGGTCTGTACCAACGGAAATTCCCCCACATACTCGTATATTCCTAACAGATTTTCTGAATTCAAAGTCAGCTATAAAATAGTGTTGTGGATCTGGTGCCCTTTCGCTCCCTTGTGTAATTGTGAACAGACTTATGCTTGAAGAATGAATCCGCAACTGCTAATTCTATACTGGCACAGAAGTCCAGTAAGTGCTCCCTATTCCTGTCAGCCTCCACATTTTCCGCACCTTCAGTTCTATTTACGATTCTCGCATTGAAATCGCCCACTGGCACTGCCCTACTGCTGAGCCTGATTATGATATCACTCAGTGCTTCACAAAACTTGTAAACTTCATCCTTATCTGCACCCTCAAATGGTAAATATGCTAAGAAAACTCTCTTCCTGATTCCTCCAACTTCTAAATCTACCCAAATCATTCGCTCACGTGCATGCCTAACAGAGATTCTGTAGCGTTCTATGGTGTTCCTGGTGAAAAGTCCTAGCCCGTACTTCGCCCTTTCCCTTTTCAACCTGTTAAGAACAACTTATAATCTCGTGTCTCGGTATCTCCCCTCACCCGAACATCACTAACTCCTAACACATTCAGACTCATCCCCCTCTGCTGATCCAAAGAGGTCTATTTCCTTTCTTTCGGTAGGCCCAATAATACGGACAGCTCCCTACCGAACTCCATTCCATTCGCCAAGCAGTTTCCAAGAAGTCACTGGCCTGTCAAATGAAAGGGGAACACTGTCCTGAAACCAATAGTACCCTTCTTACACATAGGCCTTGTCCCAGTGAGAACTTTTCCTCTAACGTGTTAGGAGCCACCTGTGGGTTGTGTGGTCCTAGCCGCCTGAGCACAAGAAGGGTTACATTTCAGAATATGTCCGAGAAGCCCACTCCTATTTCATAGCAACTGGCATCCCGGCTCTTAAGACCATTTACTAGGCCACTCAGGCGTTGAAATGGTTCATGAACTAAGATATCTTTCTTTAAAGGAGATTCCAAATACCAATTTTGCCGTCTGTAATCACGCCACGAAAATTCAAAAAAACTTTTATAAAAATTGTTCTACATCCTTCTGTTCTTCATCTGGCTTTCTATAATAGGCTCCTCTTTCTTAAACGTAATTTATAATTTCGATACTGATTTAGTCCACCTTCCCCTGTTGTATCGTGTGATTGCTGTAATATTCACTGGAAGTTTAGACGAGAGCATTACAGTATATGGGAAAATATTATTGGTTAACTAGCAGTTACCCGCGGCTTCGCTCGCATGGATTTCGTAATTTGATAAAAGTAATAGTTCCTCGGTACCGTACTAAGACATTATTTAAAAATTACTAAAATATAAAAACTCACCGAAAAATTTAATTTCATTTACGCCAGAAACTCTTTGTAAACCACGCTTTTGGTATTACCTTTTGGGGCTAAGATGGCCATGCTAAATTGAATTGTACATGCAAGAAACAGTCTTCTCTCAAGTCGAACAAAAGAAGTTTCTTTATTTTTAAAGGAGATTCCAAATACACATGTCTGTTACAAGGTACGTTTCTGACATATACTCTAGATAATGTCTTCTTTTTAATTCACGCCATTTGTAATTCCTGTTCACCATCTTTAATTGGATTTTCCAAAAAAATGTGTTTTTTATTTTTAAAGGAGGTTCTAAATACCAATTTTCATGTCTGTAACATCTTCGGTGTTTGAGATATAAATATCCTCATAAAAGGCATTCAACCTCTTTTTCCCCCGCTTAACGGAATTTTTTGAAAACAAATAATACGCGTTTCTTTATTTTTAAAGGAGATTCCAATAACCAATTTTTTACGTCTGTAAACTTTTAGGTTGTTGATATATACAGTAGATATACTCTTGTAAATAATTCACCCCCTTAGCGACGGAATATCGAAAAATCCTCCCTTAGTGAACACCTATACTCTAATATAAATGTATCCCCAAAATTTCACTTCTTTACGTCCAGTAGTTTTGGCTTGGCGATGATAAATCAGTCAGTCAGTCAGTCAGTCAGTCAGTCAGTCAGTCAGTCAGTCAGTCAGTCAGTCAGGACATATTACTTTATTTATATAGATGGATCTGAAATATAATCTTCCTCAGCAAAGTTCGGTCGTCCTCAAATATTTCCTTCCTTGTAAGACTAAAAATTGATCTACGTTTGTGAGGTTTTCACTCAAAGTTCGCAATGTGATTACCTAATACGTTTCATTTATTGGAGAAATTGATTTAGTATATGGATAAAAACCGTTTTAGTTTTAGGCCTATGTTCAACAAGGAACGTATACAATAATCTGGAACAGAATCACACTATTTGGTAACAGACTAGCCCTGGACAAAAATTAATCTCTTTGAAAGTTCTATAGTTTCAGGAGCTCGTATTCGATTAGGACCTCCGCCAATAACTAGCCTAAGGTATATTCGTGAATACAGTGTCTATTACCCTGCATTCAACGCATTACATCTGCAAAAGTCCCAGGACACGTGACTCTGGACTCTTAACAAGGTACCCGCACTGCCGATGTCCACCTCGACTGCACGATTGACCCATGGTCGTGCTTGGAGAAAGCAAACACTTGCTGCAGATGAGCTGTTATACTTCTTATGTCTGCGGTCACGTCTCTTCCGGCAGCCATTTCATCCATACTTCCTGGTTCTCGGTGACATCAGCGTACCATAGCACCTTGCGTGGGTTCAGGATTCTCTTTGATTTATCGCTCTGGAAGTACGTGATTTAGTTAGCATCTTTAGTAACTGGGACGCCTGTTTGAATAGATTTACTAGTGCTTTCCTGGGAAGATCACATGCAATTAGGACGATAACCGGTAATCATCACCATCTTCCCAGTTTAAAACTACAGCCTTGTACGAGAAATTCGCGTGAAGAGTTTCTCTGGCCGTAAGAAACCTGTTGTGGTCTAATGCAACATGGCTGATTTATAGTACATTACAGCCTTAAAAGAGTAGCTTGTGCTCTCTTATGCAAGACGGTTTTATTAGAGTTATATACGACGATACTTACAACAAACTAGATGAACGCTCAGTAGTTTGCCTGACTTCTGTTCTTTATTATTTCCTGGTTCATTTCCCACCTCGGCTGTGATTTTTTTGTACGCGCGTGCGTGCTTGAGCAGTGCCTGTTCAAAAGGTGCCATTTCCACTTCCAAAAAACAAATCAGTATTTCGTCTACATGCATTATGGATTGTCATGGACAATCCAGACCAGAAAGACGTAATTCCTTAAAAATTGTACCAAACCTGATCATGGGTACGTCCCATGTGCTTTGTATTTTAAGTTTCTTGAGCTTTTCTCACAACTTTCTTAAGGTGGAAATAGCACTTTTTGAGCAGAAACTCCTCAATTGTGCTAAAATCTGTAAGTTCCGAACTTACACACAAGTGTGACTGTCAGTTTCAAATCATTTTGATATTATCAAAGGGCTTCAAAGGTATGTTTGTGTACGGATTATTAATATAGCTTATGTACATCCATGTATAACAAAAAAAGCATTTAATTTACTGTAATGTATGCAACGCCACTTAAGCTTCTATTTTTAATTTTTTTATTTGTCTACGAATTGCTTTATGTCGCGCCGACACAGATAGGTCTTATGGCGACCATGGGATAGGAAAGGGCTAGGAGTGGGAAGAAAGCAGCCGTGGCCTTAATTAAAGTACAACCCCAACATTTGCCTGGTGTGAAAATGGGAAACCACGGAAAACCACCTTCAGGGCTGCCGACAGTGGGGTTCGAACCCACGATCTCCCGAATAGTAGATACTGGCCGCACTTAAGCGGCGGTCTCATTTTTTCTAGTGGTTTATTAACGCCACACTAACACATCGAGGGTTTTCGGCGACGCGAGAATGGGAGAGGGCTAGGACTGTAAAGGTCGCGGTCGTGCTCTTAATTTAGGTACGTCCCCAGTATTTGCTTGGTGTGAAAATTGGAAACCATGGAAAACCATCTTCAGGGCTGCCGACGGTGGGAATCGAACCCACCATCTTCCGAATGCAAGCTCACAACTACTCTACCCTAGCCGCATGACCAACTCGCTCGATTCTAATTATTTTCAGGGACGTTGAAATGCCAGTTAAAGTCCTTAGGATTCAAACGAGATTTACCTCCTTTTCTGACTATCCTCGGATTAAGCAGACACGATTTACCAATATTAGTAGCATTATTTACTCCTAGAGCGGTTGACACCCTATACGGAAGTTTTACTACCAACTGTTCTTGAGAGACAACTGAATTTACGAATTTTATATTACTTTCCTTCATTTACCGGGTATCTCAAAATTCTTTCCTATAAGTTATGTTATTCCATAGATCCGAAGAATTCAAAATATTGCAAATGTCAGAGTTATTCACCACAAACTGTTGATATAACTACACAGGACGGACATGACCAGACAGATATGGCGCATTAGTAATTTTGGATTAAGTCTAAAACATCGTCTCGAAATTTATGGAGGTCGGCTAAGTCGTGTGGCTGGTCAGGTTCAGGTTGTGCTTCAGGTTGCGGGACTCAAATTAAGCAGCATTCGATGGCATTAGAGGGCTTAAATGTGAGAGGGTTATTAAGGCGGGAAAGCGTTGTTCAGAACAAAATTCCGACATTCTATTTTCTCGTAAAACGCATATCAGAAAAACAGGCTTGAAAAGGACGACATTCTTATAATTTTCAGGAAATGCTGTATGATTAAAGTCGCAAATGTAAATTTACCTGTCTGTGAAGGGGCGACTGTTAGTAAAATCACTAACTTACGTTGTTAACGCACAAGTCGTCATTTTTATGTCACTGGGAACGGTATCAGTTTAATTAACAACACTGAGGATTAATTCCAAAGGTCTCTTTGTACTCAGTAACAGCGGTCAACCCACCTAGAACAAGAGTAAACAAGTCTCTTCTCTTAGTGTCTCTTGAAATATTTAGCTAATCATAAAAAACGGTTCTAAACAAGAAAACAAAAGAAGTTCTATTTGTGTGAACTGAACTTCTCAAATATAGGCCTACTCATACAAAATTTCAATCCAGCTTCTAGTGTTTTTGGGAGCAAGAAAGAAACATTATCTGAATTTAAGCTATTAATACGATTTTGCAAATGGAATTAATAAATATGAAAGATCTCTCAGGTAAAAATTTGAAAGCAAACAGTAGTTAATCATTTGATATTTTCTTGTGGAAATGTCTGAAGAAAACCACATTAAATGATCTCATTTGGTTTAGACGTGATGTAGTTTCGAAAACAGAGAGATAGACGCCGTTTCAGTTTTATCTGTATATACCTCGTATGTACTTGTACATAGAAACACAATCTATATATATTCGCGTATGTTTTCTTATGAGGAAACAATAATCAAAAGCCGGGCTGAGTGGCTCAGACGGTTGAGGCACTGGCCTTCTGACCTCAACTTCGCAGGTTCGGTCCCGGCTCAGTCCGGTGGTATTTGAAGGTGCTCAAATACGTCAGCTTCGTGTGGGTAGGTTTACCGGCACGTAAAAGAACTCCTTCGGGAAAAGATTTTGGTACCTCGGCGTCTCCGAAACCCGTCAGAAGTGGGACGTAAGAACAATTACAACAATCGAACCACGGTACGAGTTCAATATTCCCTAACCTTGAAACACAGTGTAGTGTGGTATCGAGTGTTTTGGAATGGAGATAACACATTTTTCGACCTTATACAATTTCTCTTATCTATCAGGCCAGGAAAGTGGACACGATGATATGCAACGAAGATAGCAAGAGGTTCACGACGAGCCTCTGAAGTCCACATAGACGGGAGACATCAACGGTGGATAGTGATACGTACAGCACGTTCGACAAGCGGATCAGATAAGATCACGTGTTCTAACTCAGACCTTGTCTAACGGTTAACTTTGTACAAGACATGTCTGATAGTTATCTACGAACATATCCCCAGCTGAACGTGGCATTCAGAATTTTATCTTTCTTCTAACGCATTTTAAGCGTAGAAACTCATAGGTCTGTCGGAATATGTTGTTATTGAAACTACGAGTGGCATAGTTTCCGTGACAAGAGTAAAAATATACCATAATTATTACGACGATTTTAAATATTAATATAACCTAAAACAGCAAGAAATTCATGGGATTTAACTAACTAGGTTCATAAGAATACATTTAAATCAGAAAATTCTCATTTTAGATTTGGAATAGCTTTGGCTTCAGGTTCGAATATATCAGCTAAATTATTTATTCATCGTGTAAAATCTTTACTGGGCTAGTATTCGGAAGGAAGCGTCCGTGACGTTAATTAATGTACAGCCCTGGTGTTTTCCTGGTTAAAAAATGGGATACCACGGAAAATCATCTTCAGGGCTACCAACAGTGCGGTTAGAATTCACTGCCTCTCGAATGCAAGCTGAAAGCTACGTTATCCAAACCGCATCACCTACTCGTCTGATGGGACGGGGAAGGGCTAGGAGTGAGAAGGAAGCGGCCGTGGCCGTAATTAAGGTAAGCCCCAGCATTTGCCTGGCGTGAAAATGGGAAACCACGGAAAACCATCTTCAGGGCTGCCGACAGTGGGGTTCGAACCCACTATCTCCCGGATGCAAGCTCACAGCTGCGCGCCCTAACCACACGGCCAACACGCCCGGTATTGTTATATTATATTATATTATATTATATTATATTATATTATATTATATTATATTATATTATATTATATTATATTATATTATATTATATTATATTATATTATATTATATTAAAAATGGAAGTGGCCCGATTCCAGTACATAACAAAAACATCAAGTGTTGCAAAACACGATACTTTCGGAGTGGACAAATATGAGTACTACTTCTGAAATGACAAGCTTTTAAAAATCATTGTTCTCTCTGCAGGATTTTAAGTTGCCATTTTTACATTTTAACTTACGTCTGTCTCACTGGTTTGTTACATTTAGTGCCGACCAAACAAACTGTAATTACTTTACACAGTGATAAATATAGATCAAAGCTTTGTGACCAATAAAGTTTAACCACTCCGTTTGAAAATATACCAGACAGTTCACGAAAACTGGACAAATATGTGTCCCGTATATATTTTTCCTGTGACAACAGGACACTTTAGAGAAATAAGGGACCATCCCGTAAAATAATGGACGTCTGGTCACCATATACTAGACGAGAAAGGAACGAACTGCTGATGACAATTAAATGTGTTGTCCGTACGACAACTGCGCGGTTGTTATGGATAATAATGGAAGGATAAGGATTACAGTCTAAATTTACTGTACATAGGTTTGGTATATATATCAGAGAGGAATAGAGGGGGAGGGAACAAAGATTAATTTTCAAAGTTTGTCCTTTCAGAAGTAGCACTCATATTTATCCACTCCGAAAGTATAGTCGAAGTCATATATGATCCAAAGCCTGCCAGGGTGAGTGTAGTCCGGCAAGAAGAATGCCAAGCGGATGGATGGACAGACGGACAGACTCGTGAGTGAAAATCAAACAAGCAGCCGGTGGGTCACGACCCCGTCCACTCCACCCACTCCGCTCTCTGCTTTACAGGTTTTAATTTGCTCTTCCAAACTAGTACTTATCTCGATCATTCAATTCTCAGATTTATTTATGTTCCTCTGGACATGGAATTTACAAGTGACAGGTCAATAACCACTTATCACGGTTCTTGGCCATCATGGGGCTACAAGTTTCTAGAAATATCTTAGCATAAACTCAAGCAATGTCAATCCTGTGTCTTTTTCGAGGCAATTTATCACATTATAAAGGGAGTACTGTCACACATCTAAAAAGTACTCTTAGGTACTGAATATGCTGTTACCATGCAAAGTAGTGAGTGATTCTGAGTCCAACATTTCGTTTATCAGGCAGATCAAGCCACAACAGATACATCTTTGATTTGGAGATTTTATGATTCGTAGTTATTCATTTAATTGCTCAAAAACAACAACAGTCCGGTGGTATTTGAAGGTGCTCAAATACGACAGCCTCGTGTCGGTATATTTACTGGCACGTAAAAGAATTCCTACAGGACTAAATTTCGGCACCTCGGCGTCTCCAAAAACCGTAAAAGTAGTTTGTGGGACGTAAAGCAAAAAACGTAATTATATTTAATGTCATTCCAGGCCACCTCTCACTGACATCTCGTGTCCTTACTCGCGAGCCTTTCCAACCTAAGTGGTGGTGGTGGTGATTTTTGTTTTAAGAGGAAGTACAACGAGGTAATCATCCTCTTTCCAACCTAATGTTTCATAACACTGTGGGTTTGTAAAATCACCCTGGGCAAATCGCACTGCTTTCTTTGAGATCTGTTCCAGTTATCGGATTACGTAATCCTGATAAGACTCCCTTACACAGGAACCATCCACTAGCTGGGGTCTTACCAGTGACTGTCCGACTCGTTGGCTGAATAGTCAGCGTACTGGCCTTCGGTTCAGAGGGTCCCGGGTTCGATTCCCGGTCGGGTCGGGGATTTTAACCTTCATTGGTTCATTCCATTGGCCGGGGGGCTGGGTGTTTGTGCTGTCCCCAACATCCCTGCAACGCACACACCACACATAACACTATCCTCCACCAAAATAACACACATTTACCTACACATGGCAGATGCCGCCCACCCTCATCGGAGGGTCTGCCTAACAAGGGCTGCACTCGGCTAGAAATAGCCACACGATATAAAAAAAACAGTGACTTATACGCCCTCTCCTTTACATCCTTACTACAACCCTCATAATCATATGAAAATATATGTAAACTTGGTTTACAAACTCGTTAATGTGACCACCCTAATGAAGATCTTTCCTTATGTTAACACCTAGATTCTTAAAGTGATCCCTATGATCTGCTATCAATCCATCAATTCAGTAATTAAAACTGAGATGACTTTTCCACTTGCTGAAACAAAGTGACTTTTTATACCATTGTCTGTTGTCCATCTCACAACTTTGTCGAGGTCTTTTTTGCAGTCGCTCACAACCCTGTAACTTATGTATTACTATAGGTATACAGTATAATATCGTCCGCAGAAAGCCTTACCAGTGATTCCAGTTCCTTACTTAAACCATTTTATATACCGGGTGATGCACAATGCACGAAGATACGGAACCCATCTCGCACTGATAGTCCTTATGGTCGATATTGCTCTGTCTCCTACGAGGCAGACATGCACAGGGAAAAGGACTACATGCTTTCTCGCTATCTCCGCAATAAGATGAAAGGACCATTCCACAACCATACTGTCAATTGCATGCCTTTATAATATATACCGCTATTACGAACTAGTTAATAGGTTGTGGCAGAATGTAAAATGAGCCCTGTAGAACATGAATAAGAGATATGATATGTATATCGCACCTTAGGGAACAGTAGTCGTATCCATACCATGTGCTCAGCACCTTCAAGGAACAGATTTTCCCAGCACGGAATGATTCAACCACTGGTTTCTGAGTAAGAAACGGCAACAGTCTGATTTCCTTACCAGAAATTTTGCCACTGACGAATCTTGTTTTACTCGAAATGAAATAGGCTACTAAACTTCCATAACACTCGTATCTGGTGTGTAGAAAACCCCCCAGCAAATTGTCCAGAGACACTTCCAAGAGCGGCTCTCCATAGGCCGCGTGCACACCGAGCGCGCTTCGCATAGTGTGTCGTGTGTAGCGTGGAATGCTATGCATAGCGCAAGGCGTGCTTGTTGTTCACACCGAAAACTCTACGCCGTGCTCTCAGCTTAGTTTGGCGCGAGGCGTTTTAGGGTGGTCACAAACTAATGCCGTTAGTTTACTTATGGATAACAGTTACCTGAAATTGAAAATTAAAAAGAAGAATCGAAAGTGGGTTCATGAATTTAATGAAGAACGAATTACTTTCGGATGATTCCATCGTTTGTACAGAGATGCAACACTTTATCGCGACACATTTTATGATTACTTAAGAATGACAAAAAATACCTTTGACCTTCCAAACCCTGCAACTGAAATGTGGCGACAAGTAGCAGATAAGTATTGGGAGTAATTCAATTTTCCCAATTGTCTAGGAGCACCGGGCAGCAAACAGGTGGAAATTAAATTTCCGGCTAAATCACGCTCTTTATACAATAATTATAAATAGTATTTTGCAATATTATTACAATTAGCATATATAATCTATCATCGTAACAAAAGCGGATTAAATGTGACAAATATAATTCATAAACAGAAATATTTACTTCCAAGCCCACTTCTAGCCTGCAGAGTGATATTCTTCATGTTACCACCCTCCATTGGCAAAATTATAAACCGATATGACAGAGTCTGAGAGATTCTATGAACGTTGTCACAAAGTATCCGGCTACATGACTATTACCGTACTGGTCTTTGGTCACAGGAGTCCCGGGTTCGATTCCCGGCAGAATAGGGAAATATAATCATAATTGTATTCATAATCATTTCATCCTCATCACGTCGCAAGTCATCTACGGGCGCCAATTCAAAAGACCTACACCCGGCAAGCCGAACTTCTCCTCGGACACTCCGATACTAAAATCCATACGCAGTTTCATTCTGTCACAATGTTAAGCCCAGTAAAGTGTAACAGTAGAAGTAATATTACTGTATATGTTTACTGTAGGAATGTGATAAAACTGTTGTAGATACTTAAGTCCACTTATTTTGCAAAACAGTTACATTTTTTTAGTTTTTGTGTCTTGGGTTCCATATCTCTTTCCTTTGACACACTGCATGAATTACTTCTTCTTCCATAGCTTCAGAACCAGCTAGGTAACGCTAAGCAATTAAATAGCACTGCGCGTTGTCTGGCGCTTCGCTTAGCTGTAAGGTAGGCGTTCAGCGCAGCAGAGCGCGGACGGTTTGAACACCTGGCTTAGGAACAAAGCACTGGTTATGCTTAGCGTGACGCTTAGCATTGATCAACACGCGACACACTATGCGAAGCGCGCTCGGTGTGCACGCGGCCTAGGTAGCAATTACAGGCGACACAACTATTAGTCTTTTTGTACTCTCACCGCATTTGACAGGAGAACGGTACTTGCAATTTCTGACGGATATGTTACCAGAAGCCCTTTAAACATAGGTAAAGACATGTTGTTCTTAAGTGATAATTCGCTCTCTCACATTTCTCTACCTATGTGCGATATTTTAGACACATCTCCGGACCACTTGATTGATCGAAATGATCCTCTGTAATGGCTAACTCGAAGCCCTGATTTAAATACCTTGGATTTTTACCTCTCGGGCCATATGAAGGAATTAGTTTACATCAGTGAGGTACATGATCGTGACGACCTCCAAATGCCTATATTTGATCCTGCATCTGCAATAATAAATGACGCACGGACGTGTAAACGCGTGCGACCAACTTAGCTTCGTCATCTCAAAACATGCGTTTTTCCAGTGAGAAATAAAGACATATTGAATGTGCGAAAGCTAAATGAAAAATTGGAGCAGATCAGACTGAAAGTGTTTGGACATATCAAGCGGAAGAATAGCCTATAAGGGATGGACGGATAGATGACAGGGAAGACAGGGCGAGGACCGAGATTACGATAGGTGGACGTGCTGAAAATTAGTAGAAGGAAACGGAATGTGGACTGGAACACTGTGTTGGAGAGACGGAACAAAGTGGTGAGGATCCATATTTGTCCCCATCTGGTGTCAGCTGGAAAAGGGGAAACGACGACGACGATGGCGGCGACGATGATGATGATTATGATAATACATTTAATTAGAAAATGTTAAATTATTTTTGTAAAATGGAAATCTAAAAATTATCATTTTTTTTAATTTTTAAGGCTCCAACTCGCATTAAAAATTCAAGATGCATTCAATAAGAACTGAATCATAAATTTAAATGCACTGATAAAATATGTTTATTTATATTACTGAGGGTTGTATTTGTAACATAAACACGCACCTAATTAGTACTGAAAAGGTTGAACTTAATAGATATCTTATCGTTGATAGCAGGCCTTCGCCCAAATACATGTTCACAATACTCATAAAGCCAAATGTACTATAGAGGAAGTTTATTTTATTTCAGTTTACATCAATTAACCCTCAGTGCCTTCCGCATAGTGAAGAGGGTCTTTATTTTTGTTCCTAGTCATTCTATATTGAATCCTGTGTTCAAATCTTGATAGGAACATGTGACATGTATGTAGGATAGTGAATGATAGACAACGCATTATCCAACATTCTTCCACACAGGAGCAACGACAACAACGACAACAACGTCAACAATCGCAATTTGTTTACGCAGGAATTTTACAGTACAAGACGAGCGCCGCTATTCTCTTATTAGCTAACTCCCGTCCTCCCCCCTACCAACAGCCCATATTCATGCTTGGATTACGCAACAACTTCCCCTCACCGACATTGCCTCACCACAGCCACCACTGGCTACAGCCAGGGTTGCCACCGTTAGTACTTTAGTACTAGATCTAGTACTTCGTGGACATTTTTAGTACGTTAGTTTTTTTTAATAGAAATCTAGTACTTTTTACGGAGGTAGAGTAGACGTTCTTCCACTGCAGTAGAAGAACAAGAAAGAAATTGATAAGAAGTTTCAGAGCCAAGTGTCTTATCTTTTCATGTTCAATTCTGTGAACAAGTTTTTTTAGAGGGTAGTTTTTAGTGATCCTATTTTGAGAAATCTCTTCATGTCGAACTAGAAAACTGCAAATGAGATGGCAGTTTCATCAGTATAATCCCATTAGCTATATATTTCCCTAATGTAATTACAGAAAGTGCTTATGAAGTTAGATAGGAAATGGTGGGTAGCAAAGTCCACAGTAACTGAAAAATCTTTTCAGTCTCTCGAACATACAGGATCAATATAAAAATTACTCTATAACATACCTGCAAAACAACACACTTTTAAACAATAGGCCCTATTTATATTGAACTTGTGTGTTCGACAGACTGGAATTGCTTTTAAGTTACATTTAACCAAGTCGACACTGGAAAGTGTGGTTTCCTTCTTAACAAACAAGTCCACAGAATCGCAGAAAGAGTACTAAGAATTTATGGAATTTTGGAACAATTTAATCGGACTGAAAAATCCTGTAGGCGACTACATCTTTTCAAATTTGAATTTTTTTAAAGGTATTGCTCTGTTTACCACATTCTCCTGCTGAAACAGAACAGTTTCTTTTCCTGCTCTTTCTGTTAATAACACCAGATTGAGAAACAAACTACTATTCCGTAGCGTATGTGAATGGGCTCCTTCTAAAGCACTAGTCTGCCCAAAATGTTCACATTTCAAAACAGTTTATTGCTTTGGGATTATTTTCCAAGGATTAAGAGAAGATCAAAATGTGAAATGCATGTTAATATATTCTAAAAGACAGCCAAATTTTGGGTAGTGTATGAAGACAAAATGAATGTGTGTGTTTGCTATTCATAGTGTTCATGTTCTAAACATAAATAAATGACTCTCGTCTGGTAGTCGGCTTGGAACTGGAAGTGTTAGGATACTGGGTATTGAAACTGCAACATTGCTGTTTCCCATCATAGATATCAAAACCGATAACTTCTGATAATTACGATTTTCTCATTTAATAAAGGTATATTTTTGATAAGTATACTTTTTCCTATACTGCCTTCATGAATAATCCTACTCCATTGTAAAAAAATTATTTAGTACATTTTTCCATAATCTAGTACCTTTTCACGGGAAAATTTAGTACGAACATTTTTTGCCCGGTGGCATCCCTGGCTACAGCAGACTTAGTTTGCCACTGCTGCCTGAAAAGTTACTGACAAACAAAAGGTATTGCCCTTTAATGCTTT
Organism: Anabrus simplex; assembly: GCF_040414725.1. Classification (NCBI taxonomy): domain Eukaryota; kingdom Metazoa; phylum Arthropoda; class Insecta; order Orthoptera; family Tettigoniidae; genus Anabrus; species Anabrus simplex. The sequence continues at coordinate 1,501,984,633 of NC_090265.1, forward strand.
ATTTTAAATTTAAAGGTAGTTGACAATGTTTTTCACATATGTTGTTTAGAATAGTCTCCTATCACCTGTTAGACGTGCCTTATTTCAACCAGACTACACCCAGTATAAGAAAACATAAAGGTAAAAAACCTTGCCTTGCGGAAATCCCTCTCAGTCACTACAGGACCAGAGTAATGAATGCTTCGCCAACTCTGAAAATGAAAATCCACAGACTGTTTCAAATCATTCGACCGGGTGAGGAATGGAATGAATGAAGCCCCGATCTAGCAGTGAGGATTGGAACTGTGCCGGCTGACGAAGCCTGTCGCACTACTCAGGGGCATTGATTAATGAATGACAGAGGAAATGAAATTATGGTAGAGTCTTGCTGGAATGAAATATGACAGGGAAAAGCAGGTTACCCGGAGAAAAACCTATCCCGCCTCCGCTTTGTCCAGCACAAATCTCACATGGAGTGACCGGGATTTAAACCACGGAACCCAGCGGTGAGAAGCCGGCTTGCTGCCACCTGAGCCACGGAGGCTACCCTCGCTTCGCCTACTCTATTTTTCTTAATTTTATTTTATAGAGTTTTAGCCACTCATTCAGTCACTCTTTTGTCTAGTCCGGTGTCCCTGATTTTCGTCAGCAGTCTCCCATGATTTATCGTATCAAAAGTCTTGAATATAAATCAATAATGATACAGGACATTTGACCTCCTGAATCAAACATACCTGCTACATCCTGTTTGAATCCTGTAAATTGCGCTTCACTAGAATATCCTCTCCTAAACCCGAATCGCCTTCTATCAAACCAGTTAGTACTGTAGTTTCGCAAACGTAATCCACTTCAGCAATACAGTTCGCACCCGCGACCCCACAGGTGTGGGAAAGGCGGTAGAAAAAGAGGAAGAAATTTAATATCATCAGAAAGAAAGCTTTCCCAGAGCTTTCAAGCAGTACGCATCTAGATGACGCCTGTAGTTATCTACTTTATGTTTGTCACCCTTTCCTTCGTACATTGGGACTGCAATACCAACTCTCCATTCATATTGTATAGCTCCTTCATGCAAGCGGTAATCAAATAAGCATTTCAGATACGGCACTATATCCCAACTCATTACCCTTAGTGCATCCCCAAAAATCAATTCCAGCTGCTTTTGTAGCTTTCAACTTTTGTATCTTTTTGAAAATATCTTGAATATCGTAGGATAATATCTGTCACTCTCCAATCTGGGCATTGTCCTTATTTCCAACTATCCTAACATACTGCTGACTAAATACTTCGCATTATACACGAATTCATTTTTTCTATGAACATAATGCTTGTTTACTTGTTTTTCTATTCGTTCTCTGATATTGTCTGTGTTCATCCCCTTGCTTTTCTTTCAACACATCTAAATCAATAATTTTAATGATACCGATCGAGTTGGCCGTGCGGGTAGGGGCACGCAGCTGTGAGATTACATTCGGGAGATAGTGGGTTCGAACCCTATTGTAGGCAGCCCAGAATATGTTTTTCCGTGATTTCCCATTTTCACACCAGGCAAATGTTGGGACTGTACCTTAATTAAGCCTACGGCCGCTTCCTTCCCACTCTTAGCCTTTTCCTGTCCTATCGTCCTACCTGTGTCGGTGCGACGTAAAGCCAACTGTAAAAAAAAAAATAATGATATCGAGTAATCAGACTAATGTCTTGATTTACATCCGTCACAAAGAATAGGCAAAATGTTTCCTATTTACCTCGGATGCAAATTGCTGAATTTTCCTCATTCTACATCAGGTGTAGGCCTATCATTCTAAACACTGTCTCCTTCTGACTTACCACGAATTTAAGTCGGTCTCAAACACATCTAACGATTAGGGCCATAGGAGAATAAGAGTTGATAAACGGAAGGCAAACAGGAAATTTGAAAGACTGGAGCCTGGCATAAGTAGGCGGAGTCAAATCTAGACTCGAGTCGGGCTCCTTAAAAACCTCACAGGAGCCATTGTCAAACCTTGTTATATACGAGGGTTGGGGCAAAGGTCATGGCAACTAATTTTTTTATTATTGAAGATACCAGTTCGGTTGGAAAATGTTACATATACAGACGAAAGGACAAGGTGTTAACTACATGTGTGGACAATGAATAGCACTGAAATATCGTAACACACTAATTTATTGCGGTAGTATACAGGGCAATATGGCCTTCCCGGTGCAAAAGAATGACAACACAGTACACATAAAGTTGCCATGACAAACCTGGGCCTAAAGACCCTCAAAGTAGCCCCCTGCTACTGATACCACACGCTGCCAACGATGTGGGAGGCGCTGAATACCATCTGCTTCAGCATTTGGCGCACCATTTGTGAATCGGGTCACCTGTTGGCGCACAGATTTACAATGTCCTCTCGTGTTGCAAACCGCCTACCACGTAGAGGTTCCTTAATCCTTCGAATGAGATCAAAGTCGCAGGGCGAAATGTCGGGAAAGTACGGTGGGTGCTCCAATTCTTCCCATCCCCAACGTCGCAGTAGCTGCCCTACACACTTTGCTTTATGTGGTTTTGCATTGTCGTGCAGGATTATTGCACTGTCCACAAGATGCGGATGTTTCTCCCGGACGCCACGTCGTACCTGTCGCACCAGGAGGTCACTGTAGTACTGTGCGGTCACTGTTCTGCCATGTGGAACAAAGTGGCAAACAATGCCATCTCTGACGTCAAACGCGACCATCACCATCAGTTTGACTGGGGAAGGATTCTGACGAACCTTCTTCCTCCTTGGTGATCCAGCATGTCGCCACTCCGCGGACTGACGTTTCAGTTCTGGTTCGTATGCCCTGGCCCAAAATATATCGATGGCGATTATTCGTGACAAGAATTGATCGCCGTCCTGTTGCCAGCGTGCAAGGTGGTCAGAGCATATTGCATAGCGCACCCACATTTCAACTTCCTTCAGTGCATGCGGTACCCACGGCGATTCGATTTTGCGCAGTTGCAGCTCATTACGCAATATCCTGTGGATGGTGCGTTTCTCGATGCCACTTCCTCTCTCTAACTCCAGTAGCGTCCATCGTCTGTCTTCATCCAGGAGCACTCCCTTTGGATGGGGGTAGTAGAATAACACCCACGGTATCCCCTGCCTGTCGTAAGAGGCGACTAAAAAGGGTCCAGGGCTCTGAACTTTGGAGCGTGGGTTGGCGACCACGGGGCCCTTAGCTGAGTCCTGGCATTGCTTCCACTTACTTCTGCCAGGCTCCTCACTTCATCTATCCTATCAGACCTCCCCTGGTCAACTCTTGTTCTTTTCCGACCCCGACGCTATTAGGTTTCCGAGGGCTAGGGAGTCTTTCATTTTCACGCCCTTCGTGGCCCTTGTCTTTCTTTGGCCGATACCTTCACTTTTTGAAGTGTCGGACCTCTTACATTTTATTCTTTCTGATTAGTGTTATATAGAGGATGGTTGCGTAGTTGTACTTCCTCTTAAAACAATAATCACCGCCACCACCACATCCAGGAGCTGCTCGATGACGGCACGTGCCACATCGGTCCGCACACTGACAGGTCGTCCCGAACGTTGCTCATCACTGGTTGACACGCGTCCTTGCTGAAACTTTCCTACCCACCGTGTTATTGTACGGTATGGTAGGGCATTATTCCCAAGGGCTTCCACTAATTCACTGTGACATTCCATCGCATTTCTCCTTCGGAGAACGGTTATTTTGATGTAAGCGCGCTGCTCAACACGGGTTACTTCCATCTCGCACGACACTCATCATCTGAATGATTTCACAGCCCTCGCTGCGCTACTACCAGCTATCACAGAGCCATCTGTTGTTCTGGATACACACTATGCCTGCAGAACTTCCACACGACACATATACGTTTGTGATCCGTTCACATATCTACAAGAAAGAAAAAAACAGTTGCCATGACTTTTGCCCCAATCCTCGTGCGTATATACGGTATACACACATTCTAACTAATCATGGGTTGTCCTTGTTTATTTTTATTACGCACTGCTTGTTAGCTCTACTCACGACGATCTGAACATTTGTCCCAAGTATTATCGATTATAATAAACTTCTACCGACAAAAGGAATTTCCGTACACGTTGGAGAACAAACATCAGTTACTTCGAGACTATTTGGTAAATGGAAGTTTCATTTCATGAATTACCACCGGAAAAGTACAAGATGTAGTCACAGCGTTGTAGGTCAATTTTAAATAGTAATTGGATACCTGGCAATTCAATCGATAGATTGAATTAACTATTAAACTCCTACTTAACATATAATGATACCAATACCCCTCAGTATTCTCTACAGTCTACAACAATTCACTCAAGATTTTTAACTGTGCCAACTGTGTAACTGAGTTGTTACACCGAATCACATGTGATCAGGTAACATTTAACTTGGATGCATGCCTACTAAGTGAATACGTGTTGCTAGTGGGAAGAGATTAGGACAGAGTCACTCCAAGACATATTTTGTTGTTCTGAGGGGCGCAATTACGAGGATATCGTAAGTAAATCTGTCTGCACTATAAAGTACGCTAATTATATACTGAGGAAAACTATTTCCTGATCGTCGCTATCAGAGCTTGTAAACGATCTCCTAATGGCATCGTTCCTCACACTTAACACGGAGCGTAAGTAAGTTAACTCGTCTAGTTTCTAAAACCATTCCATACCCAATATCATTTACTTAGTCTATTCCGTCCTTCTAACGAATGTCTTGATATTTAATACTCTAAGGGCCGAATTCACAGTCAGCACTTATACATAAGTGGAACCCTTAAATAATAAGGGATCACTTATAAGTATTCACTTATATGAATTTACATTTCACAGACAGCACTTAAAGAGCACACTCATTGATACAGTACGTATTCACTGGAGATGTGGCAATGCTGTATATTATGCCCATGCTTCCTGGATCGTGTAGCTCTGGTTACCGAAAAGTGGGATGATCTATTATGTTTTGTTTATCGAAAGACATCGCGCGACTGCACGCGACATTCTTGAGGTTAAAAATCGTCTACATTGTATTTGATTATCAGAATGGATAACAAAACAGCGAGCTGAGATGGCACCTGCAAAAACTTGTGTCGAAGTATGTGCACACAATATTGAACAAACAGACAGATGTGTACAATGCAAACTACGAAAACCCCAGTCTAATTTTTTTCTTAATATAATATGTTTATAGTTATCCAGATACTCGAATGTATACAAATATTCATCCAAATGTAGAATATCTAGCCTTACAACGCTTTTAATGATTTGACAAATATATCCGTAGCCGTTATGTTGTAATATGCCTAATTACCTCCCCAATAAAATGTAAATGGTATGTCTTGATGTGAGATGCCATAATTTCACAAACTTCTGATATAATCCGGCGAACACTTGGTTGACTAACCTCATATAATTAGCACAAATCAACTTTACAATAAATGGTGATAGTGCAATGCGTTCATTTTTCTTATAACTCAGTACAGTTCATTACTATTCCATAGGCCTACAGTCTTGATAACTTATCAGCTTGTGACACGTTTCCAATTAATTAAGCGAAATACCGGTAATGATGATGGTGATAATAATAATAATAATAATAATAATAATAATAATAATAACAATAATAATAACCTGAAATTAAGCGGTGGCATAAAATCTCAAAACAATATCTTCATTAATGGTGAGATAGTGAGTCCTCTAGAGGTTATGTTCACTCTCTCAATCAAAGGAACAAGAATATTCATAACTCTCACTTCACTAAAACGAAACCTTCTTCAAACTGTTGGTCACATTACATTTCGACAGGTGACAGTGAGTCACTTCAGTATGTGTGGAAGGTCCACTTATAGCAATAAGTGGGACCATTAAGTAGGTAATATGAAATGCAACCTGGCTTATAAGGGGCACTTGTGTATAAGTGCTGTCTATGAATTCGGCCCTAAATGCTCACAAACACTCATAAGAATATACAAAATCGTCACTTACACTTGATAAGAGAGATAGACGAATTGATCGCACTATCTTTTATTTTTAACTTTTGCCAATTATTTACTCAAACAACCTTGGTACTGAGCACACACATATACATCCAGATACTACGTTTAGCAGTTATTGAATCAGTTATGATTTGTTTCAAATTACAATTACCACTATCCACAGACACGTGATCGTGATTTCATGACTCAAAGCCTGACAATTAATTCTGAATCGTACGTCACTCATGGATCACTCAAGTAGTTGCCAAGGTATCTCTCAGGGATATCTCCCCTTCTCTTCTCCAGGAAGGAAATCTGTAGACGAATGCTCCATAATTGTAAGTGAGAAATGACAAAGAAGCAGACTGCATCTGAGGTAACTGGCGGCACGTCCACAAAGGCTATGACACTTGTCACTCTGTGAACTGTATATGGCCAGGTCGAGTCTCTATAATGAGAACAGCCGAGTGGAATTAAAGATGAGGCGTAGCCATATGATTATTTAAATGTCAGCAGAAACAGCAGACGGAAAGGATGCCATTTTCAAGGCGTCTAAAATTCTGTTCCACTACAACATGTTCCATTTATCCACACTAATCACCCGTCACCACAACGTGTGGTTCTGAAAGGACACCTTTATGATATCGCTTCTATTTACTGCCTCAGCCTCTCCTGTTTCATTACTGCAGTCCGAATTTTCTTGGCTGTTACCAAAACAATTGGGTTTCCGAACACAAGTGAATCTATACTATCGCTTAGCATTCGTAGCTTTCATTTAACTAAACGTCATATTCTTCAAGCTACACCACACTGCCTATTCAATGATCATCAAACAATCATCAGTCACTACTGATCTGCATTTAGGGCAGTCGCCCAGGTGGCAGATTTCTTATCTGTTGATTTCTTAGCCTTTTCTTAAATGACTGCAAAGAAATTGGAAATTTATTGAACATCATCCTTAGTAAGTTATTCCAATCCCTATAAACGAAAATTTGCCCAAATTTATCCTCTTGAATTCCAGTTTTATCTTCATATTGTGACCTTATCTACTTTCAAAAACACCACTCAAACTTATTCGTCTACTGATGTCATTCCACGCCATCTCTTCACAAACAGCTCGGAACATACCACTTAGTCTAACAGCTAGTCTCCTTTCTTTCAAGTCTTCCTAACCCAAACTTTGCAACATTTGTCGCAAATCACTCACAACAAGTCAAGCTACTTTTCTTTGGATTTTTTTCTATTTCTTGAATGAAGTAATCCTGGTGAGGTTCCCATACACTGGAACCATACTCTAGTTGGGGTCTTACCTGAGACTTATATACCCTCTCCTTTACATCCTTACTACAACCCCTAAGCACCCTCATAACCGTGTGCAGAGATCTGTACACTTTATTTACAATCATATATTTATGTGATGACCCCAATGAAGATCTTTCCTTATATTAATACCTAGGTACTTACAATGATCCCCAAAAGGAACTTTCACGCCTTCAACGCAGTAATTAAAACTGAGAGGACTTTTCCTACTTGTGAAATTCACAATCTGACTTTTAAACCCGTTTACCGTCATGCCATTACCTTCTGTCCATCTCACAACATTACCGAGGTCAATTTTGTAGTTTCTCACAATCTTGTAACTTATTTATTACTCTGTACAGAATAACATAATCTGCAAAATGCCTTATCTCTGATTCCACTTCTTTACTCATATGTATTAGAAAATATAAAGGTCCATTAAAACTGCCTTAAGGAATTCTCTTAATTATTATAGGGTCAGATAAGGATTCGCCAACTCAATTCCCTATGTTCTATTTTCTAGAAATATAATCACCCATTCAGTCACTCTTTTGTCTAGTCTAATTGCACTTATTTTTGCCAGTAGTCTCCCATGATCTACCCTATCAAATGTCTTAGACATGTCAATCGCGATACAGTCTATTTGACCTCCTGAATCCAGGATGAATGCTATATTTTTCAGGAATCCTACAAGTTGAGCATCAGTGGAATAACCTTTCATAAACCCGAACTGCCTTCTATGGAACCAATTATTAATTTCGCACACAGTCTAATATAATCAGAAAGAATGCTTTCCCAAAGCTTGCATGCAATGCATGTCAAACTGACTGGCCTGTAATTTTCAGCTTTATGTCTATCATCCTTTCTTTTATACACAGGGTATACTATAGTATCTCTCCATTCATCTGGTATAGCTCCTTCATGCAAAAGTAATCAGATAAGTACTTCAGATATGGTACTATATCCCAACCGATTGTCTTTAGTATATACCACGAAACCTTACCAATTCCAGCTGATTTTCGAGTTTTCATCTTTTATACCTTACTGCAAATGTCACTTTTATCATAGGTAAATATTAATACTTCTTTAGTATTAGTCACCTCCTCTATCTGGACATTATCCTTGTAACCCATAATATTTACATACTGCTGACTGAATACTTCTACCTTTTGATGCTCCTCGCAAACACACTCCCCGTGGTCATTAATGATTCCTGGAATGTCCTTTTTGGAACCTGTTTCTGCCTTAAAGTACCTATACATACCTTTCCATTTTTCACTAAAATTTGTATGACCGCCAATTATACACTGACCGACAGAGCAAATGCAACACCAAGAAGGAGTGGTTCGAAAGGGATGAAAGTTGGGGGAAAAACAGAGACGGCACGGACGAATAATTGATGTTTATTTCAAACCGATATGCAGGTTACACAATGCGCACGGCATCGACTCAGTAGGATGTAGGACCACCGCGAGCGGCGATGCACGCAGAAACACGTCGAGGTACAGAGTCAATAAGAGTGCGGATGGTGTCCTGAGGGATGGTTCTCCATTCTCTGTCAACTATTTGCCACAGTTGGTCGTCCGTACGAGGCTGGGGCAGAGTTTGCAAACGGCGTCCAATGAGATCCCACACGTGTTCGATTGGTGAGAGATCCGGAGAGTACGCTGGCCACGGAAGCATCTGTACACCTCGTAGAGCCTGTTGAGAGATGCGAGCAGTTTGTGGGCGGGCATTATCCTGCTGAAACAGAGCATTGGGCAGCCCCTGAAGGTACGGGAGTGCCACCGGCCGCAGCACATGCTGCACGTAGCGGTGGGCATTTAACGTGCCTTGAATACGCACTAGAGGTGACGTGGAATCATACGCAATAGCGCCCCAAACCATCATGCCGCGTTGTCTAGCGGTAGGGCGCTCCACAGTTACTGCCGGATTTGACCTTTCTCCACGCCGACGCCACACTCGTCTGCGGTGACTATCACTGACAGAACAGAAGCGTGACTCATCGGAGAACACAACGTTCCGCCATTCCCTCATCCAAGTCGCTCTAGCCCGGCACCATGCCAGGCGTGCACGTCTATGCTGTGGAGTCAATGGTAGTCTTCTGAGCGGACGCCGGGAGTGCAGGCCTCCTTCAACCAATCGACGGGAAATTGTTCTGGTCGATATTGGAACAGCCAGGGTGTCTTGCACATGCTGAAGAATGGCGGTTGACGTGACCGCTTGGCGGCGGATGCGCCGATCCTAGCGTGCTGGCGTCACTCGGGCTGCGCCTGGACCCCTCGCACGTGCCACATGTCCCTGCGCCAACCATCTTCGCCACAGGCGCTGCACCGTGGACACATCCCTATGGGTATCGGCTGCGATTTGACGAAGCGACCAACCTGCCCTTCTCAGCCCGATCACCATACCCCTCGTAAAGTCGTCTGTCTGCTGGAAATGCCTCCGTTGACGGCGGCCTGGCATTCTTAGCTATACACGTGTCCTGTGGCACACGACAACACGTTCTACAATGACTGTCGGCTGAGAAATCACGGTACGAAGTGGGCCATTCGCCAACGCCGTGTCCCATTTATCGTTCGCTACGTGCGCAGCACAGCGGCGCATTTCACATCATGAGCATACCTCAGTGACGTCAGTCTACCCTGCAATTGGCATAAAGTTCTGACCACTCCTTCTTGGTGTTGCATTTGCTCTGTCAGTCATTGTACTTGCCATCATTAGCTGACTTATTTGATAGATTCAATTTCCTAGTAAGTTCCTTCAATTTTTCCTTACTTAAACAGCAATTTCTAATTCTATTTCTTTCCGATCTGGACCTCCTTCTTAGTCTCTTTATTCTCTGTTATAATATAGTGGAATTTTACTATTCCTTACCACCTTTAAAGGTACAAACCTGTTTTCACATTCCTCAACAATAGCTTTAAAATCATCCCTGAGTCTATTTACATTTCTATTTACCGTTTCCTTCGACCATAGTTACTTATTTAAAACTCCCTCATGCCTGTTTTATCAGCCATATGGTACTGTCTAATAGTGCTAATTTTAATATCTTCCTTTCTACCACATTTATTTTTACCTACGACAAAAACAGCTTCGTGATCACTAATACTATCTGTTACCTCAGTTTCTCTGAGTTCATCTGGTTTTACTAGCACCACATCCAAAATATTCTTCTCTCTAGTTGGTTCCATCTCTATCTGAATCAGCTGCCCTTCCAATATTAACATGTTTGTCATTTGTTGGTCATGCTTCCTGTCTTTCGCATTTCCTTCCCAATTGGCATTTGGCAAATTGAGATCATCCGCTACAATCACGTTCCTTTTCATATCGTTTTCCACATAGCTGATTATCTTATCAAATAATTCTGAACCAGCGTCGGGGCTACCCTTTCCCAATCTGTACACTCCAAAGACATCAAGTTGCCTATTATCTTTCGAGATGAGCCTTATACGTAGAATTTCATGTGTGTCATCTTTAACTTTTTCTTAGCTTACATTCTTTCACCAGAATGAATACTCCCCCTCCTGTCATTCCTATCCTATGTCTACAATACACACTCCAGTTCCGTGAGAAAATGTCTGCATCCATTATATCATTTCTCAGCCATGATTCAACTCCTATTACAATATCTGGTAAGTATATATTTATAAAATTAATTCTATTCCTTTCTTTACAATACTTCTACAGTTCAGCACTAACATTTTCATGTCATCCTTACTTGACTTCCTGTTCCCTGTTCCCTTATCACCATTCCCTAGGCCACCCCGTTTCCCTGAATGTACCTCGCTACAAACCTTCTAAACAAATTTCCTAACTTACATGTACCACTGCGGTTTATGTGAAAGCCACATTAGCGCAGATCCCTATCTCCTACCCTCCCATTAGGATCTAAGAATCTCACTCCCGGCTTCCCACAAACCCACTCCATAGTCTCATTTAAATCCCTAATCACCTTCCAGTCAGTATCCCTCCTACACAGTATTCCATCTAATAACAATCTCAGCTTCCTTAAACTTCATCCATGCTGCATTTAGCAGATCCCACACATCCCCACCTATGTTGGTACTTATACCTGCTTGTGAAACACTACCACCTCCTCCTTTTCCTCCGTCTTCTACTTTCCTCAACGTCTGCCTCAACATAATTCCCTTTCCTCCACACACTTTACCCACATGTCTAACAATGGTACTCCCATGACCAGAGCTTCAAACCTACCCACCTCATTTGATCCCCTCCCCTACTGGTCAGCCCTATCTCTTCTCACTGTTGCAGAAGCTACTTCCTGCTCCCTTTTCTCCCTCTCATGACCCTGTTCCACCTGTCTTTTCCTATCCTCTGTTCTACATTTCCCTTTCCTTCCTTTTCCTTTCCACCTTCTTTCACGCTTCTAAGCAACAGTTCCCTGTTCCTCATTTTCCCGCTGTTGTTCTACCTGCAGTGACTCGTACCGGTTTCTCACAGACACCGGTCCTGAATTCTGATCCTAAATAGAGCGCTTAGCATGCAATCCCCTTCCCCTTAAAATATTAGATCATCTGTCTTCCACAATTCCCCCTTTTCTTCCCATCCCTCTTTTACACCTACTGTATCCTGTACATTGTTCGAGGGAGGCCTACTTCCCTTCCTGCCCTCTGAGAGAATCCTAGTTATCTCCCTCAAAACTCTCCAACTCCTCCCTCATACTCCTTAATGCCTGGCCACACCCACGGTTCCTACACTTGCACTCCTTAGCTATTCTTTACGGAAACTCGTTAAGCTGAACCATTAGTCAATTGTCCTAATTCTATGAGATGTAATTTTATACAGAGTACATCTAACCTACAGCAAGTTGTGGACAATATTTCATTCAGTTAAGATTCAGAGAATGAAAGAATAATATTAGTATGTCTACTTTGGGATCAAATAAACGTCAAGCAAGTTGAATAATAATAATAATAATAATAATAATAATAATAATAATAATAATAATAATAATAATAATAATAATAATAATAATAATAATAGTGGTTCATGTTTGTGGGTTACTGTAGTCACGTCCTAGTTCGTGAACCATGGGCAACGGCTGAGTGGCCTAGTAAGTGGTCCTGAGAGTCGGGATACCAGTTGCTATGGAATGGGAGTGGGCATCTCGGACATATTCTGAGTCGTGGCCCTCCTTGTGCTCAGGCGGCTAGGACTACACAATTCACCGGTGGTCCATAACCCGTTAGAGGAGAGATCCTCACTTGGACTATGTGCAAGTAGGGCAGCATCCTGCTTCATGAATTTACCGAGCTCAGAACACTTTAAGCAAGCCTCGGACCTATGGGAGTAATGGAGTCCCACTCCCATTTGACAGGCGAGGGACTCCTTGGAAACAACTTGGCGAACGAAATGGAATTCGATGGGGAGCTATCAATATTAATGGGGCTTATGGAAGAAAGAAGGTAGAACTTGCTGAGTCAGCAAAGAGGATGCATCTGGATGTGCTAGGAGTAAGTGATATTCGGGTAAGGGGAGATAAGGAGGAAGAGATAGGAGATTATAAAGCGTACTTGACGGGTGTTAGAAAGGGAAGGGCAGAGTCTGGGGTAGGGCTCTTTATCAGGAATACCATTGCACGCAACATAGTTTCTGTTAGGCACGTAAATGAGCGAATGATGTGGGTAGATTTGTCAGTGGGAGGAATTAGGACAAGAATTGTGTCCGTGTATTCACCATGTGAGGGTGCAGATGAGGATGAAGTTGACAAGTTTTATGAAGCATTGAGTGACATCGTGGTCAGGGTGAACAGCAAGGATAGAATAGTGCTAATGGGCGATTTCAATGCGAGAGTTGGGAATAGAACTGAAGGATACGAAAGGGTGATTGGTAAATGTGGGGAAGATATGGAAGCTAATGGGAATGGGAAGCGTTTGCTGGACTTCTGTGCTAGTATGGGTTTAGCTGTTACGAACACATTCTTCAAGCATAAGGCTATTCACCGCTTCACATGGGAGGCTAGGGGTACCAGATCCATAATAGACTATATCTTAACAGACTTTGAATTCAGGAAATCTTTTAGGAATGTACGAGTTTTTCGGGGATTTTTCGATGATACAGACCATTATCTGATCTGTAGTGAACTAAGTATCTCTAGGCCTAGGGTAGAGAAAGTGAAATCTGTCTGCAAACGAATAAGGGTAGAAAATCTCCAGGACGAGGAAATTAGACAGAAGTACATGGATATGATTAGTGAGAAGTTTCGAACAGTAGACGGTAAGCAGGTTCAGGATATAGAAAGTGAATGGGTGGCATACAGGAATGCTGTAGTAGAAACAGCAAGGGAATGCCTAGGAACAACTGTGTGTAAAGATGGGAAAAGGCGAACATCTTGGTGGAATGATGAAGTGAGAGCAGCCTGTAAACGTAAAAAGAAGGCTTATCAGAAATGGCTCCAAACAAGGGCCGAGGCAGACAGGGATTTGTACGTGGATGAAAGAAACAGAGCGAAACAAATAGTTGTTGAATCCAAAAAGAAGTCATGGGAAGATTTTGGTAATAACCTGGAAAGGCTAGGTCAAGCAGCAGGGAAACCTTTCTGGACAGTAATAAAGAATCTTAGGAAGGGAGCGAAAAAGGAAATGAACAGTGTTTTGAGTAATTCAGGTGAACTCATAACAGATCCCAGGGAATCACTGGAGAGGTGGAGGGAATATTTTGAACATCTTCTCATTGTAAAAGGGAATCATCATGGTTGTGTTGCAAACAGTCAAGCTCATGGGGAGGAGGAAAATGATGTTGGTGAAATTATGCTTGAGGAAGTGGAAAGGATAGTAAATAAACTCCATTGTCATAAGGCAGCAGGAATAGATGAAATTAGACCTGAAATGGTGAAGTATAGTGGGAAGGCAGGGATGAAATGGCTTCATAGACTAGTCAAATTAGCGTGGAGTGTTGGTAAGGTACCTTCAGATTGGACAAAAGCAGTAATTGCACCTATCTATAAGCAAGGGAACAGGAAGGATTGCAACAACTATCGAGGTATCTCATTGATTAGTATACCAGGCAAAGTATTCACAGGCATCTTGGAAGGGAGGGTGCGATCAGTCGTTGAGAGGAAGTTGGATGAAAACCAGTGTGGTTTCAGACCACAGAGAGGCTGTCAGGATCAGATTTTCAGTATGCGCCAGGTAATTGAAAAATGCTACGAGAGGAATAGGCAGTTGTGTTTATGTTTCGTAGATCTAGAGAAAGCATATGACAGGGTACCGAGGGAAAAGATGTTCGCCATACTGGAGCACTATGGAATTAAAGGTAGATTATTAAAATCAATCAAAGGCATTTATGTTGACAATTGGGCTTCAGTGAGAATTGATGGTAGAATGAGTTCTTGGTTCAGGGTACTTACAGGAGTTAGACAAGGCTGTAATATTTCACCTTTGCTGTTTGTAGTTTACATGGATCATATGCTGAAAGGTATAAAATGGCAGGGAGGGATTCAGTTAGGTGGAAATGTAGTAAGCAGTTTGGCCTATGCTGACGACTTGGTCTTAATGGCAGACTGTGCCGAAAGCCTGCAGTCTAACATCTTGAAACTTGAAAATAGGTGCAATGAGTATGGTATGAAAATTAGCCTCTCGAAGACTAAATTGATGTCAGTAGGTAAGAAATCCAATAGAATTGAATGTCAGATTGGTGATACAAAGCTAGAACAGGTCGATAATTTCAAGTATTTAGGTTGTGTGTTTTCCCAGGACGGTAATATAGTAAGTGAGATTGAATCAAGGTGTAGTAAAGCTAATGCAGTGAGCTCGCAGTTGCGATCAGCAGTATTCTGTAAGAAGGAAGTCAGCTCCCAGACGAAACTATCTTTACATCGGTCTGTTTTCAGACCAACTTTGCTTTATGGGAGCGAAAGCTGGGTGGACTCAGGATATCTTATTCATAAGTTAGAAGTAACAGACATGAAAGTAGCAAGAATGATTGCTGGTACAAACAGGTGGGAACAATGGCAGGAGGGAACTCGGAATGAGGAGATAAAGGCTAATTTAGGAATGAACTCGATGGATGAAGCTGTACGCATAAACCGGCTTCGGTGGTGGGGTCATGTGAGGCGAATGGAGGAGGATAGGTTACCTAGGAGAATAATGGACTCTGTTATGGAGGGTAAGAGAAGTAGAGGGAGACCAAGACGACGATGGTTAGACTCTGTTTGTAACGATTTAAAGATAAGAGGTATAGAACTAAATGAGGCCACAACACTAGTTGGAAATCGAGGATTGTGGCGACGTTTAGTAAATTCACAGAGGCTTGCAGACTGAACGCTGAAAGGCATAACAGTCTATAATGATAATGTATGTATGTATGTATGTATAATAATAATAATAATAATAATAATAATAATAATAATAATAATAATAATAATAATGACATAACACTATTATTATTTGTTTTTTTATTTAGTTTGTTTCGACCCATAACGGATCGCATAAAGCAAATTATGAGTTGTTGTTATTTCTGTTGTTCTTCCAGAATTCTTTCATCATGTCGCATTGTTTAGTTCGACGTTCGTCAGTCCATTTCCCCCTAGATCTGCTGGGGTTATCTTCTGAAACAACTTTCCAAGTGTAGATTTTATGTTTGAAAGTTTAGCGATCTTAGATATCTGTAGGTTTGATGTTGGCGTTTTTGAGATCATTTTGGACTTGTTTGATAATAATAATAATAATAATAATAATAATAATAATAATAATAATAATAATAATAATAATAATAATAATGGGGTAGAATGTCTGCGTCTTATACACAGACGCCGGGTACGATTTCCGGACTAACGGTTGAATGCGAGAGTCAATGGTCCTGGTCATATAAGCCAAGCATGTTACGTTGCACGATTGACGGACGGTTGAATCAATATTTTCAAATTTTTGTACGGACTTGGTAGGGTTGGGGCTGGTCCATTTGCACACAGTAAGTTGTTCGGCTGGGCAGAACAGGGAAAGTTTCTTATTGGCCAATATGAGCTATGGGTTTTTGCTGTTGTGTTTATTTACTTCACATTGATTAACCTATAGTTTATGTAACCTCACACGATTGGTTTATTGATTTCTTCAGGAATATTGTTAGTCACTGCATCATTCTTATCTATTCATTCTCACAGCAGGTCAGGATGATTTCGTAATTGTTGACGTCGGATCAAAATAACAGGCACCACAGGAGTAAGCGAAAATCTTCTCAACACCGATACGGACACCTTAGTGTGCGTTAATCCCGCCCCCCGTCCAAAGATCGGAAAACGTTGATTCCACCGTCAGTCAATCGTACAACGTAACATCTGAGCAGGATTTCAATTTTAACTGAAGACAATTTTGAGGACAGTCTAATTTTTACAATCGGTTCCATCGCACACCGGTCCCAAGTAGTTACAATGCAGTTATCCTTCAATTATCCGTGCCTGTTCTTGCACTCATTTCATTCATTCCAGCGATAGATTTTGCACTGCCGAGGATGGCATCGACCGGCTACGAGAATATTCTTTCCATCCATGGATATAATCTCAATTTGTCCAATTCTACAATGTTCAGCGACAATAGAAATCAATAATGCCATCTCCATGGACCAGTGCTTGATCGTAGGATCAAGGAATTATTGATACTCGTAGGATTTCCTTTGAACATCAAAAGTGCTTTTGCAAAATTAATGAAAATCAAACGGCGAATCAACGAAAGAAGAAGGGGTAAATATTGACGAATGAGAATCTGACTATTAGTAAACGACCAACATGCGTAAAAAGCATGCCTATTCAATAAATAAAGGACGAAGTTGTTGATGGAGTTGAAGAGGAAGAGACAAAAATTTTGAGAACTGTAAAAAATCGTAGTGATCCGCATATCAGTTTATTTTCTTAAATGAACGATAACTGTGACACAAAGCATCAGAATAAAACCACTTCGGTAAGGGAGAGATTCTCATTTCCCTTGGAAAACAGTTATATCACAAGGGGCTCACAACTAGTAAGACTTGTATGGCTATCACGAGGAGCCAACTGAGTCAGGCTTTGATTCCACAAGCTTACAAGAGTTTCCTTGGCTTTCTTCCTTACTGTCCAACTTCCTTCGGTGAACTCCTGGTCCTTTCCGTCCCGAATTGTATTATGCCAGTAATCCTTAAAGGGTCTTTCGCTTTTCCACCTTTCATAGTGCTTCCCTTTCGTTAGCCTCATATGCTTGAAACCACAGTATTACAGTGTTACAGGAAGACCTATGACCTATCATCGTTATAGATGTTCAATTCAGCGCTATACCTCAGGAAAACAGGGAGCATTTCCACAGGAGAGTTATTTTAAAATAAATTCAGCGTTATATTGTTCATGATATTTTATTAGACTATTGTTTAATATCCATACACCTTTTACCTGCAGTATCATTATGCCTTGCCTTTGCTGGCGGGACCTAGTGTTTACAGTGCACTATGTCTTCTGGTATGGGCTAGAGCAATCTTGTTACTTTCATTGATCTGTCTCAGCTTTATCCTTCGCTTTGACAATATGAAAGTGACTGAGGTATGAGTGATGCTAGTAATGCCATTCCTTCTGCAGCTAGTCCCTGCTATGAATGGTGTGAAAATATTGTTCATAGGGTCGGTTGGTGCATGCATTTCGGTGGGCTTGGCAGACTGATATGCAATAGCAACTTCTGGCTCGGTGAGGAAAGCAACGGGAAACTACCTCACTCCTCATTTCCCTAGTACGCCTCTTCAGTGATGCCTAAGCCATCTATGACAGCTGATGGCAGAGCTGTTGAGGATCCAACCAGCTTTCGGGCTGAGGACTAAACATACATACATCATTATGCCAGTTAACAGAGAGATGACTATTTTTGATTTATGCTTTCAAGGTCTTGCTTTATAGAAAAAAAGAGTCTTCTGGGTCAAAAATTTTCACGATTTAAGTTGTGGAGTCTTCTGGCAAAGTAAGAGAAACGAGTTGGTAAATCTGTTTCATGTCCTTTAATACAACATGTAATCACTGTGGCACCGAGCAAGTGGCCGCGTAGTTAGGGTCACCTAGTAATCAGCTTGCATTCGTAAGACAGCGAGTTCGAATTCCACTGTCGGAAGCCGTAAGGATGGTTTTCCGTGGTTTCCCATTTTCACACTAGGTTTACCTTAATTAAGGCCACGGTCGCTTCCTTCTCACTCTTAGCCCTATCCTATCCCATCGTCGCCATAAGACCTATCTGTGTCGGTGCGACGTAAAGCAAATTGTTTAATAATAATAATAATAATAATCACGGTTCAGATATTATAATAAAATAGGTTATAAAGCATATCCATTAACTAAATAGCACTGTAATTTTATATCATAAGATAACGAAATGAAAATGAAATGGCATATGGCTTTTAGTGCCGGGAGTGTCCGAGGATATGTTCGGCTCGCCAGATTCAGGTCTTTCGATTTGACACTCGTAGGTGACCTGCGCGTCTTGATGAAGATGAAATGATGATGAAGACAACACATACACCCAGCCCCGTGCCAGAGAAATAAACTAATGATGGCTGAAATTCCCGACCCTGCCGGGAATCGAACCCAGGAACCCTGTGACCAAAGGCCAGCACGCTAACCATTTAGCCATGGAGCCGGACATAAGATAACGAAGATTATCTCCAATGATCTATACACATGGTATACTCCGTCTGTAAAATAAGCTATATCAGGTGTATGCATAAGTCTTTCCTGGTTTCACTAAGAGATGGCGCCAGCGAACAGTATGCAGCGTACGAATTTGACGCATACGTCAGTTTGTTCGTCTGACAACCTACCAAGACACACAAGTTGAGTCCGCCAAACACTGTGTTGTATCATTCGGTAATCATGTCGACGTTTGTGCCTGAAAAAGAACATTTGCGACACACATTGGTTTTCTTATTTAGTCAAACGGAAAGGACTGTGGAAAGTCATCGTTTGCTGGTAGAAACATATGGTGAACATACTCCATCAATTAGGAGAACATGTGAGACATGATTTCGACAATTTAAACGTGGCGATTTCAATGTGAAACACAGTGCGCGCTGTGGATGATGACCCAACTCAAACTCAACAGCAATTAGCACAAACATTAAATGTGTCAGAAGAAACAATCAGCAGACGTTTACAAGCAATGGAAAAGATCAGTAAACTTGGTCAATGGGTCCCAGACGACTTGAATGAATGGCAAATGGAAAATTGCAGTCACTTGTAAAATGCTGCTTTAACGCCACGAAAGAAAATTACACTGACAGAGCAAATGCAACACCAAGAAGGAGTGGTCAGAACTTTATGCCAATTGCAAGGTAGACTGACGTCACTGAGGTATGCTCATGATGTGAAATGCGCCGCTGTGCTGCGCACGTAGCGAACTATAAATGGGACACGGCGTTGGCGAATGGCCCACTTCGTACCGTGATTTCTCAGCCGACAGTCATTGTAGAACGTGTTGTCGTGTGCCACAGGACACGTGTATAGCTAAGAATGCCAGGCCGCTGTCAACGGAGGCATTTCCAGCAGACAGACGACTTTACGAGGGGTATGGTGATCGGGCTGAGAAGGGCAGGTTGGTCGCTTCGTCAAATCGCAGCCGATACCCATAGGGATGTGTCCACGGTGCAGCGCCTGTGGCGAAGATGGTTGGCGCAGGGACATGTGGCACGTGCGAGGGGTCCAGGCGCAGCCCGAGTGACGTCAGCACGCGAGGATCGGCGCATCCGCCGCCAAGCGGTGGCAGCCCCGCACGCCACGTCAACCGCCATTCTTCGGCATGTGCAAGACACCCTGGCTGTTCCAATATCGACCAGAACAATTTCCCGTCGATTGGTTGAAGGAGGCCTGCACTCCCGGCGTCCGCTCAGAAGACTACCATTGACTCCACAGCATAGACGTGCACGCCTGGCATGGTGCCGGGCTAGAGCGACTTGGATGAGGGAATGGCGGAACGTCGTGTTCTCCGATGAGTCACGCTTCTGTTCTGTCAGTGATAGTCACCGCAGACGAGTGTGGCGTCGGCGTGGAGAAAGGTCAAATCCGTCAGTATCTGTGGAGCGCCCTACCGCTAGACAACGCGGCATCATGGTTTGGGGCGCTATTGCGTATGGTTCCACGTAACCTCTAGTGCGTATTCAAGGCACGTTAAATGCCCACCGCTACGTGCAGCATGTGCTGCGGCCGGTGGCACTCCCGTACCTTCAGGGGCTGCCTAATGCTCTGTTTCAGCAGGATAATGCCCGCCCACACACTGCTCGCATCTCCCAACAGGCTCTACGAGGTGTACAGATGCTTCCGTGGCCAGCGTACTCTCCGGATCTCTCACCAATCGAACACGTGTGGGATCTCATTGGACGCCGTTTGCAAACTCTGCCCCAGCCTCGTACGGACGACCAACTGTGGCAAATGGTTGACAGAGAATGGAGAACCATCCCTCAGGACACCATCCGCACTCTTATTGACTCTGTACCTCGACGTGTTTCTGCGTGCATCGCCGCTCGCGGTGGTCCTACATCCTACTGAGTCGATGCCGTGCGCATTGTGTAACCTGCATATCGGTTTGAAATAAACATCAATTATTCGTCCGTGCCGTCTCTGTTTTTTCCCCAACTTTCATCCCTTTCGAACCACTCCTTCTTGGTGTTGCATTTGCTCTGTCAGTCAGTGTATTTCTGTACCGAATTGTGACGGGTGAAGAAAAATGGATTTAGTTTGAAAACCCGAAGAGGAGAAAATCGTGGCTGTCACCTGGCGAAGTCGATCCTTCAACACCAAGGCCAAATCCCTTCGGCAAGAAAACCATGCTTTGTGTCTGGTGGGACCAGAGCGGTATTGTGTATTATGAACTCTTGAAGCCCGGCGAAACCGTTAATGCACAACGCTATCGCCAACAAATGATTAATTTAAATCATGCATTGATCGAAAGATGATCGGAATGGGCCAGAAGACAGGGCAAAATTATTTTGTTACACGACAATGCGCCATTTCACACAGCAAAACCAGTGAAAGACACCTTGGAAGCGCTTGGATTTGACATCCTTCCGCACCCACCGTACTGCCCCAACCTGGCATCATCTATCACTTCTTCACATCAATGGGGCACGCGCTCACAGAGCAGCACTTCAGCAATTTCGTGGAAGTTGAAAAATGGCTCAACGAATGGTTTGCCCCAAAAGACAAGCAGTTTCTCTGGCATGGTATTCATAACTTACCTGAAGGATGGGTGAAGTGTACAGAAGCCAATGGCGAATATTCTGAATAAACAAAAAATGAATTTCTTTTGAAACTTACCACAAAAACCGGCAAAAATTTATGCATACAACTGATACAGTCAGCAGCTCTGCAGAAAGGACACATGGCATGGCAAGGAGAGTACAGTATTCTCTCAAGACGAAGTAAAAACTGTCTCTAACGTTCCTTACGTCGGATGCGAATTATATATTAATGAAACTGGCGAGGCGAAGAAGAAAGTTCGCCAGTATCAACACATTCGAGGAACAATTAGACAAGCAGAACAAGAATAAACTCAATTTAAAGTATGAAAGTGAGAGTTGGGTGAGTAAACCAAGTTATATATACCGAACTCGATAGCTGCAGTCGCTTAAGTGCGGCCACTATCCAGTATTCGGGAGATAGTAGGTTCGAACCCCACTGTCGGCAGCCCTGAAAATGGTTTTCCGTGGTTTCCCATTTTCACACCAGGCAAATGCTGGGGCTGTACCTTAATTAAGGCCACGGCCGCTTCCTTCCCACTCCTAGCCCTTTCCTGTCCCATCGTCGCCATAAGAGCTATCTGTGTCGGTGCGACGTAAAGCAACTAGCAAAAAAAAACCAAGTTATAGATATAAAATACCACAAAGATAAAGAATAAATGAGAAAACAACATATCTTTCCCATAAAAGAAATACCTGTATAGAATAGGACAAATTAGAGAGACCCGCGTTTTAAGTATGAAGGATATTAGCATACGAAACTTGCCCTTTATACAATCATTTTGAAGGGAGCGACACTCGCCGACCCACAAAAGCGTTTGAATTCTCAGGTCAGAACAGGCTAGGTGACATATCCATGAAGAATATTTGAGGCTTATAAGATGATAGCAAACAAACATAACATGTAAGATTTTTGTATCCCATTTACGAAATAGGTTCTAAATGCCTAAATTTGATATCTACAGGTCTAATTAAAATAGGCACGTTTTTTTGGCACCACTACACAGATTACAAAGTGAAATACAAGAATGGGAACTTTTCACCTGGCTGATGTTTAATTCCCTCCTTATAGAAGAAGTCGTATTTCTCACGTTTTCAATCCGAGTCAAGTCATAACCTTGTACCTTTTGGTTAAAACAAGAAGTCAGCTGAATGTTAAGGTGTCAAGTAATCTTGTGATTCAGCACATAGAGTTCTTGATGTGCTGCACAAGTGGTAATGCTACGATTTGTCAGTCAAGAAGCCAGCTCGCTCCGTGTGACTGACAACTCCTTTATGCAGTAGAATTAACCTGTTAACCACCTTCTCCCAACTTCTTCAGGTTCCCATGTAGTTCAGGAATCTAATGAAGGGAATAAGAATGATAGGCACGATCAGAAGCTGGAGAGAATGCCTGCGCGTGAAAACAGTTGTCATTTAGAATAAGACGGATTTCACGAAACATTAAAATTAAGGCATAAAAATAGCAATGGTTTATTTATAAGTCTGTGGGGTAAAAGTTTGCTAACATCACTTCTCCAACCCCCTCCCTCTCTCTCTCTCTCACACACACACACACACACACACACTAGTAGGTTTCCTGTCCGTCAGTAATTTTCCTAAAATCCACAATGATTTACCACAATGTAAACGAATATCTCCCTTGATATTCATTTCCTTCGTGAGTGAAAACATGCTACACTGTAGTGTCATAGAATTATTAACAGCATGCATTTCTTACCCTAAGTTCCATTACATAATATTAGTATCAAAGCACAAATGATCGAAAGAAAACTCAGAATGTCCAGAGGGAGATATTTTTCTTTAGCTTGATCTGGATCTGCGTCAGATTGTCCCTCCTTCCTGTTTTCGGGAGATAGTGGGATTGAGCCCCACTGTCGGCAGCCCTGAAGATGGTGGTTTTCCATTTTCCCGTCCAGTTCCATGGCCAAATGGTTAGCGTGCTGGCCTTTGGTCACAGGGGTCCCGGGTTCGATTCCCGGCAGGGTTGGGAATTTTAACCATAATTGGTTAATTTTGCTGGCACAGTGGCTGGGTGAATGTGACGTCATCATCATTTCATCCTCATCAAGACGCGCAGGTTGCCTACGGGCATCGAATCAAAAGAGCTGCACCTGGCGAGCCGAACTTGTCCTCGGACACTCCCGGCACCAAAAGCCATACGCCATTTCATTTTTTCCATTTTCCCACCATGAAAATGCCGGGACTGTACCTTAAAGGTCACGGCCGCTTCCTTCCCACTACTAGCCATTCCTATACCATCGTCGCCTTAAGACCTAACTTATCTGTGTTGGTGCGACGTTAAGCAAGCTTGTAAATACAATAAGAAGTCTCTTCTTTTACAAAATTCAGTGTACTTGAGCTTCAGTAAAATAGCCGTAAGAAATTTGACCACAAGTATGCCAGCAGCCATATCGTAAAATAAAATTTATTGTAACGGCGTGTAGCCCACCTCGATGCTTCAGACGGTGAAATGTTGACATTCTATGTCTGAGTTTGTGGGTTCGATCATGACTCAGTCAGGGCATTTGAAGGTGCCCAATTAGGCCAGCCCCATGCCAGTTCATTTACGGGCATTTAAAAGAACTCCTGTGTGATGACATTTCCAGCACCTTGGCATATCCTGAAACCGCAAAGGCAACATGTAAAAACAATAATCTTCTTGCATGTTATGGCTTTTGGTTTAGTTATGATCCACCAGTATACAGGAGGAAAGGGAATGTTTATAACGTCAAATAAGGAATGGGAGGAACATGTTCACTGCAGTGATAAAGGGAAGTGTTTACCACGTAGCATTGACAAGGGATGGGAAGTGTTTATTACGTAGCATTGGCAAGGGATGGGAAGTGTTTATTACGTAGCATTGACAAGGGATGGGAAGTGTTTATTACGAAGCATCGACGAGGGATGGGAAGTGTTTATTACGTAGCATCGACAAGGGATGGGAAGTGTTTATTACGTAGCATCGACAAGGGATGGGAAGTGTTTATTACGTAGCATTGAGAGTGGATACGAAAAGTATGTAGTACATAGCATTGACAGGGTAAGTGTTTACCACGTAACATTGACAAGGGATGGGAAGTGTTTATTTCGTAGCATTGAGAGGGGATACGAAAAGCATTTAGTACATAGCATTGACAGGGTATGAGATTGTTTAACACATAGCATTTACAGTGGGAAGGGGGAAGTGTTTACTAAGTAGCACTGACATTAAACATGGGATGTGCTTAGTACGTGGCAAGAGAGAAGTTGACAAGTAGAACGATATTACGTAATAGTGACAGAGGAGGACGTGTGTTTACCTCGTAGTCATGACAATAGAAGATGAAGTATATACTTATTACTAGAGCCCGGATTTCCATGCACTATCAAATCTCAAAATATGCACGCATTCATGCACTATCAAATGACGGGACGTGCACAATAAACTGGAAAATATGCACTATCAAAATTCCGTTCAACATTGCTATATTTTCACTTCCTTTTGAAACATTGTAAAAAACTATTTCCACATTTTCTTCCTTTAAGTTCATTCGTTTATCTGGCAGAACATTCCTGGACACAGAAAATGATCTTTCTACGTCACAAGAAGTGACAAGTTCATACTTAAATGAAGACATTTAGGACGAAGTATATCCGAAGTTATCTCTTTACAAAAATTAACTTAGAAATGCCTTTCCTCAATCCATTTCGACACGAAGTCTCTTCGTAGACTTTTAATAGATGGCATGATATGAACACTTCACTGCACAGTCCAACACTAAATTACAATTTGAAGCGTGTTAGCGTGCTGCTTTCCAACTCCCTTCCTTTATCAATTATTTTGGCCTCAGATGTGTGAACAGTGAGAGTTCCGAGTTCGGGGTAGGAAATTCCAGGAAAACAAAACAGCATTCAGTGCAGAACCAAGGTATGTCAGCTGCTGTCTCAGTAACGCGGCGTCACAGTAGTGTGATTCAAATTTTGATTTCTTCGTCTAATATGGATGAAAAAAAGAAATAGCATTTAGTAATTCAAAATTCTGGGTTCAGTTTTTACTGGGACACCACATTTCCGAGGATTAGAGCGGTCGACGCGGGGTCTTCCGCTTATGTTAATGTTTACTCAAACAACAGATAAGGAAGTGCTTGGCTAACAGGATTATAGGACCTCCATGCTTCTAACTTTGGTGGTGTACTGCGAATAAATCATCTTTCTCTCTCAATAACAGACAAATAACGTGGACGTACGGTCCAAAAATCTGCAAACCCATGTTCAAAAGAGGCACTATCATACAAGTTAACATAATATATGCGTCAACGTCGGAAGAAATGTCATATAATCCAATATAAATGTCCAATTATTCGCTATTAAGTCCAAAATGTTCAAAATATGCATTATGCATGAATTTTTTCCAAAAAGGCCAAAATATGCAAACATGCACGGAAAAAGTACGGTTCTTTGGAATTGATTAGTCATGAAACGAATATTTGCAAAGTTTCAGAAGTGTAACCAGCTTATTTAGGAACATGCATTCGCATGGAAATCCGGGCTCTACTTATTACATAGAAGAGATATGGAAAATTCAGTTATTAGTAGGGCGCAGTGGCGGAATAAGTTGTTGTTTTTAAATCATCGACCCTCAGTACTTCACGTCATTTTATCTTGAACACTTCTTCTTTACGTAGCAATTTCAGTTTCTACTCACTCCAAGGTGTTTGTCATGTTAGTGTTCAGACTTCCCTTAACCACACGTACCCCAGAAGTCTCCATCTGGAACTGTGCAATTGTCCTAAGTATCCCATGATGCGTCCTTTCAATCTATATGTTTTTCTGATCTCGTTTCTCCAATCGCTTTCGTCTTTCCAACTGTTTTCAGTATGTCTTCATATATGATCAGATCTACTTTCTTATTAGTTCTATTTATTTTTATTACAAGTCTAGCCTTTAATGAATTATTTTATACCTCTTTAAAGAGTAGTTTAATTTCAACTTTATTTTTGATTCTAGGTTGCGGATATCAATCTGAGCGATTACAGGCCGGGTTCTGACCTCACACGACATTGCTTTTTACAGTAATAATAAAACGACGGCCATATTGAAAGTCATGAGCAACATTTTTTCTTTAATCACAATCCTTTAATATACAATAAACATGTACATTATATCAATATCCAGACTTTACAGAACATTTTTCCCAAATGTTACTGTTTGGGCACCCCCGAGGGGGTAAAAATGTCGTATGGCTTTTAGTGCCGGGATATCACAGAACGGGTTCGGCTCGCCAGGTGCACGTCTTTCTAGTTGACTCCCATAGGCGACCTGCGCGTTGTGATGAGGATGAAATGATGATGAAGACAACACATACACCCAGCCCCCGTGCCATTGGAATTAACCAATTAAGGTTAAAATCCCCGACCCTGCCGGGAATCGAACCCGGGACCCTCTGAACCGAAGGCCAGTACGCTGACCGTTCAGTCAACGAGTCTGACCCCGAGGGGGTGCCTAGTGTGGTACCAGTACCGGTGCGCTTTTGCTCTCCTCACGTGGTTTGTTCAGATAAATAAGTATAAGAATAATAAGTATAAGATGGTGATAATAATAATAATAATAATAATAATAATAATAATAATAATAATAATAATAAAATTGGTAAGAGCGATACACGTGCAGGTACTCTGACGTCATTAGATTTTATCACGTGACCATAGCAAGAAGTTAAAACTGGCCGATGTCAATGTTTCATTCCGTCAACGTGCTGTGATTGAATTCCTTGTTAAAGAAATTCACATACCGAGCTCGATAGCTGCAGTCGCTTAAGTGCGACTAGTATCCAGTATTCGGGAGATAGTAGGCTCGAACCCCACTGTCGGCAGCCCTGAAAATGTTTTTTCCGTGGTTTCCCATTTTCACACCAGGCAAATGCTGGGGCTGTACCTTAATTAAGGCCACGGCCGCTCCCTTCCCACTCGTAGCCCTTCCCTGTCCCGTCGTAGCCTTAAGACCTATCTGTGTCGGTGCGACGTAAAGCAACTAGCAAAAAAAAAATAAAAAATTCTCCGGAGACTTACGTGCTTATAAAGGTGTGTGTATGGGTGCTAACAGTGTTCGGAGATGAGTAAAACAATTTAAAGATGGAAACACGAGCATCCAAATAGTGGGCGCCCTCGAACTGCCACCACTGTGTGCAACATGAGAAGAATTGATGACATCATTAAAGGAGATAGACTTGTCACTGTGAATGAAATTGCGACAGGACTTGCAATAGGACACAGTGCGGTGCAGGAAATTATTCATGAACTAAGCTATCGAAATGTTTGTTCCCGCTGAGTCTCAAATTTACTCACCACAGATCACAAAGTTCACCGTCACTCAGAACCTTCTTCAGAGATATGAAAATGAAGGAGATGATTTTTTGATGGGTATTGTTACGGCGTATAAGAGCTGGTTCGACCATTACGAACCAGAAATGAAACGACAATTCATGGAATGGCAGCGTTTGAATTCGCCGACGGAAAGAAAAAGCAAAGACAGAGATAATTTTGCAGGCAAAATTATGGGCATCGTCTTCTGGGATGCAGAGGGTGTCATTTCGGCTGAATTTCTTGAACCTGGTCAAACCATAAATGCAGCCAGTTGCGTGGCACCGTTTGAATTCGCCGACGAGGAAAAAGCAAAGACAGTGAATTTTGCAGGCAGAATTATGCACATCGTCTTCTGGGATGCAGAGGGTGTCATTTTGGCTGAATTTATTGAACCTGGGCAAACCGTAAATGCAACCAGTTACGTTGAAACGCTTCACAAGCTTCGTCGTGCATTGCGTGATAAACGTCCTGGAAAGAACCTTACCCTGCAACACGATAACGCCCGCCCCTACAGTGTTCGTTTCACTAGCGAGTGCATTGAAAAATTTGGATGGGAAATATGTGTCCAGAGGAATGGAGACAAGGTTGAAAAATAAACAAAGGTGTATAGTTTGAAATGGTTTACCCAGTGTGTAGAAATTCATTCACATTATCTAAATGATTTGCCTTGTCGCTGCAACCATTAATCTCTTCTCTCTGCGATCCTTTTCATCTCTCCATAACCTTGGTTTCTCATTATCTCAACTACCTCTTCAACGATCTTCTTCCGTGGTTTCCCTCTGCCTTTCTTTCCCATCACCTTTCCTTCGAACAAGTTCTTTATGAAGTCATTATTCCGGAGAATGTGACCAAGAACTGACGCCTTCTTCCTTTTTTTTTAATCGTTGTTATTGAATGTCTGTGGGTGTTTATTTCTCTAAGCACTGCTTCATTAGTTTTCTTCTCAATCCAGCTAGTTCTTGTCATCTTCCTCCATAGCCACAATTCGACTGCCTCTAGTCGTTTCACGTCCTCCTTCAAGAGAGTCCATCCTTCAGCCATATAGCAGCACACTCCAAATGAATGTTTTGATAAACAATTTATTTTGTTCGGTATCTAAGGATTTATTGATTAAGAGCTGCTTCTTCTCCTCAAAGGCTTTCTTACACAGGGAAATTATTTTTATTTCCACAGTACATCTGTTGTCATCGGTAATAACTGATCCTAAGTAGCAGAACTTGTGCACCTGTTTTCTTAAAATATTTCCACTTCTGAGATGTGTCGAAATTAATACACGTTTTTAAATGTTACTCATGACTTTCAATGTAGCCCTCGTAATAATAATAATAATAATAATAATAATAATAATAATAATATAATAAAAGCAGCTTTTCATCCCTTTAACTTCCTTCGAATTCGAAATCTTCTTCTTCTTCTTCTTCTGCTTCTTCATAGTCTTCTTCTTCTTCATATTCTTCTCTTCTACTGGCCTTTTATTATTCATTCCTAAAAGTTATCCCACACCAATGCGGTACTAGGATGCTAGAATTTTACCTGAAGGACGTATTTAATTTCTTTGTAAAACAATCACAATCTTTCTCATTTAAGCATACTTAATCAACAGTGCTGGGATTAAATCTCATAATCTTCTCATAGGAGGTAACTGAGCACGTTGCTACGATGCATTAACAAGCCGTACTATGGAGGTCGGTCTGAATTATTGTGTACGTTAAACTATTTACCTGAAAGACCCAGAATTGGCAAAATTCTGGTAAAATATCCAACGATCAATTATCGGTCATTTTATATTGAATTTAATTGCATAATAGGCTTTCTAGAGAAAGAAAGGACAGGTATGTTGTAAGCTAGACGAAGGTAGCAATCATGTGGATATTCCACTTACATCTAAGAGTGTCAGTAGTATTAGCCATAACCTAGGTCATCTCGGCGTACAGGAACTGTGGCTAATAATTATATGTATACACCGGCTCTAGGCCCCAATTTAACTCGTTAGTATACATTAAATTATGGGCAATTGTTTTACCTGGGTCGACTGGTACTGGTCCGACAATCTCACGTTGTCCGTGATCAAAGGTGTCCGTAATGAGTGGTTTGTATGACTCATAGAGGCCATGCTCGCAAAACTAGCAGGGTGTGTCCCTTCAAGATGCATTGTCTTGACAACCAGATAGGGGCTCCACAACAACAAACGCCTCTTTCAATCCACTCGTATCGACACCGTCATCATCATTATGGCATCATTATCGACAGGCAGGTACTACAGGCTGTGTCAGCGGCTCGTATGCACTCCTGCTCTGCTCTAACGAAGAGGAAGAACTGTCATTTCTCGCATTCAAATCATAGTAGTAGTAGTAGTAGTAGTAGTAGCTGTTGTTATCGTTGTTGTTGTTGTTGTTGTTGTTGTTGTTGTTACTTTTAAAACTATATGCGGTTCTTTAATTTCATTTTCAATCATATTTAGAAAGATTTAAAAGTAAACTACATGATTATATTGGCTGTCATCTCACTAGCTTCTCACCAAGGCGCTCGCTGTTCGAATCTCGGCCAATTCATGTAGAATTAATTTACATGAAAGTCATGTTCCGGCATTTCGGACTCCCGTGGATATAATTACAATATCAATATTCACATAGGACTTGGTTGGTTATCGTATCACTCTATGTATAATTCCAGTTAATTTTTATGAGTAATTAAATCAATTTTTATAAATAAACATAAATACCGGGCTGAGTGGCTCAAATGGTGGCCTCCTGAGTCCCAGTTGGCGGGCTCGATCCCAGGTTAGACCGGTGGTATTTGAAGGTGCTCAAATAAATGAGGGTCGTGTTGGTAGATTTACTGCCTTGTAAGAACTCTTACAGGAAAAAATGTCGGCACCTGGGCGTCTCCGGATACCGTACAAGTAGTTACCTAGCGGGACGCAAAGCAATTATTATTTACTGTATTACTGTGTAAGGTTCTTTAGCCTTTAGACGAAATTAAACATTTTGAATTGCAAAGCCATTTTCAAACAGGCAATGGAGGCTCTTGGAGAAATAGAAGGTAACGGAGTTTACTATTCGTAGGCTTGACACTATGTGAGACAGAGTGCTTGTATGGTTCGCATGGGACGTAAAACTCGAGATCCCATAGCTATGATCACTCGTAATACCGGGCGAGTTGGCCGTGCGGTTAGGGGGGCGCAGCTGTGAGATCGCGTCCGGGAGATAGTGGGTTCGAATCCCACTGTCGGAAGCCCTGAAGATGGTTTTCCGTGGTTCCCCATTTTCACACCAGACAAATGCTGGGGCTGTGCCTTAATTCAGGCCACGGCCGCTTCCTTCCCATTCCTAGGCCTTTCCTATCCCATCGTCGCCATAAGACCTATCTGTGTCGACGCGACGTAAAGCAAACAGCGACAACACGTAAAACAACAAGCTAGTTTGCTCGGTGCCTGATTATCACTCAATCCCACTAAATCAGAATAAAGAATAAATTGGTAAATATAAGGCATAAGAAATTAGTAATAATGTTAGCCTATTATTATTGATACGTTATGCCCAACAAAAGAGCGCGTTTGAACTTATTATCACTTTTTGGTTCTTCTTATTTTCCGATAACTCTTCATACTCTCGCTGTGTTCCATTTTACATTGTTCAGTCCAACCTGTATTTAGTCGGGTGGCTTTTGCAGAAAATTTGTGTTTATGAATCGAGGTTCTGAATTTTATTCTTGAATGGATTCTTCAATAATGCCAATTTCATTTAGGACTTCACTGATTTCCTTTAGCTAATTATTGTAATTTTTATTGATAAAGCTAAGTTTAAAATGTTCTTTGTGAGCCTGTTATTATCCATTCTGTAACCTATAAGTGGCCATAAAATTGTGATCGCCGGTTCCTGATTGTATCTGTGATATTTTCTAATAACTCGACAGATTTCATGTGATATCTTTTTCAGCCAAATTCCATTTTCGAATTTTGGTCCTAATATTTTCCTGAGGATTTTTCTTTCTTGTTTTTCGACCATCTTTATTCGAGATCTGCCACCGTTTATAATTAATAATTTCAGATGCATAAAGTGCTTCTGTTTCAACTACTGTGTTATAATGTCGTAATTTTGCCTTTTTTGATATACTGTAGTTCTTTTATTGTATGTATTCAAAGTAATTTTGTGTGCTCTTTGAGGTTTTTTAATTCTTTCTTTGTTTACATGCTGATTTAACCCTGCTGGTTCAATAATTTCACCTAGATACTTAAGTGTTTCTACATAGGCGATATTTCCATATTTGGTTATTAATGGCCTAATCTAGTCCCTTACATACGTATACTTTGCCTTTTCAACTGATTATTATTATTATTATTATTATTATTATTATTATTATTATTATTATTATTATTATTATGTTTATTATTATTATTATCATCATCATCATCATCATAAAGCCTCCGTAGCTCAGGCGGCAGCGCGTCGGCCTCTCATCGCTGGGTTTCGTGGTTCAAATGCCGGTTACTCCATGTGAGATTTGCGCTGGAAAATGCGGAGGCAGGGCAGGGTTTTTTCCGGGTACTCCGGTTTTCCATGTCATCTTTCATTCCAGCAACACTCTACACTATCATTTCATTTCATCTGTCAGTCATTAATCATTGCCCCAGAGGAGTGCGACAGGCTTCGGCAGCCGGCACAATTCCAATCCTCGCCGTAAGATTGGGGCTTCATTGATTCCATCCCTGACCCGGTCACTGACTGGGTAACAGGTTGTAGGTTGTTATTTTCATTATTATTATTATAAATCGTAAACACACCTGCTAAAGTGATGAAAGACTGAATTTTTTTTGAGTGGTGAGCGTACTGACCTTCGAGAGCTCCGTGTTCAATTCCCACTTGGGTCGCGGATTTTACCTGGGTAAGATTAACTCCTGTGGTTCGGGGACCGAGTGTTTGCGCTTGTCTTAATACACTTCTCTTTGTCCACATACAACACACCACACTACAAATCACCACAGAAACATGCAATAGTGAATACATTGGCGTAAAACTGGGCAAAATCCACATCGAATAGTGTCGCCAATAAATTGGAAAAAAAGGCTAGGAAGAAGAAAACGATTTATTTTACTTTTATTGTGTCTTATTTTGTGTTATTATTGTAATAGCACAAGCGTATAGAAAGTCCTTCCTAGCACTGAAAGGCATTACAGGGTTAACTGAAATGCGCTAATCACTGTGGTCTGTTTAAAATCCCTGAAAAGTGCATAACATGGACGGTATGCGGCAAAGAAAATGGCACTGAAATTATTGTTTATCTGCTGTCCGCCTTTCCCTAGCAACGCACTATTTAATTAGTATATTGTACATAATAGCTCGAATTAGAGAGAGAGAATCCACAAGGGATAGTTGCCCTAGAACAAGGGGTGCCGTGCCGTAACAATTCAGTGCTGTGTTTATTTTTATAATTATGGTTCTCACAACAGAGGAGAAGGTGTTTATCGTGGAACATTATTTGCAGTCATACGGAGTGGGGTCAGAATGGGCCGAGTTTGCTTCTCGTTAAAGAACAGTACGAGGAGCGATGTAATAAGGAGGCACCAAACAAGAGAGCAATGCTAGCTGTCGCTGACAAGTTTCCTCATATGGGATCTTTCTTATGTCAACGAAAGGGGAAAAAGGGCGCCCAAGAACCGTCCCCAGAACGACAGTCAAGGACTACTTCTCCAATAAGTGTTAAGTGTTTGTTCACCAACATGTTCAATAATCTTCAGAAATGTTATGAACAACATGTGGCACGCGATGGTAAGCATTAAAAGCATTTACTGTACTAAAGAAATTAAATAACATTTCAGTGGAGTTTGTTTTGCTGCTTAAGCTATAGGCTACATATTGTTAAAGATTAAACACCTATTGTTTTATTGGATTAATTTAATCTAGGATGACCCTATCAGTACACATGCTTGTGCACACACATAATTATAGTCTACTTCAAAATGAATTACAACACCTCACTACTTAGTGGCTATTTACAATTTTTTTTTTTTTTTTTTTTTTTTTTTTTTTTTTTTTTTGCTATTTGCTTTACGTCGCACCGACACAGATAGGTCTTATGACGACGATGGGATAGGAAAGGCCTAGGAATGGAAAGGAAGCGCCCGTGGCCTTAATTAAGGTACAGCCCCAGCATTTGCCGGGTGTGAAAATGGGAAACTACGGAAAACCATCTTCAGGGCTTCCGACAGTGGAGTTCGAACCCACTATCTCCCGGATGCAAGCTCAACCGCACGGCCAACTCGCCCCGTGGCTATTTACAGAAGTTCCTTGTCCTCACAGCAGGTCCCCAACTGGGCAGTCTTTCCCCGGAATGGGTGACCCTTCTGTAATCTTCACTGACAGCTCTAACCATTTCGCAACGCATCACCAGCCACTTGGCTAATCAGTTCCCTGTCTTTGGGTTCGAACACAAGCATGTTGGCTATCACTACGCATGACTGCTGCACACACACTGAACTATTCAGCACATATCACTTGCTAGAACAACTACACGATACACCTCAACTCCAGCCACTATAGAAAGATAACTGTTCTAAGACCCCACCCCAGGACGACACTCGCCCAACACGCATAGATCTGTTCCAACAGCACTACACTGATTATCTGTTTGCGGCGAGCCTGTTTTTATATATCCGGTGATGTGGCGGTAGAATCTTTGGGGTTCGTCCGGAGTAGGATCACTCTAGTTTCGCCTTCCAGAAAATACACGGAGACAAGAACGAAAATCACAATACAAGCAGAGGTCGACACATGCTCTCTGACCGTCTGGGAACTCTCTTGCCTGGCTCACTCATCCCTTCCAGAAAATATCGAAGGACTCGCAGTCACATAAGCACATAACAAGGTCATAAATTGGATTCCCTTTAGGTGTATGTGTTTGTGCGAGAACAATAAAATGCATATTATGCGGTTTTCACCATTGCACAGAGCATCTGTGGAAAAAGGCTTAGAGCGATGCATTAATCTATAACAAGGGAGTCGAACAGTGGCAATTTTTGTGAAGGAAGTGAACGGAGAAACGGTCAGCCAAACAATTTCTCGTTGTATACACCGTCTACGACATGTGTATGGAAGACTTGTTTTGTATATAGTACAAAGAACTCTACCGACTTATCCACGATGGTTTAAAAATATCTGTGAAATATAGCCCTCAATAACCGAATTTATGTTCTACATCGGAATTAAAAATCGACCTAAAAATAAGAAACCATGTTTTGAGATGAATCCATACAAAAATAAATACTGTTTATTCATATCAATAATGTATCCTCTCATGCTGGGTTCCGTGGTTCAAATCCCGGTCACTCCATGTGAGATTTGTACTGGACAAAGCAGAGTCGGGACAGATTTTTCTCCGGGTACTCCGGTTTTCCCTGTCATCTTTCATTCCAGAAACACTCTCCACTATCATTTCATTTCATTTCATCAGTCAGTCATTAATTATTGCCCCAGAGACACAATTCTAATCCTCGCCGCAAGATGGGGGCTTAATTCATTCCATCCCTGACCCGGTCATTAACTGGAAAACAGGTTGTTGGTTTTCATTCATTTCATGTGAATAATATTAATAATATAAACATATCCTTCCTAATAAATAATTGATCAAGTGGTTTACGAGTTACCCTCGTGTAACTGCAGAAATGGTTAAAATATTACATAGAGAGTAAGATAAACATCAGAAGGGCTTTAGAGAAACTGACAAGAAAACTGTTTGAACCAAACTGATTGCAATGAAACTTGGTAGGATGTTCAATAACGGCATCAACGTGGGCATCAAACTTAATGGCAATCGTAATTCTGTTGTAAGTATAATATTTACGTCGTTTCTGGAATTTTGTTCCTGTTTTAAATGGGATGTGGTGTATCAACGTCATTGATTGCAATGGAACTTAGTAGGATGATCACTAAGACATCAGAAAATTCGCTGCACGCCTGCTGTTGTTATTTAGTCAGTCCACTGTATCACAAAAGATTAATTCAGTATAGGAATCGGGCAGTTTCCTTGTTTGTGCTCATTAAATGTTGTATTAATAGCATGCATGTTTTATATATATGACCAAGATTCCATACAACATAATGTTTTAGGTTTCATTATTAAAATAGTAAAAGAATTCAAATATCTCGGAGAATGAATTGGTTGGAATGCTGTGGAATGCAAAGCAATGGAAACCAGGAATAATAAACTTGAACTGGGCTTCCAACTAACAAAAGATACATATAACAAGAAACCCCTTTCATGGGTGTCCAAAATTAAACATTATAAAACAGAGATTGAACCAGTAGCACTATACGCAGCAGAAACACTAGACATGAATTTCAAAGGCCAGATGGAGAAACTCGAGCAAAAAGAACGGAAAATTTTAAGAAAGATCATAGGAAAAATTTCAGGACAATAAGATAACATGCATCAAGAATGAAACGCTCCACAAGAAAATTGAAAGACTCTCAGATACTATGCGAAAAAGACGGATACACTTTTACGGTCATCTTCTCAGAATGAACTCTAAGAGATATAAACAAACAAATATTTGACTTCTTCCGCAACCGCGAAACAAAACACAACTGGTTTAAAGAAACTTAAAAAGACCTACTGTATTAGAATTAAAAATGGCAAAATATTCACTACCTGATCGAACAGCTAAAGTAACAACTAAAGAGGCAAATATAATGTTCCAAGACAAATCTACATTAAAAGCCAAACCTAATTATCTCGGAAGACGAGAGGAAACGAAGATCAGAAAGAATGAAGAAATACTGAACACTAAAAAAGAACAACACACAAATAATTCATTGAATGTAACCCAAAGAGAGTGAGACGAAAGAATAAGAAAATGGTACTGAAGCCTCAGTGCCCTATTATGTTGATATATTCATATAGACCCTACTGTACGTGTTAATAAAATATGATTGAAGAGTGCGAAATTCTGTTCATGTTATGAAATATTTCTTTTCAGTATGAAGTTTTATGAAACTTTGAATGTATACAACCGGGCGGGTTGACCGTGCGGTTAGGAGCGCGCAAGCTGTGAGCTTGTATCCGGGAGACAGTGGGTTCGAATCCCACTGTCGGCACCCCTGAAGATGGTTTTCCGCGGTTTCTCATTTTCACACCAGGCAAATGCTGAGGCTGTACCTTAATTAAGGCAACGGCCGCTTCCTTTCCATTCCTAGGCCTTTCCTATCCCATCGTCGCCATAAGACCTATCTGTGTCGGTGCGACGTAAAGCAAAATAGCATATAGAATTTCTGCAGTGTTTTACGCAAGGTCAGCAAGGTACTCCAGGCCACAAGCTATATTTCAGCAATTAATCATAACACTATACAGTATTATTATTTTTTACGGCAAGTATTACCATTAAATTTAGGAAATTGCCATGTTATTTGATCTTCAAACAAGTTTCATTGAAGCTGTACGATCCAGCTCAAATAGTTTCCTTGTGAGTCACATAAATCAGGAGAAAATCAACGAATGTCACCTGCCAGGAAATCTTTAAGGTCTGTTGGCAAAAATTTAAATTTTCTCCCGTGCAAAGTTACGGAAGATCGCTGGTGATGCCTTAATTTGAAAAAATGTAGGCCTAATAAATATGCTGGCAAAGAAATAACCTACATTCGGAATTAAACAAAATTCTGCCGGGCTGAGTCGCTCAGACGCTGGCCTTCTGACCCCAACTTGGCAAGTTCGATTCTGGCTCAGTCCGGTAGTATTTGAAGGTGCTCAAATACGTCAGCATCGTGTCGGTAGATTTACTGGCACGTAAAAGAACTCCTGCTGGACCAAATTTCGGCCCCTCAGTGTCTCCGAAAACCGTAAAAATAGTTAGTGGGACGAAAAGCAAATAACAGTATTAAACAACATTCTGAAATTGGTGGTTGTTGACAAGGGACTATACCCGTACGCTGGAATACAGCAGGATTATTGCTCAGGATATGTCCAACGAAGCAGCAGCCCAAGCAGGGTTCTGGAGCCGGTCTGGTCCGGTCGGGAAGGGAAGGGCGGTCAGCCGATATGTGCGTCTGCCCTCTTCCTGCACACGACTTCATTAGCGAAAACGAGGTCGCATGTATGGCGAGGTTTGATAATGGGGGATGATAATTGTAATACAATGGGGCTAATTACCGAGCAGCCATAACAACAACAACGCATCATGATTAAATTTAAATGGAAAAAAAAGTGAGGGAGTGTAGGTACTGATAGAAACTAACCTATAGTACAGTCGCTTGCGTGTACAGTTAGACCGTGACGGCGTGGCTGTCACATCTCTCTAGGGATGATAGTATCAGTACTACCCACCGACCGGTCCATTGCTTCCATGAACCATAGAGGGAAAACGTGGCAGTCTGAGCAAACAAACATTTTGACAAGTAATGAGATCCCCACTCAGTGTCAGAAAACGTATTATTATTATTATTATTATTATTATTATTATTATTATTATTATTATTATTATTATTATTATTATTATTATTATTATTATATAATTCGCTGGGGCCATCAAGGACCACGTTAAGTCTTGTTGCAAGACCGCCCTCTGTCCAAGGGGCACCGTGTCTTCTCTTCAGTTGCTCGTCTCGGTTTAGCCCGTTCGTCAATATTTTCTTGCGGAAGAGATCTCTGTTAAGGGCGTCTTCAGTTGGGATATGTAGCATTTGCAGGTCTTCTTTGGTATTTCTAAACCAGGAAATTGTGGTTTTGGGGTTTGAATCAAAAAAGTAAAAGATTTCTTTAGTTAACTTTCTTCCGTCCATTCTTTTCAGATGACCGTAAAATCGTGGCCGTCTTTTTCTGATTGTGTCGGTAATTTTCTCTATTTTTCTGTAGACTTCCTCGTTGGATCTCTTTTGATGGATTCCATTTCTGTACTTTGATCCCAAGATCCCTCTCACAAATTTGCGTTCTTTTTTCTCCAGTTCTTCAAGGAGTCCTTTGTTGGCATTTAGAGACAGGGTTTCGGCTGCATATAGAACTACTGGCTTCAGAACTGTTTCATAGTGACGTATCTTGGTGTTTTGGGAAAGGCATTTTTTGTTGTAGATTGTGCGAGATGTTTGGTAGGCTATTTCCAGTTTGCGTACTCGCTCCTGAAGTGCTTCTTTGTCCAGTCCATTTTTCATGATGATCTCACCCAGGTATTTGAATTTGTCTACTCGGGTGATGTCCCCGTATTTTGTATTGAGTTTTAGTGGAGCCTCTTTGATGTTAGTCATTTCTTCTTTTTTCTCAAACGATATCTGCAGACCAGTTTGTTCGGCAATTTCCTTTAAAATTTCAACTTGAGCTCTAGCGGTTTCTATGTCGTTTGAGAGAACAGCAATATCATCGGAAAATGCTAAGCAGTCTGTTGCGATTCCCTTGGATTTGGTTCCTATTCTTAATGGAGTGTAGTTGGATTCCTGTAATCTCACCCGCTAGATTCTGATGATCTTTTCAAGAACACAATTGAAGAGTATCGGGGATAGCCCATCACCTTGTCGGACTCCTGTTCTGATGTCAAAGGAATGCGACACACATCCGTGGAACTTCACCTTGGATTTTGTATCGGTCAGGGTGGCTCTAATTAATGCCAGCAGTTTCAAATCAACTCCAAATTCATTTAAGATGTTTAGCAGGACTTCCCGGTCAATGGAGTCGTACGCTTTCTTGAAGTCCACAAGGACGGACACATACTGCTTGGAGCTTAGTGTACAAAATCTGATGATCGTTTTAAGATTTTGGACCTGATCGGCTGTTGAGCGACCTTTTCTGAACCCTTCTTGGTATTCACCTATTTGATGTTCGACTTGTGCTTCCAAACGCTCCAGGGTGGCAAGTGATAGAATTTTGTAGGTCACGGTTAGCAAATATATTCCTCTGTAGTTGTTGATGTTCTTCATGCTTCCTTTTTTGTGTAACGGATGAATCATAGCTATCTTCCAATTCTCGGGTAGGGTCTCCTTGTTCCAAATTTCTTCTATTTGCTTTTGCAAGATATCAAGTGATTCCTCTGGGGCATATTTCCATAGTTCTGCTACTACTGAGTCTTCGCCCGGTGTTTTGTTATTTTTGAGACGGGCAATGTGGCACTTGATTTCATCTCTGTCGGGTGGTCTGGAATCTGAGTGCCTGAGTAAGGGTTCCTTGGTCTCAATGGGGCTTTGCTGTTTAGAGCAATTAAGTAAATTCTTGAAGAAGTCTGCCGGAATGCTGCAATTTTCTTCATTTGACGTCGCCAGTGCGCCGTCCTTTCGCTCAAAGCATAGAGATAGTGGTTTATAGCCAGTGAGTTTGCGTTTGAAGGCTCTGTAGTACTCTCTGCTTTCATTCTTCCTAAAGTTTTGTTCTATTTTTTTCATGAGAGATTTTTCGTATTTACGTTTCTCAGTTCTGAACACCCTAGCTGCTTGAGCACGTTGGGTTTTGTAGGTTTCCCAATCATTTTCTGATTTCGTAGAGTAGTACTTTCTTTGAGTCTTTCTTTGAGGACTGATTCGCAGGTACCATTCCACCAGGCATGCTTTTTGCTTCTCTTGATTTCTGCAGCGTCTTTGGCGGCCTCAACAAGGAGACTTTTGGCGTTGTTAAAGTCACAGTCATTTGGTCTAGCCTTCTCCTGGGACTCCTCGACCCTTTGCCGAAGTTTATCATTGTCGAAGCGTGTGATCTGTTTGGTTGTCTTCCTTGTGTTTGCGGGAATTGTTTTGAATTTGATAAGAGACATATAGTGATCTGAGGCCGCATTGATGCCTTTCTTTACCTTGACATTCATAATTTCAGGGCTGTTTCTGCTGGAGATTGCAACATCATCTATTTGAAACTCTCCGAGAGTTTGTACGGGAGAACATAAAGTCATTTGCTTTCTGGGTAGATGGGGAAAGTGGGTCGACATGACCTGCAGGTTGTGATTTTCGCAAATTATTATTATTATTATTATTATTATTATTATTATTATTATTATTATTATTATTATTATTATTATTATTATTATCATTATCATTATTATTATTATTACCCTGTGGACCATACGATCTTATCTCGGTGGGGAGGCTTATTCGTTCCAATGAAGCAGATAGCGGAGCCGTAGGTGTAACCATATCGGATGGGTATCTGTCGAGAGACAAGACTAACGATTGGTTCATTGAAGCGGGGGTAGCAGCCTCTCAATAGCTGCAAGGGCGTCAGTGTGGATGATTGACTGATATGGCCTTGGAATAATATTTAACATGGCTAAGCTATGTTGATACTGGTATACGGCTTAAAGCAAGGGGAAACTACAGCCATAATTTTTTTTCTCTGTTTAAATGAAAGATGTACTGCTGAAGGCTTCCTCCCGGGTAAAATATTCTGGTAAAATAGTACCACCATTTGAACCTCCGCGTGGGGGTTACACAAGAAGGGGAAATCATCAGGAAAATGAATATTGACATTCTGCGATTCGGAGCGTGGATTGTCAGAAGTTTGAATTGTTGTGGTAGTTTAGATCATCTGAAAAGGGAAATGGATGGACCAAATTTAGATGTAGTTGGTATAAGCGAATACGTTCAGGCGACTACAGAATTATCAACACAAAATCAAACGCAGGAAATGCAGGAGTTGGTTTAACAAAGAATAAAAAAATAGGGCAGCGGGTAAGCTACTACGACTAGCATAATGAACGGATTATTGTTGACAAGAAAGACACCAAGCAAATGCCCACTACAACAATGCATGTAAAAGGAGACGAGAATCTAATTGTGATGGGAGACTGGAACGTAGTGTTAGGCCAAGGAAGAGAAGGTAATGCAGGAGAAGAATTCGGATTGGGACAAAGGAATTAAGGAGAAAGCCGGCTGGCTGAAATCTGCACCGATCATAATATAGCCCTTGCTAATACTTGGTTCAAACACCGCAAACGGCGGCTGTATATGTCGACGAGATCTGGAGACACTGAAATATATCTTATTCTTCAAGCGATCGTTCCTTCGCTTCAATTGTCTCTCGCTACAAGCAGGAGATACCATGATAGACTGTATTCTACAGCCCCCAACCACAGGAGGGACTACGTCCTTTCAGGTGAATAGGGCATGCCTTTATCTCCTCGAATAAGTTGTTAGAAGATAATTCTTTTTAAATTGGTCATCCTAAGATTCCGAACGACAGACATATGATTTCCATTTTTAAAAGTCCTACGTGCATTGACCAGTACTCAAATAGAATCGCGTGGTCATCAGACCATATCGACAAGGAAAATTGTGACGATGATTATCAAAATGAGAAAAGAATCGTAAAGGAACGGAAGGAACCACAGACGCCTTAGAGAGGTCAGTGATCATGCCAATCGACCATCATAACTCATTTTACAAAAGAAGGAAAGATCAGGAAAGGTATGCAAATGACTCTCTAAGCCTCACAAACCTAATAACAACAAAAGTTGACTAAAAGAGGTCAAATAACACAGATGTAAGTAGAGATAATACGAGGCTCAACTAGGGACCTTGTGGTCGCCAACCTACGCTCGCAAAA
Organism: Anabrus simplex; assembly: GCF_040414725.1. Lineage (NCBI taxonomy): Eukaryota > Metazoa > Arthropoda > Insecta > Orthoptera > Tettigoniidae > Anabrus > Anabrus simplex. The sequence continues at coordinate 1,502,026,927 of NC_090265.1, forward strand.
TAAGGGCACCTGGGGTTTCCCCTCTTCCTCTTGCTATAGGCAGGGAATATGGTGATATAATCCACAGCCGCCGCCCCCTCCCTTACAGGAGGGATACACGTCCTTTCAGTTGAACAGGACATGCCTTTATCTCATCGAATAGGGCTGTTAGAAGCGAGTTCCTTTTTTTAAAAATGTCGTGCGATTATTTTGATGAATTTCATGCTGAGAGCTGGAAGGTTGTCATCAACGAAAGTTACAATTCTACTCCCTTTTGGACTGTATACTTCTATCATCATAATCCTTTTATCTTTCAACAGTCTGATCGCCTATCCTTGAGTGACAGACAGATGGGTACAGTACAGGATCAAGTTCATCGTTGTTACAGACCAGATACAAATCACACACCTTAGGCTACAATCTGAGGCTGTCGTCTGTCTCGGGTACCATATACTGGGTTAACAAGAATACTAACAATCGACAAAGGAGGTAGATCGCAAGAAATAAACACTTTCTTCTTCCACATCCTTCAATCATAAAACATCTGAAATACGAAGTACTACAGTCAAGCTTTCCTCGAAGCTAATCTAATTAGGATTAAATTTTCTGAATAGCCCTTATGAACGAAGTGGACACCAGTTAGTAGGAAACTAAATTGTTGGATACATGTGTTAAGGGACACCACACGGAAAACATGAAATAGAGTATATGCATTATTTCTAGTCTTAAAAGTTTGGGAATCGTCAACCTGTTTTGGAACATACGATATCAAGGGTGTGCAGTCTCACTGCTGGGGGGGGGGGGGAAATACTTCACAGAAATCTCTGCTTAAGCTGGAAAATATTATAGTCGGCATATATTTCAATGATTCAAATTCGTGTTTCTGTGACACCTTCGATGTAAAGTATTCGCAAAATAATCCGTTCGCTACGATAACCGAACTGCCGGGATATGCCTTTCATCAACTTGATTAATTTTTCATTTATTTCCAGCCTACTTTTCACTCTCTGAACCATGCCAAAAATGTATTTACGTAGGTATGTATGTATGTATGTTTGTTTGTTTGTTGAGTACTCAGTTGCATTCCTAACAAATCATCTTCTGCCACAGACAGCTTACGTATGACCAAAGAGGCGTACTAGGAAAATGAGAAGAGAAGTAGCTTCCATTGCTTTCTTCATCGAGCCAGAAGGTTCTGTTGAAAATCAGCCTACCAAGGCCAACTGACCCCAACTCTGACGGTTTCACATCTTTCATACATCGCTCATACTTCCGCTACTTTCATATTATCAAATCTAGGGATGCAACTTAGACTAACTGAAGAAAGTTTTTAAAAATCTGTTCTAGCCGATACAGGAAGATGCAATGGTCTTTAAATATTATATCTCACCAGAGATATTCTTTCATTTCATCACATGAAAACCTGCCTGACAAGAAGCCATAAATCTGACGGGCGCGTGAGCCAATTAGCGAAGGGACCGACAAAGGAACCATAAGCTGAAACTTCAAAAATCAACGTCATTTCTCTGCCTTTTGTCTCTGTCAATAATAGTCCTGTTACAAATGCCTTTCTAGGGTGTGCATTGAAAGAAATTCTGAGATAGGAGCCAATGGAGAGAAAGGGAGAGATAGACCTAAATGCAGATTGATTGATTGATTGATTGATTGATTGATTGATTGATTGATTGATTGATTGATTGAAAGTACTAGGTTTGGCAACAATCGGAAACCTTTTCCCTAACAGCAACTGTAACTATAGAATAGTGGTACGAGACAGGGTTCGTATGTCGCGAAACGAAGATTAGATGTGTGCTCAAATATACCATATGTAACATCTGCCCAAGGGCGCCCATACCCGGGGGCAAGGTGGGGCCGCGGCCCCCCTCTAGCTCTCAGGGAAAGGCAAAAATCTAGTGTAGTCACGTGTTTTCCTTTCAAGAAAATGATTTAAAAGTCAATATTACGTAAAAGCGGTAGTACCGTCCCCCACCAACAGGCAGGGGATACCGTGGGTTATTCTAACGCAAAATACCAATCGCCATTTATCTTCCAAAATATTAAAATTACAACGTACCCCCAGGTCTGGGTCCCCCTCATATGGGCACCCATGCGATCTGCCTCATCGTTTTCACAGCGACGTAAAAAGTTCCTTTGAGACTGGAAAATGTATTTTCAACCCTGACACCCGCTTCTACTCTTGAAACACATTAACTGGATTCTCATTTATTTCAACAGTTATATCCCTTACGTTTGTGCATCTAGGAGCTACGTAATTCTTCTCCGGCAAACTTAGACCATCCGATGGTCTAAATCTGTACACTATTACTTCCTCTGAGGCACTCCTTATGAGACATACTGTCCTCTTCCTTTTAAACCAACAATCACCGAGTTCCATAGCTACAGTCGCTTAAGCCCGGCCAGTATCCATTATTCGGGAGATAGTGGGTTCGAGCCCCACTGTCGGCAGCCCTGAAGATGTTTTTTCCCGCTGTACCTTAATTAAGTCCACGGCCATTTCCTTCCCACTCCCAAGCCTTATCTATCCCATCGTCGCCATAAGACTTATCTGTGTCGGTGTGATGTAAAAAAAATGTTTTGAAGTAGCCAACATTTAGCCAAATGAGGTACCTAACAACATTTATGTTGCCATAATTTCAAAAATTAAATCCCTTCATTTGAAGAGTTCCCAGACGATTTCTAAACGTATTATATTAAAAGTAGAATGAATTATATATTTCACAACATTAGGACTCTGTTGTGATGAATGAAAACTTTAAACGAAATTGTATTATTTCCTATTTCTATCTGTATTTAACTGAAGCTCATGCCTATCGCTCTTGGTAAGAAACAACATTTCTTGATTTTCCTGATGTAAGACGAACTTCACTGTTACGCAACTCACTCTGCATCGTTCCCACGACATTATTAAATATGATCAACTAGAAAATCGAATCCGTAATATATTTGCATAGTTTTGAAGAATTTGATGGATGTATCGGACTGGAGGACTTGCTCGCGGGCGTGAGTCACGAGCGCTCCCCAGTAACGTGAAGTCCCGACACTTGCACATCAACTCCATGACTCCACTCATATCCGGCTCTACGTGTCCTGACTGATGGATGGCAAAACGTGAACTTAAACTATGCCATTTCTCGTCTCACGATTTATATATAGAAGAACAAGTTCTTTTAGAAAGCAAGAAATCTCATAATTTTTATTTGAAGTTTCCAGTTAGTTCCATTTCATTAAATTAGAAATTGGAGATTTATATAGCCATATGAATGTTTCAGTGATTTATCTGTACGAAAAGAAAACTGGGTGGACTTGTTTGAAAGATTCCCAGATAATTATATTGTTAAATAGTTTTATCCTCACGGACTAAGCACAAGTTCTAATTTGTCGATTCATACTAGAGGAATTTCTTAATGTCCTGAATTCACATTCCTTTTGTGATAACTCTATTACAATGCAGTTTTAATTATGGGGTCCTATACTTAGTATAGGTGTTCGAGATCTGTAAACGAGGTACCATACTAGTATATTCGTCGAAAGAAATTAAAATCCACAGCGTGTTTCCAGTCATTCGACCGGATCAAGAATGAATGAAACCCCCATTTAGCGGCGAGGATAGGAATTGTGCCGGCTGCCAAAGCCTGTCGCGCTCCTTTGGGGCAATGATTATTGACTGACAGATGAAATTAAATTATATATTGACGAATATTGTTGGAATGAAAGATGACAGGGAAAATCGAAATACGCGGAGAAAAATCTGACCCGCCTCAGCTTTGTTCAACACAAACCTCACATGGAGTAACCGGAATTTGAACCACGGAACCCAGCGGTGAGAGCACGACGCGCTGCCACCTGAGCCGCGGACGCTCTACTATTCGTTGAAAGAGTGCACTGCAAAATTTAGAGTTAACCCACAATCAGAACAGCCATTGTTAGGATGGATAGGAAATGTGTAAGTGAGGAGTCTGACAAGTAAACTTGAGGCAATATCAGACTTAGCTAGGAACCCTATTGTCGACATTCGACGCTCCCAAGATGAGAGTACCTGGGCGTCCTTTTTTACGACATACGGGGATACCGTTGACGTATTCTATGCCCCCATCTGCAGCAAAGCCTAATGTATCCGTCATCATAGTATAGTAGTAAATGAAATGGCGTATGTGCGTATGGCTTAGTGTCGGGAGTGTCCGAGGACATGTTCGGCTCGCCAGGTGCAGGTTTTTTGATTTGACGCTCGTATGCGTCATGAGGATGAAATGATGATGAAGACGACACACACACACCCAGTCACCGTGCCAGCGAAATTAACCAATGAAGGTTAAAATCCCGACCCTGCCGGGAATCGAACCCGGGACTCCTATGACCAAAGGCCAGCACGCTAACCGTGCCATGGAGCCGGACAATATAGTAGTAAGTGGCTCGGTTTAACTCCCAGCCCTGTCAAGAATTTAGGACTAGTTTGAAGAACGGGAACGAGATGTACTCATGTACGTTCGTTAAATGTCCCTCTAATTTTTGCAGATTTTAATACTGTAGATGCAGGAGTTCTTTAACTCGCTTGAAGGCAACCAATTGGATCAGTCGCATTTAAATACCCTCATATGACACTGCCAGGATCAAACCTGTTACCCCGGGAACGGAAGGACGACGACTGGCCGAGAGTGACACCGGGGTCGACTTTCACAGGACTGACATAAGTGTCTGAGGAGATGAAGTTAGCTTTGTACTTGAAATTTTCTGGGTTAAGTGGAAACGATCTCAAAATAGTCCCTGGAAGAGTCGTGGTTTTCTAATATCGCAAAGTTTTCAGGCCAACATGTTTCAAACGATACATTAATAGAGGAAAGTATTTTAATAGTGTGTTGGAGGGAAACGAAGATTTGTTTGATTAACATACTTTATGTAACTATTTCTTTACATTGCACAGTGTGATACTTGTGAGGAATTAAACTTTGTTATATTACATCTTCAGTTATTTAAAATTACAAAATTCGATTACTCATATGGGGTAACAGGGATTCCTGATTTAGGATTACAAACATTCTACTTCATATGGCAACACTTAACAATGACTTTGCTGAATGTAGTTAGTTGGTACCTAATATAGAAATCCAGGGCTCAAATCCTAACACGACTAAGGTATTCACTTCTTAATAGTGTTAACTACTTTTTGTATTCATTTCGCAACAGAATTTATTTGAATCCTCACTCCTTATACGAGGTTCTCCTTCTCAGTCCTCCGAGAAAAGGCCTTCATAATAGAGACAAACTGTAATGTCGTTGTCGCCGTCACCGTCATCATTGTCGCTCTCCTTTCCCCATACCTCTTCTGCCTCCAGAGGCACAACGTCGTTACTTTCAGAGGAAGATGAAGATTCAACAATACGTTCTGTCCCTCTCCTTGTTGGTTGCATAGGTTAGGTGTTGTCATTCTTCTTTGTCTTTTGTTCAATCCAGCCGAGCCTTGTCATTATGGAGGATGTCCCAGTCCTGAAATGCTTGGCTTCTGCTTCATTGTTGGACTGGGCTGATGTCTGCTGGCAGGACCAGTCTGCTCTGCGAAGCTGGCGAATCCGTCACCTGGGGCAAATATAACATTCTAAAATTGGGTAACCCATATTGGATCCTCCACCCTACCCCCATAATAGGGAACTCGCCATTTTTACTTTCAAAATTTCCTAGGTACTACTTAAAATATAGTTAGGGATAAAACAAGGCATTGCCAAATACCTTTACTTTTATATTACTTTTCAAGCAAAAGTTCATTAAAACGACAACTACGTTATGTTCTTTTATGTACAGATATTACCAACATCAAAAATCTTCAAGGCACAAACTTTCTTCTTCAAATCACTACGGCGGAATTTCACAAAGGAATGTGCTCATCTTCTTGCAGAATGCGTTTATATCACTGTTCTTCTAGTCCCATAAGTTCCCAGGTGATATCAACAATGTACAGTTGAGCTATGAAGGTACCCTAAATTCAGAACAAACGCCATTCTGAGGTACCTTCCTATAATAATAATAATAATAATAATAATAATAATAATAATAATAATAATAATAATAATAATACCGAGCTCGATAGCTGCAGTCGCTTAAGTGCGGCCAGTATCCAGTATTCGGGAGTAGTGGGTTCGAACCCCACTGTCGGCAGCCCTGAAGATGGTTTTCCGTGGTTTCCCATTTTCACACCAGGCAAATGCTGAGGCTGTACCTTAATTAAGACCACGGCCGCTTCCTTCCCACTCCTAGCCCTTTTCTGTCCCATCGTCACCATAAGACCTACAGTATGTGTGTCGATGCGACGTAAAGCAAATAGCATGAATAATAATACTAATAATAATAATAATAATAATAATAATAATAATAATACATCACACACTATGAGGATTATTTTTGATATGACGCCATTAAGGCTGCCTCCGTGACTTTAATAAAAATGATATTCTACGAGAAGGTAGAAAAGCTAAAACTCTGTTGGGAAACCTATGGCTGAGTTTTAATTTTGTCGGGTAAATACCGAATGTGTCACCAGAGATCTTTCACATGCCTACATCGTACAACACGGAGTGTCGAATGGAAGTTTTCCGTCCTCCAAAAACCCGACTTCCTTCTAGCGGGATTGAACCTGTGATCTCGGGATCATAAGGCCGAAACTTCAACACTGATCCACACATGAAGCTAATGTTTCAAGTAATAATCTGGGATTAACAGTTCACTTCTAAACGTGGAGTGTTAGTCTATGAACCTGTGTTGCCAGTGGTCTAGCTGCCTTGGTGACACGGAAGAAGATCGCTGACCGAAGTGAGCCCTGGCCTCCAAAAAAAACGACATTCCTATGTGTGCACTCGGGGTAAGAATGCTTCTAGATTATAGCAGGAGATAGGGATATAACGCATCTCCACCTCCACTTGTACCGTCGTGACAAGGGCTCGAACCGAATTACAGTATTGTTCTAACCGCAAGTGTACACCGTACAGTCACTGCCAAGGACAACATGTGGCTTCACAATTAGACTCCCTGGCAGTAGCCTATAAGGCCACAATATGATCCAGGTGTAACAATTTGTGGCTTTGTGTACGAAATTGTGATAGTTAATTTATTTGTCTCGTTTTTCATTATTGATTTCAATTATCCCAGCTCCCACTGTGGATCAGTGGTAGAGTATCGGCCTCTCTAACCGAAGACCACCGGTTCAAACTCGATATTGGTAGTCGGATTCTGTGTTATTTTTTTCTAGCTGCTTTACGTCGCACCGACACAGATAGGTCTTACGGCGACGATGGCAGAGGAAAGGGCTAGGAGTGGGAAGGAAGCGGCCGTGGTCTTAATTAAGGTACAGTCCCAGTACTTGCCTGGTGTGAAAATGGGAAACCACGGAAAACCATCTTCAGGGCTGCCGATAGTGGGGTTCGAACGTACTATCTCCCGAATACTGGATACTGGCCGCACTTAAACGACTGCAGCTATCGAGCTCGGTAGTCGGATTCTGAAACAGTCCATTCGGCACTCTATGGCGTACGATGTTTGCATGTAAAAGATCTCTGGTGACACATTTGGTCCGGCTCAAGTACGGTATGTGGAAGCAATTATCAAGCTCAGCTAAGGCCCCCGTGCTCGCTAACCCATGCACCCACGTAGAAAGTCCCTGAGGAGCAGGAGCCCCTTTGTGCTATTTGACAGGAGTAGGCTATGTATGAGCCGGCACTGGGTTTCACCTTCTCCCTTCTTACTAACATATATCACGTTATTCATTTCACCTCATTGATTCCTCTGGTGAGGTTGACGTCAGGAAGGGCATCCGGTCGTAAAACTAGCTGCGAAGACTCACCTCTCTTCATATTCGACCCTGTGGAGGAACGGGACAAGGGTTGGACATCTACACTTTTCTCTTAAGTATAGTACTGTATTATAGAGTCTGCAACACTCTACACGGAGGAGCTCACGGCCTCTTGGACTTTAATGCGAATCAATGATTCTGTTTTCATCTGCTCTTACCAACATTCATTTAATCTTCTCCTCCTCCTCCTCCTCCTCCTCCTCCTCCTCCTCCTCCTCCTCCTCCTCCTCCTCGTACCTCATTTTGCACCACACTCGGATGGGGTCGCGGGTGCTGTTTCGTACATGTGGACTTGGTCATATTTTACGACTGGATGCCCCTCCTGATGGCAACCATGTACGGATGGATGTTTCTGTGGTGGTTGACATTGCATTATATTTTTTGTATATTAAGATAAGTTATTGAGACAAACATACACTTTCAAAGCCAAAGGAATTAATCAGATGCGGCTAAAATCATTGACACGACCGGAAATCGAACCTAGGGCTCACTGAACCAAAGGCTATAGCGCTTACCATTCAGCTAAGGAGCCAGACTACCAACATACAGTTGATGATACTGATTCGATTCTTGAGCGAACCGGATAAAGGTTCGATAGTTATTGCCAGATAACTAACACATGCAGCTTCATAAAAAGTTTCGGGCATCCATATCAACAGCCCCCCATACTCAGAGCGTGTATTCGATCTGGTAACCTATACTGATATGGTGCTCGCATTATTAAAACAACTATTATAATTTCTTCTACTACTACTACTGCTACTACCACTACTACTACCTACTAGTAACAATAATTATAGTAATAATAATACTTTCGCTTTTCCTTTCTTTTTTTACAAATGACACACAGATAGGTCTTATGGCGACGATGGGATAGGAATGGGCTAGGAGTGGGAAGGAATCGGCCGTGGCCTAAATTAAGGTACAGCCCAGCATGTGCCAGGTGTAAAATGGGAAACCGCGGAAAAGGATCTGAAGGGCTGCCGACAGTGGCGTTCGAACCCACTATCTTCCGAATGCAAGCTCACAGCATTGCGCTCCTAACCGCACAGCCAACTCGCTCGGTAATAAATTCGTGAGTCTATCGTTAGCCTGATGAAGTCCTTGTAAGGCAGACCCTTCGATTAGGGTAGCGGCATCTGCTGTAGGTCATATGTAGGAACATACAAGTTAGTGTGGTGGAGAGTAGTGTTGTATGTGGTAAATGAGTTGCAGGAATGTTGGAATGTTGGGGGTAGCACAAAAAGCTAATATCTTTCTTTTTATTTTATTTTTTTTGTTTTGTTTTGTTTTGTTTGCTATTTGCTTTACGTCGCACCGACACAGATAGGTCTTATGGCGACGATGGGGTAGGAAAGGCCTAGGAATTTGAAGGAAGCGGCCGTGGCCTTAATTAAGGTACAGCCCTGGCATTTGCCTGGTGTGAAAATAGGAAACCACGGAAAACCATCTTCAGGGCTGCCGACAATGAGGCTCGAACCCACTATCTCCCGATTACTGGATACTGGCCGCACTTAAGCGACTGCAGCTATCGAGTTCGGTAGAAAGCTAATATCAGAGCCAAGGGGATAAACTGCTTACGATTACAATCCTTCAGTCCAGTCGGGACTGCAATCCGCGACCACGAGAACCGAAAGTCAGATCGCTGACTACTCAGCCATGTACTTATTAATTACGGTGTAAGATTGGGAAAGAAACAGTCCTTGCCTATAAGTACTATTAGTTGCTGGAATTTTTAGCAGCGTGGAAAGGTAAACAGCTGTTGACAATCACGCCGAGCTGTTCTCATGCTATGGTGACAGCGTAGTACTGCTCAAACGGGGAAACGGGAAACATGCAACATACTGTACGCCTGACCACTCTCCAACACGATGCTTTCCGAACTGAGCGTAGTCACACTGACGCAAGCAGATGGACTGCCCCTCTCTCCCCGCGGGAAATTGTAGGACCCCTCTAGCACGGCTGCAGAACTCAGAAGCTACCACTATCACGTTGGCACTCTGCAGTATTTGAAGTGGGGAAACAACGATAATGCACTTCTAAGAGGATCGACATTGAGGTTTCCGACTTCTATTCTTAATTGGACTTGCAATGGATTAATCCATCTCTTTTCATTCCCTCAAAACAGTCTTAAAATCGTTGTAACTGATTCGATCTAGCAGCAAGCTATTCTATGGTATTATCCCTAGACCAGAGTGGTGAACAAGTCACTTGTGCTCCTGCACAGCCTTTTGGGATGTTTGGATTCAAGTTCTCTATCCAATGTAAGAAAATTAACGGACTGTCATGGAATAATACCGAAAGGAATTGCTAGGTGTTCTGGGAATACAAATAATTTTCTGTACCAGAGTTCACTATTGGAATGATTGAGGACAACGTCGGTGAAAACTGCTACTTTCAGAGTATCTGAGCGCATTTAGTTTACTAATCCTACCATGGAATATAAGATTTCAGACGATAAGATTCTGAGACTGCAAGATCACATAGACAGTTCTCTATTGTTTGATTTCATCATCATCATCATCATCTGTTTACCCTCCAGGTTCGGCTTTTCCCTCGGACTTAGCGAGGGATCCCACCTCTACCACCTCAAGGGCAGTGTCCTAGAGCTTCAGACTCTTGGTCGGGGATACAACTGGGGAGTATGACCAGTACCTCGCCCAGGCGGCCTCACCTGCTATGCTGAACAGGGGCCTTGTGGAGGGATGGGAAGATTGGAAGGGATAGGCAAGGAAGAGGGAAGGAAGCGGCCGTGGCCTTAAGTTAGGTACCATCCCGGCATTCGCCTGGAGGAGAAGTGGGAAACCACGGAAAACCACTTCCAGGATGGCTGAGGTGGGAATCGAACCCACCTCTACTCAGTTGACCTCCCGAGGCTGAGTGGACCCCGTTCCAGCCCTCGTACCACTTTTCAAATTTCGTGGCAGAGCCGGGAATCGAACCCGGGCCTCCGGGGGTGGCAGCTAATCACGCTAACCACTACACCACAGAGGCGGCTTGTTTGATTTAATGACGGTAAATTTTAAAATTTTCTGGTACTCTCCTAAATCTTTTTTTTAAATGCTATTTATTCGGGGCGTCGACCTAAGATCTTTTGCCCCTACATTGCACCATATGTTATTTGGAAATTGCGGAAGAGTAAAGTGTTGAATGTGAGAAAGGAACATTAAGGACGACACAAACACCCAGTCTCTAGGCCAGGGATATTAATCGTGTACAATTAAAAACCCGTGACCCGGCCGGGAATCGAATCCGGAGCCGCCGGGAGACAGGCGGACGCGTTGCCCTCTACACCGCGGGGCCAGACTCCCCTAACTCTAGTCGTAAAATATTTTAGTTGCAATAATACACTCTGCTACAAACACTCTGGTTTTAGAGAATACTCAAACTTTACCTACACAAAATACAGGAGCGCTCAAAAACAAGATGTATTACCAAATGCTAAAAATATCATGGGTAGATCTCGTGAGGTCCGCCTCTGTGGTGTAGTGGTTAGTGTGATTAGCTCCCACCCCCGGAAGCCCGGGTTCGATTCCCGGCTCTGCCACGAAATTTGAAAAGTGGTATGAGGGCTGGAACGGGGTCCACTCAGCCTCGGGAGGTCAAATGAGTATAGGTGGGTTCGATTCCCACCTCAGCCATCCTGGAAGTGGTTTTCCGTGGTTTCCCACTTCTCCTCCAGGCAAATGCCGGGATGGTACCTAACTTAAGGCCACGGCCGCTTCCTTCCCTCTTCCTTGTCTTTCCCTTCCAATCTTCCCATCCCCCACCAAGGCCCCTGTTCAGAATAGCAGGTGAGGCCGCCTGGGTGAGGTACTGGTCATTCTCCCCAGTTGTATCCTCCGACCCGATGTTTGAAGCTCCAGGACACTGCCCTAGCGGCGGTAGAGGTGGGATCCCACGCTAAGTCCGAGGGAAAAGCCAATCCTGGACGATAAACAGATTAAGAAAGAAAGAAAGATCTCGTGAGCAATGTCAAAGTCTTTCGTCGAGATGAAGAATACATGTCATAAAACATAGCAAATCAATACATTTTAGGTAAAAAGCGGAGAGAGACACGGAAGGAAACGATTTTTCTGGTCAAAACTTTTCCAGACTTCACGATTTGTCTCCTGGATACGAACAGTAGAAAACAAAGAAAACTACTCAATGATGATTGCCGATCTTCAAGAGACAGCACAAGGACAGGAAGAAGATCATGCAGATGCAAACAATGTTCTCTCCTAAAATAAGCTTTCCTGCTCATGTTAATTTCCTTTGCGGTCCTTCGTTTTCTGTTGCCGATACTTTCATTCTTTTCAGGATCAGACCTCTTCCTTCTTTCTTTCTCATTAAAGTTAAGAGGTTACATTTTGCCTTGTTACATTTCCTCTTCGGACCATTATCACCACCTAAAATAAGCACAAACGTTCGTAACATTGTTAGTACAAATGAAACGTACCTTCGGTACATTAATAACGCTAGTTATTAATTATTAATTTGAGCTGAAAATGAGAGGGCCTCCGTGGCTCAGGCGGCAGGGCGTCGGCATCTCACCGCTGGATACCGTGGTTCAAATCCCGGTGACTCCATGTGAGATTTGTTCTGGACAAAGCGGAGGCGGGACAGGTTTTTCTCCGGGTACTCCGGTTTTCCCTGTCATCTTTCATTCCAGCAACACTCTCCATTCTGATTTCGTAGCATTTATCACTCATTAATAAATCACCTTGGGAGTGGCGACCCCATTGTAATAACAGCCAATATATATGTTTCATTCATTACATCCCTGACCCGGTCAATGACTGGAAAACAGGGTGTAGGTTTTCATTTTCAGCTGAAAATGACGGACGCCATCGGATCTCGAATCCAAGACCAAGGTAAGTGTGATAACTTCTGTTCTATGGAGATGGTTTTCTATGGTAACAGGAAAGTTTCGTCTAATTTCAATTCTAAAAAGGATCACCCCCTAGAACCATGTGAGCTATCCTGAGAGGAATATGACTAGCTAAATCTGTATCTGCTCAGTCAACAGCATGAACTACGTCTCACCTCTCCCCCACCCACTGCTCCTCCTCCTTCTTCTTTTCTTTTTTCTTCACACTCCTCATTGTTCGTTTCCTCTCTGGCGCTTGTCACGCTTCTGAAATGTTGCTGCTGCTGCTCCTGCTGCTGCTGACTGGAACGCAATGAATCGAAGAATCAATTTCCCCCACCCCCAGCCCCCAGTGGCCGCCCCCGAGCTAAGGGCAGAGCCGTGTTCCGTCACTCCGCCAGGATGCAGTCTATGCCACAAACTTCTTACACCGTCCACCTTCTATCGATTGGCTTCTTCACACCGTGGACACTGATAATATAATAAGATTTTCGTTGACTTCATAGACTGATGGACGGTATCACTCACAGAAACGAATTATTCTTGACAATGCACCATTTGTTTTGAATCCTAACACCGCAAGTACTCCGCAGAATTCGCCAAACAAAGTGGTAAATTCTTCCATAATTTGTGTCGTATTGTTGGGAATGTGTGAAAGGAGGTACCTATGGTCTGCATAGAAGTGCCATTTTACGGTGGAAAATCACATTGTAGCGAAGAATCACTTTTCCTCAAGTTATCGAGTTTAAACTTTGTACTGTGTATTGGATTGGTTAAGATTCCGATAGAATTCTACGCTGACGTTATTAATGTTTCTGAATTGCGTGGAAATACAGTATAGTGAAAAATAATTATCTTCCCTGTCTGGGAATGTGTCTTATAAAACATGTCTTTGACGAACTTCCTCCGTGACCATATTGTAAAAGACAGACAACATTCATCTACTCAGTAAACCTAGTTGTGAGAACATTTTAGGAATTCATCAACAATTTCAAGTATCTATCCAAAGAGGGATTTAAAAATAATTACATTATTCAAAGCTGGAATACTACCATCCGGTGCATAGCGAAAGTCCTTTAACGAATTCATTTATGTATTCGATCAAATACAAAATGAAATGGCGTATGGCTTTTAGTGCTGGGAGTGTCCGAGCACATGTTCCGCTCGCCAGGTGCAGGTCTTTTGATTTGACACCCGTAGGCTACCTGCGTGTCGTGTTGAGGATGAAATGATGATGAAGACGACACATGCACACAGCCCCCGTGCCAGCGAAATTAACCAATGATGGTTAAAATTCCCGACCCTGCCGGGAATCGAACCCGGGACTCCTGTGGCCAAAGACTAGCACACTAACCATTTAGCCATGGAGCCGGACAAATACAAAACAATCTACGCTAACACAATGAGCGCTGAATTCTTAACGACCATATCATATCATATCATATCATATCATATCATATCATATCATATCATATCATATCATATCATATCATATCATATCATATCATATCATATCATATCATAATGTAATTATGTACGAATACCGGGACAGTTCTTAGCATAGGCCACGGCCGCCAACTCCCTCACCTTCTCCGAACATGTATTTCACAGTATGACATCTCTCTGGCCTTCTAGACGGTAACGCTCTCTAAAAGGCCCGTCGTCCCCTTCAGGGACAGAATGGAGACATTTTAGTAGTATTAGTAGTTCTCAACTTCTTCAACGGATCAAATCTCCCTGACCTGAGAGACGGCATTATCGCCTAAGAGGCCCGTCGTCCCCTTTATGGACAGAATAAGACTTGTGCAATAGAAGCACTAGACTGTGGTAGTAGTAGAGATGCTTGCTTGTTGTTTAAAGGGGCCTAACATCTAGGTCATCAGCCCAGTAGTAAAGAAATCCGAAATGTAATCTAGCGGAGTTTTAAATACTAGGGATATGCCAAGGTATATGGGTATGTGCTCTTCCCAGGATGATAACATAGTGATAATAAGGGGTTCAAAGCGTAACTCCGGGCTGTAATGAATGGATTCGCCTTAAGGTATGTATTCACGTTTCGGACCAAAATCTGTACTATTTTATCAATGTTTTTCAAATTTTTACAATGAAATACTTGCATTTACGGAAGATATTTACACTATAAAAATTTTACACTTATGGTACCGTTTCCTAAATAACAAACAAAAACGCCAAAATTTTGCATACATTTCCAAAAATCATAGCTTTCTGGAAAATAGTTCAATTCCAATTATTTTTGCGCATAATTCATCCTAATAATACATATAATGTGATGAACTAAACAGAATTTAAGAATTCATTGATATCATATTTTTTATAATATATTTTTAATGGCGGTCAAAATTTTAGAATATTTAGATTTGTTTTTTCATTTGGTTACCTTTTTATTATAGTCTTATTTATTATTATGTTTAGTTCAAAACATTCTACTTTTAATAAGCTTCAATTTGACATATCAATGTATTCTATAACTTAAAATGTGATGACGTTATGATTTTTTGAAATATGAAAACTCTGGAGAAATTCACTGTGTGAAAAATTGAACTTGAATCTTGGAAGTTTATTTCGGGATTGAAATTAATTACTTTGGCTAATTAAAACCCTCCTGACGCATAAGATCCGGCTCAGTCGTGTGGGGGTAATGTGCCTACCTCTTACCCGAAGGCCCTGGGTTCGATTCCCGGCCAGATCAGGGAATTTTACCTGGACCTGAGGGCTGGTTCGAGATCCACTCAGCCTACGTGATTAGAATTGAGGAGCTACCTGACGGTGAGATATCGGTCCCGGTCTAGAAAGCCAAGAATAACGGCAGAGAGGATGCTTCATGCTAACCATACGACACCTCGAAATCGGCAGGCCTTCGGGCTGAGCAGCAGTCGCTTGGTAGGCCAACGCCCTTCAAGGGCTGTAGTGCCAGTGGGTTTAGTTTGGTATGATGCATAAGTAGGTCCCTCTTATTGTAGTATTTTGTCCTCTTTGAATCGTTTTCTTCCTCAGATACTTTCAGTGGTAACTTCAGCCAGAATCTTGACATGTTCAGTATATACTGCAGGTGCGGGCGGTGAAGGCAAATTCAAAATATACGAAAATTTTCTTGCTTCACTTCGCCCACAACCATTGAAGCGCATCCCATACACAATTCTTCTATTAGTTTCAGGAATGTGACCAATTCTCCTTGATGTACACTGAGGTTCAGATTGAAAATCACTACTACTACTACACCCCAAACTAATAAAAAAAAGCCCAATTTGTTTACAGAAGTTTTTCAGCGATATTGATCCACATTTCATACAGACAGGACATACCAGCAAAAGATAACATTTTTTCTACAAATTCCACACTAAATATAATGTTAAAACTACCTCGAGAATCACCACAATTACTGTCATAATGCGAAGTAGAAAGTTTTAGACTCAGAAGCACTACTGACATTGGGAAGTTTATTTTTATTGTTCTCATTTTGGACTACTGTCTCAGTAATATTTCGTTTATTCATTGTATACTTATTTCCATAGCAACGGCGCTTTCTTTTATAGCCACTATGTCTCTTACTATCCATTATTCACTTAGCAGAAGTTAGTTACTCGATATAAACACAAATAACACAGCACATGGCATTCATAGCTGTTGGATTGCACAGCATCTATGCAAGATTCAACATTCCTTCTCCAGAGATATATCATATGACAACCAATGCTATCTTTTGGTTCATAAAGGTACTACATGGGGAAACACCAGTGCAATGTATTGAAATGTAATTATGTAGAAAATTCTGCTTGAGTATGGAAAGCTAGTGAATGTTAGCACCTGACCACGCCCCCGGAGCAGAGAAATCATGAACGCAGTGGTCCATTTAAATGCAATTTACGGCCTTTCTGTATGTCTCAGGTCAATGATACTTACATATTTGGAAACTAGAAATTCCAGGCTTTCATTTGACATCAAAAGCCAAATATTGATTATTTTGACCTAAATCGCAGTTTCAAACGTGAATACATACTCGCCTTAATGCAGGAGAATGGAAAACCAAGGCAACCATTCTCAAGACAGCCGACGGTGGAGACCAGCCCCAGAGAAGTTTTACTACTACTACTACTAACAAGTTTTAACTCCGTCCCTCAAGGGGGCAGTGAGCCTCCTAGACGGTGACGCCGCCTATCAGGCCAGGAGAAGCTCACCACGATCACTTTAGATTATTCAGTCTACTCTCATGAGAGGATAGGAAGATTACTACCATTATTGTTTCTTCAGTGATTGCACTGGTGTTAGTGCTTCACACAGTGAAACTACGTTTCAATGCTCAATATTTCATTTCATCGTATTTTCAATTGCTTAAAACTACTATGAGCTAATACAAGTCTTCAAATCTTCTGTTTCCAAAATAACGCACGCCATCTTTATTTCGAGTATTGTAACTCTTATGTTATCAAGGCGTGAGTGCAACGGCATCTGGCGGCTTGCGAGAGTGAGGTAACGCCCATAGGTCCCTTGCACAATGGAGCGCCGTCCATCTCCACTTTCCTTCCGTACACAAGTAGGGCGGGGTAGGGTGAGGGATGACAATGCACGCGGAAACAAAAACCATCCCCGGGACAATGCCGGACGGCCAGCCGATAAATTGTATCATCGACACGGCCACGACCGGAGTGCCGCCGACGTGGGTTCAGCTATCAAAAGCTCTAGCTATAAGCAGATTAAACAGCTATACTGGAGAAATCTTCCTTCGAATTCTTAAGACAACCTCATAAAATCACGACTTTAAGTTCATATTGCGGATAATTTGGAATTAAATATTTTAAAGATAGATGTCTATCTTTCTTTTCTCTTTTTTTCTTCTATTTAACTGTTTCATAATTTGCGTGCATCTGCTTCTAAGAAAGAGCAGGATTACGGAGTAAACTCTGAAGAATAAAATATAGCAGGTTCGATAGAAATAGGTAGGAAGTCTGACTTACGCCCTCACCCCTGAAATATTCCACAACGTTTCTGCTTGCTTTACCGACGCTGTACTTCCTCTTCAGTAATCACCACCATCTCTACTTGATCTACCGACGCTGTACTTCCTCTTAAAACAGTAATCACCACCATCTCTACTTGGTCTACCGACGCTGTAATTCCTCTTAAAACAGTAATCACCACCATCTCTACTTGGTCTACCGACGCTGTACTTCCTCTTAAAACAGTAATCACCACCATCTCTACTTGGTCTACCGACGCTGTACTTCCTCTTAAAACAGTAATCACCACCATCTCTACTTGATCTACCGATGCTGTACTTCCTCTTAAAACAGTAATCACCACCATATCTACTTGATCTACCGACGCTGTACTTCCTCTTAAAACAGTAATCACCACCATCTCTACTTGATCTACCGATGCTGTACTTCCTCTTAAAACAGTAATCACCACCATCTCTACTTGATCTACCGACGCTGTACTTCCTCTTAAAACAGTAATCACCACCATCTCTACTTGATCTACCGACGCTGTACTTCCTCTTAAAACAGTAATCACCACCATCTCTACTTGATCTACCGACGCTGTACTTCCTCTTAAAACAGTAATCACCACCATCTCTACTTGATCTACCGACGCTGTACTTCCTCTTAAAACAATAATCACCTCCATCACCACTTGATCTACCGACGCTGTACTTCCTCTTAAAACAGTAATCACCTCCATCACCACTTGATCTACCGACGCTGTACTTCCTCTTAAAACAGTAATCACCTCCATCACCACTTGATCTACCGACGCTGTACTTCCTCTTAAAACAGTAATCACCACCATCTCTACTTGGTCTACCGACGCTGTACTTCCTCTTAAATAATAATCACCTCCATCACCACTTGATCTACCGACGCTGTCTTGTTTAAAACTAGTTTAGTGCAGTAATTTTCTTCTATGTAAAAACGGTTTTTCTCGATTCCTTTTTTCCTATTTTGATGATGACGAAACAGTCTAAAACAGTTCACTTTCAATCCAAGGATAAATAATATCTATGCAATAGCTCTGCTAAGTCTAGTTCCTTGGCTGATGTGGTCAGCCTTCGGTTCAGAGGCCTATAGATTCGAGTCGATACGATTCGTGGCCAGGCTGGGGATTTAAACTGCGTATGGTTAATCTCTCTAGCTACGAGACTTGTTGTTTGTATTCCTCTTAACACACAACTCCTTCCTACGTACAACACGCCGCAGTAGCAACCCTAAAGAATCAGACTATGGTGGACACATCCCATTCTCCGAAGGTGGGCGACAACAAGGGAAGGAAATCGGACCGTATAACTGGATCAAATCCACATAAAGTGACGACCCCAATGAATAAAAAAATCAAGGACAGGAAGAAGAAGAAGAAGAACAAGAAGAAGAAATTTCTACTGACAAGTGAGCCGTTCTAGCGGTTAGGAAGGTCGGTTCCATGCAGTTTCTGGAGACAGTGGCACTCCTCACAATATGGTAAATACCATAAGACAGGGCCTCTCAAACGCCCTAACTCTCACGCGTGCAGAGCGAGGTGCATAGGCTCTGTGCACTGTGCATCGGTACGCTTCGCCTCAACTCGGCTTGACTCAGATGGTGTAGTGTGCTGAGTGCGACGAAGCGTTTGGTGGTAGACGACGTGTTTATCAGTGAAATAGATAAGCGCACGACAACAACATAATAATGGAGCAACCTGTTTCGAAGAAAGCAAAGACTTCCGAAAGTCCATTTCAATCGAACTGGGAACTTTCGTATTTTTTTTTTTTTTTTTTTTTTTTGTGGGACGATAATTACGTGCGTAAGAAAATCGTCCATTGAAAGACACTACAACGGACTACATTCGGAAAATGATTGTGAAATCATAGGAGACGTCAGAGAGAAAGAATTAAGGAAGTTGAAATATCTTGAAGAAGAGCATTCTATATCCACAAATGAGGTTTGTTCCAGTACTGTAGCATTTTCATTTTGGTTACGGGTTCTGCATTTTTTTAAAATTATATTTACATTCCTCTCAAGCATGTATGTGTATTTCTAATTCACTTTTTTTAATTTTTTTTATAACACTGGTAACCTTGTCCCATACAACTGAGCGTCTCCGCTCACCACACATAAACATTTCGCAGTGGGGGTGAAACAGCAATGAAGGTGAGGAACGCGGAGACAGGCCGAACGGGGAGAGAGGAGTGGGGGGGTCTGCACTCTGGTCAACCAAGCGAAGTCGTCTTTTGCACCGTGCACAGTGCATGCACCACGCGCATGCACCCTGAGAGGCCCTGCCATAAGAACACAACACGTAATCCAGGAAAGTAGTGGCTCACAGCAGTCATCTGACAGTTTATTCTCTAATTGTTCCCTATGTATTTTAATTGTCTATTCATCAGGCAGGAGGCTGATGGATCCTCAAATATTACCACGGAAGGTCATACGATTATTGGGATAGCCCTACTAAAAATCGATGCCGGCGCTGAATTGTAGTGTAGGCTTACTAGGAAACATGAAAAGTGAGAATAGTTTAGTTTCCTCACTGACTCAGAAAGTTATATTGAAGCACGACTGGCCTGATGAGTAATTCCTATCGTGGCATCCAGATGAGCTAGTCGAGCTCTGGATGGCCAGTGATTGGGTTGAGTGGCTCAGATTGTTAGAGCGCTGACTTTCTGAGCTTAGGTTCAAAGGTTCGACCTTGGCTCAGTCCAATGCCATACGAAGGTGCCTCGTGTCGGAAGATACTGGCACGTGGAAAATATATTGGACGTCAAAATTCCGGCATGTCAGTGTTTGTGAAAACTGAAAAGTAGTTAGTGGGACGTAAAACCACTAAAATTAATAATAATAATAATAATAATAATAATAATAATAATAATAATAATAATAATAATAATACTCAAAACAATCCACATCTCAATAGCTTTCATACAATGTCAATCATTAACGGTAGGCCTACTAAGGATCCTGCAGAAGTTACAGTTTGCTTGTGCCGAAAGAGAGATGCTAAATTACTGAAATCATCAAGACAAAGCAAGAAGCTGGTATTCAAATGATTTATATTTTAAAGTTATGTAGGCCTAGATCAGATCGGGCAGTGTTCTGAAGTATAATAATTTCGTGTGGCTTCCTTTGTGTCCATATTTCTTTCATTCTTTTGTTGTGCACTTCTTTTCGCTCTTTGGTCCAAGTTGTTCCGGACATTTTCCTTCGGTTCGTCCTTTTGGACAACGTGCCATTAGTGAATTTTGAATCTAAAGATCCCCCTGTCCTGGACGTCGTCTTGTGTGTTTCCAGCCAATTTAGGTTTTATCACCGATCCGCTTTATTGTGTTTCTTTCTGCTTCACTCTTTTTTGGAATTTATTGAGCGCCTATTATTATTATTATTATTATTATTATTATTATTATTATTATTATTATTATTATTATCATTATTATTATTATTATACACACATCATCATTATAGACCGTTATGCCTTTCAGCGTTCAGTCGACAAGCTTTTGTGAATTTACTAAATATCGTCACAATCTATTTGTAACTAGCGCTATGGCCTCATTTAGTTCTACACCTCTTTTTTAAATCATTAGAAACTGAGTCTAACCATCGTCGTCTTGGTCTTGCTCTACTTCTCTTACGCTCCATAACAGAGTACATTATTCTCCTAGATAATCTGCCCTCCATTCTCCTCACATGACCCCACCACCGAAGCTGGTTTATGCATACAGCTTCATCCATCGAGTTCATTCCTAAGTTCTTGATCGCAACTGTGAAATCACTGTATTAGCTTTACTGCACCTTGATTTAATCTCACTTACTATATTACCATACTGGGAGAACACACAACCTAAATACTTGAAAATTATCTACCTGTTCCAGCTTTGTATCACCCATCTGACATTCAATTTTGTTGAATTTATTACCTGCTGACATCAATTTAGTCTTCGAAAGGCTAATTTTCATACTATACTCATTGCACCTATTTTTAAGCTCCAAGATATTAGACTACAGGCTTTCGGCACAATCTCCCATTAAGACGAAGTCTCAGCATAGGCCAGACTGTTTACTACATTTCCACCTAACTGAATCGCTCCTGACACTTTATACCTTTCAGCAGATGATCCATGTAATCTACGAACAGCAAAAGTGAAAGATTACAGCCTTGTCTAACCCCTGTAATTACCCTGAACAAAGAACTCATTCTACCATCAATACTCACTGCAGCCCAATTGTCAACCTAAATGCCTTTGATTGACTTTAATAATCTACCCTTGATCCCATAGTCCCCCACTAGGGTGAACACTTTTATCGTCGGTACCCTGTCATATGCTTTCTCTAGATCTATGAAACATAAACACAACTTTCTATTCCTCTCGCAGCATTTTTCAGTTACCTGGCGCATACTGAAAATCTGATCCTGACAGCCCCTCTGTGGTCTGAAACTACACTGGTTTTCATCCAACTTCCTCTCAACTACTGATCGCACCCTCCCTTCCAAGATGCCAGTGAATACTTTACCTGGTATACTAATCACTGAGATACCTCGATAGTTGTTGCAATCCTTCCTGTTCCCTTGCTTATAGATAGGTGCAATTACTGCTTTTGTCCAATCTGAAGGTATCTTACCAACACTCCATGCAAGAAGCCATTTCATCCCTGCCTTCCCTCAATACTTCACCATTTTAGGTCTAATTTCATCTATTTCTGCTGCTTTATGATGATGGATTTTATTTACCATCCTTTCCACTTCCTCAAGCGTAATTTCACCAACATTATTTTCCTCCTCCCCATGAGCTCCGTTGTTTGCGACACCACAATGAAAATTTCCTTTTACGTTGAGGAGATTTTCAAAATTTTCCCTCTACCTGTCCAGAGATTACCTGGGATCAATTATGATTTCATCTGAATTACCCGAAAAAACTATTCATTTCCTTTTTCCCTCCGTTCCTAGGATTCTTCATTATTGTCCAGAAAGGTTTCCCTGCTGCTTGACGTACCCTTTCCACGTTATTACCACAATCTTCCCAGGACTTTTTTTTTGATCCCAGAACTATTTGTTTCGTTCATCTATGTACAATTCCCTGTCTGCATCAGTTTGGAACCATTTCTGATAAGCCTTCTTTTTACGTTTACAAGTTGCTCTCACTTCATCATTCCACCAAGATGTTAGCTTTTCCCCATCTTTAAACATAGTTACTCCTAGGCATTCCCTTGCTGTTGCTACTACAGCATCCCTGTATGCCACCCATTCTCCTTCTATCAGGAACTTGCTTACTGGTCACTGTTCGGAACATCTCACTAATTATATCATTGTACTTCTGTCTAATTTCCTCGTCCTGAATATTGTCTACCCTTATTCGTTTGCAGACGGATTTCGTTTTCTCTATCCTAGGCTTGGAGATAGTTCACTACAAATCAGACAGTGGTCTGTTTCATCGAAAAATCCCCAAAAAGCTGTACATTCCTAACAGATTTCTTGAATTCGAAGTCGGTTAAGATATAGTCTATCATGGATCTTGTACCCCTAGCTTCCCATGTGTAGCGGTGAATAGCCCTATGCTTGAAGAAAGTATTCGTAACCATTAAACCCATACTAGCACAGAAGTCCAGCAGACGCTTCCCATTCCTATTAGCTTCCATATATTCCCCACATTTACCAATCACCCTTCCGTATTCTTCAGTTCTATTTCCAACTCTCGCATTGAAATCGCCCGTGAGCACTATCCTATCCTTGCTGTTGACCCTGAGTACGATCACTCAATGCTTCATAAAACTTGACAATTTCATCCTCATCTGCACCCTCACATGGTGAATACACTGAAACAATTCTCGTTCTAATTCCTCCAACTGCCAAATCTACCAACATCATTCACTCGTTTACGTACCTAACAGGAACTATGCTGCATGCAATAGTATTCCTGATAAACAGCCCTACCCCAGATTCTGCCCTTCCCTTTTTTACACCCTTCAAGTACACTTTATAACCTCCTACCTCTTCCTTGTTATCTCCTCTTACGCGAATATCACTTACTCCTAGCACATCCAGGTTCATCATCTTTGCTGACTCAGCCAGTTCTACTTTCCTACTTCCATAAGCCCCATTAATATTGACAGCTCCCCATCGAATTCCATTTTGTTTGCCAAGTTTTTTCCAAGGAGTCCCTCGCATGTCAAATGGGAGTGAGGATCTCTCTTCTAACTGCTTAGAGACCACCGGTGGGTTATATAGTCCTAGCCGCCTGAGTATAACGAGGGCCATGGCTCAGAATATGTCCGATATTCCCACTCTCATTCCGTAGCAACTGGTATCCCGACTCTCAGTACCACTTACTAGGCAACTCAGCCGTTACCCATGGTTCACGAACTAGGACGTGACTACAGTAACCCATACCATGAACCATTATTATTATTATTATTATTATTATTATTATTATTATTATTATTATTATTATTATTATTATTGCTGCTCTTGTTGTTGTTGTTATCGCTATTAGCCACTTGAAGTCCAACTTTTCCCGATCATTTTTTTCCATGTTTTGGGGTCATCATTTCGTGGGGATGTGCGCCGGTTTTATGGTCGACGCCCTTCCTGTCACCTATCCTAAGTGAAGGGAAGTCTTCTCTATTGCGCATTTCTGTGATGGTTGATAGTGTGGTGCGTTGTAGCCTGTGCAGATGAAGAGATGTGTGTTAAGATGAACACGCATTCCCAACCCGGCTGGGAATGGAATCCGGGGCACACTGAAACTAAAGCCACAACGCTGAGTTCAGCCACGGATCCCGACCGAATTCTAACTTCAGTGTCCGGCTCCTTGGCTAAATGGTTAGCGTGCTGGCCTTTGGTCACAGGGATCCCAGGTTCGATTCCCGACAGGGTCGGGAATTTTAACCTTAATTGGTTAATTTCGCTGGCACAGGGGCTGGGTGTATGTGTAGTCTTCATCATCATTTCATCCTCATCACGACGCGCAGGTCGCCTACGGGAGTCAAATCAAAAGACCTGCACCTGGCGAGTCGAACGTGTTCTCGGACACTCCCGGCACTAAAAGCCATACGCCATTTAATTTACAACTTCAGTTAAAATAATTTACTCGGTAAATCATACGTCCTCGGATGATCCCCCCAATCCCCACGGCACTTAACACCCTTGAAAGGGCTTGGCCTGCCCAGCGATCGCTGCTCAGCCCCAAGGCCTGCAGATTACGAGTGGTCGTGCGGTCAGCACGACGCATCCTCTCGGCCGCTATTCTGGGCTTTCGAGACCGGGGCCGCCATCTCACCGTCAGATAGCTCCTCGATTCTAATCACGTAGGCTGAGTGGACCTCGAACCAGCCCTCAGATTGAGAGAAAATTCTCTGACCTGGCCGGAAATCGAACCCGAGGCCTCCGGGCGAGAGGCAGGCACGCTACCCCTACACCACGGGGCCGGCCCATCGGAAGGATATTTTACCATAATTCCAGGAAGGCTTAGAGCTGCTCCAAAGCACTCGGAAATATCCTAAACAAATGCAACCGTATCATGAGGTTACATTTGTAATGGTTGGTAAGCTATGGTGGTGGTGGTGATTATTGTTTTGAAAGGAAGTACAACTGGGCAACCATTTTCTGTTGGTAAGCAAGAAGACTCTATTGCACATGACATAATGAGTTCAGTGCAATATAATTGGTATTAGCTAATGAAAAGAAATGTTCTTGAGGTAGTCGCTGCCAAGAAAGAAGGGACTGAATGCTAGGTTAATGATGACGGGAGGTCCGGGTTCGCGAGCCAAGAGAAGAGGCGCGTGATGAGAGCGACATGTGATAGCATCATGGCTCCGGCTGGACCAATCTCAGCTAAGAGAGCCCCCGTTTAAACAACATGCAAGTCACTCCACACTATTGAAACCCCTCCCCTCTTGGCGGTGGCTTTCAGTCAGAACTCAACTGTCACAGTGAACCCAGCCCTCCACCGCACTACACATAAAAGCTCTGTCGATACAAGCACAAGATTAGAGAAACAAAACTCAGTCCGTTAATTATCAAAGAGTGCTATTGTCAAGAATGTTAGGAGCTGACGAATTCGGCACAGCTTAAAGGAATTGATGGAGCATCATTTAGTCTCTTAAGTTTGAATATCAAGAAGCTTCCGTTCATTGTTCAGATTGAGTTCTCCATTTACCGATATGAAATGCATTCTGACAGTCCAGAATTGTAAACTAAACAAATTGGACTATTGCTTGCCTAACTGAGGAAGAATCCCCTAACATCTATCATAAAATTAGGGTCTCCTAAAGACGAAAGTGTAGAAAATAAACATTTCATTTTTAATTTTAATTGTATCCCACAGCATTTAGTTTGTAAGTCTCTATGAACGACCTTTCGAAGGAGTCTTTGGTGTGAAAAATGGAAAAAGGACTCCGGCTTCTGTCTGCTTTCGATAATGCCTAAAATATGGCCTTCGCTGAGTGTGCAGCAGAGTACCTAACAGTGGCGTGCGCTGAGCATATTCATTACCCCAGCTGAAAAAAAAGTTTTTTAAATATAAATCGTAGCCACACTACACTCTCTAAAAGTCAACATTACCATTTTATAAGGCTGCATTTTTCGTGGAAAAGTCTACCTGAGAAAGATCTTTCAAGAATATTTTCAACCACACGCTCGCACATACTTCGTAACTGATATTCACAGCAGTGATGACACCATCATAATTTAATCTATATCAGATTTTAAACAATGTACTTACAGCTTTATCCGGTGACGCTTCGTGATAGTACAGCCATGGCTTTCACGATAATACGCTGGGACTAACTATTCTTTTTCCCTCAAAAAGCGTAATCGAAAACAATCAGCAAAATTTAACTGGTATTTTAACGTCGTTGATGTTTTATAGTTTCACTCGCATATTGAGTGTACGTGCATCAACGGCAAACGAGGGAAAGTATTTGTCACGACGTATAACACACGTTATATTCATGAAGAATGCCACAGAACTCGCGAAACCTTCACCTGTAATCCAAGAGGAACACTACAAATATTCACTATATAGGCCTACCACCATCACAGACAACCATTCGCACTTAACTCTGTGTTCATGCTGGGCAACCTAATTATTTTTCTGCGGCTATCGGAACACATACTCTACACGAGCCATCACCGAATTGCTTGAAAAAACTGTATACATGTCGAAACCGAAGACTAAAATATATTCTTCTATATTACAATTGATTTCATGTACTGGCTCTATTTTTATTAGCAAGACGATGTGCAAGTGGCTATACTGTTAAGATGTTGATATTTTTTCTTGCAGTCTCTAGTGTGTGGCGCTGAAGACTTCGAGTGTCAAGTATTAAAACTAACACCCCTTACCTAACCTAGCTGGCCTGTCGCCGTAAATTGTTGTCGGTGGAAGGGGCACAGCTCCATCTCGAGGAAGCTTCAAGTGCATGTGTCACCCAAGCGACGTTAAATTTCGGGTGTCCGGACATTTGCGGTCACGGACATTTGCGGTCATCACAAAATCATGGACATTTGCGGTCAATGAGATAAACTTGTGCCCACTCACAGAAATTCCGCAGTTGTCACAGGACATTTGCGGTCACTGCAGCAGGGGGTGGGCCTCATTAGTTTAATTTCGGATTATCCCCGCTAACCTGCCTGATCTCCTGCTCGCTCCTTGCAGATCAACATTTTTCTCTCGCTGGCATTATTTAAAGACTGATACCTTCAGACACAAACACAATTCAATATCTAAACTTCCTGGTGTAATTATTTACTGTTGTGTGTTGTAATGTATTTGACAGATACTAATAAGGAAAATGGTTATATGTACAGAAAGTATAGGGAAAGCCAAAATGAAATCGCCACCTGGGTGTGTCTGAAGGAGAAGAACAAGTCATGTCTTGTTTTTAGTAATATACAGTTCTGTAGATGATAAATAAATATATTATATTTCCTGTCCGGCCTCTCTTGGTCAACTCTTGTTCTTTTACGACTCCCAAGGTACGATGTTTGCCAACCCCAGACAGTCTTACATTGTCACGTCCTTCGTGGCTTTTCCCTTTTCCTTAAAAGAATCGGACCTATTCGACTTTTTTTTCTGATTAGTTTTAAGAAAGGACCGTTCTACTTTCTCACAAAAACAGTAATCACCACTATCACGAAAAGATCCCGCGGCTACCACGATATAAACATTCCCGCAGATATACAAATTTCGCTGGGGTAGCTCTCTATCGCACCGGCAAGGAAACCCAGCTCGCTGGAGAAGCTCAACTGCGGTAGTGTGAGCGGATTGTCGAGACAGCTGTACTTGGCTTGGTTTAGATGTTCGTATTTTTTTAAACATTACAAACAGCGTTCTAAGGAATAATTAGAAAATGTTAATACAAAGTTCTTTACCCCAGCAGCGCTGGGGTAGATGGGGTTCAGTGCACGCCACTGGTACCTAACTTTGTTGCACATTGTCCTCCTGGACCTTCCTGCTATGGGTGGTGGCGTTTGCAAGAGCTGAGTGAATGGGCGAGGAATTCTCAACTTGGAAGTGTTCGTCGGCGACCGCGAAGCACCTAGCTGTGTCTGACATTGTTTTCCTTCTTTTTTACTGACTTGGGTCAGGCTCCTCACTTTCATCTTCCGCATCCACTTCTCAACTCCTACGGTATTAGATGTGAAGGGCTTCGGAAGCCTCTCAGTTTCATGCCTGGCCTGGCTGTTCTCTTCTTTAACAAATTCTTTAAAGAACAATACCCCTTTCGTATTAATTTCTGTTTATTGTTAAGAGAGGATAGTTGCCTAATTCTCCTTTCCCTCAACACAATAATCACCACCACCAACTTTCCGAACTTTTAGCTATACCGGTTTAGGGACTGTCAACTGTTAGCAGATTGTGCAATCCTATCCTCCTGAGCATAAAGCAGACCACGACTCAGAATACCGGTTTAGCGACTATCAACTGTCAACGGATTGTGCAATCCTAGTCTCCTGAGCATAACGCAGATCACGACACAGAATACCGGTTTAGGGACTGTCAACTGTCAGCAGATTGTGCAATCCTATTCTCCTGGGCATAATGCAGATCACGAATCAGAATACCGATTTAGGGACTGTCAACTGTCATTGTACTGTGCAATCCTAGTCTCCTGAGCATAACGTAGACCACGACTCAGAATTCATCCGAGATGTCTACACTACAGTCTGTCTCACCATGTTTGAGAGTCAAAATACTACCTGCTCAAAAACATTTCTCTTTCGTTCATTAGACTGTTTTGCCAGAGCAACAGTCCTGATTATTACGATTTTCTTTTATCACAGAGGAGTTAGGACAATTCCATTTTCCGCTGTGAGGTTTGTGGTAGAGAGACGGAAGGTAAGGACATTATAATGTTTAGCCATATACAAATAACACGCCAGCCACAATGCGTGAAAGGAAATGGCGTATGGCTTTTAGTGCCGGGAGTGTCCGAGGACATGTTCGGCTCGCCAGGTGCAGGTCTTTTGATTTGACTCCCGTAGGCGACCTGCGCGTAGTGATGAGGGTGAAATGATGATGAAGACGAAACATACACCCAGCCCCCGTGCCAGCGAAATTAACCAATGATGGTTAAAATTCCCAACCCTGCCGGGAATCGACCCCGGGACCCCTATGACCAAAGGCCGGCACGCTAAAAATTTAGCCATGGAGCCGGACATTGGATATATGAAACTGAAATATTAGCTGCCTGCAATATCAAATCCAATTTTTTTTTTACTTTGTATTGCCAAAAGAAGGAGCCTCCGTGGCTCAGACGGCAGCGCGTCGGCCTCTCACCGCTGGATACCGTGGTTCACATCCCGGTCGCTCCATGTGAGATTTGTGCCGGCAAAGCGGAGGCGGGACAGGTTTTTCTCCGGGTACTCCGGTTTTCCCTGTCATATTTCATTCCAGCAACACTCTCCATTCTCATTTCATAGCATTTATCACTCATTAATAAATCACTTTGGGAGTGGCGACCCCATCGTACTAACAGCCTATATCTGTTTCATTCATTCCATCCCTGACCCGGTCAATGACTGGAAAACAGGTTGTAGGTTTTCATTTTCATATTGCCAAAAGAGACTTGTTACAATTAGTCTAAACTATGTAAATCTAACAACGTTAATTTTTGCGCAGATGCCCATATAGGTGCTGCCTGCTGTCATTTCTTGATGGATACAGTACTTTTGCATCCATCTCTTGGCACAGGCCAGAGTAAAGTGTAGCTTCCACCTAAGTGTCAGTCAACATCCATGGCTGTGACAATATGGAAGTTGCTGGGGTATGGGTAGTGCTGAGTAATGACGTTCAGAGCATGACTAGTGCATCTGAGTGTTATGAAAGGTGCAGCTCATAGGGTCAGTCATGCTGCCAAAAAATAGTACTTTCTGACCCAGTGAGGAAAGCAATGGCAAACTACCTCACTCCTCATCTCGCCTAGTACGCCTCATTTTGGCGCTGCCATTGGTTTTTGGGGTTTCCTTATAACCGCATAACCTTTGGCGGTGCTATTTGAGGATCCAACCAGCCTCTGGGCTGTTGACCTAATAGACAGGCCCATATAGGTAGAGCCCTGCACGGATGCGGATATCCGCAGATTTCGTGTCTTGGCGGATGGAAACTGTATGGCAGTGCGGATAATTTTACTGATCATTTCTAAATGACTAAGTTTATTAATTTTCACTGAAGTGTGCTCTTATTTGTGCTTGTGGTTAGGCGACCCTTGACAGTGGTATGGAAGAATGGTGGAATGGTGATATATAAAGTGTCTTCAGGCCATAAAGCCGTAAATCTGACCTAAGCCTAACTGGCTCCTACCCGTAATTAATGGAAGGAAGGAACAAAGGTCAATACATCAGTAGTAGTCGCAAGAGAAAAACCCTTATAAACCTGTAACACGGCGAGTGGGGGTGGGGGTCTGGTGCCAGGCATCAGGTCTATTTTGTTATGTTGACAGATCTATCCGTTTCAATACCTTGGGTGTAATATACTGTAGTGAAATATCTACAATATCCGCGGACAACCAATCGCGGATGCGGATAACCATTCGAGGATGCGGATGAAAGAAGTGCGGATGTGGAGCGGATGCGGATAATATTTTGTATATCCGCGCAGGGTTCTACATATATGGAATGCGTTACTAAAACCTCGATGACACTGGATACTCCGACTCTCAAACATGGTGAGACAGACTCTAGATCACGTGATACGTGGCCCCGATACAACTGCGCTATGAGGGGGTGGTAGCCTAGTTGTACGTCTGCTAACAGTAACCATCACCACCAGCACTAGTCATCCCGAGCGGCGCTTCCTTATTTCTACTTCATTTCAGATTACCGTATTTCACACTATTGCTATTTACGAAAAGCTTTTAAATTTCCGGCAGTGAAAAGGGTTTGTATACGTACTCCCGTCTCATTCGTTAGTTACTGGTCAAACATCCAGCAGTGAAAATGAAAACCTACAACCTGTTTTCTGGTCAGTGACCGGGTCAGTGATGGAATGAAAGAAGGCCCCATCTTGCGGCGAGGATAGGAACTGTGCCGGCTGCCGAAGCCTGTCGCGCTCCTCTAAGGCAATGGTTAATAACCGACAGTTGAAATGAAATGATAGTGGAGAGTGTTGCTGGAATGAAAGATGACAGGGAAAACAGGAGTACCCGGAGAAAAACCTGTCCCGCCTCTGCTTTGTCCAGCACAAAACTCACATGGAGTGATCGGGATTTGAACCACGGAACCCAGCGGTGAGAGGCCGACGCGCTGCCGCCTGAGCCACGGAGGCGCCAAACATCCAGCAGTGCAATGTGAATATTACGGGAAATTCCCTCCAGAAGACCAAAGCTGTCGAGATGTGATGTTCGTCATATCAGTTGTTTCTCCTCTAATAGATGTAAATGTTGTGGGAGCTGTAATATTCTGAAGTAAGTCCTGGTCATTAGGTTTAATGTTAGCCTCCATGGTTAAATGGTTAGCGTGCTGGCCTTATGTCCAGTGGGTCCCAGATTCGATTCCCGGTCGGGTAGGGGCTTTTAAACTTAATTGGTTAATTTCGGGGGCTGGGTGTGTGTGCCGTCTTCATAATTAAACATCATCATAGACGCACAGGTCGCCTACACCAGGCCTCGTCGGAGGCCACACGCAATTATTATTATTATTATTATTATTATTATTATTATTATTATTATAATTATTATTATTATATTTCATAGCTTAACTTACCTTGTGTGACAACAATGAAGCAGCACCACATTCTCTATGCGGTCTGTCCTTAATGTTGTAAGAGGTGGCTGCATTAGGGCCTAATATAGTAATTTGAAGTGGGTATGCGAAGTAGCTCAGTAGGGAAGAGCTTTTGAATGACTGGCCATCCACATGGGCGTTTGCACGACTGCCGGTTTTAGGATCAATTCTCTCTTGACCGCGCGCCAAAACTATTGTTCACTGACTACCTACTAGTGATGGGATATTAGATTCATTTTACTGAAATCGATTCATTTGATTCCGTTCACGTTACTGAATCGATACAGTGGTCCGATTCACGGCACATTAGAGTAACCGTTCCTATTATATCTATGTAGTGTCTACTGATAAAGAGCAGCAACAACATTCAAAGCTTGCTGCTGCCATCTGCTTTTCATTTTATGAACTGCTTTCCTACGCGTCATCTAGCTTTCAGATTCAGGTTTCCCCCGGCAGCCACCTCTTCGCATAAAATTTTGATGTTTCAAAGCCTTTCCCTCACAGTGACAACTCCATTAAATAAGTATATAGAATTACATGAAATAATATCTGTACGCACAATCATCAGTGATCTGCATTCAAAGCTGTCGTCCAGGTGGGAGATCCCGTATCAATTGTTTGTCTAATCTTTTCTTAAATGATTTCAAAGAACAGGGAAATTTCACTGTATTTACGGTAAGTACACAAGACCAAACAAATAAGTTAAAAATGAAATGCACGAAAAAATAGGCATTTGTGCGGTACTATACATGCTCGTTATATTTCAGTACGAAACTTACGTAGTTAATAAAAATAATAATAATAATAATAATAATAATAATAATAATAATAATAATAATAATAATAATAATAATAACAAGAAGAAGAACTGACATAACTCAAATTTTATACACACCGGGCGAGTTGGCCGTGCGGTTAGGGCCGCGCAGCTGTGAGCTTGCATCCGGGAGATAGTGGGTTGGAACCCCACTATAGGCAGCCCTGAAGATGGTCTTCCGTGGTTTCCGTTTCCCATTTTCAAACCAAGTAAATGCTGGGGATGTACCTTAATTAAGACCACGGCCGCTTCCTTTCCATTCTTAGGCCTTTCCTGTCCCATCGTCGCCATAAGACCTATCTGTGTCGATGCGACGTAAAGCAAGTAGCAAAAAGAAAAATATACACTAAGTTATGGTTTTCCCTCAGTTCTCTGAAAGTCACAACTCAATTATATGTACAGAATTAGATGTAAAAATACCTGTGTTCGCAACAAGTAGCCTACATATTAAATAAATCAAATAAGTTACTTTACTTCGCACCGACACAGACAGGCCTTTTGGCGACGATGGGCTTGAAGTGGAAAGAAAGCGGCCGTGGCCTTAATTAAGGTCCAATGCCAGCATTTGTATGGTGTGAAAATAGGAAAGCACGGAAAACCATCTTAACGGCTGCCGACGGTAGGATTCGAGCCCACCATCCCACGAATTCAAGCACATAGCTACGCGACCCTAACCGCATGGCCAGCTCGCTCGGTCATCTTTGAAAATATGTCTCTATCAAGAGAGGATTTTTTTAATCGTCATATTTTGTATAGGCTACCCAAGATGCAGAGTAGCCCTGTGGTTTTCTGATTCAACATCTTTTTATTTAAGTTCTTGCGCCAGTCGATTCACTTACCCACTGTCCACCAACAACGGTGATCTCGTGATCCGATTATTGAAGTCTTGTGCAATGATGTGACATACGAACTGAGAAAATACTGAGCGGTCCTTCCCAATATAAAACAGACAATGTCGAGTGGTCACGAACATGACTTATAGTCCTAAGGTAAGGTAGAGAGTTAAGTTGAATTAATTGTTGAATGTCAACTAAGTTATAATATTGATTCATTAAACTAATAAATAGAAGAACCTAATAGCCTACCTATTTACTTGGTCATTATTTTGGAATTACGTTTTGACTACCTTTTTAACACTGCAAATTAATCCATATATTATTTAAACCTCCCTGTAAGAAGAGGACAGTGAATGAAAATGGATATTATTTTCAAATGTGCTGAGAGCGAGAGCCCGTCTTAGCGTACAATTCTTTCAGTGTGCCATGCCTCTGTGCGGTATGTCTCGCTGCAGCGGAAGTTCGGCTCCCCGCCAATGTCCACTGTGCCGGTATGAACCGTGTGTGTGTTGTGCCTCACTGATCAGTGATTTAGCCACTCAGCACTGTCCGCTGCGAGTCAACTGAATCGTGTGCCGTGAGCTTCCGTTCCTGTGAATTGATTCACTCGGACATTTGAATGTATCGATGCACTGCTTCGAATCATACACTCAGTAACTAACACTACTGCCTACTGGTAGCTTTTCGAATTTCCAACTTGAAAGCCTTGCAGGGGGCCATGCACCGGGGGTGACATAGGCGCTTGAGCGGCAGTGGTCTAGCGCCGGGGATGCTTTGGTACGACCGTGACAGGGTAACCAGTACCGAAAGGGGATATAGGATTGCCTGGTGTGTTTAGGAAGGTTTCTCATAACTTCTCCTTTACGGAGGGATGGAAGTAGCTGGCAGAAGACTGGCCTTTGCAGCTCAAGTTGTTCTGTACTCTTGTATAATGGGCTATGTTCCTGCGTTAGTACTCGCTTGTCAGTCATTGTCCAAACAGGTAGGTCACCACGGGCTGTGAGGCGGGATCGGAGCTTCAGGGCACCCCAAAACAAAACAAGGACATGTAATAACACAGCACTATTCACTCTATCTCACCAGAACGAGGCAAACCTAGTCGAGCTGAGCTGAGAGATGACCATCCTCCCTACGGCCTGGACAAGACACCCAATGATTTCCTCTCTTCGGCCTTTGAAGAAGCACATTGGTGGTAAGCGATTCAGCTACGATACGGCCGTCATGACGTGGCTTCAGGTACTGGACTCAGATGCCTTCCATGCTGGTATCAAAGCCTTGGCGTACCGTTGAACAAGTTCAATAATAATAATTTCGTGTGGCTAATTTAGCCGAGTGCTGCCCTTGTAAGGCAGATCCTCCGATGAGTGTGGGCGGCATCTGCCATGTGTAGATAACTGCGTGTTATTGTGATGGAGGATAGTGTTATGTGTGGTGTGTAAGTTGCAGGGATGTTGGCGGACAGCACACATACCCAGGCCCCGAGCTATTGGAATTAACCAACGAAGGTTAAAATCCCCGACCCGGCCGGGAATCGAACCCGCGACACTCTGAACCGAAGGCCAGTACGCTGACTATTCAGCCAACGAGTCGGACTGTATGTTCTTTAGTAAAGGGTAACAGTGCCCTAATACTGTGTATCTGGCTGTAAAATAAAGTTTCTACATACGAGCTCTTGTTATCTTACTTTTTAAAGCTATCTTGTATATATGGCAGAAGATGCTCCCAATAGTTGGAGGTCAGCATTACAAAGACTGAACCAGGCTGAGCAATAGCCAAACAAAGTTATTAGCTACAGTCTGTCTCACCAAGTTTGAGAGTCGAAGAAAGCAATCGCAAACAGTATATCCTGAAGTACTACTCGTTTCAAAACACTTCTCTTTCGTTCATTAGACTGTTTCGCCTCAGCAAACGGCTTTCATTTCCTATGTGGAGAACAGCAAGCCGTTTACCCTTGCCGGAGGCAGATTTCAACCCACTCGACAGTCCCCTAAGAAATCCATCTTTACTAGCTTTTATAGTTTCATCTTTCCAAATTTTTGAAGTAATGTGTCCTGGATTTACCCATATTTCATCAAGGAAATAAATAGATCTACCCTTTTCACAAAATTTCTGAATCTGACGTCAATCCTTTTTTCTCCACAGCACTATTTCATTCTTTTCAATAAGCACCCACTGGCGATTTCCAGCCACTTCAGTGTTCATAATTTTCAAAAGTCCGTGAACAGTTGCACGAGAAAATGTAGCCAATGTATCGTCACTATTAACTGAAACTAATATTTTATGAAGAGTTGGTATTTCTTAAAAAGTTGTGAAATTTTTACGGATAACGTCTTTCGTAAAACTGTCGTATTTTTCACTTAGATTTGTCACTTTACGTGGTTTTTCTGGAGTAACCAGTTTCCTGTCAAGATTAAGTCCTTTTCTGGCAAGGTAAATGTTCACCTTAGAAATACTTGTTACATCGGCCACTGCACTTGTTACTTCATCCAGAGTACTTCAAAGAATTTTCTTCACGGAATTTGGAAAACACATTTAACACACATGTCTCCTCGCCACTTATTAGTGGTTTTCGTTTCTTATGTTTAATAACTGACTGGTTTGGTTCACAAATAGTTAACAATTAGGGCACCTTCTCTCTCTCTCTCACTCTCTCTCTCTCTCACACACACACACAGTCACACACACACACACACACACACACACGCACGCACGCACATTTACTGAACCCTTTAAGACCCTCCGAATGATACCTACCTTCCTTACCTATCAGCAAATCGGCATGAGATCTTTCTCTCGGGTCGTCTATATGTTCTCTCACACACACACTCACGCACATTTACTGAACCCTTTAAGGCCCTCCGAAGGATACCTACCTTCCTTACCTATCAGCAAATCGGCATGAGATCTTTCTCTCGGGTCGTCTATAGGTTCTTCGTCACTTGCTTAGATAAGAGGCGGGTTTCAGTAATTTAAAACTAATGTCTACAATGAATGAACTCGCTTTTAAAAAGGATGTCTGTTTATTTACTATTGGAGACGTAATCAAGAAAAAACTTGTGACATTTCACAACATCTAATCAACGAACTAAATCATGTTCGTTTTAAAAGAATCGAATAACAAAAACGATAATGAGAGACGCTGGCTTTGAAGACCTTAACTCGATTGACTGAAGGGCATCCTTACTAGAAACCACCGTCTTAATTTAAGAATGAAATAAAGAAAGTCTGGAGATCCCTAAGATCGGCTTCCATGTGAGACTATATGTACCATCGTAATAATTTGTGATGATCCAGCCCCCGTAACACGAACACTGGACTCTTGGTATAATTAAGGCAGTCCAATCGGTATGTGCCATACAGTGGTTGTACGGCATGGACACTTCAATGAATCGATGTGACCTGCGACTATGTCATGGACCGACATCTACCTTTGTGATTTACGTTAAAGTCATTGTGGATGATGACCGCAAGAAAAATGATGCTATAATGGCAGATGGCCCTAATCTAAGTCACTGAGGTTGATGACCCCATGACCATCCAAATTTCTAAGGTAAAATTTGAACACAATTAAGTTAATGTAGTTGATGACCAAGGTTTCCACGTTAGTAAATCCCCAGCACATCTGGTGCTCAACGAATCAAAACAAAAAATAACAACAACAATAACAACAACAAAAACGCTCACAACACTTGTGGCAGTAAAGTCTCTTGCTATCAGATATGTCCCCTTAATCGTTACGATAATAAGTTGAATTTTCCCAGCAAACAAAACCAAGATTTCCAGAACAGATTTATAAGTTAGTCACTTGGTTTTAAACTAATTTTCAAAATACGGATCCACTAAATTTAATACATTAATAAATGAAGTAATTTCATAATCCAAATTAAGAACAAATTTATCTATCCCGGACGAAGTGGTTTCTTTAAACTCCCTAACTGTTTCAATTAAGTTTAGGTTATCACTTGGACATGTTTACCAGAAACATTCCTTAAAAGAAATATTTCATTTTATTTATTTGTTTATGCTCATAGTTATCTTATTTCTCAGCTGGAATCGAAATACATTGGCATAACTACCCGTACCATCTATTTATTTCATGATGTCACTCAACAAGTTTACATTATAACACCAATAATTATTAAGACATTAGCTTGGATAACCCTAACCTGCATAAATTTACTCACAACGCAAAATAAAACAGCCCATGTCAATCTCTTATAACTTCTACGGTTATCCCTTGGACTAATTCTGGCACCTCCTTCGATATGATTTCAGGCCGATGAGGCCCAAGTTTCGTAATGCACCTCACCCAACTCCAGGATGGACTCCACAAGCATGACCTCATACCACATGAACCTACATTTGTGCTTTGGAAACCAACAACAACAACAACAACATAATCTATCAAGAACTCAATGGATTGACACGCTATTGTGACATCCAAATCAACAAATAATCGCAAGACTTTGAATAACCCACAACAACACGAATCAACATCACCACGGATTCTCAAATTTCGACATCCCTGAAAATGGTTTTTCAATATATAACACATAACACATATAACACATCGTCACACCGATAATGAATCTCAAGTTCTGTACTAAACGATTCTTTTCTTAAGTAATGAAATCTAATTCCAGACATTTATTATAAATGACAAAATCTCGATTACAATCCCGTTCTGACAAATGAACTGGCTCGATCGCGGAAAACACAGGTGGCTTACTATCTGGAAAGAAGACCGACCCCTCCTCGCTATCTCTTAAAAATCACACACGTTATCTTGAACTGTATCAAATGACACCTCGCCTCGTTGACAACTCGCGTGAAGTACAATTCTTAATCAACACAGAATATGCGAAGAGATTTAATTTAGTCACTTGAAATGTTCTTACCCATTACTTTACTACGGTTTCACGTGGGATCCTAACTATGGAATGACCCTATTCCCATATCATTAAATCACATAAAATAAATCCTCAGGTTCCTTGTAAGAAAAATCCCGGTACAAAATCTGTTCAACAGTACAGGGTTTCAATCACCTGATACACAATTCTTCCTAACTCTGCAAGACTTGAACCACTTGCCACCACAAATTCTCTACACGACAATAACATGGAATATCTCTCTTACGTGATCCACTATGGTGTTACATAAATCAATCTATGACAAACTAATCATCTCTCCTCGCATATCTGAATATGACAACATAACATTTCCAAACCCGAAACTCAAAACTTGACTTACAAAATTTTACCGTTATTTTCCTCTCATCAATTGTACACAGATTTTAATAGACCTTTGGAATAACACTTCCCTTCCAAAAATCACACACCAGTTTTGCCTCGCACCTTCTCTTTTCTCAAATTTACAACTCCGAACACATTCTGGTGTGCCTTCCACAACAGCTGGCATCCCATCATTACTACGCAACCACCCTAAATGGTAAACCTCGGATTACACTTACAGGAATTTCATCTTTACACTGAACAGAATTTCGTAATGAATGAATGTCTTAACTTTGGCAAACAACAAATATAAGAAATAAACGTACGGAAATGATACTTCGCTCTAGGCATTATATTCCCTTTACAACCATCAAATCTCCTACTGTACAACGTTTCACACGCTAGTTTCACGGCTCGATCGATTATCCAAGAAACATAAATGACCTTTCGTCATATTTCTCTGACATTTTCACGAAATAAAACGTGTGACCAAAGTGCGTCACAGATACACAAATAAAATGGTGACATAATGAAATAAATAAATGCACTTCACATAGGATAGTTTAAATACCTGGAAGTCGTACGTGGGCTTGCATCATTACAGGCTCACCAGCCTCTCTCAATCTCGTATCTAGCCATCTCGACAGATAGTATCTTCACAAAATATACTCTTCCTTTCATCAGGATTCCTATACTGGGTAAGAATGTTTATGATAATTTATATCATTCATCTGAAAATAACGACGTAAAAATGCCCTTCACACGTTCTCTTCCTCGCGAATCGAACACGTTCGTCAAATCACCAATCCGCACATGCGAGAAAGTAAAACAGCAATATTTTCTAATTCAACTACAGGATTCGAAATTATAATGATCGTCTGTTACCTGGACGTGAATCTACATGATGGTTCCACATTTCGGAATGCCGCTAATTTGCCTTCTAATCTATCTCCACTTGGAGATGACGTTATATAACCACCTTTGGCCAAAACTACCTCCTTTCTGGGGACTTAGTCTTCCCAACAAGTTTACAATGTTAGTCTGAATGACATGGTGTCGCCTCAAATTCACTGGACACAATGCGAGAATTGCAAATGGCGTGGCGTGGTTTTATACATTTTTCTCCCACTACTATGCCATCCGCATTTACCGCCAAAAGTTTACTGACACTGTTTGCACCTCACAGAAAATGCAATTATGGCTGATTCTGACATAACATAAAATTGTTTAGTTTAGTAGCGGTGTTGATGATAAGCATTAAGGGTTTCTCTTAATCAATTTAAGTCTTTAAATTAACTCATAAGCTAGGCACTCTATGTTAGTCGATGTAACAGAGTTTAAATAAACAGGCGCGTCTTTTCGACAATTTTCCTTTTGGAGCAGTCTAAAGTCTTTACCACTAGCAACCAAATTGTTTCACTTATGATTTCCTGACGTTTACCACGGTGGTTTCGTCGCCAGTTCGTCTTAAAATGGACTTTTAACAAAAAAATTATTTCCGCCAAATTACTTCGTATCCCTGCACATTCTACACCTGTGAGTGTTGTAATTTCTGTAGTGTGAGAATGGGAATCACCCCACCTGTTCTTAACGTGCCGTCTCCGGTCAAAAATAAAAAAGGAACTAGGGCTTCTCATGACCTGCAATTTATATGGGGCTTCATGTAATGAATTTAGGACTCTGGCTCCTTATGATTCAAAGGTCATGCGTTCAATATATATATGTACTGCACGGACGTTTGCATTTCCAACTAATTAAAAAATAGAAATGATAAACGTCTTGTATGATTTTTATTCACAAAAAACTTAGAACAAACAAACAAGTAAACTGCACACATGTGCTTCGGATCAGCAAACACTGGGATCAAAGAACAAAGTTTACGAAACGGATCGCCGTTTCCCTCAAACTCTTCCGTCAAGTGACTTGCCTCCCTAAGTCGGGGCGATGTAACGTATTTGTAAACACTTGTAGGAAGAATAAGGAATACTCTAATTATACTGCTAATAATAATGAGCAAAAGCATCATATGTTAGGCTTGTAATTTTTTTCCAAACTATGTAAGTTGAGCAACGTTAATTTTTGTGCAGATGTTGGTGTAGGGAGTGCGTTCCTAAAACCAGACCTCACACAGATTGAATACTCCGATTCTCAAACATGGTGATACAAACTGTTGTACCCCAACACGTATGCGGCTACTCAGCAGTTTTCCATGATTCATGAACTAAGGTGCAACGTCCTAAATACTCAACATAAATTATTTTAATTATTTATTTTATTCATTTAATTTAAATTAAGTAATTGTGTAACATAATTTGTGAGTTATTTCTAGGTACAATAACATTCAATAGGTAAAAAATAGCATATAAGTAGGAAAACACAAAAAGTAAATCTAAACAACCCACAGTGGCGGTAATTACTTGCGATCATGGTGCCAAAGCTAAGCCTATCACTGCTTTAACTTAATTGTCTTTGGTGAATGGCAGTGTAGTATGTTGTGTGTGAATGCAGGGATGTGTATTAAGTCAAACATAGGCAACAAACTGGCCTGGAATTGAGCCTAGTACGCTCTGAACCGAAGTTAATTTCTCTGTCCATTCAACCAAGGATGTATTCGTTTTCAATTCTGTCAAGACCAATCTCTGGGAAGCTATAGCGTTCACAATACACTGAGTCTTGTGTATGGAATAGAGCAAGTGAATTGCTTTCGTAGATCTGCCTCATGAAATATTAAAGTGAGATGGCTACGTCACGTAGCTGTGAGTTTTCATTCGAAAGATAATGGGTTCCAATCCTTGTCTGTAGCCCTGATGATGCTTTACCATGGTGTCCAGTTTTCACACCAGGCAAATGCTGAGGCTGTACATTAATAAAGAGCAACGGTCACTTCCTTCCCAGTACCATCTTCAGGGCTGCCGACACTGGCCGCACTTAAGCGACTGCAGCTATCGAGCTCGGTGACATTACAATGTACAGTTAAAATATTTGAAATAAAATCAGGGAATTGATTATATCGGCAGAATATCAGTATAATATGTTCGGGTGAATTGTCAGCGTACTGGCCTTCGGTTCAAGGGCCCTACCTTCGATTCCCGGCAGGGTCGGTGATTTTAATTATGACTAATTTATTCCTCTATGTCGGGAATTAGGTGTTTGTATTAATACACATCTTCGTTTAAATACAACACATCACACTACAAATCAACACAAAACATGCAATAGCGAACACATCCCTCCACATAGGGTTGTCATCTCGAAAGGCATCAGGTAGTAAAATTGGGCTAATTCCATACAATATTTCGGAAAAACGTGCTGTACATCTGGGACGGAAATATTTGTTTGGTCCATCTGGAAGGATGTGGGTTCGATTCTAAGTCGAAGATTTTGAAAAAAATACATTTTCCCTAATACTTGAAATGTACCAATATCAACCTATTTCTTGATGGATGCAGTAATTTTACATTTAAGTGGGTGGTTCACTAAGTTATGTAACAAGCCACCTCCTGGGTACACTGTCCACTCTAGTGTTCCAATATCCGCCAGGCCGAAGAAGAGGGACAACAACTTCGGCTGATGGTCGTTCTCTGGCTCACTATGTCGAGCATTTCCCGTCACATGAGTTGTATCACATAGACGCATTCGGAAATATCATCTAACGTGGAAATGCGAAGTATGATCCACTTTTTGCGGCTAGAGGGCACAGTACAACCAGAAATTCATTCTGTCCTATATTTGATGTGGTTTAATGAGGAACGCGTGGCGTTTCCGTACCGTATTGTTACAGGAAATGAAACGTGTGAGCGTCATGTGATACTGGAGACAAAATGTTAGCAGGAGACTTTTGATGGTGCTCATTTGCTGTTTTCAGGTCACACTATGGATGTTCAAGACAGTTCACGTACGCAAAATACGCAGGAAACACCATTTTCTGTATACGGTGTGTCTCAAGGAACTGGTTGATAACTCTGGCTCGATTGGCACGATCATTTTCATTCTCTAGTGCAAAGCCGTCACCCACAGTGGCAGTAAATCCTGTAACTACAGGCTGGAGGATGTGGTCTCTGTATATTTTAACTGTTTTCATTTTAATTATTTTCATTATTTTAGATTTTAAACACATTGTGGTTGAGTGTAAGAAAGGGCCTAGAGCCTTAAATTTGCCACTAATAATAATTTCGTATGGCTATTACTAGCCAGTTGCAGCCCTTGCAAGGCCAACCCTCCGATGAGGGTGGGCGACATCTGCCGTATATGCGAAAATGCGAACTATTTTGGTGCAAGATAATAATGTTTGTGTGATGTGTATGCGTAGTAGGAATTTTGGGCACAGAACAAAGACCCGATCCTTGAGGCAACGGAATAAGCCATTAAAGAGTATAATTTCCAACTTGACTGGGGGACACTCAGAACCGAAGGCTACTTTGCTGATCACTCAGCCATGGTGCGGGACACTTCGCCACTGAAAAATGCACCAATAAATAAATAAATAAATAAATAAATAAATAAATAAATAAACCAGACCATTAATGTTACCATGGATAGGAATTAGAAGCGTACTGTACGTCGATCAAACGTGATTACACCGCAAAACATGACGGAACCCCCTTCCTGCTGATGGTGCTCCAGCGATGCAGGATTTCTTCCGTCTCTCACCAGATCTTTTCCAGACTGTTTATCTTCCTGCTGTATGTGGGCATGCTTATGATGACCACTTCCACTGGTCATGATGCCATGGGCTGAGTTGTTGCTCAGCTCACACGAGCTGCCGTATTGCGTTTTAAGATGAGCTTTTAACACATGCCTCCTTATCATCAGTTTTCCATGGGGCTGCCGATTTCTCACTCTCTGATCTGACACATTCATTTCGGTGGTCCGCCAAAGATCCTGGCGGAACGAGGTGCCAGTAGCTGTGGGCCTGAGTTGTTTAGCGTAGGCTTCCTGCCCGTTGCCGATAAGCAACCGTTTATGTTTCAAAGAACTTCTTCCAAACTCTGGAGACATCGCTCATTCCAATACGAGCCGCGACATCCATTCGTCTACATCCTTCTTACAGCAAATGCGTACCACGTCAGCAAAACAAATGG
Source organism: Anabrus simplex (assembly GCF_040414725.1). Classification (NCBI taxonomy): domain Eukaryota; kingdom Metazoa; phylum Arthropoda; class Insecta; order Orthoptera; family Tettigoniidae; genus Anabrus; species Anabrus simplex. The sequence goes on from NC_090265.1 coordinate 1,502,070,787, forward strand.
ATATTCACGCCATGTTTACTCCAATCCTACACGTGCTGTCTAAACACCACCGTCCTTTCATGTAATCTTGTTAAACTAACCGACACGACAAATTCTTCCAATCGGACAAATATCAAACCTGATCTGGGTTTAGCAAGCGACACAATGTCTCTCAGATATTGGCCTACAGTTTACACTGTAAACATATTTGAGGTACTACCGTAAATTATTTAAAATGAAATATAAATATGCAAAACAGTTTTTGAGCACAGTATGAAAGCTATTATTCATGGGGTCAGTTGTGCTGTAATAACACTTACTGGTGGAGCGAATAAATCAATGAGAAACTAGGCACCACTTTTCATCTTACCTAGTATGCTTTATTATGGTGCACCAGTCGGTTTCTCTGGTTTACGCCCAACTTAAGTGACACTGCAGGGTATTTATATTGTCCGGCCCCTTGGCTAAATGGTTAGCGTACTGGCCTTTGGTTCGGTGAACACGGGATTGGATTCCCGCCCGGGTCGGGGATTTTAACCTTAATTGGTTATTTCCACTGGCTCGGTGACTGGGTTTTGTGCGTCGTTCTTAAATAAAAATGAAAAAGAAAACAAGGAAAGGATGAGAAAAATAAGAAAACATCAGCAATTTTTAAAAAAATTAAAAAGTATTTAAAAAGATAATTTACAGTTGTACAGTAACGTCACTCAGGCCACAGCAAGTTGCTGTATTGTCACTCGTCTGCTGGACTGTAATATGCGCACCGTAAACGCTCGCTACGCTGCGTCACATAACAGTCATTGAGAGCTACTTCTGGTGAAACTAACAATAAGACACTTAAAACTTACTTAACATTAAAAGGATGGTTCTGAAGCGATGGCCCTCATCTCTTAAACAGGTTTACAGATACTCTGAAAATCTCAGTCTGAGAGATGTTCCATATAACTTAGCAAATGATCTGCAGTTTTGTCTTCTGTGAGATTTACTGCGTACCATTTTCTCTTCAATATTCCTCGCATGTAATAATCATGGGAATTAAAACCAGGAGGTCTGGCAAGTGACAAAGATTTAGGGACGCTTCTTTCCCAGAGAGCTCCTATTTGGTTGTGTTTTACCCATGTTAACACAATTTGTATGATACAGCAGAAGTTGAGGTCAACTCGGAGCAGACATTGGTGGTGAGTAAAGTCTTGAAGAAAGCGCGCTAGTAACCATACGCACTGCTAAGTAGCGTCTCGAAAAGGCGCACCAGTCCATAGACAGACACACAGCTTACCAAACCATTCCATTGCTCATTTTTTTCTTTTAGACCCATTTCATCAGGACGTTGAACAATTTGCTTTACGTCGCGCCGACACAGATAGGTCTTACGGCGACGATGGGATAGGAAAGGGCTGGGAATGGGAAGGAAGCGGCCGCAGCCTTAATTAAGGTACAGCCTGGTATGAAAATGGGTAAATACGGAGAATCATCTTCAGGGCCGCCGACAGTGGGCTAACTTTATGAATTATTACTAATAAATGGAATTAAACCATATTCACGACAAATTCATTATTGCTACGCACGTTCTGCAACAAATGATTCTCTGGAAGAATGTATTAAAGTCAAGTACAGTTAGTAAAGAAGTAGAAGTCGAACATGCCAGATAATGTACAATGCAAAGGATGCATTCGCACTTAATTTTGAATCAGTGCGACTATTCTGGAACATTCTTAATGCAAAAATGTACCCATTCCCACAAATATTCGTTGGGTTATGATTTTCAAATTGAAGTAGGCCTATGTATAACTTATAGCATTTTCCGTTTCATGCAACAGTTATCCGTTTCTACTACGAAAGCCCCCTGTCAGTAGGTACTTTGATTGCACTAAGCTAATAAAAACATGTATCGCACTGTTTACATAGACTCACTCTGGATTTAAATCCTGGAGTTTCCGATTGTTTGTGATTATTAGTGAAGTCTACTAACACACCAACGCGGAAAATTACGAAGGATTTCTACATTTATGTATTTCTTATTTATATCGTATTTATTTATTTATTTATTTTATTTATTTATTTATTTATTTATTTATTTATTTATTTATTTATTTATTTATTTATTTATTTATTTATTTATTTATTTATTTATTTATTTATTTATTTATTTATTTATTAAATACCTTTCAATTCATGGGAATAAAACGTCAATTAGAGAGGGTAGTAATTTTAGTTTTTCATTAAAGTAACCAAGTCTTCAAATGAAGAAAGTTTTAAATGCAATAAGCCCTTACTTTCTTACATTTAATGTAGAATCCAATTTATAAGGACTTGGAGTTGATTGCTGTTTTGATATAGTTTCTTTCTTTATTTATTTCTTTTTTTCTTTCTTTCTTTCTTTCTTTCTTTCTTTCTTTCTTTCTTTCTTTCTTTCTTTCTTTTAACCAAAGTTAGTATTACGAAGCCGAAATTGAATGGCACGTATTTGTTGTCATTCGTGCTGCTATAAGTTAAATTTATGGACTTGCGACATCGTGGTCAGTAAAAAAGTTACTTTAATATTTGCAAATTCTCTACAATATTCTAGAACATTCTCAATGTATAACTGTACCCATTTCCACATATATTCGTTGGATCATGATTTTCAAATTGAATAGGCCTTGCACCACTTAAATATATGGACCTGAAACCTGCTTGTCTCCTCCCTTCAGGTTACAAACCTCTTTATCAAACATGTCCCGTTTTTTCTCAAAATTGAAACCTGAAACAGGAATCTGTTTTTGAGTGTGTAAAGCCTTTTTTTTTTTTCGAAAAATCCACAAGCACTGATAGGGATTCAAACCATAACTACCTTGGCGACACCAAATAAATAAGCTACTTTTAAGTTCGTATTTGTAATTAAGTGAAGTTAAGATGGAGAAGGAAACGTCTGTGGATATGAGAAAAATATAACTACCTGTGATATTTTCTTTAAAAAGATACCAACAATTGGATTCAAATAACTGTCTCTCGCGTTCATGGATTCCCGCCTCACTGCTCGGCGTTCTGTGCTGTACTACACTGGCCACTCGTAATGGTCATGAACAAGGCATCATTGTTTGTCTTACCTGCAACATATCATTTTTATGAACAAGGTATGAATGCCTCCGTCCTTCAAAATGACCAAAGATGATTCGCTTGACCAGCTCTAATTATGCGGCAGATGTGTTGTCCTAATATTTGACGTACAGGATAGTATACGTTTCACGCCTAATAAACAGAATAGATGTTCTTCCTAAATCCAATAAACAAGAGTGCGAATGAGTGTGAGAGAGCGATGGGTAAAAAAAGCAGAATCAAGTTTACTCAAAATCTCCATAATAAATTACTCGCCGTTTACGGTTCAAATTACGTTGATAATTAAAGTCAAACAAAGGCCAGTGGCTGCAGGTGGATGACTAGACCCGAGTTCGCTAAACGCCGCACCGCTGCCGTCTCGACCAAGTCGAATTGTGGCTTCAGTACGTGTCGTTCTCCGGCCAGAGAGGGAATGAATGCTATTTTAGGGGCACGCCACATCAATGCCATGCTTCGATTGCGTCTGCCCCCAATGCCTGCCATCGCTAGTGGTGTACAAAGTGGAGTGGCCCATGCTGCTTCACGCCTCTACCACATTCTTGTGAATGCTAATTAACAAAGCAACACTCATTCGACTATTATTATCTGTCTGTATTTGCTTCATTACAACCATATTTTTACACTGGTAGCTTCATATGACTACCTGTTGCTATTTCTTGACGAATGAAGTATTTTTCATCTGCCTCTTGGTAAAAGCAAGAGAAAAATGTAGCTTCAAACACCAGCCTCATTTATGGCTCTGACAGTACGGAAAATGCTTGAGGTATGGGTGGTGCTGCTTAATGACATTAGGAACACAAGTGCATTTGGATATTATGAACTATGCTAACCACTGGTTCGGTCACGCTGCAGTAACACTTTCTGGCCCAGTGAGGAAAGCAATGGCAAACTACCTCATTTCTCGTAATGACTTGTACGCTTCATTAACGTACCACCATGGGTTTTTGCTGTTTTCTTATGACTGCATAACCTCTGATGATGCTATTTTGAGGAGCCAACCATGGCATGATACCACTGACCAGGTTGGTCATATTCGAAAAACCATTATAATTCTCCGGCTAGCACCGTGGTGCAGGAGTAGCATGCTTGCCTCTCACCCAGAGGCCCTAGGTTCGGTTCCCGGCCAGTGCACGTATTGACAGCTAGAAGCCTCGAGAGACCAACCGAGGAGCTGTCTGGCATGAGAAACAGCAACTCACTCACGAACACAGCCGAGGATTTCGTCACATTGAACACGTGACACTCCAAAATCTTGAAGGCCATCTACCTGGGCAGCAGCCATCTTGGCAGTCCAAGGCCTTTGATGGGTTGTAGTGCAACGTTCTTTTTGTTGTTTTACTCGTACAAATCCCCCTTCATACCTGTGCGTATAAGGCTGATAGCACGAGATGCAGCACACTTTGAAGTTCAGAAATTAAATTCTGATGACTGACTGCTCTTTACCGAGTATATTTAGCACTGACTCTAAGAAACTGCCAAGAGAGTAACAGTCCTAATTCAAGTCCTGGGGTACATAACACAATCCTAGGCTTAAATAATTAAAGTCATATACCCAATTCCAGGTCCTAGAATAACACAAGTTATCTGACGGTTTTCACACACGTAAGTGGACATAGTCCATCTTCAACAACGTCAAATGGATTGTTTTAATTAATATTAAACATTTATTTATTTATTTATTTATTTATTTATTTATTTATTTATTTATTTATTTATTTATTTATTTATTTATTTATTTATTTATATGCTAACAGTTTTATAGCACATTAACATATTGTATACATGATATCGGTGACTCTGAGATGAGAAACGCAAGGACCGGGATGACAGCAGCTGTGGTTTTAATTGATTGCTGTGAATATGGGATGCCATTAGGCCTAAACATTATATTTACGGTTAACGGCGGAAGAGTATGCGTCCTCCATCTCCTGAATAGAAGCTTATAACTCTAAGATCTGCAACGGCGCAGGTAACTCGCTTGGCCGGTTAATGTATCTTCAGGTGGTGATGGTGAGGAAGTACGAGTACAAATGGACAACCATCTTCACCTAATACTAATCACAAGAAGAAATTGAAGAAGTACTGGTTTCAGTGAGGCCTCATATGAGACGTTCCTTAGGTGACTTCATGAGGCTGTGTGAACTTTGTTCCAGCTCTCAAGTTTAAATATTTTGACGAGTCGGGTAATAAAGTCGAAGAGTTCGAGTAACATTCGAGATTGTAACTTCTATATTACTAGCGAACAATAGCATTGAACTTGAACACTTCTTAGGAGAAGGGCGTTATTTGAGTTTTCGTTAAACATTAAACAGGATTAAATTCGAGCAAGTAGTACATTTGATCCAAACCTTCTGACAAATACACCGCAGGTAATCAGGCTGATAATATCCGTTAGGTACACTAATGTATCAGTGCTTTACACCAGACTGTTACACGAGTTCAAATCAGATGATGCAAATGTGTTCTGCACGTTCCATTCCTCACAGGCTCGTCGTAGAACGAAAGTCCTTGGTCTTTGTTATTAAACTGTCTGCAGTCGTGGCTCTGCCATGCATTTTAGATTGGCTCGAGGAACTGGAACGGAGTGCGCGTAGACCAAACTAACGTGATTGAAAAATAGATTATCTTCTGGGACTCCTAGAAGTGGTTTTCTGTGTTTTTTCCATTTCCAGACGAATATCTTACATATAGTTCACGATCGGTACCTTCCCATTCTTAAAAAAATCGAACTCTACGGCGCAACAGCCGGAAGGGGCATGGCCTACCAAGCGACCGCTGCTCAGCCCGAAGGCATGCGTATTACGAGGTGTCGTGTGATCAGCGCAATGAATCCTCTCGGTTGTTATTCTTGCTTTCCTAGACCGGGGTCGCTACCAGGTAGCTCCTCAATTGTAATCACGTAGGCTGAGTGGACCTCAAACAAGCCTTTAGGTTTAGGTAAAAATCCCTCACCAGGCCGGGGATCGAATCTGGAACCTTCGGACAGACACGCCGCCCTACACCGCGGGGCCTGTACCCGTTCTTAATACTTATTCATTACAAAAATACACATCAGTACAGATATCTCTGCTTCACAGGTTTTCAGTCAGACTACAAGCACACTAACGAGTGGACTGTTTGGTTAAACCAGATATACAGAACGTTCCTAAACATGTAGTGAGTAACCTGGCGGTGGATAGTACACCCCAAAACAACACAATAGATCCCTAGGAACATATGTCCTACGGTCGATCGTTTAAGGGCTACGCCTATTTAGTTATAAACTGGAATGGCGGGGGGGGGGGGGTAGTTTGTATTTAGGATTGTTTGGAGTCAAGCATTCCGCTTCGGATATTGCAGTACTTCGCCAGTGTCTGGAAAAGGTTGCCATCCAATACGTGCAATGTCTGGACTATTCGAACATGTCCAAGGCGGTGGTGATTATTGTTTTAAAAGGGGGTTCAACTGGGCAACTCTCATCTATTAATGCTAATCAGAAGGAAATAAAATGTAAGATGCCCGACACTTCAAAAATGAAGGTATCGGCCAATAAAAGACAAGGTCTACGAAGGGCGTGAAAATGAAAGTCTCCCTAGGCCTTCGAAACCTAATACCGTCAGCGTCGGAGAAGAACAAGGGTTGGTCAAAGGAGGTCGGAGAGGATGGATGAAAGTAAGGAGCATCACACAAGTGGAAGAAATGCTATCACCCAGCTAAGGGCCCCGTGGACCCAACCCACGCTCCCAAGTTAAGAGCCCCTGGGGCCCATTACAGTCGCTCTTACGACAGGCAGGGGATACCATGGATGTTTTCCACCACCTCCACCCACAGGAGGACGAACGTTTTCGACAATCAGTGAGGTGGCGTGTTCTGGTGTGCATTCAGGCGAATGGTGGAGATTTTGAGCACTTGTTGTATTAGAATACAGTATCCCTGCTGCTACACCAACATGGCGACTGCTACTCGATATGGGACGTGCGAGATGAGGCTATTACCAACACTTCCCGTACAAAGTTGGGACATCTGTAACTCGTGAACGATCGACCATAGGGCATACTTTTTGTGTTGTCTTGGGGTTTACTCCACCCCACCCATCGATTACATTCCACATATTTGGCCTGTATTTCAGTGAAACTTAGGTGAATATTCAAGTACAATATTCTAAGTAATAATCATTGCACCGTAAGCTACGCAGCCAAGCTTTACATTCGGGACACGCATGGGTTCGAACCTCACCGTCAGCTACCCTGATAATCGTTTTCTGTGGTTTCCCATTTTCAGTTCCAGGAAAATGCCAGTGCAGCTCCTTTTCATAGGTCACAGTCGATTCATTCCATCTCCTTACATTTATCTCATTTCATTTACCATCATTCATTTAATCTTGATTAGTTCCTCAACTGAGTTTACCATCAGGAAGAGCATCTGGTCGTAAAAACATGCCAGCAAAATTCATCTCGCCTCATCTCCACCTCATCACCACGGGACTAGGAGTTTCACACACACACACACACACACACACACACACACACACACACACACACACACACACACACACACACACACACACACACACACACACACACACATACATACATACATACATACATACATACATACATACATACATATAATAATTGCACCGTAAAATGAACGTAGAACAATGTAGAATGAACTTGCGTATACACTGCAGAAATATACCAACAGTTATATTTCAAAGTTATGCAAAACACTCCATACCGAAAAATCTGATTAATAACACGAATATAATTTTACTCTCTACAAACCTAGTTTATTAACATCTACATCACAGGAATATATCAAAATATCAGTTTTGTTTTTACTTCTGTATCGTTTATAATGGAAGCTAACATGTTATGTAGCACGGAATATTGGTGGTATATAAACAAACTTATGTGAGCTTATTAACAATATTTTTTAGCATGAAGTAGGAAATTTCCGGATTCCTGTTAAAAATCATAATTTTGTTACGCTATGAGCAGCCTATGTAAATACAACAACCGTGTAGCGAATTTCTGATATCTTAATTGATAATCGTACCGAGTTGCATTGTAATTGATGCCTTCGATACACCACGTTCCATTTCAAACTGCAGTAATAGTTATTATTTTCAAGTAGGTGAAATATTATTTTACAGCAGAATGCACTTTCTTTTGCAAGTTGCTTTACGTCGCACCGACACAGACATGTCTTACGGCGACGATGGGACAGAAATGAGCTAGAAGTGGGAAGGAAGCGGCTGTGGGCTTAATTAAGGTACAGCCCTAGTATTTGCCTGGTGTGAAAATGGGAAACCACGGAAAACCATCTTCAGGGAAGCCGACAGTGGGGTTCGAACCCACTGCCTCACGAATACTAGATAATGGACGCAATTAAGCGACTGTACAGCAGAATGATTATTACCAGTAAGTTTATGGTGCCTTAATTGTTCACCCTATCAAGTCTCATTGCGATTGATCTGGTCCAACTCAAACAGCAAGGAAACGTGGTTCTTAATGTCACCGTCCTAAATCTTTGGCATAAAATAGAATTCCTGGCGAAGTACAATCATGTGGTTTTAAGGAAGTTCTCTTCAAGCACTATGAGGAAAAACATCCGGATAATGTAAGCAATAACAATTTGTTGGATTTTAAAGAATTATTTATATATAAATGTTGAACCTCAATGACATGTCACCAACAGGAAAACAAATAATCAATGTTTTATGGTTATCAACACTTCAGTTATTCCAGAATTTAAGTAACCCTCGAATGCCAACTTTTAACCCCAAAAACGGGGATCTTAAATGAGCAAATAAATCTCTCCATTTGGTCTCCTTATGTAAGTACTCTTATGTCATCCAACAGCACCGACCCCCAACCTTAAGCACAACCTTGCGATTTTGTAACCAGCTGCATTATGGAGTTGCTGGGAAAATACTTCGGAAAGTGAATGATATCCTGAAAGCAAGTCCAGTCCGCAGATCACCTCTTTCATTGGAAAAGGTGCTGAACGCGTCCTCAAACGCATGCGGAAAAAAGTGACGAAGTCTTCAAAGCCTCACGAATGAAAACATGCCGGCTAACAGGACAAGACCAATATTAAGGAACATTATTTTTGACAAACTATCTCCATTTTATATTTTTTCCACCATAACTTTTTCATGAATCAACAGAGAATATTTAAAAGCCAAGGGCTAACAAATATTAGAACTTGGGAAACAAGAGATCCCTGACTAAGACCTGTATTGTTTCTACTTGAATTGTGACAGACTCTTTTCTTTCATTTATCCTGTCTGACATGGCTTAGTATTGATTCTACTATAACCGGGACATTAAGGTATGTGAGGCCAAAAATGCCTTTTATTTTCAGAAATGGCCTTTGTTTCCTTGGAGGACATATTATTTTCCCGAGTGATGAGGTCTGTAATTTTTTCATTATCCTCCTTATGTTCAGGTATAGAAATTTCTTCTTTTTCTTCTTTTCTTCTTATTCCTTTTGCAGACAGCCGTCACAATATGACCATCAAATTTTAAAGTTTTCTATACTTTCAACAGTGTACAGATATCTTCTTCACATGATTCTCTCACTGCGTTCTGGCTCTTTCTCTCTATCTTGCTCCAGGTACAGCCAATTCTGTGTGATTCCTCTGCATATTTCTGTACTATGATATCATTTTGGAGCCAGTCCATAAGATAGCTTTCCTACCGCTACGTAAGCAGCCCATTTCAACCTGGCCAAATTGACCCCTTTGTCAATCATTTAGCACCCATTATTCTGTTTTTTAAAGCCAGTGTTCTTTATCTTCTGCCCCAAGATAGACCTTTTAACATGCGTAGATACTCAAAGTTACAAAGTTTTCAAAGGTCGTTTTCAGGATGTAAAACCGTCCTTGCTTGGGATATTCTATGCGATATATATATCCACCTACTTCACCCATTCCAACTCAAGATGCAAATCCTTACCCATCTCATTTATACATATTCACTATCGAACTCAGGAGGTTTGTTTATGACTATAGCACTTCATATTTGATAGATGCTATCATTTCTCTCCACATAGATCGATCAGCTGCAGAAAATAATGAATGTTTATTACGATGTCATACGCCCATTGCCTGTTGCGCTGTATGTTCCATATCCAAGATAATGTGTTCGATACCGGATGAGGTCCGTGGTATTTCAGGGTATTTAAATTCGAAAACTCTGTGTCGTTCTCCTGCGGCAGGCTACAGAACTCCTAAACGACAAAGCTCCGACATCTCGATGTCTCTTAAAATGTGCAACAATTTAAAGATGCAAATCTGTAGTTTTATAATTATTGATGTCATGATCAGAGCCACGGGACTTCCAGTTTTGTACAGAGTCCAAAATACACAGCCATGACATTTCATTTCGAACATCTCACATGCTTTCAAACCCACTGACGATGTCATTCGCTATCACATCATTTATCATTTATTATTTATTATTGTACTGTGAAATTAGTTTTGAGATGTGGTGGATAGATAGACAGATAGACAAATAATTCCCTTCTTGGTGTGATTTGGAGAAGATAAGCTGGGTACAGAATAAGACCAATACAGACGTGCTATACCGAGTTTGCGAGAACGATGCTTGCTTGATCAATAAGATCTAAAGGAGGAGATCTCCGTGGTTGGGGCGCACGTTGTAACATGGTGACCTAATGTTCGATGTACCATAAAATCGTCCTCATGGAAGGCCAAGAAAAACAGTTATGGAAACGTTCCTCACTGGTACGTGCCTGTAAAGGACAAACATGCCGGTCTATTGGTACATGTATCAAGGAACATGAACGTAATATTCGTCTCAACCAGCCAGACAAATCAGCAATAGCTGAGCACGCTCTATCATCGGATCATGATGTCATGTTCCAAGATGCTCGGTCTCTTATCCACACTAGACACTACAGTTCCAGGATTATACGGGAAGCTGTGGAAATACGTAGAAATCCTACCAATTTCAACAGGGACACTGGCTATCAATTAAGTAATACCTGGTTGCCAGCTATTAAGTATTCACTACTGATATTTCGTCTTGGTGTTTTCTAAATCGTACGTTCCTCATCGCCAGATGTTTCATTCCAGGCTTATGTCAATGTCATATGTTACGTACACGTGTTATGTGACCCTCATAGACTGATTCTGATAGCTCCGTCAGCATCCGCTTCGAACGCTAGCGCTGTACAGCGTCCGGGGTGCCATCTGGTGACGAATGAACGTACCACTTCCACTTCTATTATAACGTCCACATTTCAAAGCTCATTGTTTAAGAAGTCTTTCTCGTGGACAGTCGAGGTTATCTTCTGATGACGCAGAGCACAGCTCTCTGCGAAACGTAAAGAATTTCACCTTATTTTCTTGACACGCCATAAGTCCAAAAGCCTATATCATGTCTATAAGAATATTTCTGCCCTTTAGCCCCATTTTCCTGATACAGGTTCGGGGACGAGGTAAGAAATATAATTTACGGTCGGATGCCCTTCCTGACGCCAAACTCAGTTGAGGAGTTATTGAAGATGAAATGAAAGATCATAAACGAAATTGCATAAGTAGATGGAAGGAATCGGCTCTGGCCTGTGGATAGGAACTGTCCCGAACTTTGCCAGGAAGTGAAGACGGGAAACCACAGAAAACCATTCTCAGGGCAGCGACGGTGCGGTTCGAACCCACTTCCTTCCCGATTGCAGAGTTTGACTTCATAATCAGAGCGCGTTAACATGCGCGGCCACTCCATTGGGTAATAATAATAATAATAATAATAATAATAATAATAATAATAATAATAATAATAATAATAATAATAATAATAATAATAATAATAATAATAATAATAATAATGTTATTGGTTTTATATTCCATTAATTCGTTTTTTAAGGTTTTCAGAGTCACGTAGATGCCGGAATTTGGTTCCTCAAGGAAAAAACATGTAAAATGAATTATCCACGAATAATGCGAAAACAGTTTTTTCACTTTGATGGTTTGGAAAATGCTTGTGTTGGTAAATCCGTACTGAGGTTTAATATTGGTAAGAACGTATATATGAGTTCATTGATGTACCAATGTATTACCATTACCTTCCTTCATAGATAATAGGCCTATACTAATTTTCTTCAACAATGCCACGGATTTAAGTTAATGCTGTATATTTTCCTTTTATTATCTTCATGTTACATAAATACAAATTTGTTAGTCCGGCTCCATGGCTAAATGGTTAGCGTGCTAGCCTTTGGCCACAGGGGTCCCGGGTTAGATTCCCGGCAGGGTTGGGAATTTTAACCTTAATTGGTCAATTTCGCTGTCACTGGGGCTGGGGATATGTGTCGTCTTCATTATCATTTCATACTCATCACGACGCGCAGGTCGCCTACGGGAGTCAAATCAAAAGACCTGCAACTGGCGAGCCGAACTTGACCTCGGACACTCCCGGCACTAAAAGCCATACGCCATTTCATTTCACAAATTTGTTTTTATATGTAAACCTTTAGTCTATATTAATTTAAAAGAACCGTACATTAGTTTATACTTCAAGCATATTTATTTTACTATTAACTTTATGAAAATACGATTTTAGTTTCACATTAACGTTATCAAAATCACCGGAATTAACTGAAATAATACTAAATGTTTAAACACTACAAAATGGCAAATATACAAATTAAAATGCTAAATTTCTGATTTCTAAACGCTTAAGATTACCACCCATGGCGCTGCACATAAAGAGGGCTTTATGAGAACTGTAAGTGTCTTCTGCACACTTCGAACGGAAGGACGAATGGGAGCTGCCTAAGGGCCAAACCGACCGAACACAGCACTTATAATTGTCATTGGTTTAATGTCCTAAGAACTCTCAGCTGTTGTAATGTCTTTCCTAATGTGTGCTCTAGATCCTAATGGGTGGGTAGGAGACGGGGATCTGCGCTCAGATGGCCTTCACTTAAACTGCAGTGGTACATATAAGTTAGGAAATTTGTTTAGAAAAGTTATAGGCAGGTACCTTCAGGGAAAAGGGGTGGCCTAGGTAGCGGTGATAAGCGTACAGGGAAATGGAAATCAAGTAGAGATGACATAAAAATGTTATGCTCAACTGTAGAAGTATTGTAAACAAAGGAATCAAATTAAGTAATGTAATATATACTTACCAGATTTTGTAATAGGAGTTGAATCATGGTTGAGAAATGATATAATGGATGCAGAAATATTCTCACGGAACCGGAATTTGTATCGTAGAGATAAGATAGGAATGGTAGGAGGGAGAGTATTAATTCTGGTGAAAGAAAAATTTGTAAACTACGAAAAAGTCAAGGATGAAAATCATGAAATTCTAGGTGTAAGGCTCATCTCTAAAGATAATAAGCAACTTGGTGTCTTTGGAGTGTACAGACCGGGAAAGGGTAGCCTTGACGCTGATTCAGAATTATTTTATAAGGTAATCAGCTATGTTGGAAACGATATGGAAAGGAATGTGATAGTAGTGGGAGATCTCAATTTACCAAATGTCAATTGGGAAGGTAATGCTGTGCTGGTAAAACCAGATGAGCTCTATAGAGAAACCGAAGAAATAGATGCTATTAGTGATCACGAAGCTATTTTTGAAGTAATTAAAAATAAATGTGAAAGAAAGGAAGGTATTAAAATTGGGACTATTAGACAGTACCACATGGCTGATAAATCAGGCATGAGGGAGTTTTTAATAAGTAACTATGATCGCTGGAAAACGGTAAATAAAAATGTAAACAGGCTCTGGAATGGGTTTAAAGCAATTGTTCAGGAATGTGAAAATAGGTTTGTACCTTTAAAGGTGGTAAGGAATGGGAAAGATCCACTATATTATAACAGAGAGGTAAAGAGACTAAGAAGGAGGTGCAGGTTGAAATGAGTTAGAAATGGCTGTGGAAGTAAGGAGAAATTGAAGGAACTTACTATGAAATTGAATCTAGCAAAGAAGTCGGCTAAGGATAATATGATGGCAAGCATAATTGGTACTCATACAAATTTTAGTGAAAAATGGAAGGGTATATATAGGTATTTTAAGACAGAAACAGGTTCCAAGAAGGACATTCCAGGAATCATTAATGAACAAGGGGATGCGAGGATCTTCAAAAGGCAGAAGTATTCTTTTTTATTGCTAGTTGCTTTACGTCGCACCGACACAGATATGTCTTATGGCGACGATGGGACAGGAAAGACCTTGGAAAGGAAAGGAAGCGGCCGTGGCCTCAATTAAGATACAGCCCCAGCATTTGCCAGGTGTGAAAATGGGAAACCACGGAAAACCGTCTTCAGGGCTGCCGGCAGTGGGGTTCGAACCCACTATCTCCCGGATGCGAGCTCCTAACCCCACGGCCAACCGCACGGTCAGCAGTATGTAAGGATTGTTGGTTACAAGGAAAATGTCCAGACAGAGCAGGTGACTAATACTAAAGAGGTATTAACATTTAGCAATTTAAATTTAACTATGATAACAATGACATTTACACTAAAATACAAAAGTTGAAAACTAGAAAAGCAGCTGGAATTGATAAGGTTTCGGGGGATATACTTGGGATATAGTACCCATATCTAAAATACTTATTTGATTATTGTTTGATTGAAGGAGCTATACCAAGTGAATGGACAGTTCTGCAGTAGACATAAAGCTGAAAATTACAGGCCAGTCAGTTTGACACGCATGGCATGTAAGCTTTGGGGAAGCATTTTTTCTTATTTTATTATACATGTTGGCGAAATTAATAAGTGGTTCGATAGAAGGCAATTTGGGTTTAGGAAAGGTTGTTCCACTGAAGCTCAACTAATAATAATAATTTTATTTGTTTTACGTCCCACTAACTACTTTTACGGTCTTCGGAGACGCCGAGGTGCCGGAATTTAGTCCCGCAGGAGTTCTTTTACGTGCCAGTAAATCTACCGACACGAGACTGTCGTATTTGAGCACCTTCAAATACCACCGGACTGAGCCAGGATCGAACCTGCCAAGTTGGGGTCAGACGACCAGCGCCTTAACCGTCTGAGCCACTCACAGCCCAGCTGAAGCTCAACTTGTAGGATTCCAGAAAGATATCCTGGATTCAGGAGGTCAAATGGACTGTATCGCAATTGACCTGTCTAAGGCATTTGATAGGGTGAATCATGGGAGACTACTGGCAAAAATGAGTGCAATTAGACTTGATGAAAGAGTGACCGAATGGGTTGCTATATTTCTAGAAAATAGAACTCAGAGATTTGGAGGAGGCGAATCTTTATCTGTCCCTGTAATAATTAAGAGAGGAATTCCTCAAGGCAGTATTATTGGACATTTATGTTTTCTTATATATATCAATGATATGTGTAAAGAAGTGGAATCAGGGAAGGCATTTTTCGGATGATGTTATTCTGTATGGAGTAATAATTAAGTTACAAGATTGTGAGCAACTGCAATATGACTTCGATAATGTTGTGAGATGGAGAGTAGGCAATGGTATGATGATAAACGGGGTTAAAAGTCAGGTTGTGAGTTTCACAAATAGGAAACGTCCTCTCCGTTTTAATTACTGCGTTGATGGGGTGAAAGTTCCTTTTGGGGTTCATTGTAAATACCTGTGTATGTGTTCAGACTTCAGCCCTAAGGCTGGTTGGATCCTCAACAGCTCTGCCATCAGCTGTCATAGATGGCCTAGGCATCACTGAAGAGGCATACTAGGGAAATGAGGAGTGAGGTAGTTTCCCGTTGCTTTCCTCACTGAGCCAGAAGTTGCTGTTACATATCAGTCTGCCAAGCCCACTGAAATGCATGCACCAACCGACCCTATGAGCAACATTTTCACACCATTCATAGCAGGAACTGGCTGCAGAAGGAATGGCATTACTAGCATCGCTCATACCTCAGTCACTTTCATATTGTCAAAGCCAAGGATAAGACAGAGACAGATCTATGAAAGTAACAAAATTGCTCTAGCCTATACCAGAAGACATAGTGCACTGTAAACACTAGGTCCTGCCAGTAAAGGCACTGTAAATACCTAGGTATTAATATAAGAAAAGTTCTTCATTGGGGTAATCACATAAATATGATTTTAAATAAAGGGTACACATCTCTGCACATGATATTGAGGGTATTTAGGGGTTGTAGTAAGGATGTAAAGGAGAGGGCATATAAGACCCCAACTAGAGAATGGTTCCAGTGTATGGGACCCTCACCAGGATTACTTGATACAAGAACTGGAAACAATCCAAATAAAAGTAAGTAAGTAAGTAAGTAATTCGTCTTTATTCGTGGCGAAGTTAGGGCTGGAGGCCTTACACTTAACCACAACATTTAAAATAATTAACATACATATATTTTTTAAATACAACAACTTTTTTAAGAATAGTATAGTACTAATAGCAAATATGGAGATAGTAATAAAATATATAATTATAGAATATACAACATGACAATATAAAAGAAAATGATAATAATTTTAAAACTAACACTAGTAATAATAAAAGAAGGAAACACAGTAAAAAAAATATTACTAGTAAATACATTTCTAATTTTTATGAAAATAAGCTCATTCACGCACTCATTCACACTACGCATATGGAACAAGTCAGCTAGAAGTAGCGTTACAAAAATGTCGCAAAGTTTGGGCTGGGACGACTTGGGAGAAAGGAGACGAGCTGCTCGATTAATTGGTTTGTTCCGATCTGTCAGTGGGGAGATGGCGGGGGAGAACATCAGTATAAGAATAAGTTTGAGTGGTGTCTTTAAAAGTAGGAAAGATCACAATATGAAAGTTGGAATTCAAGAGGACAAATTGGGGCAAATATACAGTACGTTTATAGGAAGGGGAGTTAGGGATTGGAATAACTTACCAAGGGAGATGTTCAATAAATTTCGAATTTCTTTGCGATCATTTAAGAAAAGCCTAGGAAAACAACAGATAGGGAATCTGCTACCTGGCGACTGCCCTAAATGCAGACCAGTTGTGACTGATTGAACAATCGTACTGCACCGAAACTTTAAAGTAGATTCTATTCCGGTATTTCACTCAAACAGATGAAATAATCCATCGTAAAAAGGACGGCAGTGTTACTTATTTGATGACATAGCAATTATCTTATCGGGCAGTATTACTTGTGAGTTCAAGCGTGTCGCATTATTTTGAACAAGTTAAAGAAGCAAATGTAGGTAAAGTTTTAATATAATACACAATATGAGAATATAAGACAAGTAGAGGAATTCTAACTATATCTTTCCTTTTTATGATTCCATTATGTTAAGGAGGACGTCACAATGCCGATATTGAGATAAGTAATAGGCTGTGGGGGCTGCCTGGCCGAGGCGACAAAGGCGTGCTCGGTTCGCCTGGAAGGACGGGGGTTCTAATCGCCGTTTGGAAGTCGGAAAATTTAGGAACCGAGATTTCAACTTCCGGAGGTGCACATGGCTGTGAGGTTCACTTAGCCTACACCAGAAACGAGTTCGATGTTAATTCCTTAGAGCAAAGGCGGCCGGGCCTAGAGCTAACCATTCTACCCCATCAAGTGCCGAGGTTGCGGATAGTGGAAGCCCTCCAATGGTCTTCATGGCCTGTACGGAGATGACTTTGCTTTGCTTTGCAAATAGGCTATCGCTGAACATAAGTATGTTGATAGTATGTCGGCCACTGTATACCGTGCTCCCAGGTTCAAATCCAGTAGAGGTAGTCGGATTTTGTCTAACGTAGAAAAAGTCCATTCGGCACTCGATATCGTACGACCTCGGCAAGTGAATGATCTCTGGTGACATACATTCGTTGTTTACCCAGCAAGTCCTTTTAAACGATAACCGACAGCATCGTGAAATCTTGAGTATAAAGGGTGAGAGCTGGTTCAACTATGTTACAAAACTGATATAGAACGATATACTCCCTAGTCCTAGCATACCCAATTTTGTTGAAAATCCTGGGAGTTGGTCAAGTGAAGTAGGAGAGAAATTATGGGACAAAGAGGGAAACCGGCACAAGTAAGCGGAAAACATATACAGTATATCAGAGGCAACTGGGGACCCATGTCCTACAAGACTAAATGTGCAGTACATATAGAGTACTCCGTAATGATGCACCCAGGAAAACATTAATTGAACTACATCTCTGATACTCACGTTTTGTTTGCACGGTTATTAGCTTTTTCGATCCCACTTCATGTTCCAAGCAGACGAACAAGGCAGAAATGTACATTCCACCTGCCCAAAATATAGGACGGTTGCGCAAGAAAATTCTTGGCTCATGCAAGCCCTTAGGACAATGAATCAGCTGAAAGGGTCACTCGACATTTTCCACCACCCTTTCATTGCAATTCGTAAAGTTCTTCTCAAGGGTGGAACGTGATAATTTTGTAAATTATGTAAATAATCTGTAGAAAACATGTGAAGATTTATATCTATTTGCATATATGTATATTTGTATGTATATTATTTAATTTATTTTTTACTTTTGATTTTATTTAATTGTTTAATTTATGTTTTTATTTTATTTTCTATTACATCATCTGCAATTGGGACATCCTCTAGGTGATAAATAAATATATTCTATTCTATTCTATTCTATTCTATTCTATTCTATTCTATTCTATTCTATTCTATTTTCTGGCCTTCGTCCGAAATTTTTTCTCCGCTGTCCGGCTTCATGGCTAAATGGTTAGCGTGCTGGCCTTTGGCCACAGGGGTCCCGGGTTCAATTTCCGGCAGGGTCGGTAATTTTAAACATAATTGGTTAATTTCGCTGCCACAGGGACTGGGTGTATGTGCCGTCTTCATCACCATTTCATCCTCATCACTACGCACAGCTCGCCTATGGGAGTCAAATCAAAAGACCTGCACCTGGCGAGCCGAACTTGTCCTCGGACATCCCCCGCACTAAAAGCTATACGCCATTTCATTAATTTCTTTCTCCGTGGCTTCGAAGTAGTACACTACTCTTTGCCCTTTCCCTCTACCCTTTTGGGAAACTTTCTTTCCACAGTGTGCAACGTTTCTTCACAGGCCCCCGTAGCCATGTAATAATGAGATGACTTCCAGGAGGTTCGACCCACAGCCAATTACGGCAGTTATTTAAGACAAAATCTATAGCTAACCAGGTTGTTCATACCAGTTTGTAAGATAATCATGGTACAGTATATACATTAGGTAACGTGAAACACCTTCTCCGGACTTTAGATGTTCTAATTCGTCTTCGTACTGCTCTGTGTACTGACGGTAACATATACAACTGAGATTCGACTTGTTGGTGAGATCGAATATTTGAAATGGCACATAGCCCTACGGTAAGTCACCCAGCTGGCGTCGGTAGCCTACGCCGTATCTTGAACTTCTAACGTTCCACCAGAGACTGATAACTTGAAAGCATAGAGTGGCGACCGCAGGATTCAAGTTGAGCCTGGAATAACTTCCATTTAATTGTGTCAAGCTCCTCCGTTCCCTACTTGTTATCCAATCTTTTTCGAGCTCGATGCTACGGGGTTTGTGAGAAATAGAATGTCTTTTGTTTTGTAGCCTTTCAACAAATTTCCCTATCTTTAGCCGTCATCATTCTATGGCAAGTCCTATCAAAAGTAAGGAGGAGTATGTTTGGCCAGTTGTATTTCCCTTTAAAACGATAATAGCCTCCACCATAATCAATTGTTCACTTTAAAGGTCACTGTTATTCTTTTCTTCTAGTCGACTATAACCATGACGTGTGCTCAACCTATCCGTCTTCTTGATCACCATTACTACCACCGCCTTCTTGAGCTGGGAGTAGTATCGCCTTCGGGATATCCTTTCCATAAGCGGAGATCGAGCCACGACCTCCAGTATGAAAGGCAGCAAGCTAAATCACGTACCATCTAGTCTGGGCAGATTTATTGATGGCCCTAATTACTTTGGAGAATAATGATGTGAGTAGCACCCAGGATCCATGGGCACCCCTGGCGAGTTTGCGCTCTCGGGCCATGAGAACGTAAAGTAAGCAGACAATAGCTTAAGGAGCTCGAGGTAATAGAACGGAGAACGACACACACAAAAAAAGAAAACAATCTAAAAAAGACGACGACATTCACAACAAGGAGATGAAGCAGTTCTCGGATGAGGAGCCAGGTTTCCACAGAAATGGGTCTGCTTTTCTTCGCACGATGACGAGCAGTCCAGAGAATCGGCCGTGTCGACTGGGAGGTAATGGAAATTCCTGATGACAGACGCGATCTCAACTACAGGATGTCCCCACAATATCGGTCTTCTCAATTACATCTGTGTATGGCATGTGGGATGCTGATACGTGTCCGTCCTTAATAGAACTACCGGTAAGAATTTCTCTCCAATAATAAGAATACGTATAACTCGTTCATATAATATTAAAACAAGATAATGGGTAATAGAAACAGATTAACTTAGTCAAGCTTTGGATGTAGCACCATAGGAAGGCAATGGATCACTATTTACTGTAGAATACAGAAGCAAATTACATAGAAATTTTAAGATAATGCAGACAACGACTAAACTATAAAAAGCTTCACTTTGTAATCCATATCGTTTCTAAGGAAGCTACCATTTTACGATGATAATAACGATAATGCTGATGATGACGATGATGATTATGTAGTAGTAGTAGTAGTAGTAGTAGTAGTAGTAAAGAGGAAGAAGTATAGTGTGAAAATCATGATAAAGATCCTGAGAAGAAAAAGGTCAAGAAATAACGAATCATGAGGGTAAAGAATAGGGAATTACCTTACTAAAACGCTAGTGGGGAATGTAGCTCCGGAATACCTAGTGATTAGCATGTCATAATTCTTATAGCTATGAAGAACTGAAGAATTTTAACCACTTTAACATACATTTCAATTTGTTCTACGCCCCTAAGTTTACTATAGTTGCTTTCTTGTGGACAAAACTCAACGTCCAGTAAATATGTGTGATCAGTGACGTACGCACATGGATATGAATATAAATACATTGTATTTACTGTTTTTAATTCTGTCATCATGTTCTTTTACTACGAACAAGCTCTAAAAGTCTTGGTGAAAGTGGTTTCATCGGATTGTAAGAGTACGTAGAGGACATTGTCCAGGTAAACTTTCTCTGAGAAAATAATACGCTCATAGAGAGTTTATAGACGATATTGTTTCAAAACAATACTCTTAAAAAGGTTAAGAAAGGCTCTTTTACGAACAAGGAGAAAATTATTAGAAAAATTCTCGACATTCCAAAGTATTTAGTACTACGTTACTTGAGAAAGGAAGTACACCGACCAAGATAAGAAATCCTATTTTTATTCATTTCACGCAATTTCTCCTGTGCATTTGAGTGTTATGAATCTGTGAATCAGAAAAAATATTGTGTCAACCGATCATTCTTTTCTTTATACAAATTTGGAGGAGTTCACTGGGGATGAAGAGGGTGAGAAGGCTTCTAATATTCCAAATAGGTTGGAACACGATTTTGTATCAGGACTCCGTCACAAGACTTCACTGTTCCTATTATGATTCTGTAACTTTTGAGGGAAAGACGAGCGCTAAAGAGAGATTTCTTCAGCTCAAGTGATCATGCTATGTATGGATAAGTGTAATGTGTATTGGTGAAAGTCAGACATCATTTGCATATAATTTCACATACTCATTTGAGGAATCTTACATTATTTTATCTATACATGTTAAAATATTGCACAGCTTCTTACAAGCAGTCCAAATTAAAAATCGAAATGAATACTGGTACCGTACATTAAGATTATATGTTCATAAAATGAGTGCTGCGTATGTAGAGACTATGTTTTCAAGTTAATAAATATACTACCAGGAAGCCTACGCGCGCGCATGTGTATCAAGGTGATGATGATGAGGTGGTTGTGGTGATTATTTTTAAGAGGAAATACAACTGGGCAACCATCCAGAGAGAAAAAATGGCAGGGATTCGACACTTCGAAAAATAAAGTATAGGCCAAAGAAAGACAAGGGCCATGAAGGGTGTGAAAATGAATGTCTCCCGAGGCCTCGAGTGCTCTAATGCCGTCGGAGTCGAAAAAGAACAAGAGTTGACCAAGGGAGGTTGGATGGGATAGATATAAGTTAGGAGCCTGGCACAAGTAAATAAAATCAATGCCAGGACTTAGCTAAGGGCTCTGTGGTCGCCAACCCACGCTCCCAAGTCGAGAGCCCCCTTGGGGCCCCTTTTAGTCGCCTCTTACGACGGGCAGGGGATACCGTGGTTGTTATTCTACCGCCCCCACCCACATGGGGATGATGATGATGATGACGATGATGATCGTGATGGTGTAAAGATAGAGTGAAACCGTTGTCGAAACATAACCTAGCCGTATCCAATAAAACCGTGAGGTTTACTCAGGTTTCAACGTTCCCATCTGACTGACGAATCACCAGTAGCAGTGTCATAAGCCCACACTCCACATAAACACGATGGAGAGATTTGAAATTCAACCTGGACTTTTGGCACTCAATCTAGTGTTTAGAAATTCTGTACCACCAATTCCCCTGACCTTCCAGCCAACATTCTGATGGTGAAAGCTTTTTCCGCCAACGGGGCTCGAACCAGTTAACCATGCTGTTAAAGCATAGGCTCTTGGCGCCTCAAGGACCATGGCCACTAGCTCTATGAATGCGAGTCATTCGTTTAGCCCATAGCAGAAGATGTCGTGTATAATAAACACGGTATCTCAACAGTAATGAGAGTCTTTGATTGTCTTCTCATTTTTCTATATCCATTCGGATTTCATCCTATGCGATTTGAACTAAGAAATAACACATTAAGTGTAGTTGACATTATTTAAGTATTTGTGGATGTATGTTTATAAGTGTATAAGTGTGTCAACAAATGAGCATATCCTAGCTAGTTACTTGAGCTAGTTTCTTGTGCTTGAAATGTGTTTCGAGAATATTTCTGAACGGATTCATGAAAGTATGTAAATTCGCATTCACTTGATTCTCTAGAACCAACTAAATGTCTCGATATGCAAATAAATGGAACTCTTAAAAACGTTATTTTGCATGGAAAGTCTAAGTTCCCAAGGAGGGAATTAGATATTTTTCCACCAATAGAGCATTTTGCATTTTGCTCCTTAGAAAGATAGGTGGCACCATGAACGCCATTTAGAGACACATCTTCTTCTCCTTTCTAGTTACCAGAAATTCTTCAAGACTAGACATGATATTATTTTATTCACGCCGCGAGACGTCAGATCTGTCCCTCATATTGCTGTGAATAGCGTCCACCCATTGCTGCCTTGGTCCTGCACGAGATTTACTTTCAGATTGGTATAAACGGCTGCCACAGAGGTTGGTCGTGCTCTTTTAACATGCTAACGCGAGCTAAGTCTTCATCAAGGACCACCTCAGCACATTAATTTCCATTGCATGCACTTTCTTCACTATGTCTTCGTAACTGGCCAATACTTGCAACTGTGCAATACATCTTGGACTTGAGTTTTCTTGGTATTTTGTTATCAGGGTACACCTATAATTTTTCACCACTTTGTTCATACGTTCCTTCTTCTACACCGTAATCTCTTTCTGTATGGAACTGTCAGTCTGAATTCTTGATCCTAAGTGTCGAAATGAACGTAGGCCTACTTTAGTGCGCTCTTCACCATCCAAGATGGATTTAATACAGTATGTTATAGCCATTAGAACATACTGTATGTGATCACGGTTCCCTTCTGAGGAAGCAGAGCAGAGATTTCACCAAACATAAAATTTCTGTTCAGTTCATTACGTTTCAAACGGCATGAAATTTTAAATAATATCACATATATTATTCTTGGCCGCGAAACATCAATCTAAACATTCTTCTAAACTCATTATTTCTTTCTTAATATAGATGTAATAATTTTAACAATCCTTGCTTAAAATGTAGGTTAGTTTTAATACGAACAGTACAAATATTGTCCAACCAGCTATCTAATATCTGTCTCAAAGGTATTCCAGTTTAGAGCCCTGCATGAACTGATTTAGACTCGGTCCGACTTTGACCGATCAGCGAGCATAATGCACTGGCTTTACTCGGCCGAACATTATATTTCATTTCAGAGCCGACTAGTCTTGCCCCTGAAATATGTCACTATAGGAACAACACCGCTAGCTAACAGAATACAGGGAAATGTGGCGGTAATATCGCGTAACTTGGACAAATACGTATAGAAGTAATATTTTCTTCTCATACGAATTAGTTAAGCTGCTTTATTAAAAGAGACCAGTTCCTAAGACTTATGTATGTTTCCTTCCTTCTAGTGTAAAATTAGACATTAGTTCTTACGTGGTACAGGCTTTATACTCACGATATACAGTAGACCTAATAGGAATTTGCCATTCTTAATTCGTGATTCGAATGTTATAACCGAGGGGATCTATTCTTGTTTTAATTAAAATAATGCATTTCTTGAATTCTAGTTATGTTATCAAAAATAATATACTAAACTAATGACCTGTGTAGGCTATAATAATTCAAAAAAATGTTTTCTCACCCATAATAGGAATTAAAACTCAATAAAACACCATATCAAATGCCTATTTTGCTGTTGATGATCGTGGTGGTACTATTCTACGACAAACAAACAAACAAACAAACAAACAAACAAACAAAGTAAATACCTAAAGGGTCAGAATTGACACAGGAAAGACCGAACATAAACAGACTTGACCGTATACATTACACGGCCGAAAGTGTTTCAAATGCTCATTTCGAAATTCCGGCCTCATCTCCCTGAACTCCAACGTAAAACCTCATCTTCAGCACTTATAACGTGAACAAGTTTTGCATTCAGGATCATTCCTGTTGTTCATGTTTTCATGTCGGTAGAAGCTGAGTGTGGTCGGTATTTACAGTATCGTAAAGTCATACTTTCCACATTATTTTGAAGAACGTGAGCATATGGAATTGAGCATTGTAAGAAATAACATATGTCGTCGTTCCGCTTCGAAATGCCGTTATGTGACAATGTTCAGGGGATAAATACTGA
The DNA here is from genome assembly GCF_040414725.1 of Anabrus simplex. NCBI lineage: Eukaryota > Metazoa > Arthropoda > Insecta > Orthoptera > Tettigoniidae > Anabrus > Anabrus simplex. The sequence goes on from NC_090265.1 coordinate 1,502,095,795, forward strand.
TCCGGAGCTCATGTATCACTTAGAATGAAAATTCGTTGATACAGTTCATGCAACACTGAACCTTAGATGACAGAACCTTTCTGGTCAGAGTTCTATGGCGACGATGGAGTGAGAAAGAGCTAAGAACGGGAAGGGAGCGGCCGTGACCTTAATGAAGATACAGTCCCAGCATTTGCCTGGTGTGAAAATGGGAAACCACGGAAAACCATCTTCAGGGCTTCTGACAGTGGGATTCGAACCCCCCACCGAGCTCGATAGCTGCAGTCACTTAAGTGTGGCCAGTATCCAGTTATCGGGAGATAATGGGTTCGATCCCCACTGTCGGCAGCCCTGAAGATGGTTTTCCGTGGTTTCCCATTTTCACACCAGGCAAATGCCGGGGCTGTACCTTAATTAAGGGCACGGCCACTTCCTTCCACTTCCTAAACCTTTCCTATCCCATCGTCGCTATAAGACATATCTGTGTCGGTGCGACGTAAAGCAAATAGCAAAAAAAAAAAAGGGATTCGAACCCACTGTCTCCCGAATGTAAGCTCACAGTGCGCGCCCCTCACCGCATGGCCAACTCGCTCGGTGACAATGAACTTCAACAAGCAGCTCGTGGTATGAATGCTACTGAAAGTATGATAAGTGAATACCTCAGACGTCTATTTGACACACTGATGTAGCAACTTTCTAGGCACTCGTTCCCCGCTGATCTTAAAAGCGCACTACATGTGTCAAATATCAATGGGTCCTGTTCGTTTCATCCTGTGGTGAAAACATAATGGGAAGATCCGTCTGTAATTTAGCATTCAGCAGCTACGGTAAATCAAGATAATTTCCTGGAGCATTCCGCTTTCATTCAATAGTTTATTTCACTTCTTCCTTACTAACTTCGCGGTTCACAGATCAGAGAAATGAAAACCTGCCACCCACTGGTTCCATCACGACGTGATGAATCGCTCGTTTATCTTTTTTATGGAAACCAGCTGAAGGTGAACATGGCAAAGTTAAATGTACATTTTTTCTTTCGAAACTGATAACTACATTTAAACAAATCCCTGTGAATAAAATGCAGACAAACTTTCTTAGTTATTGATATCGTAATCATGGAGAGGACCGCTATTTTTACGTGGATTCCGAACCACAGGGACGCACTCACCGTTAAAACACATACCCCACGTCGACACATATGTATGTATGTATGTATGTATGTATGTATGTAACTATGTATGCTCAATTGTACAAAAATTGGTCTCGCAGAAGATAACATTGTTCAAAATATTGTGCACGTTGTAGAATTCCAAGTATCATCTCTTCGGTCATTGGCTGTCCAGAGTTTACGAATATCCTCTCGTTTAGAGAATGTGCAAAATTAAATATTTCTTTCCCGACCAATTTTTGTGCAAATGAGTGTATGAAGGCCTATGTAAGTAGAGAAAATCATGAAAAAAGGAAGTTAGAACTTAAGTCAATCGTAATAATAATAATAATAATAATAATAATAATAATAATAATAATAATAATAATAATAAGACACAAATTGTTCAGTTGGTTTTTAGGTAACTGTACGCGGTAAGAACGGTACGGGTAGACCGAGGTATGAGAATGAAAAGCAGATTAGGGCAGACGAAGTATTAAATAGTTATGTAGAAATATAAGCTCAGGATAGGGTGGCATGGAACGCTGCATCAAACCAGTCTGTGGTCAGATTACTCAAACAACAACATTATTATTATTATTATTATTATTATTATTATTATTATTATTATTATTATTATTATTAAAGCTTTTTCATCTTTTAGCAAATAAATCTGGGGTCACTGAAGTCGCCCTGGTTCACTTTGAGTTTTGCCCGGAGTTTTACTGCCGGACCCCCTTCCTAACGTCACGTTGAATGTACATACTTATGTATGTATTAATGTATTATGTATGTGTGTTTAATGACCTGATATTACAGGTGAAAACTCCTACCTTAAATCTCAACCTTGGCTGTCCGGCTGAAAGGCTGCAGCTAAACCATTGCACTAATCACAATCCCCAATAATAATAATACTACTACTACTACTACTACTACTACTACTACTAATAATAATAATAATAATAATAATAATAATAATACGAAAGAGCTAAAATGTGACCATCCCCAACTCAACCCCCCCACCACCACCATTCCGCTGGTACGACCTACACACGAGAGAGATACATACTCAATTCTTTGAGATTGAAGTGCCTAACATTTGAGACACCTGCTGAATAATGAGTGGCTAACTACGAAACCATTTGATATTCTCGAAGTGCCCTCTACGGCTCAATGTCAGGAACTAACTACATTTTCGAAACTTAGAAATAGACATAAAGCATAACTTTTCTTAAATTGTTGGTTATTCTAACACAACGGAGAGTAGGAGAGTAGGGTATATGATTTGCAATTGCGGGCTGAATTTTCAGCTTCTTCAACATAGAATCACGTCAGACTTAATAGAAGCCTCATACTAATGCTATTTCTAATTTTATAAATCATAACGTTATTTGTTTAGCACCCGTTCTGACTGCCAATGATTTTAACAGACGCCGGTGTGTCGGAATTCGAACCGAAGGATTTTTTAAACCGTGATAGAAGACAACACGGAGTTGTCACGTTTAAACATACTCAAACTTACACCGATCTCAGTTCTTGGAAACTTAAAACTAATGTTTTACGCCACTGAAGTCGGTGAATCGGTATTAAACGTAGATAAAATACTTTCATAACATACTGACCTCGATGGGACATCAATTCTATATGCGATCATAAGGATTACGACTAGATTTGCACACATATTCGAGGTTTAATATTCGAATAGCGATAGATCTTGGAGTGGAATTTTCACCAGCAAAAGAGGGAACAAAGGTTTATGGTAGGTTGATGAATAACCTAAGATGCTCAGATGACACTGTAATGTTTGCTGACACTCCTGATGGTCTGCAACGCCTGATAGACAAGATATTGACCAAGAGTGACGCACTTGGACTCCAATTTAACACCGGAAAGACAACGGTTATGGGCATCAGTATAACTCGAGGCACACAGATCCACTTCAACATCTATAGCAGACAAGTTGAACATGTGCGCAAATTTAGGCACCAAGGAATCTGGGTAACTGAAGATCTAAATCCGAGGATGGAGATCCGTGTGCGAATAGAAATGGCTTGAGCTAACTTTGTGAAGATAAGGAACCTACTGTGTGGCATAAAGCTCAGTCCGAAGGTAAGATACAACTTTGTCAGATATTATGTGTATTCATTACTTCTGTACTGTGCTAAGACATGGACGCTAAAAAACAACACCATAAAGCGACTGGAAGCCTTCGAAATGTGGATCTTTTGAAGGATGCTGCGGATTTCGTGGGCCGGACCTGTCTCTATTGCCGAAAAGAGCGATCGAGAAATAATTAGCATAATCAAGAAAATCAAGACATTCTAATTAGGACGTGTCATCACAAACAAAAAATACAATCTTCTAAAGCTAGTCTTGTAAGGAAAAATTGATAGGCGACGAGGTCGAGGTAGAAGATACTCTTGGCTAAGGAACCTGCGGGACTGGTCAGGACTGGATTCTAAGATATTAATGAGGACAATGGATGATCGAACTAGCTTTGCCAAGATATTGGCCAGCCTTCACTAAAGGAGAAAGCACCCGAAAGAAGACGAAGAAGAATTGAACTTGAACGTAACCACAACCTCCTTCCTCCTTTTAGGGGATTTATAACATAATATATTTTTTTAAATTTCTGCACTTTGCTATGGCTATTTAATTGAAGGTTTTACTTGTGATCAAATTACTGTATTCTTATTCTTCTTTTCCAGAGCTTTTCCAACACCTGTGAGGTCGGGGGTGCGAACTGTGTCGCACATATGTGGATTTGGCCCTGTTTTACGAGTGGATGCCCTTCCTGACGCCAACCCTACATGGAGGGATGCAATCACTATTGCGTGTTTCTGTGATAGTTGATAGTGTAGTGTGTTGTGTGAATATGAAGAGGAAAGTGTTTAACACAAATACCCACTCCCCGGGCCAGAATAATTAATCAGAGGCGATTAAAATCCCTGACCCGGGACCATCTGAACCGAAGGCCTCAACGCTGACCAGATGAAATGTACTGTACGTGTTAGAATAAAGAGGGGGTCGTGCCACCGTAACTAGCTGCTTATCAACTTCTCGCGAGGAAGAAAGAAAGAATTTGCACTCGTCCTGATGAATCGTGTGTGGGCAGGGAATGCCAGCACTATTGTTCAGGATGCTGGGAACCTGAAAACGTTCCATCCGCTCTCGATGATGCAGATATCCGCCAAGCATTGTATTCCACTGACCAACCACTCGGTCGGCCGGCTCGGTCGTCTCTTATCGATCATGCGACCCTGCGTTTGGTTACTCTAAGAACAATAAAGTGCCCCGCCTTCTTGAGATGATATGTGTGTGTTCTCTTCTGCATTGCATCATCATCGGGCAAAGCGAGCGAGCTTATTACCAACTAACTCGACATTTCTATCCTGCGGTCATCTGGAGCGCCCGACCTTTTACTCCACATCGTGGTGTGTAGAGGTTAACGGACCCCAAGAATTCTGGCGCCTACTTCACGTTTGTAGCTTTTTGAAAAATAAAAACACAGAGACTGAAATATCCCATTCTAATAAAATACATGCTTTCGGAGCGTAATTGCTGAGAAAATAAAGACCGGAAAAATACACTGGAAACGTAATATCTCAATATTGTGATTATGAGCCGACTGTTGCTGTCTAGGAGTAACGAGCCTCTTATTTGGAGGCCTTGGGTTCGATTCCTGGATAGGTTAGGGATTTTCACCTGGATCAAGGACTTGTTCGAGGTCCACTCAGCCTACGTGAGAACAATTCAGGAGCTATCTGACATCCCCGTTGTAGAAAGCCAAGGATAAGAACCAAGAGCATTTATCGCACTGACCACGCGCCACCTCGTAATCTGCAGGCCTTCGGGCTGAGCAGTGGTCTTTCGCTTGGCCAAGACTCATCTGAGCTGTAGCACTGTGGGGTTTGATTTAGGTGTATTGTGATGATGGACGATGTCTGTAATAATACTTACAAAGACAAATCCTTCTCTTTGGATATCATTGGAACATTTGGTTACGGTTAATTTTCAATATTTGGAATTAATATATATAATAAGATGAAACGTAGTGATCTAAAATATGTGTTAAGTAGTGTGTTAAGCTTTAATGTACTAATTTTTGCTACTTTGCCTCTCTCCCATTATTATTATTATTATTATTATTATTATTTTGTTTCATGTATCAGTGGGAATATCTTTCTGAATCTACATTTCAGTTTCCACGACGAAAACATACACGCGTCGATTTTTAAAAACGTTTGAAATGTATTTTCTAAACTCTACTGCAGATAGTAATGAGCTGAAAAACTGAACGTTCATGAGATGTTTTGACAGTTGGTTTGTGGGGTATATTTCATGTGTTGAGAATCATACCGGTGAGTATTCGGACGAAATAGCTTTGTTTAATCTTGTCACTTTATTTTGCCAGTTGAGGACATTCCAAGCATCTATTCCCAGTAGCCTTCTATTGTGAATGCTGAACGATGACTTGACTGTGGTAGTAAGTTACCTTCAATTCTTTCGAGTTATTCCTCTTAAAACAAAAATCACCATCCTTTCGAGTTGGTATTGGGTATGTTGTAAGCGCTTATAGATTTGAAATAAAGAATCAGTTCTGTATTTAACTCTATTGTGTGCAATACCCTGTCGAAGGACAGCCGCCATCAAGGCGAGAATTCAACATTGGCAATTTGGATTAAGAAAGCAAGGAAGTTTATAGTTTTGCATGACTGTTGATATGAACGTAACCACGGGACTTCTATTTGACGTGAAATGCTAATAAAAGGGACTTAATATTTCAGAAATCCCATGTTCATTGGCTTGGGATTCAAACTACGGCTGTTTTGGCGAAAAGCCAGTTGCAGTGCCGTTCAATCATCACTCCTTCACTTCAGATTAACTATTGCCACCCAGTTCTGTTCTTTTTACCGCAAAGTTTGTAAACATAACCGATGTATGCCAAGAGGCATTTTTATTAGGCTATATTCATTGGTCCTGTGACTGATAGTAAAATAAAACGTCACAACCCCAAGGAAACTTGGCTTAAAATAATATTTGAACACATTTGAGCTAAATTTGTTGAGTATAAAGAGGAAATTAATGGACCGTAAACAGTAACGCGAGGCTAATATAAGTCTATGTTAAGAAAGCGACTTCTCAGAGAAAGAATACTCTAAATTGTTAGGTATTGTTAAATAATATAGAAAGATAATATTAATCGTTAAAAATGACTATTACAACAATATTTGATTCCGCTAATTTAGGTAGTTTCTACTTACTGTACACAGTCGTACTAATTTTCAAGTTATGTAACTATGTACTGTATATTGTGGATAAGGGCATGAGAGGATCGTGAACCTTAACTTCGCCACATACAAAGGCATGAAATAAATAAATAAATAAATAAATAAATAAATAAATAAATAAATAAATAAATAAATAAATAAATCAATAAATAAAATTAAAAGGAACTACTAAATGGGTAAAAGAAACAGGAAAAGAGGAAGTTGGCATCAATCCAAAAGATATCTTTCATAGAGGCATGTTTCAAGGTAAAATTGATAAATTCAAGGGGTTCTAGGAAAAACAAAATGAAAATTCCAAGAACATGTGGCCAGAGGAAAGGAAGTGGAACGACAGAAACATTGTTAAGAAGTTCTGCGAGAAGAGAAAAGGACTAACCAGCAAGTAAATTGTTTACCGTGATCCAAAGTAGGTAAAAATCGAAGAAAGAAGAGGAAGAAGAACTAAATAAATGAAAAAATATCAAATCAATCCAATGTTTCTTTTCTCCAGCTTATCCCAGCTATTTCTAGAGTTTTGGTCGGGTATTCAGGGTTAGATGCCCTTACAAACACTACGCGAATTTTGAGATGAGTTAAATGAGCTTTAAATTAGAAACATTTAGCTGTAAGGATTCGTATAGATACCCTGTAGAATACGGAAATGTAGGTCTTCCGTTTGACATAACCAACCATATAGCAAGCCTGCTGCTTTTCGTGACATACAGCTCTTCAGTTGGTCTACCAAGACAGAGTGGACCCCGTTCCTGTCCTCAGTTCAGAATTAAAATCACCGGCCTGGCTGGGAATCGAATGCAGGACTCCCCGGTAAGAGGCAGGAACGCTACTCCTACACCACAGGGCAAGTCAGATAAAGCATTGTATGTATTGTAGGCTATGTTCAGTCCTCAGCCCTAAGGCTGGTTGGATCCTCAACAGGTCCGCCATCACCTGTCATAGATGGCCTAGGCATCACTGAGGAAGCGTCCTAGGGAAATGAGGAGTGAGGTAGGTTCCCGTTGCTTTCCTCACCGGGACAGAAGTTGCTATTAAATATCAGTCTGCCAAGTCCACTGAAATGCATGCATCAACCGACCCTATGATCAACATTTTCACACCGTTCTGACAGGGACTGGCTGCATAAGGAATGGCATTACTAGCAACGCTCATACCTCAGTCACTTTCATATTGTCAAAACCAAGGATATGACTGAGACAGGTCAATGAAAGTGAAAAAAATTGCTCTAGCCTATATCAGAAGACATAGTGCACTGTAAACACTAGGTCCCGCCAGCGAAGGCATGGCCAAGCATTATCGTTATCAAATTAGAATAAATCTTGCTGAAGCTCACATTTTTTCAGCGTAACTAGGAACAAGTATCTACCGCGACTACGTACTGATGGAGGAGGATTTCTTGTTTTTTTTTTTTTGCTAGGGGCTTTACGTCGCACCGACACAGATAGGTCTTATGGCGACGATGGGATAGGAAAGGCCTAGGAGTTGGAAGGAATCGGCCGTGGCCTTAATTAAGGTACAGCCCCAGCATTTGCCTGGTGTGAAAATGGGAAACCACGGAAAACCATCTTCAGGGCTGCCGATAGTGGGATTCGAACCTACTATCTCCCGGATGCAAGCTCACAGCCGCACGCCTCTACGCGCACGGCCAACTCGCCCGGTGAGGAGGATTTCTACATGTAATGATAAGCTGACGGGAAGTAAGCCTGCCGGTTGGTCGCTACAAATGGAATGCCATTTTTTACCTACTTCTCTCCAGATATATCACTTCCAATTAAGAAGATCGTGCAGCTCATCCACAAGAAGAGCAGTCACTCAAGGTACTAGTTGAAACTAAAGCAGGTGAAAGTTGTAAAACATGTTTAATTACGTCCGTAATGATCTATACTCAGAGATCCGTTCTCGACACTTTCTATGCCTTACTTGCATAACCTTTGACCTAGCCCCTTTCCCTCGACTGCTCCAGTATGGAGTCGTTCTGGACAAGCATAAAGCATAATTTTTCATGTTGTGGTAGGCGATGATCTACAAACACGGCAAGTACACTCAACTACGCTTTGGTTGTCAAGCAGCTTTCTCCGCAATAATTTATCTTATTGCGGTATAATAAAGTATAACGGAAGGAATATGCAATACAGAAGAGGGTATATACAGTACATTTCAAATTGCAAATAGCTCAGAAGTGTGTGTAATGATGATTTCGTTTAAAAGGCATAAAATTCGAGGTCATTAACTCTTTCGGTGGATCAGGAGTAGAATGATCCCAAGTTCACGGATCAGACTCCGGCTGAAGTAGTCGATGTTTGAAGGACGGTAAAGAATCTTGAGACTCCAAATATTTTTGATGGCACACTTAGTATTAAGTAAACTCTTTCATGACTAAAATTATTGTGTCCACCTTTTCAATACACGTGTATATTTTTAGTGATTAAATTCTACATGAATTAAAATCACCAGTTAGGTTCAAGATTAAAATTATTGTGTCCACCTTTTCAATACAAATATATATTTTTAGTGATTAAATTCTACATGAATCAAAAACACCAGTTAGGTTCAAGATTTAAATTATTGTGTCCACCTTTTCAATACAAATATATATTTTTAGTGATTAAATTCTACATGAATTAAAAACACTAGTTAGGTGCACGAATGGGAAGTTAATCAACAAGAATGACGGAATTTTCCAAAATATTTTTATCCTATAAGCAATGTATGATATCAACAATATGTCTCCAACTTACACGCTTCAACCTTAAAACATAACCATGCTTCTTTCTAAAGGGATATTCAAACTGATTCAACCCTAACATGAACGACTTTAACCAAGATTCAGGTTTTGTAAAAATTCTTACGACTCAGGCGACCATAACAGTTGAAGAAACCCCAACTCACGCAGTGATAAATTCTAGTCAATACAATTTGAGAAACCCCAATTCACGCTGTGATCAATCCAATCCACAATTGGAAGTCTAGTCATTATAAAATAAGTTAATTCATTGTTCATAAATTCTGGCAAAGTTAATGCACATATTGTACATACTGTACATATTGTAAACTATGTAAATGGCATAAGACAATTGTATTTAGCGTTAAGTTAGTTTACTATAAGTTCCAATGTATATAACTTAGTTTTAATTCTTGATCTTAAGATTAATATAGGCTGAAGATGTCCATGACTAGGGCGAAACATGTCCCTAACTGATGTTTTTAATTCATGTAGAATTTAATCACTAAAAATATATATTTGTATTATTATTATTATTATTATACACAATAACAAAAACATTCATTCACTTCAGGCATTATTTGTATTGAAAAGGTGCGGAAAAAATGAGTTTACTTACTGTATCTTCAATACGGAACAAAATGAGATTAGTTACTTGTAACACTTAGTATTATACGATAACATTAAATTAACTCTACCAGTGAAACCGTCGACAACTTAACCGAGGCTGTAAATACGTGCTGCGTTCACCCAGAAGGACGTGAGTTGGATTACCCACCAACAAGCCGAAAATTTTGAAAGGAGATTACCTCTTCTAGAGTGACACATTTCCCCCCGTTTCAGTCATCCTACGCCAAAATAGGTACTGACTTCAGTCATATGGCAATATATATATATATATATATATATATTGCAAGTTGCTTTACGTCGCACCGACACAGATAGGTCTTATGGCGACGATGGGACAGGAAAGGGCTAGGAGTGGGAAAGAAGCGGCCGTGGCCTTAATTAAAGTACAGCCTCAGCATTTGCCTGGTGTGAAAATGGTAAACCACGAAAAACCATCTTCATAGCTGCCAACAGTGGGGTTCGGGCACCGAACACACCACTCGTATCCAAACTAGTGCGTAGGTTACAAATAGGGGAAACCTTACCTTCCACTTCTCGAAGGGCCATCATGGTCTGTAATGAGAATAATATGGCTTTGGCTTTTATAGGAATTCCAGTAGAATTGCGCTTTCGTTGCTATACAGCAGCAGAACGTCGAAATTAGTAGGCAGGCCGCCAATTAATTTTTTTTTTTTTTTGCTAGTTGTTTTACGTCGCACCGACACAGATAGGTCTTACGGCGACGATGGGACAGGAAAGGGCTAGGAGTGGGAAGGAAGCGGCCATGGCCTTAATTAAGGTACAGCCCCAACATTTGCCTGGTGTGAAAATGGGAAACCGCGGAAAACCATATTCAGGGCTGCCGACAGTGGGGTTCGAACCTACTATCTCCCGAATACTGGATACTGGCCGCACTTAAGCGACTGCAGCTATCGAGCTCGGTGGCCGCCTAGTTGGCCCTACTTCAGGAGGTCTGCAACTTGACAGCTGAGGCGGTAGGTTGTTATTATTATTATTATTATTATTATTATTATTATTATTATTATTATTATTATTATGGTTGTTGTTGTTGTTTTATTTGGGGCGTGATTAGCTCAGAAGATTAGCAGCTGTCTTCGAACCCGGAAGGCTGAGGTTTGAATCTCGGTCGATCCTGGGTTGAGATTTTCATCTCATAAATCACGTGGCGTCAGAAAGGGCATCCGACTTTAAACTCCCGGACAAAAACATAAATGAGCCTTGCCGTCAGAGACCCTATAATTAACAGGCACACGCTGAAGGAAATGTATTTGTATTATTACTATTATTGTTATCGATGTCATCACCACCATGAGTGAAGAAAGAAAGAGTGAAGACTCTTCGAAGAGTTTCGTGAAATGGACAAATATGAAGAATCGAAGGAACGCCTACTCAGAGGAGAACTCAATTTCATTGCGTGACATTAGATAGGAATTGGAAGAGAAGAGTCCAGCATAACAAGCGAAGCCATATACTGCTAGGTCCATGGTTGTCACACGTGTCTTATGAATTTTGTGGTGGGGAATAGGATAAATATACGCCCACTCCGAATGAACGAGTCTTGAACATCAGGATGCACTATTGAAATCCTGGGAGAAGAAGAAAGAGAGAAATGAATGGGGAGACAAACGAGAATGAAGAGGGTCAAAGAGAAAACCCATATTTATATAAAAAGAAATGCTTAAAATAATTTGTGAACAATGAAGTAAAACGGAAAGTAAGTTGCAGTAAGTAAGTAAGTAAGTAAGTTTCTATGATATATGAAGTTTTCGAAAGTTGTAATCAAGCCGGCCAATCCAACACAATCCGATACAATCTGGAAAGAAGATTTGGAAGATTGTCGTTCTATGCATATCGCCAAACTGAATATTATCTCAGGATTGTCAACCTGAATCGCACTAGGCACTTAGATGGTTAGGGTCCCCTTAAAAACTAAACCAAACACTATGGCAAATCAGCCCTAATGAGCCTCTGATTAGCAGGTGACCGCTCCTCATCCCGAAGGCATGCAGAATACGAGGTGACGCGTTGTCAGTGCGTCGAATCCTCTCGGCCATTATTCCTAGTTTTTGAGACGGGAACTGCCATCTCACAGTAAGACAGCACCTCAGCTGTAATCACGTAGGCTGAGTGTTTCCTCCTATCAGCACCCAGATTAAAGTAAAAATCCCTAATCTGGTTGGGAATCGAATCCGGGGCCTGCGGGTAAGTGGTTGGCACGCTATCCCCAGACCACGTCCCTTTAGTAATACTAAATTTATTGTGTAAATGTAAATGAGAATGCAATGTTTTCAAGCACACATACCTCTGTAGTATGTTGAGTGCTTAGCTCGGAGGTTGGTTTGATCTTCAACAGCTCCGCCATCAGCTGCCATCACTGGCCTAGGCATCAGTGAAGAGGCGTACTACAGAAATGAGGAGTGAGGTAGTTTCCCGTTGCTTTTCTCACCGAGCCACAAATTGCTATTACAAATCAATGTGCCAAGCCTACTGAAGTGCACGCACCAACCGACCCTATCAGCGATTACTGATTTTCACACATTTAATAACGGGGACTGGCTGCATAAGGAATGGCATCACAAGCGTCGCTCATACCTCAATCACTTTCATGTTTTTAAAGCCAAGGATGAGGCTGTGACGAGTGAATGAAAGTAAGAAAATGTGTTCTAGCCCGTACGAGAAGACATAGTGCTCTGTAAACAGTTGCTCTCACCAGCAAATGCGTACCTCTGTAGATATGTGTTAAATCTCTAAATAATTAAAAACTTTCTTTGGTAGTGTAATGGGTAATTACTGTTTTAGGTGGAAATACAACAGGGTAACCTTACCCACCTCTCTAAAGAACCAGAGAAACAAGGAAATGCCATTTGGTCCTTGTTTCAATGACGGTGAAATCCTGACATTCACCTCCCCGCGGTAGAGAGGGGGCAAATATTTTATATGCAGGCGGCTAACGAATAAGGGACCGATTATCTTCCGGTATAAGGAGATTGTCGGGTCGACGACAGGATAATATTATAGTTTGATATACCACAATGGAATAAAATGTACCATAATTGATAAGATAACGTAAGGTGATCAAACGTGCTTAATGAAATATAATAAGAAGTAGGCTATGATAAGGAAAATCGCGCAGTAAGGAAGGAACTAGGCCCAAAAGAAGATGACCACAATAACAGTGCAAAATAATATATAAATATATTTTAACAACCATAAGTTAACAACCAGATAAAAATTTGGAAATGGAAGAAAAATCTAAAAAAAAGATGTGCCACATTTACAAAAGTATACAATATGCATCGAAACCAGAACCCTGAAAAGAAAAAGGACGCATGGGAAGGGAAAGGGGACTAGGATGAGAAAGGATCTTCTTCACCGGGTAATTGAATAGTTTAGCAGTAGCAATAGATCATAAATGAGAACTGAAGAAGCTTTCTTTTTGCAAATAGTCCGTAGCGCAGTTCATAAGTAGAATGAGTCTATGTGAAAGTTTTAAAGCGAAGCATTGCCACTCGACTGAGTAAAGTATTTATAATAGGCAAATGCCAGAATAAAGGTAAAGTCCAAATGTAAACAAATGTGTTATAAGCCTTGCTCACCGAGTTGTAGCAGATAATGTCCAGCTGGAGTTGACCACAGTTGTTAGCGTGTGTAAATCCACCACTCCGCCACGAAAGCCCGACTCCAGGATGGATGGGCGGAGAGAGCAATTTAAAGAGGAAAGGAAGTTTCCAGAAACGAAGCGAAGGCTACACACAGTAGCGAGTTCTAGAAAGAATCAAGTCACGTGGTGCACAGTACACAAGCACGGCAAAGTGTAGCACAGCTGACGTAATCAGTCGAGTTGACAGTAGGTGAGCAGAGTACATCATGCGGCAAGCGTAGAATTGAAGCAAGCAGCGCCAAGCAAGGTAGGGAAACGTAGAGTATATAGGGAAATCGTAATAAGATCCCCTATACCAAGTGCCAACAGTCTCTTTGAGAGTGGATGAGCGGGTATAGGTAAGGGCATTCTATTGTCCTGGGGACAAGACATTGTTCCCAAAGGTGGAGGAACCAGTTTGGTCAACGGCATTAGGATGCAGAAGGCAACGGGAAACCATGAATTAAAGATCCTGAGAGATATTCCAATAAATTCACACGACATCTTAAGAAGAAGAACCTTACCCTCTTAACACTAACCAGAAAATAAAAGTGGAATAGGTCCGATCCTTCAAAACATAAAGGTGTAAAGTTAAGCAAGGCAAATCAAAGACATCTCCGGATAGGACGTGAAAGCCCTTGTAGGGTATAAGCTTCCACTATCCGAAACCTCGGCACTAGGTGGGGCAGTGTGGTTAGTTCTACGTCCGACCTCCTTTGCTCCCAGAATTTAACCTGGTACTGACTTGGTGTAGGCTGAGTGAATCTCAGGGCCATGTTCACCTCCGAAAGCGCATATCTCGTTTCTAAAATTTTTTGACTTCCAGACGGGGAATCGGACCCTCGTCCTTTGGGAAGAAATGAAGGTATCGGCAAAAGAAAGAGTAAGATCAGCAAGGGTGTGAAAATGAAAGACGCCCTGGGCCTTGCAAACCTACTACCAACGGGGTCTCAGTGAAATAAGAGATGAGCAATGAAGATCGCATTGGAAAGATGAATATGAGAAGCCTAACAAAAGTAAGCCAGCTAGGAGAGCTGTGTCTCCAAATCACGTTCCCTATTTAAGAGCCTCTGGGAGTCTCCCTTTTAGTCGTCTCTTACTACAGAAGGGGGCACCATAGATATATTACAGCTTATAAATCTCATATTTATTCCGTATTGGCTCAACACAACTAAGGTTAAGTTAACCATAGATATATTATACTGCCGCTCCGATAGGAGGAGCGTAACTAAGTAAGTTCTACTTGCCATAAGTTCTACTTCTGTGTAAATCTCTCTCTTTTTCGGAATTTCTACCATTCTACCTGAAACGTTTTGAATGTTGTAATTTATGAAATTTACAAATTACTAGTAGTTTGGTAGTGCTTATGATTCACTTCTAAAAGTTTGGATTGTTATGTTTGAAGTCCGTGTGATGTCACACGGAGCCTTGCCGTAAGTTCTACTTTCCTATTTAAACTCTCATAGTCTTGTCCTCTTCCGACCTAGACGGTTGAGTTTGCGAAGCCTAGAGTGTCTTCACGCATTTCATGGTCCTTCTCATTCTTTTCCCAATACTTTCATTCATCGAAAGGACGTAAATCTTCCTGTTTTTCTTTTTCTTAAGATTAGAATTAAGAGTGGATGATTTTCCCTTAGGTCTACCTGTCTGTGGTGGTGTGTGACACACTATTTGAGCCTAATATTAAAATAGCTGCCCGCAGACTGGAGTTAGGTCCAATCCACAGTATTCTTCAAATGAATGCGAAAAGTGTAATTGTAACTGTTCTCGTAGTTCTACTGGAATGTGACTTAGCAAACTCGACCACAAAGAATGATGTAAGTATAGAGGCAGGGACTCGATGCCTGAGTCGGCTGAAGGGTAAGAGAGTCTCGAGAGCTGACAATGAAACGAAGACTTGTCCTCGTCAATCTACGAGCAACAGAGGTGAAGAAAAAGAACATGAAGACAACCGCTCTGCGGTATATAACTAACCTAATGATATTAGGTAAAGTTACACGGATACATTCACAAATTACAAACTTTAAGAATGCATTTTGATCCTGAAACACGTAGTCTAGGAAAGTTAGATAAATAAAGTTAGATAAATCGAGAAATGAAAGAGGAAAAAATTAATATAACTCAGGGCCAGAAGGACTAGTTGGACACGGCAGCTTGTTAAGTACTCGCCTCTGTGCTTAAAGTTGTGGGATTGAATATCGGTATTATCGGGCAAGAATGTTTAAATTACATGAAATAAACTCCTTTCCAAAATCGTTGTATACAAATGTTTCTCAAGACTAACACACAAGTACTTAAAATAATGTTGAAAAGAAGATAAGATAGCAGGAGTTAAAACTTCAAAATCGACATTTCTTAGAAACTTGTCTTTAGTGCTGCCAAAAATGAGCCAACCACAGGTGAGGAATGTTTATCTCCTTATCCTATGAATGTATGAGAGGAATTTATTAATTATTATTATTAGTAGTAGTAGTATTGTTAGCAACGACCTTCTTGTTTATTCCTAAGATCCACTTGGGCTATGAGCTATATTGTAAAACACTGGACACTTAACATCATCTTTCAAAGACAACTTTAAGAGAGATTCTGCTCATTTGATAATTTATTTATTTCTTCTTCTTCTTCATTTAGGCCTACGATGGACCACGTGGTTCTTAACTCTGGTGAGCTCTTTTCTTCCTCTTAGCCCAGTATTCCTTCATTCTAGCGCTATGGATGTCTTTTCTTTCTTGAGTCCATTTCACTCCTATTCCTGGACGCATTGATTTAGTTGTTAGTGACTGGAGAGAGTCAGATGTCTTGACTAACTTTCTGAATTTATCTCGGTTGTAAATGTCGATGTGATCAATGTTTAGGTATTGTAGGTCTTTCCGCACCCGTCCATTTGGCATTTGTTGCTTTCCCTCTAGATACAGTGTTGAAGATTCTTGAAGTGAGTCTCTGGCTGTCCATCCTGACTACGTGACCATAGAAGATTAGTCTTCTCTTCCTCATAGCTGTTGTAATGCTCTCTATTTTACTGTACAGTTCCTTGTTGTGCCTGATTCTGTAGCCATCTCCTTCTTTAATGGGACCCATAATCCTTCTGTGGATCTTTCGCTCTTTCAGTTCTAGTTTTCTGAGTTGTGCATCCCGGGTCATGTTTAGGCATTCTGAGGCGTACAGTACAGATTGTCTTACTACGGTGTTGTAGTGTCTAAGTTTAAGATTCACGGAGAGGGATTTAGACTTGTATATGTTCTTACAAAGATGATAAGCTCTTTCTAATTTAGTGCATCTACTCTTCACTGCAAGGTCCTCATTAACATTTGGGGTTATCCACTCTACAAGATATTTGAGTGAGTTGGCCTTGTGTATTATTTTGTCCCCCAAAGAAATGAAGTTGGGTACTTCTCTGATGTTGGTCAGAAATTCTGTTTTATTTAGAGCGATCTTTAGCCCTGCTTTAGCTGCTATGCGTTCTAGGGAGGATAGCTGTTACGTAGCTTCTTCCATACTTGAAGCTAAGAGTGTGAGGTCATCTGCGAAGGCTAAGCAAGTAACTGTTAACTTGTCTTTTTTGTAGCCGGTTTTTAATCCAGAGTTGTCAGCTAGTGTGTTCGTCCATTTATTTATTTATTTATTTATTTATTTATTTATTTATTTTATTTATTTATTTTTATTTCTTTATTTTATTTATTTTTTGTTTTTTATTTCTTAGTTTATTTTTTATTTTTGTTTAATTTGATCACTCGTCGAAATTAATGTGAAATTTGAACATGTGTCAGCGATCGAAATATCCAAATGATTATTTATCGGACTCCACGAGGCTGTGAACTTAAAAGGTGATATGAAAATAAAAATGCATCAGAAGTACTCCTTCAGTATAATGTCATAAAATATAATGACGATCATACCTCAATAGTCGTACTTTGGCACTGAATGTGAAAGTCATTTTGAAATTTTCGAAGAGTCTTATTGCGACCCACCAATCAAAAGATTTAGATTGACTGCGTGAGCTTGCAGTTAATGATACTTGTATTTATTTATTTATTTATTTATTTATTTATTTATTTATTTATTTATTTTATTTATTTTATTTATTTATTTATTTTTAATTTTTATATTTTATTTTTATTTAATTTTTTATTTTTGTTTAATTTGATCACTCGTCGAAATTATTGTACATAAATTTTACTTTGTTGATATTTAGAGTGCCTGTTTTTCAGGTTCTTCATTCTGCATTGCTCTGGTAGATAGCAGAGGGATGGGAATGCTATTGGGTGAGGAACTCATTAGCATTAATTAAATTTGTCGGAGAACACTGAGTGTATCACTAGGGATTATTTACAAGTCCACATAAGGGGCATGGAGTGCCGAACGAGCCCTTTTTAGTCCTTCAAAAATCCTGCTACCTCTGCCAGGTTTGATACCGCGGATCCGTAAGGCTGACCCTTCATCATTGACTCACGGAGGGAGATGACTTTAAGGGAAGCGCTCGTGTAGGCCTATATTTATTCAACACACAGGAATAGTCAACGAAAAATAATTCTGGCAATGTATCTCTGCGGCACTCAAAGAACTTGCCTATTTTATCTGGAGTGACAGTGATGATCATTGTTGTCTTAAGGAACAGAACGATTACATTTCCAGTCCCTCATAAAAGGAAATAGTGCCGATTGAAGACATCGGCTGAAGTAATAAAAGAGGGGAAATGAAAGGCTTTGGGCTTAGCTAATTTAATCAAAAGAAGGGATCAGGAGAGAAATATGAAGTTGGCCAAGAAAAACTGGACACCAGTAAGAAGATACTATCGTACATACCACGCATAAATAGTAAGTATACTAAAAAACCATGTACAGTATGATCCAGTGTCTCAAGATAACATAATTCTATTAAATATAAAACGTGTTTTGTGCTGAATTTCCCGAGAACGACCGTGATATTAGCTAAACCTTTCGAACTGTTATGAAAATGTCTTGAGTTGAATGTTGTAGGCTATTCAACTTAAATATTGTAGTTGTTTATAGAATCCAGTTCGTACATTAATATCTGTAGTACCCGTCATTGACAGCACAATCACTGAGCATGTGCATGATGACATTTTTGTCCGTCCCTCATATTGCACCCCAGATTCTGAGGCACATAAGTGGACGTGCCTTTCCCTGTCAGCGGATCACTTCCTTGCTATCTGTGGCCTTTTGCAGTTTCATATTTAGAATTATTTGCATTATTGCTTGATTTGATATTTTCCTCCCGGTATAGAAGAAAGCCAAGTATCGGGTTAATAATCAAAGAATACTGACAGATGTACAAAAACTTTAAAAACCGAGCTCGATAGCTGCAGTCGCTTAAATGCGGCCAGTATCCAGTATTCGGGAGATAGTGAGTTCGAACCATACTCTCGGCAGCCCTGAAGATGATTTTCCGTGGTTTCTCATTTTTACACCAGACAAATGCCGGGGCTGTACCTTAATTAAGGCTACGGCAGCTTCCTTCCAACTCCTAAGCCTTTCCTATCCTATCGTCGCCATAAGACCTATCTGTGACAGTGCGACATAAAACAACTTGTAAAAAAAACTTTAAAACATTGCCGGAACGACCTCCAAAGCAACTCTCTTCACAGTTTATAGAAGTAGTTCCCTTATGATTCAATGTATCGGAAAAAGACAAAAACTCGTCATGATCTATTTTCGCGTAAATCCAACCGTAAGAGAGATTCATTGACTTGTATGCTTTTTCTTTTACAACTTATTTTACGTCTTATGGCAACGATGGGATAGGAAAGGCTTAGGGATGTGTAGGAAGTGGCCGTGGCGTATTTAAGGTACAGCCCCGATGCTGGTGTGAAAATGGGAAACCACTGACAACCATCTTCAGTGGTGCCGACAGTGGGGTTTGAACCCACTGTCTCCCGGATGCATGTTCACAGCGGCGCAACCCAAACACCACGGCCAACTCGACCGGTAGTTGTATGCTTTAGGCCC
Source organism: Anabrus simplex (assembly GCF_040414725.1). NCBI lineage: Eukaryota > Metazoa > Arthropoda > Insecta > Orthoptera > Tettigoniidae > Anabrus > Anabrus simplex. The sequence continues at coordinate 1,502,115,161 of NC_090265.1, forward strand.
CTTATGAAGCATCCCCACCTGGTGTAAATTTTTGACAACTTATAGCTAAGTTTCTACTCGACCTAATTCTAAACTGAAATACCAAGTTTCATTAAAATCTATCCATCCATTTTACCGTGATGCTATAACAGAAACAGTCAAATATTAAAATTAACTCGACAGGTCATTACAAGTCAACATCCTTGACAGAATACAGTTTTAACCAACTGGAATACCGCGGAATGTCATCATATGAAGTGCTCGATCAAATGAAAACCGGCACTGCCGTTTTAACAATGGTGGGGGAGAATAGGATAAATATAGGCCTACTCCAAATGAAAGAGTCTTGAACATCAGGGTGCACTTTTGAAATCCTGGGAGGAGAAGAAAGAGAGAAATCAAACGAGAATGAAGATGAATGGGAATCGATGAATACTACATGACAGAAGTTATAGAAAATACAATCTCAGTTTTACCCTACCGACTATAAGAGAGAGACTCATGAATTTACACTTGTTGCTCAGTCCATATCAACGCCGAGCGTCATTCCCAGAGCTGGAATGACTCGGCCACAGACAGCGGTCCGCCGTTTTTCGTTAAGTGTGCACAGTCCCCATTTCTATCAGTGCCTCATAGCTGAGATCGAATAGCTGGAATATTGTGATAAACCAGTGTGTCACGTTCCAGTAGTTATCAGAATATGAAACAGAGGAATGGCATGCTAAAAAGGAAAGTTATCTAAGTCTACGGCTACTTCCCGCCAATATTCAGACAAGCGGTTTTACTCTAGTAGGTAACTCCCTTATCTCACGGGGCACGTAGCAGTAAGCCCACCAATCGGTGGTAAGTGGCAGCAGTCGATACGAAGCACATCACAATAAAAAATAGTCAATGTAATGTTATTTTTGATCAATTTTATGGGTTCAATCAATCAGTCGGTCAGTCATCATTGATCTACATTTAGGGCTGTCGATCAGATAGCAGATTCCCTTATCGATTGTGTACCTAGTCTTTTCTCATATATTGTAGGCCTTCACATGTAGTCTTCTTCCGACTATGTGATATAAGGGCATACAATGTAAAGGGAGTTCTCCTTTCTCTTTTCCTGACTCCCTCCTGACTTATTCTCCAAAGGATCGTTGCTTCAGGATTTTTGTCTGATTTTGACAATGATACAATTCTCCTTGTCGACGAGGGCTGATGACCATGCGGGTTTTTAACTTAAGACAATCACGACAAAAACCACCACCATCACCAGTAACACGACTGAACCACATTTCCATGCTGGCGAGACTCGGCTTTGCTATGGACTGAGCATCAAAAGTGTAAATTCATGAGTCTCTCTCTTATAGTCGGTACTGTAAAACTGAGATTGTATTTTCTATAACTTCTGTTATGTAGTATTCATCGATAGGACCTCTAATAGCATACAGATATTTAAATTAAATTAAATTTTAAACCTTCCTCTTAACTATCATTCAACCCGGCATGAAGAAACGTATTTATAGTCTACACTGTAGTGCCTTATTTTCCGACCTTACATACCGATTTTCATGAAATTTTGTACAGCAATTTTCTTGTGATACGCGTACTACAATCATATTCAAAATTCGAAACTTTATATCCTTCTTACTGTGGACACGACCGATAAGAAGTACCATTCTTTTTCATTCTGGGCAATGTACAGACATAACTATTTTTTATATACATACAGTAGATGGATGGGTTTATGCACTTTCAACAGTAATAACTTTGATTTTCTTTACACTAATACAGTATGTACTGCTATGTGATGATAGGTATGTATGTATGTATGTATGTATGTATGTATGTATGTATGTATGTATGTATGTATGTATGTATGTATGTATGTACGTATGTATGTTCCTTCCAAACAAAATATTCAGAAACGTAGAACTGTTGTTACGCAACACACCGTCTACATTCTGAAGTTTATGACGAGCCAGTTTATTGAGTAAAGGAATTTTCAGTATTAGAATGACTACATGCGTTTATAATTTTGTGTGTCACGCTAGAGCAGAAACGTTAGCGCAAAGAGAACCGCCTTGCTCCATTACAATTTTTTAGTAAGCTAGTTCTCTATTAGTCGTGAAGCAGTGTGGAGCTGCCGTGTTCTCACACCCTGTGATTGGCTTCAGTACCGTCGCGGTCAATTGTCTCAAGTGATTGAAACATCAGTTTGGTAACGACTTCTTGTGTACTTAGCCGGGGGTAGACAAACACGCATAAAACTGAAACACGTCGCATTTCAGCTCATTCCATGAAACAGCAGACCATACGAAAGTGAAGCAGGATTTCACTTATACATACATACTCGTACGTACATAGACAGCACACAGATTGTAGCCTACATATTGGCAGTTTCTGTCATTGTCTGCAGGCCTCAGTGAACAAACCTTACACCTGAAATTTGTTTACAGTATAACTTGGTACCTCATTAAATTGAATATTGATGAATAGCGATTCAAAATATCTCTCTTAACTAAATTCGCTTATTTTCAATATACAATTCTACAAACGCAACCGAAAGTTTGACTAGTTTAATTTTACGTATTAATCCTTAAATAGATCATTGATAGGCATGTCTCTTCGATTGTTTCTGTCACACCAACATCCTCCATTCTTTCGTGTATGTTAATCTTTTAGAAGCCCCCCTTCTGCCAGCACTGTCTATTCATGCCAAATTTCAGCGAACTTCAAGTTGATCTGCACTTACAGTATGTCTGTGAATTTTTTTTTTTTTTTTTTTTTTTTTTTGCTACTGGCTTTATGTCGCACTGACACAGATAGGTATTATGGCGACAATGGGATAGGAAAGGCCTAGGAGTTTGAAGGAAGCGGCAGTGGCCTTCATTAAGGTACAGCCCCAGCATTTGCCTGGTGTGAAAATGGGAAACCACGGAAAACCATCTTCAGAGCTGCCGAGAGTGGGATTCGAACCCACTATCTCCCAGATGCAAGCTAATAGCCGCGCGCCTCTAACCGCACGGCTAAATCCCCCGGTGTCCGTGAAATTCTAAAGCTGTTCTTTCATATGTTTATCAGAGAAACATAATTGCATTTAGCACGCCAGTACAAATATGTAATTCATTTGACACTTTCTTTATTTCCTTCCTTCTTTCTTTCTTTCTTTCTTTCTTTCTTTCTTTCTTTTTTTTCTTTCTTTCTTTCTTTCTTTCTTTGCATTCCTTGTACCTCTGATACAGCTTACAGCTTAACCAATGATCATATTCGCCTGCTCATGGCCTGGGAACGTAAGAGTTCTTCCACTTAACACTGACACGAGACCACATCAGACATGGGAGAATTGAAATGTCTCTTTTTCATACTTATCAGTGCTCTCAAGATGCAACATTATGTTGTATATGGTTCTGTGAAGTATATGTTAAGTATAGTATGACATTTGAGGAATGTCTGCTCATAAAGTGCTATTTCCACTTCCAAAAAATGTTCCACGTACGCTACAGTAGTTGAATACTATGGAATGCCATGAGATATCCAGACCAGAAAGATGAGATTCGTCAAAAGCAGTACCATACCAGATCATGGTTACGTTCCATGTGCCTTTTACTGTATATTTCTTGCATTTGCCCACAACTTTCTTATGGTGGGATCTGCACTTACAGACACACCTCATTCAAGTCCTTAATTCATTTCTTGATTTTGTGAGTATCCTGTCATTCGGATTATTCTTGTCCCATTTAAGCAGGATTAAAGAGAATACGGGGTGTATACAAATCATACCGACAAAACAATCAGGGATATTGTTATATAAAGAACGATTGCGTTATTGGACTGGCGGAGAAAATTGTTCTTTTAGGGGAAAATAGGTTACCTTTTTATTTCCGGGCACGCGATTCAAATTGACGAACTCGCTGAATTTGCTGTTCCAGAGCGCAAATCTCTGCCCGCTGCTGTGCTTCAGGGAAGGAAGGGGAAGTGCGGTGTATGATAGACGGAAACAGAGATAACGCTCCCCGCGAAAGCACAAGTTTTTCGTTCGACTCGCACAGGGTATTGTTACTGGCAGTATCCAGAGCCTTAATTGTACAGTACAAGAACATACAGTAATTAAGATATACTTGTCAGTCAAGGAATGCACCCGATCATTTCGCCTCTCGCCTGTCAGCCTCAATAACGTTCTGTATTATTTAACATGCGCGGAGAGGCATCGCTGCCACAAAACGATCGTGTACTCCTTTGCTCACAACATTGTAAAAGGAATAAAATACTGAACGAAAGAAACAACACGCCCAATGGTTTGATTACAGTAAATTTTGAACATTACCCCCTTCTTCAAGTAACAAGGGAAGTCCATGAGAGTTAAATCAGTCATTTAACTGGCCCACCACAGCCTACCCATATCCCTGGATAATAATCATTTAAGTGCTATGTGACACGGTGAGTGAAATGCGGTGGAGCCCCGTAATGACTTAGCCACATTCACTGCCGAATATCCAGAGTAATATCATCCAATAAACCAGACAGTGATTACATCGAGAAACAGTAACATTCCTCACCGTATAGGCGAGGAGGAAGGACTTCGGCCCAATGCCAGCCCATATACTGACATTAAACCGAAATTTAAATGTGCGCACTATTGTCACATGAGGGGTTTGTTCCGTCCTCCATCACGCAGTCGCCTGCCGATGAACACGAAGGTTGAATGATGTGGGTGCCGGACGCCATAGATCAGTGCGACTTCTCTCCCGTTGCCATTTGCTGCGCCATAGGCTAGGTGCATATCAGCCACGTCTTTGTTGGTGCCGAACCGGTGCCATTATCACCGATTTATACAGCAAACTTAATAGCTATTATGGACAAAAAAAGAATGTATACCACCTACTGGGGCTGGCAAGCGACTGCGATCGAGAAACATAAAACCCCAATTCACCTCCTTCCCTGAAGCACAGCAGCGGGAAGCCATTTGCGCTCTGGCATAGCAAATAAGGCACGGCGAGTTCGTCAATTTGAATCGCGCGTTTGGAAGTCAAAAAGTAACCTCACTTAAAAAGAATAATTTTCTTCGCCAATCTAATTGCGTCATCGTTCTTTACATAACACGAAGAGAATCCCTGAGATTTTTTACCGGTATAATTAAGATACACCCTGTTGTTAATGTCTAATGGATAGGGTAAGGGTTGTTCTGCCCGAAGGCAGGTCCGAACCTCTGCAGAGGTGTTCCTGAGCCGGAGTTTACGTGCGGTAGGGTGGCCAGTTCCTTTCCGCTCCTCCATTCCCTTACCCCCACCAACAGAGCGTGGCAACCCATCCAACTCCTGACCACGCCCAATGTTGCTTAACTTCGGAGATCTCACGGGATCCGGTGTTTCAACACGGATACGGCCGTTGGCTGTCTAATGGAGGGATCTGATAATTTATTTATCCATCTGTGCGACCTTGTGCGTCCAGAGTTTGTCAGTCTCAAAATTATCCCACGATGGGAGAAGGAAGTATAAGAAATAAGCTCGTGTTTATCAATGAACCATTCAAGCTTCGCCTTTACACCTATTGAGCGTAAACCCGTAACTTACCTACCGCATCACCAGTGATATTTATCGATTACAATATGGGAAGACGTCGACGTAGAATCTTCACAACGATAAACTTACACATTTTGAATCAAAGAGAGTAATTGATATCTTTACAAACAAAATATAGAATATTTAAAAACATGTATTTACCTTTGAGAACTTTGATTACTGATTATTCACTGATTATTCAAATAGATAATAACTGCGTCTTCTGCCTGACTTCAAGTCGTACATATCTACCGCCATAATTATAAATAATAATGGACAATGCTGTCCAATACAATGGGCCTGCGCCTAACCACACGGAAGATTAGTAAACAAAGGAAAATTTAATTGCCCTGCGATCACATGGCCGCACTTTTTAGGACGTCTAACTCTGTTTTTAGATTTTATTAGTCTCCGTCGTGCGGTCAGTGTGCTGGCAGTCGTTAAAATAACCGGGCGCCTGCTTTATAACGCTAGCTCACTTGCGGATTGTCTTACAACGACATAGTGAGCAGACTTCATTTTATTGTGTAATTAAGAATTAAGCCGTTACCCTCGTAACAACTTCAGTCTGCACTACCAAGTGATCAGCAGTTCTTCACGCTACAGGCAATCACGTATTCTAAAACAAGGCGTCTTGCAAGTACGGAATCCTTAACTATTTGTGAGATTATTCGCATAAATTAAGAATTTACCACCCCAAACCTTCTTGTAAGCCCCCCTTAAGGGGAAAGGCCTTCGTGTGGAAATAGAATGCATTTAAAATACCCCGTGCTTGTAAGAAGTGGTCGACCACCCAGGAGCTTTCAACTTAGAAGCGTGAGGTGGTGACCATAGGCCCTCCAGCTGATTCCAGTTACTTGTGCCCGTCTTTTAGCCACTTTCAAGGACTTGGACCGAGTAAGCGGCTGTATGGTTTGGGTCACGTAGGTGTCAGCTTGTATTCGGGATAGAGTGGGTTCGAACCCCAATGTCGGCAGCCCTGGCATGATTTTCTGTGAATTTCCATTTTCACACAAAGCACCTTAAAAGCCACGGTCGCTTTTTTCTCACCCCTACACCAACCCTAACCCATCGTCACCATAAATACTTGAACGACGAGAACTTTGCCTAACATGGCCGATATATAAATCTAGGCTCCAATAGGGAAAGACCAGTATTTAACTGCGTAAGCAAAGATGATCTATAAGTGAAGTTAAGAGAAAATTACTCTGGAGTAAATGGTACTTCATAGAAAATTAGGTATAGTATCAGTAAAAAATACTGGATTGTCTTCGTGCAAATGCACCAGTAATCTCATCTAGTGGAGATAAATAATGGCAGAAAACAATTCACCTTAACATTAGTAACTGCAATTTTTTGGTTGACCATGGGGACCTGTTAGGGCCTTCCTGAGCATTTGCTTTCTTCTGTCGTATTTCCTATCAACCTCCATTGATGAGCTTTGGCCCTCTTCTGGCAAGGTATTCTAATATTAGAGTTTCCTAAAACCAGAATTTCGAGTGGTCGTTCATTCACATTCTCCTTTGCAATTTCGATAGTCATCTTCCTGACCAGTATGGGCTCAAGATGACAGGGAATTGCACCTTATAAAAACAATCATAACTGTTATGGGCTACAAGGGCTGTAGAGAGGGAAAGACGGCCGGGCCTAGGCTCCTGGACAAATGACCACACAAAAACAGAATAGACATGCGAAATGATATTTTTCTTTCTTTCTAGTTTTTATTCTTTTCAACGATAGCAACAACGGCGTTTGATCAATAACAAGAAGTTACAAGCAGAACTAACATTAATAGGAGCTTTCAAGCTTTATAAAATGATCGGGAGAATGAACTCCCAGTCTCCAAGGCTAATAAGTCTATACTCATCTGTGGTAAGAGGATTTTTGGTATAAAATTCAATGAAGAATTTGAGCTTGCAAGACAACATGTTACACTTTAGAGAGGTACTGAACACTCAACCTTAACTTTCAGTGGCCGAACGGGCCTAGAATTCACATCAAGTTACCACTTATTACATTTGACAGATTATCAGCTTTGCCCAATTGGGAACATGCATCATTTTCAAAAATATTTTTTTTGAAAAGTACACCAATGAAATAGTACGTAAACGTATTACATTGTGGTATGTTGCCTTGTTTTCTACCATTAAAAAATATTTAATAGTGCCTTTCCGCAAGGCGAGTGAAACGGCCTCTGACGTAAGCGGCGCGCTGTGACGTCACGATCCAGTACCGCATGGAGCTCTACCAGCCGTTGTGCATCAGCCGTTGCTAAAAGCCGATTGTTTATTATTCATGATCGCGAATAACTTCGAAATGACAGAAGAAACGTTCAAAACAGCACAGTCAGACAAAATACCATGTGTAGATGTTATCATTCTTGAAAAATGTGACTTTTGTGGCCGCAGAAATTCGCGGATAACAAGCAAGTTTGTAAGTGGCGTCTGTGTACGTGCAATGTACTGTAACCCATAGTATTAGGATAACAACGAACCTGGATAGATATCACATCACTTTCAACATTTCCTTCTAGACTGATTCCCCTATTAAAGAATAACATTACATTTTCGGGCTTTCAGCATTAGTAAAGTAAGAAATCGGATTTCAGCACTAACATAAACATATAGGTAGCATTATAGCACTAGTCCGCTTCTGTGGTGTAGTGGTTAATGTGTGTCACTCCCGGAGGCCCGGTTTCGATTCCCGGCTCTGCCACGAAAGTTGAAAACAAATAGTACGAGGGCTGGAACGGGCTCTACTCAGCCTCGGGAGGTCAACTGAGTAGAACGGTTTCGAATCCCACCTCAGCCATCCTCGAAGTGGTTTTTCGTATTTTCCTACTTCTCCTCCAGGCACCTAAGGCCACGGCCGTTTCCTTCCCTCTTCCTTGTCTATCCCTTCCGATCCTCCCATCCTCCAACAAGGCCCCTGTTGAGCATAACAGGTGAGGCCGCCTGGGCGATGTAATGGCCCTCCTCATCAGTGTCATCACCATACTCAAAATCTCACGTTCCAGGACACTGTCCTTGAAGTGGTAGAGGTGAAATCCCTCGCTGAGTCCGAGAGAAAACCAACCCTGAAGGATAAACTGATTAAGAAAGAAAGAAAGATCATAGTACTATAGGGCTATAATCTATCATTCCCCCCCCCCAAAAAAAAAATTATGGTTGGGACAACTGGCCTACCCACTTCCGGGGCCCATGAAAGAGAATTAAATATCTTTGTGGAGGGAAAAAATTAAACATGATAAAGATAAATATGACTTCATCTAGTTTTCACAAGTCGGGCTGAGTGGTTCAGACGGTTGAGGTGCTGGCCTTCTGACCCCAACTTGGCAGGTTCGATCCTGGTTCAGTCCGGTGGTAGTTGAAGGTGCTCAAATACGTCAGCCTCTTGTCAGTAGATTTACTGGCACGTAAAAGAACTCCTGCAGGACTAAATTCCTGCACATCGGCGTCTCCCAAAAATCGTAGAAGTAGTTAGCGAGGCGTGAAGACAATAACATTAATTACATTTGGCTTTTAACAAGCTGAGCACATCAGGAAAGAAAAGTGTCCTGGTGACATTTTAGTCGCTCAATACAGGAATGTCTTTGGGTGCTGTGACTTTCACTTTTTTTTTCTTTTTTTGCTGTTTGCTTTACGTCACACCGTCACATATAGGTCTTATGGCGACGATGGGACAGGAAAGGCCTAGGAATGGGAACAAAGCGGCCGTGGCCTTAGGTACAGCCTCAGCATTTGCCTGGTTTGAAAATGGGAAACCACACAAAACCATCTTCAGGGCTGCCGGCAGTGGGGTTCAAAACCCACTATCTCCCGGATGCGAGCTCACAGCTGCGCGCTCCTAATCGCACGGCCAACTCGCGCGGTATTTTTACCCTTCGGTTTATTGACTTGGCTTGTATAACCTAAAACTTTGGCTAAGTAGGATAATATTTTAAACACCTACATCATTATTTTCACCTGTGTGCAATTATGTTATTTATTTCATTAACATTATGATAATTATTATAATTGAGCATTGTTAACTTATAAGACCCCCAACAGACAAGCATTGGTTTTGTGTAGAGTTATACGTTTGTTAAATTCACGTTGTTTCCTTTCATGATGTACACGCCTATTCTTTGTTACATGATAGAGTATTTAGATATAGCCTAAATTTCTTTACCAATTAAGCTCTTCAATAAAGACATACATAACTGTCCCATGCCAAGATATATTGGTAGAATTAGAGCTGTCAAAATGGTTCATAACCCCTTTGATTTATTATCTTGACATGGATCACCCAAAACATAGGTTAGGTTTGGAGAATACTTTAATAATCAGCATTATTTAATGCACTGTTTATTACTTTCATATTCCAAGATGTAATTGAAGCATTTAAATAAAGCATAATACATTAAAATTTAAAGTTTTACCACTAGAACAGCTGACATGGAAAAGTGATTTGAAAATTCAAACAAATTCATCTTACGTTAAAATCTTCAAAAAAATAAACTGTAGACTTTTCCGATATATCACCAGCATTTCTCCTGCTCGCCAAAATCCATTTCTGCCTAGTTTTAGCGTCTTTGGAACATTTATAAACAATTTGTTTGGTATGGTATGCGATGTGCTATTGTACATCGGAACTCTACACCATTTATAAGTTTTCTGCCTCACTGTCTGCGCAGGATTCATTTTAAGTCTAAAATATACCACTCAGATTATTATCCAATGTATAGACCTTGAATTTAACCATACCAGACACTAACATAAAGTAGAAATACACGAAGTGTATCCTGCTTCTCACAGCACACTATGTGTTATTTCGTCTGCTAATTCAGTCAACCTGTACGATGACGTCAGACCAATGAGATCGCGTACTTGCGTGACGTGACATTTTCGTAGATTTTAATCATGTTTGGAGTTATTATTTGTACATTCTGATCACATTTTTGAATTCTGCATGAAATTTTGAATCAGATTAGCATATTTTTAATTAAAACCCCGGATCATGCATGTTCCCTATTAGACACTTGCAGCCCTTACTTCAAGGGAAAGCAACAGCACAAAGTTTGGGATCGGAAGAATCCAGAAAAGCAGGAGCAGAATCCAAGAATGACATGAATACATGAAAATACAAAAAGCCGAAAACAAACCAGAATGGGATGCTGAACCCACTCAAGCAATCCCGTGACATGACGTGCCATAAATCTTAATGGGACAGAAGGCCTGGTGACACAGAGGATAAGCCATACTACGTTGGTGACTAAGACGAGAAAGAACATTACTAACCGAAATGCCAGGTGAAAAATTTAGAAAATAGTAAAATCTTAGTCACCAAAAGAACTAACACAGCAGATGATAAATAACCACGTTAATATTAGCTGTATCGGAAAACTGCACACTGTAAAAATATAATGTAGTCTATTATAATATATAAAATATAATTTCGTATCTTTTATGTTTCATAGGCCTACGTTTTCACCGTATAAGCAATAGTATTACGAATTACAATTTTTGTTGCTATACTGCGCCATGGTAGCGAGTTAGCTAATGGTGATGATCATTGGTGCCAACCAGTTAGCCAATCCGAACTACCTTCTATCAAACCAGTTAATAATTTTAATGCAGCACGGGAGAAGTTTAAGGAAGCAGAGATTGTTATCAGTGGAATATTGTCTAGGAGGGATACAAACTGTAAGGTGGTATCGAGGATTTAAATGAGTCTGTGGAGTGGGTATGTGGACAACTGGGAGAAAGATTTCTAGATCCTAACGGATGAGTAGGAGGTAGGGATTTGCACTCAGATGACCTTCACTTGAACCGCAGTGGTACGTATAAGTTAGGAAGTTTGTTTAGAATGGTTATAGGGAGGTACATTAAGAAAATTGTGTGTACTAGGGAGCGGTGATAAGAGTGCAGGGATCTGGAATTTTCTTAAGAATGGCATAAAATCGTTAGTGTTAAGCTGTAGAAATATTGTAAAAAAGGAATAGAATTAAGTAATAATTTATATTTACTAGATGTTGTAATAGGAGTTGAATCATAGCTGAGAAGTGATATTATGGATGCAGATATTTTCTCACGGAACTGGAGTGTTCGTCGTACAGACAGGATAGGAACGGTAGAAAGGGGAGTGTTCATTATTGTGAAAGAAGGAATTATAAGCTACGAAAATGTTAAGGACGAGAAACATGATATTCAAGGTGTAGAGTTCATCTCTAAAGATAATATGCAAGTTTGATGTTTTGGGGGTTTACCTAACTGAAAAGGGTTGCGCTGAGGCTGACACGAAATTATTTGATAAGATAATCAACTATATGGCAAACAACACGAAGAGGAACGTGATTGTAGCAGGTGATTTCAATTTTTCAAATGTGAATTGGGGTGGTAATGCGAACGACAGGAAGCGTGACCAACAAATGGAAAATTAGTTAATCAGGAAAGGAGAACTGAAACAGAAAGTAAGGGAACCAACAAAAGGGAAGAATAGTTCGGACGCGGTGCTGATAAAACCAGATGAGTTCTATAGAGGTACTGAAGTAATGGATGATATAAATGATCACGAAGCCGTTTTCGTTGTATTTAAAAATAAATGTGATGGAAAGGAAAGTTGAAACATTGGGACGATTAGGCAGTAGGCCTTCTATGTGGTTTATAAGACGGACATGAGGGAGGTTTTAAAAAGTAATTATGATCGGTGGAAAATGGTAAATAAAAATGTGAACAGTCTGCGGGGTGAGCTTAAAGCAACTCTTGAGGAATGTGAGAACAGGTTTGTACATTTAAAGATGGTAAGGAACAATAAAGACTGCTGTATTATAACATATATGTAAAGAGTCTAAGAAGCAGGTGCAAGTTGGAAAAAAATACATTTAGAAATGGTTGTGGAAAAAAAGGAGGAATTGAAGGATCTTACTAGGAAATGGAATCTGGCGAAGAAGTTAGCTAAGGATAATATGATTGCAAGCATAATTCGCAGTCAAAGAAATTATTGAAAAATGGAAGGGTACGCACAAATATTGTTTGGCAGAAACACGCTCCAGGAAGGACATTCCAAGAATGAAAAAGGCGAGTGTATTGTGAGGATTTACAGAAGGCAGAAGTATTTAGTCAGCAGTACGTAAAGCTTGTTGGAATGCCCAGGTTTATTTTAATAATAACGATGTATTGAAATTTACATACGATAACAAAATCATGTACAATAAGATACAAAATTTGAAAATTAGAAAAGCAGCTGGAATTGATATGATTTCTGTGGATATACAGTACCACATCTGAAGTACTTATTCGTTTACAGTATGCATGAAGGAGCTATACAAATGACTGGAGAGTTATTATAGTAGCCCCTGCGTATAAAGGAAAAAGTGGTAAACATAAAACTGGTAATAAAGTCAGCATGACATGTGTTGCTTTTAACCTTTGGGAGAACATTCGTTTTTTTTTTTTCTAGATACTCCGTGCTTATCTTAGCATATTCACGGAATTAATGTAGGAAACCAAGGATTAGGCCACTTTAAGTATAATTGTAATTATTGGATCTGGGATATTCCCTGTTTATTTTAGTATATTCGTAGAATTGCCGTGGAAAACCCAGGTAATAAGTCAATATAAGTATAGCTATAATAAATGTTCTTGGAATATCCCATGCCTGTTTTAGTATATTCGTGGTCAAGAAATAAGCCACTGTAAGGATAATTGTAATTATTGGACCAACTATATCTCGCCATTACCTTAGTATATTCGTGGAGTTACGTTGTAAACTCAAGAAACAGTTTGCAATGTAAGAATAACTAATTAATAGACATGGGATATCCCGCTACTGCATTAGCATATTCGTGATGTTACCATGGAATTATATTTATTCATTCTGACACCAATACGCGTTTGCTGGAGGACATAGAATAGCTCACAAGTTATTTGAAAAAAAAATTGAATTTCTGGTTTCCTAAAAGAAATTTTAATGTACTCAAGAATATGACCATTTTTTATGCTGCCGGGAGGAAATTAAATACCATGTTTTCCATACAAACGGTTCCGCATTATTGCCACTGAGAATTTTATAATCGTTGTAACGATTTTGTCTTTGAATATTTCTTTCCAGTTTGTACTATTGCCGCAAATCGACAAAATTTCTGGGGATGGTCCCTCTAACACCCAGAAGCAGTCATCGTATTCGTATGATCCTGACGCTGTAGGATTTCTGGATGTAGGGTATTGTTGGAACATATATATACCGTTTTTCTTTATCTACCGTAAGGATAACTGCAATTATTGGATGTGGAATATACCGTGACTAGCTTGTCACTATAAGGATATCTGTAATTGTTGGATTTGGGATAGCCCGTGACTATCTTAGGATATTCGTGGAGTCGAAGTGGGAAACCCAAAACAATAGGTGTCAATAACTGTAATTGTTTAGACCTGGGATTGTGATAGATAACCCGTGATCATTTTAATTAACATAATCATTGAGTTACCAAGGAAAACCCACGGGGTAGGTCACTATAAGGATAATAATATTGTAGTTATTGGACTTGAGATGTCCCATGAATACCTCAACGTTCGTGGGAAATCCCAGGGAATAGGTCACTATAAGGATAACTAATCATTTGACTTGGGATACCCAGTGACTATTTTATTATATTCGTGGTGGTGGTGGTGGTGGTGGTGGTGGTGGTGGTGGTGGTGGTGGTGATTATTGTTTTAAGAGGAAGTACAACTAGGCAACCATCCTCTATATAACGCTAAACGGAGAGAAAAAATGTAAGAGATCCAACACTTTGAAAAATTAAGATATCGGCCAAAGAAATACAAGGACCATGAAAGGCGTGAACATGAAGGACTGCCTAGGCCTCAGTACCCAATACCGTCGGGGTCGGAAAGAACAAGAACTGACCAAGGGAAGTCGGATAGGATAGATGAAAGTGAGGAGCCCATGACTGAGCTGAGGGCGCCGTGGTTGCCAACCCACGCTGCCAAGTTGAGAGCCCCTGGTGACCCTTTTAGTCGCCTCTTACGACAGGCATCGGATACCATGGGTGTTATTCTAACACCCCCACGCACAGGAGGATTATATTCGTGGAATTACCGTGGGAAATCCGTGAAATATATCACACTAAATTATCTGGACCCAATGTTGCGATGAATATGCCGGAATTATTCATATAACTGTGGAGTTACCGTGGAAGAACCAAGGAATAGGCTGGATAACTCTAATTACTACAGCTGAAATTTTTTGTTTGTTCAACCCTTGTCTCGTTTCACTACGGGGTCGGGTATGAGGTGAGATGAATCTGTCTTGGTGGGTTTTTATGACCGGATGCCCTTTCTGATGCCAATCTCATCAGAGGAGTTACTGAGATTAAATGAATGACGTTTCATATGAAGTAGGAAGGGAGAGCGTGAAACCTGGTGCCGGCACATAGCCTATTCCTGTCGAATAGCACCAAGGGGTCAACATCTCCATCCGACGGACGAATCACCATCAACATCATCATATACAGGTTTTGGAATTTAATCCAGGCTTTTGGCACACAATCTAGTGATTCGAAATTGTATACCACAACCTTCCCTGCTCTGCCGGCAAGCATTCTGAGGTGTAAATGTTTTCGACCAACGAGGCTCGAACCGGCGATCCATGGTGTCAGACCGTTTAGACTGCAACGCCTTAACGATAATGGCCATCAGGCGGGCAACCTGACATATCCTGTGATTATTTTAACATAAGGTCTGCTTGGAGTTGCCGTGGAATCGCAAGAAATAGCTCACATCAACTCCAATTATTTGGGCCTGATACTGCGATAGATATCCCGTTTTATTTAGCATAATTATGGTGTTACCGTGGGTTAACAAAAGGATAGTTCTCTATAACATTGGCTGCTTTCAATGGGGGAATTCGAACCTCAGTTCTCTAACCTGTGCGGTATCATCGTAGATCGTGAATCACTTATTCATTGGACAGGTACAAAAGCGGAAAGGGGTAAATATGCATACCCCTTTGAGGCTTTTTGCAGAAGTCTAGCCTTCTCAGAAAGATATAGCAAAAAGGGAGAAGTTGTGTTGCTGATGTTAGTCATTAGATGGATCTTTCTGATTTTAGCGGCGCTTTACATTTCTATTAGAATCAAGCTGCAGACTCGTACCGGTTTCGCAGCATATCGCTGTTTTTCTATCAAGTCTCAGCTGCCATTAGTTTAACTGTTCCGTGTCCATTAAGGATGCATAATTAAACTCAACATCACACATCACTAATCAACGAATAAAGAAGTCATCCGCGAAAGTGGATGAACAGCTTTCAAGGAATAACTGATGGAAGAAAATGGTAATACAAAGTGCTCCAAGGACGATCTCTGG
This sequence comes from Anabrus simplex, assembly GCF_040414725.1. Taxonomy (NCBI): domain Eukaryota; kingdom Metazoa; phylum Arthropoda; class Insecta; order Orthoptera; family Tettigoniidae; genus Anabrus; species Anabrus simplex. The sequence continues at coordinate 1,502,131,026 of NC_090265.1, forward strand.
TATGACCAATTGAAAACTATCGCTTAATTATTAGCTCACTCATACTTAAGTATCAAGGTAAGTAATGCAGGCACACGTTGCCTCCAAGGGCCGACATTTATATGGAAATAAGATAAAAACTCATCTGAAACAAACCACAAAATCTCATGTTTAAATAATTTACCACTAAAGTAGGATGTGTAATCTTACCTCCAGCTGTTGACTAATTGAAAATTTAAAACTGTATGTCACGTCTCTTGTGTTTGTACTGAAAACAAAGGATAATTAGATCTGACTCCATGTCTAAACGAAGAGAATTGATGTAAATAAAGTCATTTTAAGATTGTAATGTGTACCTTTCCTATATCTGTATAATCTATTTCATATCAAGGCTACAAGGAAAGAACGTGCTTTGTCCATTTGTATTCTTTTCTTTCCAAAAGACATTTTTAAAGTTTTAAAACCAATGCAAATCCTATCTATTCGAAAATATCCCCTAAGTTTACATCAGGTCTTGCCTGAAAACATTATATTTTATAATAATTTGACGAAGTCTTACGTATATCCTTGTTTTTTTGCTAGTTGCTTTACGTCGCACCGACACAGATAGGTCTTATGGCGACGATGGGACAGGGAAGGGCTGGGAGTGGGAAGGAAGCGGCCGTGGCCTTAATTAAGGTACAGCCCCAGCATTTGCCTGGTGTGAAAATGGGAAACCATGGAAAACCATCTTCACGGCTGCCGACAGTGGGGTTCGAACCTACTATCTCCCGAATACTGGATACTGGCCGCACTTAAGCGACTGTAGCTATCGAGCTCGGTATATATCCTTGTTATTCAAATTAATGTCTCAATATTTTTTTTTAAAACGTGCTTTGTCCATTTGAACATGTTTGGTGTTGTATTACAGTATTGTTATAAAATACTGTAAGTATTCCAGTATAGACGGACATGTATTAGCAGCACACATCCCTCACTAAATAAGATCGTGTTTGTTGTTGTTCAGTGAGGGCCTGGTACAGTACGTGTCTCTCGCTCTTTCCCAACAGTGTATATTCACTTCACAGTTTCAAAACGGAGTTAATCAGTACAGATTGTCAAATAATTATCTTCCTTGTTTCCCACGGAACTACTTTAGAAGTTGAAGTTCACTATACTTCTCTTGCGAAATTTTCAATGTACCTGAGGAAAACAAAATTACATACATGGATAAGTGAAGTAATACTGCGTTACAGATTAAGCGAGAAAATGAATCATTAACTCACAGTTTCTGCTGAGGCCGAAGCTTCCTCAGACCAGTAACTACCACTGACGTCCATGCTCCATTGTAAGTGATGACACTTGGATGCTCAGCTGTCACTCGGGCTTGCCTTACTGGCCGTATCATAAAAGGGCACTTCATCGAATCTTTTGGCTTCAGAAAAGAAGAGTAGTCTCTTATCATGTTATGATCCACTAGAACAACCCAGAACGGTTTGGGTTTATCTCGATTTCCTTGGATAACATGAAACCAATCGTCAGGTAACTCTGCAGCACATTTTGTGCTGATCAAGCCCATGAAAGAATGTCCTCTGTTAGAGAATATTACACTTAAGCACAAGGTAATGAAGGTATAATAGTTTATTTGGAATTTGGAATGTAGATAGCCTCTTCTTCAATTGTTTAACAGCACTTCCTCATTGGATACCTTTTTCTTGAACAAAATTTTCCGGCTTTTAGTTTATGTACCTTACTTCTGTATTACGTTTCTGGATACCTTGCAAAATTTTCAACTTTGCACTGTCAATTAGTAGCTAACCCGGCATTCAATAGTTTCATTTCAGCATTAAACTTGTCACAGACGGAACATATAACTCACTGTGAATAACCAAATGAGATGTTAAATTTATTGTTACCGGGCGAGTTGGCCGTGGACGTAGAGGCGCGTGGCTGTGAGCTTTCATCCGGGAGATAGTAGGTTCGAATCCCACTATCCCCCTGAAGATGATTTTCCGTGGTTTCCCATTTTCACACCAGGCAAATGCTGGGGCTGTACCTTAATTAAGGCCACGGCCGCTTCCTTCCAACTCCTAGGCCTTTCCTATCCCATCGTCGCCATAAGACCTATCTGTGTCGGTGCGACGTAAAGCCCCTAGCAAAAAAAAATATTGTTGAAAACAGTCCGGTATATTTCATATGAAACCGAAAGATCCGGGTTTTCTTTCCTTGTACATATTGTACATGTTCTTCTGTTAAATGAACCTTTCTTGATGTTTTATTGCTTTTTTGGCTTGAATGTCCTTGAAAGAATTAATATTCTCATAAACAACGTTAGATTTCTCATCAACCAATTTCTATGGGTGATTACCGTGTCGCCTTCGCTTATCTATAGGTGACTGCAGTGTTAACATTACAGATTTCTGCATAGTCATCTTTCCATGGACTCTCATGAAAGCCGTCTTGCAAAACATCAATTTGAGCCAGAGAATCGTTCCTCTTCACCCTTACGTGGTGACGGTATTTTGAATTCGTTCGTGGAAAGTACAAAGAGTATAAGTCCAAATGTAGCCTTTTGTTGATTAGGGTAGCAACTTTTGTTAGTTGCTATAATCCTAGGAGTACAAGTCGATGTCATGTATCATTACTGAACAACAAAGGAAAGTTCTCGTCGATATGTGACTTATACCTTAAGATCATTATCTCCCCTTGCTTTTATTAAAAAGCGTGATTGAGCAGTGTGAAAAATTGGTATTCTTACAGTTAAAAGAGTGCTCCAGAAAACGTACAGACAGAAAAAACATTTCAATCAATCAATCAATGAATACTGATCTGCATTTAGGGCAGTCGCCCAGGTGGCAGATTCCCTATCTGTTGCTTTCCTAGCCTTTTCCGAAATGATTTCAAAGAAATTGGAAATTTATTGAACGTCTCCCTTGGTAAGTTATTCCAATCCCTAACTCCCCTTCCTATAAATGAATATTTGCCCCAGTTTGTCCTCTTGAATTCCAACTTGATCATATTGTGATCTTTCCTACTTTTATAAACGCCACTCAAACTTATTCGTCTACTAATGTCATTCCATGCCATCTCTCCGCTGACAGCTCGGAACATACCACTTAGTCGAGCAGCTCTTCTTCTTTCTCTCAATTCTTCTCAACCCAAACTTTGCAACATTTTTGTTACGCTACTCTTTTGTCGGAAATCACCCAGAACAAATCGAGCTGCTTTTCTTTGGATTTTTTCCAGTTCTTGAATCAGGTAATCCTGGTGAGGGTCCCATACACTGGAACCATACTCTAGTTGGGTTCTTACCAGCGACTTATATGCCCTCTCCTTCACATCCTTACTACAACCCCTAAACACCCTCATAACCATGTGCAGAGATCTGTACCCTTTATTTACAATCCCATTTATGTGATTACCCCAGTGAAGATCTTTCCTTATATTAACACCTAGATACTCACAGTGATCCCCAAAAGGAACATTCAACCCATCAACGCAGTAATTAAAACTGAGAGGACGTTTCCTATTTGTGAAACTCACAACCTGACTTTTAACCCCGTTTATCAACATACCATTGCCTGCTGTCCATCTCACAACATTTTCGAGGTCACGTTGCAGTTGCTCACAATCTTGTAACTTATTTATCACTCTATAGAGAATAACATCATCCGCAAAAAGCCTTGCCTCCGATTCCACTCCTTTACATATATCATTTATATATATATATAAGAAAACATAAGGGTCCGAATTTCGAATATTTACCAAAAAATTCATTTTAAAGGTGAATGTAAACGAATACCAGTGTGCAGAAGGTGTTCACTAAAACCCTTGAAGAAACTAGTACGTTAATTACACAGAAAATTTCGTGTGGGCTATGATCGAAAATAACTGAAGATAATCAGAGGGGAAAAGAAAATGGCAATAGGACAACTTCTGATAAAATACAAGAGGTCCGCAAGCATACAATATATTTCCCTTCGTACCAGTCACATTACACCACACGAACAAAGAAACGACTTGTTAACAAAACATACTTTTCAGTATTGACTCAGTAAATGTGACTTCAAAGCTTTTCAGTCCGTCGAATCGAAAACTTATAACACCTACCGCACTATAACATACCTGTAAAAAGCACACTATTAAATAAACTATCGACCACAAATTTATGGTTAGCGGTTACAGTCATCTCGAGAGTGAAATTCACAATTCTCTTATTGAAAGACAGAAGAATTTATTGCAAACACCAATATTACCATCCTTAAGAATGTTACCAGTTAATCAGGTCAGTGGGGAAGACGGTAAAATTTCAGACAAAGAAATGAGCCACGGAGATTTATTTTTAATTTTCCTAGCTTGTTAAAGGTCAAACTGTTCCTTCAAAAAATCAATCAATCAATACTGATCTGCATTTGGGACAGTCGCCCACGTGGTACATTCTTTATCTGTTGTTTTCCTAATGTTTTCTTAAATGATTTCAAAGAAATTGGATATTTATTGAACACCTCCCTTGGTAAGTTGTTCCAATCTCTAACTCCCCTTCCTATAAACGAATATTTGCCCCAATTTGTCCTCTTGAATCCCAACTTTATCTTCATATTGCGATCTTTCCTACTTTTAAAGACACCACTCAAACTTATTCGTCTACTAATGTCATTCCACGCCATCTCTCCACTGACAGCTCGGAAAATACCACTTAGTCGAGCAGCTCGTCTTCTTTCTCCCAAGTCTTCCCAGCCCAAACTTTGCAACATTTTTGTAACGCTACTCTTTTGTGGCAATCACCAAGAACAAATCGAGCTGTTTTTCTGTGGATATTTTCCAATTCATGAATCAAGTAATCCTGGTGAGGGTCCCATACGCTGGAATCATACTCTAGTTGGGGTCTTACCAGAGACTTACATGCCCTATCCTTTACATCTTTACTACAACCCCTAAACACCCTCATAACCATGTGCAGAGATCTGTACCCTTTATTTTGCAATCCTATTTTTGTGATTACCCCAATGGAAATCTTTCCTCATATTAAAACCTAGATATTTACAGTGATCCCCATAAGGAACTTTCACCCCATCAACGCAGTAATTAAAACTGAGAGGACTTTTCCTATTTTTTAAACTCACAACCTGACTTTTAACCCCGTTTATCATCATACCATTGCCTGCTGCCAATCTCACAACATTATCGAGGTCATTTTGCAGTTGCTCACGATCTTGTAACGTATTTATTACTCTATAGAGAAAAACATCATCTGCAAAAAGCCTTATCTCAGATTCAACTTCTTTACTCATATGATTTATAAATACCCAGGGTATAAGAAAACATAAAGGTCCAATAATACTGCCTTGAGGAATTCCCTTCTTAATTATTACAGGGTCAGATAAAGCTTCGCCTATCTGAAAGAAAAATACGGAAGGGAATTCGTTCAAGTGGACAAGCATATACGGATTGCTCCGTTATACAAGGAAGGCAAATTCAATCCATTTTAATATGTCTTTGGATGAAAATGAACCATTTCGTTCTCTAGACCTCACCCGGCGGAACATCAGTATGTGTCATTGAATCCTGAAGCCTGCTACAAGGAAACAGAAGCAGTAAAGAAGAAAGCTCTCCTCGATATTCCCACATTAATAAACCCTGTTTTTCACGATTTCTATAAGAAACTGAAGGTTACGAACAAACCAGATACCCTTTCAGATTTAGATGGTTTTTCTGACAAATAACAATGTAGTGTAAAATTGAAGTGTACAAACCGGAAATACGTTTGTAATTTGTAATACGTTTGTTTTCATTGTTTAATATTCTAACTCTGGCAAATCAGTCCTCTAAGTACCTATTTCCGACGGCTACGCTTCTTTGCATTAAAAAATTTGGAAACTACTTTATTAACAAAGTCATATATTTAAAATCATATTATTGTAAATATTAAAGGCTCTGGAAACACAGAATGATAGTTATCTTGATCTTTTCATTTGTGTTAAGAAAGCATCATGTTACCACCATACTCCCCGTCCTACGCATAATGGGTGTGACTGAAATAAATCCAATCAAATGTGATTATTGCTGGTTTCAATTCTCCAACTGTTTCATTATATCGTTTCCTCCTTCTGGTGTTATTTTCTGAAAACACTCAAAACAACACTCTCATTTTCTTCAAAATACTTACTCATGCTGCTAGTCGTTTTCCTCTTCTTACTGTTCCCTGAAAAGCTGCACTCTTTCATCTTATGAATATTCTAACAATGTTTTCATTACACATCACACAGCAAAAAACTACTGACAAATATGCATCCTTTCCTTAACCCTCCAGCAGGCGCGCTGGGGTATAATGTACACCACTGCTAATTTTTTCAACTAGGCAACACTGTAGCTTTTCTAAGATTGGTTGCTTGTCTGTTATTCCTCCAGTGTGACCTTACTTACTGAATGTGATAATTTGGAGTCTCCATGAGTGTACAAGAACGGCTGTATTTAGCTTCAATTCGGAACGTGTCACAGGCGGGCTAGAAAGCACCCCGCGCGCCCGATGGGGTAAGTATTTCGACAACATTATTTAAGAATATTTTCAAGCACGTCACCGTTTAAAAGACTCAATTTATTATTATTTCTCTAATTACAATATATTTTCCGTTTATTTAGGATATTGGCGCCTGAGGAAATATCCAAATCACTTCACGAACAGCCAGTGGAAGACAACTTGGACAGCGCAGAATCAGGTGAGGAATATGTAGTGTTCACGAAACTGGATCTGAGGAAGGTCTCACATAAGAGGACGGATCTGACTTAGAAGGAAGTGAAAATGAAAGTTATGAATACTTTATTTGAAAAGACAAAACCACCAGGTGGAGGAAATCTGATTTTTCAAAGGTATGCAAAATTAAAACCAAAAATGATGTCAAAGTATTTCCTGGTCCTAAACGTAATGCAAGAGGAGAAAAAGAAGAAATATCTTCCTTCCTTGAAATAGTTGATGAAGATATGGTAGATGACACCATGACTCACACGAACATGTACAGTACATTAGAACTTGCTCAGTGCCTGTGTATTAGAAGATGCTTGTGTAATCGGATCAAATTTCTGAAAAGTTTTCAAGCGTGCAAATAACATTTATTGTTGCATTTTTACTTGCTACAGAGTATAATATGCTAACATGTGTAATTATTAGTGATGCGGATAAATAACATTTAATGAAAATGAGATATTTACTATTATTATGCGTTGCTGAAGTGTGGGTTATAAAGTACACCACGCGCCTGGCCATGTATCATTTTTAGGCCCGCCTGCTGGAGGATTAAAGAGGATAACACACAGCAGTTCTCAAGTTTCCATTGTTCAGTACAAAAATGCTAATTCAGCAAAACGTTATAGTTACCAATTAATAGAGCGCCCGCTGGACACTGCATGTTCTTTCACTATATACCCGATTGTTATGTCCCCATAGGCATATGAAATGGCGATGAACTGTTAAGTTTTCAGTTCTCGTATCTCTGTCATTCCCTATTAACGGGTTTACTGTGTTATATCGGTTGAAAACATTTCAACCCAACTTCGTATTTATACTTATCACATTAATATTATTCTTCTCCTAAAGTTATCCTGCAATTTTCCGGGTCGCAGAACGCCATTTTGGTCGAGCAAACACACCAGCTCAGTGTAAATTGATGGATTTCAAATCAGATATTATCGAATCGGTGCTTAGGTCTTCCACGGAGACGTCGACCCACAATTTCAAAATTTGTTTTTTTTTTTTTTCTTCGTGTACGTCTGATAATGGCTTCGCCATCGGTTTTTGTGGTTTTCCTGGAATTTCATAAATTTTGGTGTTGTTTAACAAGCATTTATGCCTAGAGAGGGCTTCATATTGCACATTCTTTGATGAAATGTCGTATGGCTTTTAGTGCCGGGATATCCCAGGACGGGTTCGGCTCGCCAGGTGCAGGTCTTTCTATTTGACTCCCTTAGGCGACCTGCGCGTCGTGATGAGGATGAAATGATGATAAAGACAACACATACACCCAGCCCCCATGCCATTGGAATTAACCAATTAAGGTCAAAATCCCCGACCCGGCCGGGAATCGAACCCGGGACCGTCTGAACCGAAGGCCAGGACGCTGACACATTCTTTGATGAGAGAGGGTGATGTCCGCCGTGGTGGATAAAAGTGTAATGCGCCGTTGTGTGGGAGAAACGAGGCAGGAACAGCACAAACGCTCAGTTTCCGGACCAAACGAATTCACATTCCACTGTTAAAATCCCACGGCCTACCTAAAATTTGAACCTGGGAGGACGTGGTTCGAATTACGCCGTACAAACTACCGTGCTACGGGGTGGACGACTCCGCATTTGGTATCGATTTTAAGGGGAAACTTTACATTAAGAAACTGCAACCTAAATTGTTGTATGTCCGTCGCTCCCTTCTCGATCCGCCAGCCAGCTACACGCGTGCCAGTGTGTTATTCTTCGAGCCTCGACGCGCAGCCCTCAGTGCGCGTGCCTGGAACGTCGTGTGTGCTATATAAAGGAGCTCCTAGCCTGTCCAGAAGCCCACTGACCCCGGTGTCCAGCTCCAGAATACACCCTACGTCGAGCACGGAGGCTACTCCTCTTGAAAATGTGCTTCGGCCAGGTGGACTGAATTTCTGGCAGTAAGAGGTCTCACCTCGGGTCACCGCTCCTCTTGCCTATTCCGCTGTCCATGCCCAGTCTTACCATTATATGCCACTATCATTCCCTAGCTAATGCTAGCTCCCATTATCGACTTAGTTTCGCTAAGTAGGAACTCTTCAGTCATTGAACTTACGTTAATGAACTCAGACACTTCAACAAGGAAGGACTCTCTGAGATATTTACGTCAGTGCTTCTGATAGTTTTCGACTATCAAGAACTTTTCATGTCACAAAGACTATCTTTCCGAAATAGTAGTGAACGTGAATACTCCAACGTGTATATAGTGTACCAAGACAGACTCTTTCTCCAAATTCATAGTTCAATTTGCTTCGAGATAACTTTCAGTTTTGTTAGTGTAAATATTGTAATTTTACATGTGAAGCAAATAAAGAAGTTGTGCTTTTGTAAACACAACCTTGTTTACAACATAAATCTTTTTAAATACTCTCATTTTGTAAAGCAACAAAGTAAAGGCAAAGCATTTGTAAGAGTGAAGTTCAGGAGACAATGGAAGAGTGTCAGTCGGTATTGCCGCTGTCATATTGTTCAACAGCAAAGCATTTTTATATGATTCCCGATCGTAGTTTTATTCGGAAGCGCTAATAGCTGTTAAACCAGCAAAGTGGGGAACATTGTTCTCACCACTTTAATATTCCCAAAACGAGATTGTTAAAATTACCTGATAATTGATTTGTGTTTGAAAGCCATACAATGCGTTTTATATCCGGTTACAACTCATATTCTCTCTTTATATCCTCTCCAAATTTCTCTGTCTCTCATATGTACATATTTGAGAACACACATTCATAAACTATAACATGTAGTCTCCTATCTGCTGTCGTCTACCGAGACGTAAGTGTATTGAGCTACAGACTCAATCCCCTTCGCTATAAATCACCGAACACTTTTGTTTCACAAAGTGAACAAGAATGAATTGATAAAACCTATCAAATGGGTTTTCTAAAGACTAGACCTATCTGAAATTAGACTCCTGAGCCTGTTTTGCAATCAGTACATAGCATGGTGGTATTTGGGAGTTCGTTGTATGCAGATATTAAATATTTATTACACATCAGTTGTTCAGGTTCATTCCTACCACCAGAAAGACATGTGCTTCATTTCTTCAAAGGAGGTTCTTCTGCATGCGACATTTCCCATCTGTTTACGCATTCACAAGTGCTTTGATAATCTCTAAGTTACGAGAGTAAATTAGAAGAAATTCACGCCTAACACCCCATATCTTACCAGACCGGAAACGCGAACAATTCTGTTCCAAGATACATTTTTTCACTTATGCACTGGGGTCAAAACCAAGATCCAGGAGGAGATCAAAAGCCATTTTACTCAAAGGTTGATAAATGGGAGGAATTTTGCTATTTGAACAAACAAACATCATATTTCATTGGTAGTACACTTGCCCTCTCTAAAAGTACAGGGAATTCTAGGAAATGACAAAGATCTTAGAGTAAATGAAAGGAAAATCCTGCATTCACCTCTTCTTGGTAGAGAGGGGGCAGCGTTTGCACACCAGGCGGCTAACGTATGCAGGGACCGAGTGTCCCCCGGGATAAAGGGACTCCTTTACATCCTAGGAGGGTAGAAGAACGGGTTGAGGATACGGTGCTCTCTCGTCCTTATAGCGCAGAACTGCTCCCAAAGGCGAAACATCCAGCAAGGTCAACGGCATAGGTCGGAGAAGGCCAGAGGGAAACCACTCCATTAAAATTCCACTGGATTCCCTTGCTTTGTAACAGTAATGATGGGCTTTGGAACTAAATGTAATGCCGGAGATAAAGCAGTCCACAGTTTGGATCTCTGGCTGGGGTGACGTACAAAGTGTGCAAGAAGTGTACGACATGTTATAATAGGAACTTAGAATGTAAGACATCCCAACATTTGTGAAAAATTAGCGAATATGAAAAAGGAGATGGTTAAACATGACAAAGGAACACTAGGAGTGAAGTAAAATGGCTGATAAAAGGGGACTTCAAAAGCGATAATTTTAGAATTATATACTCCAGCGAACAGGGAATTTATGCAGGTATAGAAAGACTACGAACAAGGGACACTGTTGACATCGAACGCTCTGAACCGCACGAAAACTAGTTTAAACTATAGATAGTTCATCACAATAACAGTGGTCTGAGTCATTCCCAATATATCTCCGTTTTTTTACAATTGTCTTTACGTCGCACGGACACAGATAGATCTTATGTCGACGATGGGATAGGAAAGGGTTAGGAGTGGGAAGGAAGCAGCCGTGGCCTTAATAAAGATACAGCCCCGGCATTTGCCTGATGTGAAGATGGGAAACCACGGAACACTGTCTTCAGGGCTGCCGACAGATAGGTTCGAACTCACTACCTACCGAATGCAAGCTCACAGTTATGCGCCCCTAAACGCACGGCCAACTCGCTCGGTATTTCTCAATATCAAAATCCACACTACCGAGCTCGATAGCTGCAGTCGCTTAAGTGCGGCCAGTATCCAGTATTCGGGAGATAGTAGGTTCGAACCCCGCTGTCGGCAGCCCTGAAAATGGTTTTCCGTGGTTTCCCATTTTCACACCAGGCAAATGCTGGGACTGTACCTTAATTAAGGCCACGGCCGCTTCCTTCCCACTCCTAGCCCTTTCCTGTCCCATCGTCGCCGTAAGACCTATCTGTGTCGGTGAGACGTAAAACAACTAGCAAAAAAAAATCCACACTAATTATAATACATTTTCAAAGGATTATGTGAGTATCGGTACGTCAAAGCTTTAACCTGCCTTTTTCTAGCATATTGCAACATGGGCATGTACTTTGTTGGAGAAAATTGATTGTGCACAAGAACCTCGTTTATCCGGATTAAGTGGGACCGGAACTGATTCGGATTATCGAAAATCCGGATAATCCGGGAAAACTAAAAAACAAATACAGTATATGTTAACTTATATAATATATTAACATAAGTTGTAGATTAATACCTTTTTTCAATTGTAAAAAAAATATAAGAACACTTTTATTACATTTACGACTGTGTTTTATGCATTTGTACAACTTTTGCGCGCAGCACGATCACGAAGACGTTTTACTAACATCATTTCTGCCGGCGTGGTTTAGTCTGGGATTATAAATAGGCCATCAGTTTGTCCAGCTGTATTGTTGCATCTTCATGAGTCATAGTTTCCTTCTGATGGAGCGCCGGTTTCATTTTCGAATTCACAACCATTCTCGTCATTACCTGCCGAGGAACAAGAGGCCGTAGCCTGAATTACAGTCATTTATCAACCAGTCATTTACGTCGTTCAAATCTACGTCCGAGCATCCGGTAATGCGTACAAATGTGTCAAGGAACTCAGAAGGGTCCACGGTTTCCCATTCTCAATTCCAGGCGAATGCCGGGACGGTACCTTTAATAGACCGCGGCCAACTTATTTCCAGTTCCTGTCTTTAACAATCCTTGGCGGAAAAGACATTCAAAAAGAATCGCCCCCGTAAAAGAAATACTGTACAAGTAAAAATAAACTTTTACTATTTTCGATCCGGATAAACCGTAGATGCGGATTAATGAGGGCCGGATAAACGAGGTTCTTGTACATCACAGAGTGAATTTTAGTTATGAAATGCTGTCATGTAATTTCACTTGTGATTTTTTACATTTTAATCTTATAATAACAGCAATCCTTCACTTATAAAGCTTATAAATATGTACAGAACGAGAAAATCGCTAGGGTGCAATTCAGCATTCGAGAAGCGAGTGTGTTCAAATTCCGCCTTCGGCTATCCTGGGAATGGTTTTCTGTGGTTTCTCATTCTCATCTCCAGGCAAATGCCAGGACAGTTTCTTTCATAGGCCACAACCGCTCCCTTCCCGACCTTTACGGCACCTCATCACTGCAAAACATCGTCTGACTTTAGTACATCAGAGTGTGCCATACTCTAGGAGGCCCGCTGTACCCCATCAGGGCGCGGAATGAAAGTTTAAATATAGCATAAAAATGAAGTATACATCAAGAGGATGTCAGTATGTTGTTTTAGGAGTGATTTCCGGTAAGTTATAACATCTTTGTTTGGACATCTTGCATCTAAAATGGTACGATCAGTATGACCGTATCAGAAATTACACAGCAATAGTCTCTTTTCACTTACATGTTCACAGTGGACTGGAGTTAGAAAAGGTTTCATATACCCTTTCGTCCTTTTTTCACTTTTGCTTACTTCCACATCAATGTTTCGTGGATATACTGCTTCAAGTTTCTTTGAAACAATTACACCAAAAATGCCTTCTGTCTCTTGAAAACAGATATACAGCTTGTTAGCTAATCTGCCACTCAGTGATAAAGCCACATAGGTTGTATAGCTGTATAGACAGATGTACAAGCCTACAGTAGGCTAGTTTTCTCGCCGCTGTGAGACAGTGCTGACAATGCAGACATTTCATAATGAAACTGACTTTTGTCACTGTTCCAAACATGTCATTTGTCCGCACTCCCCTGTTATAAATCTATTCACTTCCTCCACAAACTCCTGTACCTTCCGACATATACGATCATCTTCTATGTCCTTACGTGTGACGAATGTAGTAATGCAATGCTATGGGATGCCATATTCAGCCTTAAGATTGTCAATAAGTAATCAAAGCTTTAAAATTGTCCAGGCCAACCATTTCAGAATTACCTAGTGATCACATTTGCAGATGCAATAGTGAACTTTAGATCCATATGCGCTTGAACTAACAAATAGAGACATTACATGCTCTTTTAACATTTGCGACAGCCTGTTTCCTTTGAGCTCCTTCTCGTCACATAATTTAAAATGAGCTTGTAAATTGAGTTACTTCTTAAAGTACCTCATTAGTTTGCTATAGCAGTTGAAGCCTTGATAGTAATAGTCTTCATAATAATGTTCTCCAGTATGCTGTCATCAATAACTTCTAATACCCTGGGCTTTGACTTTTCGAATGGAGAGAGTTCGTGTTCACTTGACGGTCCCTGTTGCTCTGGAGATGAAACTCTTGTACTGCTTGAACAACCACCTTCAGGTGCAGGTTCTTCTTCCCCTTCAAAATAAGTTTATCTAGATAAAAGCCTTTATTATCCGTGGCGAAGTTAGGACTCTTGGTCCAATCTTACACGAACTAAAAAGCGTAACGTATAGCGTTTCTGTCTCATCCCTATTACGATATATTTATGCATTATTGTGCTATGCGACACATTCGTTAACTCGATATCATCCACTTCGATTGTGTTTCAATATTCAGCACGTAGCAACTTGTTTGTGATATTTTTACAACATTCATGGGATTAATTATCCTTGCTATGACCTGCAATCCAACTGCCAAGATACATACTCGTACTGCAGCTAGTGTTAGTGTTGGTGCAGATACAACATGCCACCAGCTGATGACGCTAACTGGCAACTGCTGAGTTTTGCATGGAATATTCACGAGCTATGCACAATACAGGGACAGAATAGTTCGGTGTGAATAAAAACGAAACCAGTTCATACAGTGATAATACAGGTTTACACACCAGCAAGTAGTTATGCAGATGAAGAAATGGACCAAGTTACGATCAATTAGAGAAAATAAATTGAATGACTAAGAACAACGAGAACAGCATTATGCTTGGAGACTGGAACGCTTCTGTAGGAGAAGGGGAAGATGGGAATACTGTGAGTGAGTTTGGTCATGTTATGAGAAATGATGAGAGGTAACATTTAAGGGACTTCCGTAAAGTGAAGTAATTGTAATCACTTTGTTTCGACAGTACAAAAGAAGGAAGTTCACCTGGTCTACACACGGATATAAAGCACGGTAACAGGAACGGAGAGGTTACTGTAACCAAGTTAAGCAATAGAAAAGTTACCCAGGGGCTGATGTTGCAAGTGACCACAACCTAGTATTGTTAAAATCTGACATCAGACTAAGAAAGAAGAAGAATCGTAAAAAAATATTACATATGCAATGTCAGAAAACTAAAAAAATCAGAGTCAAGGAAATCTATCAAAAACTGGCACACCAGAAGGTTATAGAAATAACGAACCACACAATAAATGATAAATGGATGGGTCCTGAACACATTATATAGAAGCTGACGATCACGAAAACGACTGAACATGTGCTTGAACTTATGGAGGAAATTCTAAAACTCAAAAGAGTGAAGAAGGAATTGGAAATAGGTACAAAAGACTTCAAAATCTAGTCAAAGAAAATCAAAGAAAGATAAATAATGTTATACAATGTGACAATGCAAAGAATTATGGAGAAGGTTGGAGAAAGGAAAGATCGAAACAGCCTGTGACTTCATTAAGAAATAAATTCAAAACAGTCAGTTTTCTTAGTAACATCATATTAAAAGGAAATGGGAAATTGAGTTTGGAGAGCAACGAAGTGGGAGAGAGACGGGAGCGTTACACAGACAAATTGTATGATATCCAGAGATAAATGACCTTAAGAATGAAGACTGTGCGAAGAATGATCGACTGGGATCCTCGTTAACAGAAGAAGAGTGTCTTAAGGCATTGGTGCGCTGAAGGGACTGAAGAAATGATACAGGGTTTGGATGCTGAAACACATGGCTACATTTTAAAACTGGTCAAGGAAATACGCGGAAATGGAGAAATTTCAAAAGTTGTTAAAAAGTGCATCATAATTCAAACACAAAAGGAACTCTAACCTGATGAAAAACGCATCCTGAGTCTACTATAAGACATGGCAAAAATATTGACAAGAATAGTACATAACCGAATAAATGACTGAAGAATGTTTTGTATTTTGAAGAAACAGAGCCACAAAGGAAGTTAACTTATTATTACGGCAGATTACAGACAAAATAGTGGATATAAGGAAACTACTGATTATTGCCTTTGTGAATTTAGAAACATCTTCGTTAATGTGAACTGGAAATATGTTAATTAAGTAAATAGCTAGTGCTGGTCTAGATATCTGAGAACAATGACATTTACAATAAGATACAAAAGTTGAAAACTAGAAAAGCGGCTGGAATTGATCAGATTTCTGGGGATATACTAAAGACAATGGGTTGGAATGTAGTACCATATCTGAAGTACTTATTTGATTATTGTTTGGTCGAAGGAGCTATACCAGATGAATGGAGAGTTGCTATAGTAGCCCCTGTGTATAAAGGAAAGGGTGATAGACATAAAGCTGAAAACTACAGGCCAGTAAGTTTGACATGCATTGTATGTAAGCTTTGGGAAGGCATTCTTTCTGATTATATTAGACATGTTTGTGAAATTAATAACTGGTTCGATAGAAGGCAATTCGGTTTTAGGAAAGGTTATTCCACTGAAGCTCAACTTGTAGGATTCCAGCAAGATATAGCAGATATCTTGGATTCTGGAGGTCAAATGGACTGTATCGCGATTGACATGTCTAAAGCATTTGATAGGGTGGATCATGGGAGACTACTGGCAAAAATGAGTGCAATTGGACTAGACAAAAGAGTGACTGAATGGGTTGCTATATTTCTAGAAAATAGATCTCAGAGAGTTAGAGTAGGTGAAGCTTTGTCTGACCCTGTAATAGTTGAGAGGGGAGTTCCTCAGGGCAGTGTTATCGGACCTTTATGTTTTCTTATATATATAAATGATATGAGTAAAGGAGTGGAATCGGAGGTAAGGCTTTTTGCGGATGATGTTATTCTCTATAGAGTGATAAATAAGTTACAAGATTGTGAGCAACTGCAACGTGACCTCGAAAATGTTGTGAGATGGACAGCAGGCAATGGTATGTTGATAAACGGGACTAAAAGTCAGGTTGTGAGTTTCACAAATAGGAAAAGTCCTCTCAGTTTTAATTACTGCGTTGATGGGGTGAAAGTTCCTTTTGGGGATCATTGTAAGTATCTAGGTGTTAATATAAGGAAAGATCTTCACTAGGGTAATCACATAAATGGGATTGTAAATAAAGGGTACCGATCTCTACACATGGTTATGAGGGTGTTTAGGGGTTGTAGTAAGGATGTAAAGGAGAGTGCATATAAGTCTCTGGTAAGACCCCAACTAGAGTATGGTTCCAGTGTATGGGACCCTCACCAGGATTACCTGATTCAAAAACTGGAAAAAATCCAAAGAAAAGCAGCTCGGTTTGTTCTGGGTGATTTACGACAAAAGAGTAGCGTTACAAAAATGTTGCAGTGTTTGGGTTGGGAAGAATTGAGAGAAAGAAGAAGAGCTGCTCGACTAAGTGGTATGTTCCGAGCTGTCAGCGGAGAGATGGCGTGGAATGACATTAGTAGACGAATAGGTTTGAATGGCATTTATAAAAGTAGGAAAGATCACGATATGAAGATAAAGTTGGAATTCAAGAGGACAAACTGGGGCAAATATTCATTTATAGGAAGGGGAGTTAGGGATTGGAATAACTTACCAAGGGAGATGTTCAATAAATTTCCAATTTCTTTGAAATCATTTAGGAAAAGGCTAGGAAAGCAACAGATAGGGAATCTGCCACCTGGGCGACTGCCCTAAATGGAGATCAGTATTGATTGAGTATTGATTAATTGACTGACAATATGTGAAAGGTATAATAATCAAAGAGGCGTTATAAACATACATGGTGAAGTACAAAATGCTTATACACAGAAAGGAGTACGACAGGGATGTAATTTTGTTACCATAGTTGTTCAACCTCTATGGTGAGAAAGTGTCAAGTTCAATGGAGTGAAAAGCAAAATGATAAGGTTTACTGATGACATAGCTGTCACTGAGAGAAATTAAGATAAACCACAACAAGCGTTAGCAGAACTGAACTAGATCTTGAGAGAGAATTACAATATTAAAAAGAATATTAGGAAGACCAAAATTATGATATGCAACCGCCAACATATTGCAGTTGACACTAGAATTGATGATATACCTCTCAAACATTTACTTATTTAGGAAATAAAATCACTTCAGACGGCAAAAGTTCAACCAATATAAAGAGCAGAATTTAACAGGCAAGGTTGCTTATTACAGAAAATAAAATAAAATAAAATAAATAAATAAATAAATAAATAAATAAATAAAGGGTGATGCTTACATAAAGGTATCTAAACGTAGATACAAAAAGGAGATTTATTGTGCTATATATGGAGTGGGGCCTTATGGGTCGGAAGCGTGGTACATGCGATAAAATACGTCTGGAGACATTTGAGATATGGTACTGGAAGAGGATGGAAAACATATCATGCATAGCGCAGCTCGTCGCTCATATTTGGCTTTAAAAAGCGTATTTACTACATACAGTCAGGAAAAGAAGAAATAGATTAATTGGTCCTCTCTACAAGCACAATAGCATTTAGTTAATGTAACGGAAGGGAGAGATAAACCACAGTACACTAGACAGATCTGAGAAGAAACAGAAGGTGATTCATATGAAGAAATGAAGAGAGCAACAGAGAAGGAATGGAAAAGATGATATGCTGTCAACCAATCTTCGGATTGCAAATTAAGAAGTGTACTTGCAGAACCGCTGCTACTCGAGGGATAATAGGAAATATGATATTAGTCCAGTTGAACTCTGCATTTACCAAAAAGGTGAACTGTAAAATTTACGTCATCCAGAGAAGGATAATAATCTCTAATCACCAAAAATTCTCTGATAATAATTAAACCTTTACATCTTAGCTTGTACATGCTCAAAAAGAAACGTTTCTTATATCTCTGTCTTTTCAATTTCCATCTCACAGCAACTATTGATTCAATGTATACGCTGCCCAAGAAGTCAGAAATCACAATAAACAACTGACCTTCTGAACAAGATTTTAAGTAGAGACATTAAGATGAGGTGAACTCTCTATTCAGAACAAATTTTTAAACAACGGTCTATATTAGTTTAGGAATTCACTGTACGAAGTAAAGTCTTGCCATCCTATCACAGCAAGGTAAAATCTCCTTGAACGAACTACTTGCCTCGTTCAGATGATGTTCCATGTAGACTGGTTAATGTCCTATATTTCACCTTGGGCAGGATGGATGGATCGGTAAAAATACAGGAATTTAATACATCCGCTTAATAATAATAACAACAACAACAACAACAACGTATTTCAGAATGTTTTTTAGGAATAGGAATCAAATTTAAGATTGTTAGGTGGTGGTGGTGATTATTGTTTTAAGAGGAAGTACAACTAGGCAACCACCCTCTATATAACACTAATCAGAGAGAAAAAATGGAAGGGGTCCGACACTTCGAAAAATGAAGTTATCGGCCAAAGAAGGTCAAGGGCCACGAAGGGCGTGAAAATGAAAGACTCCCTAGCCCTCGCAAACCTAATAGCGTCGGGATCGGTAAAGAACAAGAGTTGACCAAGAGAGGTCGAATAGGATAGATGAAAGTGAGGAGCCTGACACAAGTAAGTGGAAGCAATGCCAGCACTCAGCTGAGGGCCCCGTGGTCGCCAACCCAGCTCCAAAGTTCAGAGCCCCTGAGGCCCCTTTTAGTCGCCTCTTACGACAAGCAGGGTATACCGTGGGTGTTATTCTACCGCCCCCACCCACAGGGGGATTTAAGATTGTTAGTTTTGCTACCTATTTTGCGCTCTCTTATAGAATGCGTGATGTAGTTAGAATCGACACCGTATTTCAAATCAAGTCAAATCAAAATCTCTTTATTTGCAAATGAGGTGTCTACCTCGGTGGTAAATGGTACACTAAAATACATTATTGTCAAGCACTAAATTTTAAATTAACAAGAGAAGAAGAATTTTATTTCTAGAATACAATAATATACAATTTACGCTAACAATTTTTTTCTATTAAACAAACAGATCATCCTTAATAAATTTATATTGTTTACAAAATTCTACTTATAATATCTCCTATACTTACAATCATAGTCAACTCATATACAGTATGTGGAATACTTCAGATAATACTACGCAACTGGTATAAGATTAAAATTTACATTACCGAGCTCGATAGCTGCAGTCGCTTAAGTGCGGCCAGTATCCAGTATTCGGGAGATAGTAGGTTCGAACCCCACTGTCGGCAGCCCTGAAAATGGTTTTCCGTGGTTTCCCATTTTCACACCAGGCAAATGCTGGGGCTGTACCTTAATTAAGGCCACGGCCGCTTCCTTCCCACTCCTAGCCCTTTCCTGTCCCATCGTCGCCGTAAGACCTATCTGTGTCGGTGCGACGTAAAACAACTAGCAAAAAAAAAAAATTTACATTGCATTTATTTACTTTTTTTTTTACCATTTGGAACCTAAGTAGCATAACGACATGCTGCGTCTTAACCAGAGCCCCTTTTGCCACCACTTTTCAGAGTTTCTGAAGGGCCTTCACAGCACCGTAGCGGTCCCAGGGCCCTCGAAGTCCCCACTGTACTTCACCCCTACAGGCAGTCCCATACTTTGGCTGTCCAAACTCCATGGACCAGGGGATGGAATTAATTTTTTCATACACACTTTTTATTTACAATAGCCTGCACTGGTCGAATGCCCTCTAACATTTCATTTAATTTCCCTGTTGCTGTGTATTCTCTTCTCGAATATCTGTACAGATTTTGGAAAAGGATCAAACATTATCCCTGGTAAACTGTTCCACTCCTTCACGCCCTTCCCAATGAATGAAAATTTACCTCAATCGCTTCTGCTAAAATTCCTTCTAATTTTATACTTGTGGTCAGTTCTGCCGATATAATTATTTTCCAACTGAAGCCTCTCACGGATTTCTCCCCATGCTTCTTCTCCTGTATAGGCTCTATATAATCCTATAAGCCTAGTTTTCTCCCTTCTCTTACTTAAAGTTTCCCACCTAAGTTCCTCTAACATTTCTGATACACTACTTTTTCTCCTGAAATCCCCTGTTACTAATCTTGCTGCTTTCCTCTGCACACTATCTATTTCTTTTATCAGATACTCTTGGTGAGGATTCCAAACACTGTTTGCATATTCCAATAATGGACGAACCATACTTAAGTAACTTTTTTCTTTTAATTTTTTGTTGCATCCTTTAAGTAGCCTCATTATGACATGTTACGATCTGTATGCTTTGCCAACAATGTCATCAACATGACCAATTTGAGTGAGTAAATATTTACCTTCATCAGTCTGCACAGGGAAAAATTCGCCTCTTGGCCGTGAGTTTCTGCTGGTTTTCTTATAGTACACTGTCACCACCGGCTGGCAGGGAGTGGTGCCAATAATTGTCATGCGCTAAGCATTGAACATTACATTTTTGCGCTTTAGGTTGTTAAATATGAAGGGCAGTATTATTTTTAAGGTTCACTAAAGAATGCTTTTATTTCTTAATAAAACTGTACGAGGTGGTGGTGGTGAAGATTATCGTTTTAAGAGAAAGTACAACTAGGCAACCATTCTCTATATAACACTAACCGGTGAGAAAAAAATGGAAGGAGTCCAACACTTAGAAAAATGAAGGTATCGGTCAAAGGAAGACAAGGGCCACGAAGGGCGTGAAAATGAAAGACACCCTAGGCCTCGAGTGCTCTAATACCGTGGGGGTTGGAAAGAAACAAGAGATGGCCAAGGCAGGTTGGATATGATAGATGAAAGTGAGGAACCTGGCACGAGTAATTGGAAGCAATGCCAGGACTCAGCTAGGAGCCCCGTGGTCGCCAACCCATGCTCCCAAGTTCAGAGCTCCTGGGTCCCATTTTAGTCACCTCTCACGACAGGCAGTGAATACCGTTGGTGTTATTCTACCCCCCCCCCACCCATAGGCGGATAAAACTGCACGATAATATCAGTTTTTTTTGCAATTTCCATTCATATCCCAAGGGTGATGAATTTCCTAAAACGTCATTTCAGCATTTGTCTAGGATGAAAGAAGAATATTCGTATAAATTTTCAAATGATTAGTTGGGCGTAAAACACGATGAGTGCGTCCCTATACAAGAGTGCCCGACATTTGTAACGAGAAATAATTCATGACGAGAGTAATTTACAAATACGATAGGAAATTCGAAGCAACCAAATTTAAAGTAGGCTTTATCAAGGCTGTCCTGTATAATAAAGTTAACATCCTTGAATATGGCAGTATAGAGTACCATTTTGTTTCAGAAAGGGCATTGTCATCATAAGTAATGTAATTTACGAATCGCTAACTCAAACGCTGATACGAGTTATTGGATTGAAAATTTCCAAAAAGTGGATTGACCGGGCGAGTTACCCGAACGCGTAGAGGCGCGCGGCTGTGAACTTGCATCCGGGAGATGGTGGGTTCGAGCCCCACGGTCGGCAGCCCTGAAGATGGTTTTCCGTGGTTTCCCATTTTCACACCAGGCAAATGCTGGGGCTGTACCTTAATTAAGGCCACGGCCGCTTCCTTCCAACTCCTAGGCCTTTCCTGTCCCATCGTCGCCATAAGACCTATCTGTGTCGGTGCGACGTAAAGCAACTAGCAAAAAAAAAAGTGGATTGCATCAGGTACCTAACATCATCATTGCCTTGAATAATGTATAGGGTGAAATTTGCATTGCGCTTTATGTAAGCACTGAATTCATCTTAAATTCCTTCCCAGGAATGGTGTGTTGCTTCTGATATGCAGGAAATGTTTAATGTCTTGAAGCTGGACCAAACTAAACGTACATTGTTCTATAAAACGTCTGAACGTGATCTGTATTACAGATAAATAGCGAAGTAAATAATATTTGAGATGTTCACGGCTCATATAAATATGTTTTGATTACAATCAAATCAAGATAATTATCTTATACAGAGGTAATCTTCAATACAAACTGTTGACCACGTAATACAAAAGATATGTTAGCTAAAACAAACTGAGGAAATACTAAAAATCCTTTATTTTTTTATTTACCGCTATAGTAAATTCATCTTACCTTTAACTTTTCTATTAAAATAGTAAACAACCTGAACATTAAACAACATGTAACTATACTCTTACAGATGTGACATTCTAAATTTGGAAAAGCTTCTGTCTCTGTGAAGTTGTTTGAACTGTTCATAAACAATCTCATGCAACAGAGATACGGAACCATGTATATAATTTATTATATTTCTCCACAAACATGCATATCCAGATCAGACCTTATTATTACTATAAACATATATATTAAGTGTATACGCTGAGGAAAACCAATTTCCAGGATGAATGTTACTCAAGAGCGTGGATCGTAAAATATTTCTGCTCTCATAAAAAAGCGGGGAATCTCATAATATCCAAGGTTCCTTCTGTATAAAGTATCTCACTTTTTCTCTTCAGTCGCACTAATTATTTACTATGGCGGGAGAGAATAAGCACACAATTACTTTACTTCCAGCTGTGCTACACCTGACGTGGGCAGAAGCTCTGCTCTTAGCGGTCAGCGACCTCGCACACGCTACATGGCATGGGAGGCGAGGTAGAAATCCATGGCTAATTTCAATGTCAGCGATCACAAATAATAACTGAAATAAGTATTTACATCATAAAATGTTTTCTCTTTTTTTTTCCTCCTACCGAGCATGATAGCTGCAGTCGCTTAAGTGCGACCAGTATTCGGTATTCGGGAGATAGTGGGTTCGAACCCCACTGTCGGCAGTCCTGAAGATAGTTTTCCATTTTCACACTAGGCAAATGCTGGGGCTGTACCTTAATTAAGGCCACGGCTGATTCCATTCCACTCCTAGCGCTTTCCTGTCTGTGTCGGTGCGACGTAAAGCGATTTGTAAAAAAAAAAATTCTCCTTCAGAGATAGGGATAGATGAGGGGAAATTTACTAAAAGAAGGATACTTTGCTAACTGTGGCCGTTAAAGGGATTATTTAAAATATCAGTGCATTAAAACGGCCTTAAATGCCAAATGGGATGGGAACGTCTCGGTACACTTCTGGCCCCAGACACATACTGTACTGTATATTGTTTTTACAGTATCATTGCCCGGCTCCATAGCTAAATGGTTAGCGTGCTTGACTTTGGTCACAGGGGTCCCGGGTTCGATTTCCGGCACGGTTGGGAATTTTAACCATAATTGGTTAATTTCGTTGGCACTGGGGCTGAGTGTATGTGTCGTCTTCATCATCCTTTTATCCTCATCACGACGCGCAGGTTGCCTTCGGGAGTCAAATCAAAAGACCTGCATCTGGCGAACCCAACTTGTCCTCGGACACTCGCGGCACTAAAAGCCATACGCCATTTCATTTTATTTCATTACAATATAATTGGACTTGAATTATAAATATTACCCCACTACACCCGATGTTGTTTAAATTGAGAGGTAATACATACAAGCTAGCACTGCGAAAATAATAATAATAATAGTGCTGGGTGGAATAGGTCTCAACAACGAAATTAAAATTAATTTAAAATTTAACAAAGGTTATATTTTCTTTTCGAGATCAAGAAATAACAAGTATAACAGGGACTCAGTTGTATATCAACAAGTTAAGAATGTACAATTACAGTTTATTAATGGATTTTGGGCTTCGAGCCCCAGATTCACAATCCCTGAGCAATGAGCCCAACTTTACTTATACACAAGGTTCAACAAAGGGGCAGAAAACCCCAATCATGCCAAGGAGCATTTGCTCCCAATTACCCAGTTAAGCCTCCTCGAGGCACACAGAAAATACAATTTAAGAAAGAGCAACCCGCTCTCAAAGTTCAAGCCTATTCAAAGGCCACACCAAACTCTACCTTCAAGCTGCCCTCCAGGCACAAGAACAGGGGTAAAAATACCCAACCTACTGAGGCCTATTCACTAAAGAAACAGGACTATTACATGGCCCCAAAATACCAACTTGAGTGGAGGCGTAACTTGCACTCCTAATACACCTTTTTAAAACCTATTTGGCTCTTAGGCCGCTTATGCAAGGGCTAATCCCATACTACGGAGGTGACACGACAGGAAAATTTATTACATTATGAAGCGAAGAAAAACGGTTATGAAAACGTAGTCACCTCAAAAACAATATGAGAGGGAGCTCGAGAGGGTTAGGCACTCTCTATCCCGATTTGTAGTTAAAGAGACGGAATTTATACCAAGTGTCTTTTACATTTTAAAGGAAGGTTACATGATAAAAGTTTCGAACCTGCCCCGAGGGTTAAACTGCTGAGCTAGCAAGAAATGAAGTTATTAAAAGGCCATTACCTTCTGGAAGAACTGCTGCCCGAAGGAAGAGGCGCTTCCCGCCCCCTGCTACATAATCACACTAGGAAAGATGTTACTGAAGTGGCCCGGAGACCAGAAAATCAGCAGTTTAAATACCCTCCTGGAACATTCGAGACCTTTCAAGAATGACAACCCCCCCCCCTCAATTTTATTGGCTAGGATCAAGCAACATATCCATATCGGAGAAGACATACGTTATTGGTAAAAAATTAATTAGAGAAATTCGGGATTGGCTAAATTCAAAACAAGCGGAAAGAGAAGGGTTATACTGCCAACCCAAAAAATGACTGAAAGAAATTTAACAAAGAACAAACTTATGAACACAAAATTTCTCAAAAAACAGTTCCTTCACTTCGCACCAGGGTGCACAATTGTAGTTCTTCAGTAGTGCCATCTAGAAGAGAATGTTCACACTTCTCACTACAGAGAAAACAAATATAAATCGAAAAAGACACAGTCCAGAACTCTTCAAAATTTACAATAGCGACATCTTCTGAGAAACTTTAGAATTAACATGGTTGTTAAAGTTCAGGCTTCCTCCAGTAGAGGAGTTTCAACTGGCGCAATGTTTGAATTAGCGGCGTGGAGGTGTACTGCCCGGTACAATAATAATAATAATAATAATAATAATAATAATAATAATAATAATAATAATAATAATAATAATAATAATAATAATAATAACTGACCATAAATCTACCAACACTGGAATGGCATATCTGAGTCCCTTCAAACACCACCGGACTGAGTTGGAATCGAACTCGCAAACTTGAGCTCTATCATCTGAGTAACTCAGTCCCTTCAGCGCATCAATGCATTAAGACACTCTTCTTCTGTTAACTCAGCTCGGCGAAAATGCTCCTCTGCCAACTACTACTTCTATTCTTCGAGTTATTTTCCGCGGCACAGCCTTCTCTTTGCCAATGAATCGAATTCCATTATTTCGAAACACAGAATTCCTTGAAAAGACTTCAAGGTAATTTTATCTACATAATAATAATTCCTACCAAACACATTAGAAGAATATATTTAAAACACAAACGTACACATATACCACTATCGTACATGTGTTATATTATTATCAAGTTAGTAAATATAGTGGTTATTGTTGTTTTAAGGGGCATCTAAAAGAAGTTTAAAATATAATTCACTGTAATTTAGTGAAGTCTAAATTGACAACTTCTATGACAAATGTTTTCATGTAAGTTAGTACCTTACGTACTTGTTACTATGTTATAATGCCAAGACATTTTCCTTTCGCCTGCTCGTACATGTGTTAACATCACCACTACTAAATGTTTACCCATCTACAAGAGACAATTCCAATTGCCGTCCGTATATCATACACTTTATGTTAGAGTAAATTTAAAAATAGTCTCTCATTTCTGCAGAAGATTTCAGCGAACTTCAATCAACAAGTCTGTGTCGCAAGGCGCTGGGTGAAATGTTGCAAACTTTGTGTTCGGAACGACAGAAATAACTCTAGTTATTTTACTCACTCCAGAGCAATTAGCTTAAAGAAATACAGCCATTACAATGCAGTAAAGAAACACGACAAAATATATTCCAGATATATGTTTTCTTAATACAACAAGTTCGTTTTAGTATACTGTGTTCCTTTTTTGCGGTGGGGGTCGACGGAGCATGAAGGCTTAGCTTAAGATTTATATGTGAGTTTATGGCCGTACGATCATATGGTCACCGGGATTTAAAGCGGGAACACTCTTCAGACCATCGCACAAACGCATCTACTTTTAATATACAGTACAGAAGTAAAATATGTATACAAAATGAATTATAAATTTGGATTCATACTTCCTGTCAATCTCGGTTAAGATGTAGGGCTACTGTATACAGTAGAATACGAAAGGAGGTTCAGTTCAACTTTTATCTGTATCTCTCTTTGTTTGTTTGTCTCAACATCACGTGAAAACGGCTTAACAGAATTTTTCGAAATTCGGTACTTAAGTTCAGGGCTATTCGTGTTGTGAACTGAGCTATATATCATTTGATTGATTACGATACACCGGCGTAGCAATATTAAGGGGGCCAAATGGAAAGAGTCAAATGTCTCCATTGATATTGGCTGTATCGAAACATTGCACTGTACACAACAACAATTGTTTAAAACATAATTTCTGACTCTCTATGTGCCATGCGTGTTTTACCGTACAAGGAATAGTAACGGAGATATTCGCGAGTATTACATACTTCACACATTTCTAAATATCTCCGCAAATATTAATATTTAATGTATACACATAAAAAGTACTGAAAATCCATCTTTCAATCTTCTTTATCTGACACATTTTAAGCACATGAGCTATGATAATGGAAATATAAATTTAAATTTTATTATGATGTTCATCAATAGCGAGGTGATCACTGCTGACGAGGTAATATTGTTCAGTTGTCATGGTAACAATATATTATGGTGTTTGACATACTTGATTTTATAACCTGCAAAATTCTATGATCATTAACCCCCGCTGCTCATTATTCATTACAATTAAAATGAGAAGAAAAACACGAATGAACGATCGCTTGAGGAATTGGTTTGGACTATATTTATTTTGACTGCCAAGATTAGGGCCACTTGGCCCTCACTTCCATCTAATCACATTATGTGATACAATACATGTAAAGTTAAAAACTTCATGATTGTTCCGTATTGAATAGAGAAATAAGAAGATGTACAATATTATAGGGAAGGATCCACCTTTCAATACTCCGTAGTAAGTTGAACTAAAAAGTAGTTACAACCTGTTTATTACCGGTCCCAATAAACAGGTTGTAACTACTTTTTAGTTCAACTTACTACGGAGTATTGAAAGGTGGATCCTTCCCTATAATATTGTACATCTTCTTATACAATACATGTACAACAAAAATCAGAAATAAAAGATACTTACAACTGTTAACTTAATGAAATACAATCAATCATCAGTCACACTGATCTGCCTTTAGCGCAGTCACCCAGGTGGCAGATTTCCTACCAGTTGTTTACCTAGTCCTTCCTTAAATAATGTCGAAGAACGAAATTTATCGAGCATCTCCATTGGTACAATATTCCAATCACTAACTCCTCTTCCTATAAACGAATATTTGCTCCAATTTGTCCCCTTGAATTATTACAATTTTTATGTTCATATGGCGATCTTACCTACTTTTAAAAACACCACTCAGACTTATTCGTCCACCAGTGTCATTGAACGCCATCTCTCCACTGATAGCTTGGAATTAGTCGAGCAGCTCGTTTGTGTGATTTCCCCCAATGAACATATTTTCTTATATTAACACTTAGGTACCTACAGTGATAATAAGCCTCCGTGGCTCAGGGGGCAGCGCGCCGGCCTCTCACCGCTCGGTTCATTGGTTCAAATCCCGGTCACTCCATGTGAGGTTTGTGTTGGACAAAGCGGAGGCGAGACAGGTTTTTCTCCGGGTACTCCGGTTTTCCCTGTCATCTTTCATTCCAGCAACACTCTCCATTACAATTTCATTTAATCTGTCATTCATTATTCATTGACCCAGAAGAGTGCGACAGGCTTCGGCAGCCGGCACAGTTAGTATCCTCGCCGCTAGATGGGGGCTTCATTCACTCCATTCCTGACCCGGTCAAATGACTGGAAACAGGCTGTGGATTTTCATTTTCACTTACAGTGATAACCGTGAGGATATTCACCTCATCAACAAAGTAATTAAAACTGAGAGGTCTTCACCTGTTGGTGAAACTTACAACACCCCGTTTACCATCATACCATTGTCTGCTGTCTATCTCAAAACTTTGTCGAGGTCTTTTTGCAGTCGCTCACAATCCTGTAACATATTTATTATCGACTGGTAGGGTAGAGAAGGTGATCACATGGATTCGGTTCTAAACAATCGCCTTTCCTACCATACCAAAAATCCAAACCAAACCCCATGGCGCAACAGCCCAGAACGGCCATGGCGTACCAAGCGACCGCTGCTCAGCCCGAGGCCCTGCAGGTTACGAGGTGTCGTGTGGTCAGGACGACGGATCCTCTCGGCCGTTATTCTTGTCTTTCTAGACCGGGCCCGCCATCTCACCGTCAGATAGCTCCTCAATTGTAGTCACGTAGGCTTAGTGGACCTCGAACCAGCCCTCAGATGCAGGTAAAAATCCCTGACCTGGCCAGGAATCGAACCCGGGACCTCCGGGTAAGAGGCAGGCACGCTACCCCTACACCGCAGGGTCGGCTTTCCTACCATACCAGTCGGATAACATATTTCTACTAATAGGGGCTCGAACAGACTAACCACAATGTTAGATCATATAGATTTGATATCTTAACAATAATACCTATAACGTAGGCTTGAAAAACCACTAATGTTATGAACAAAAAAATGCTACAAAACCCATCACCATTAATTAGAAAATTGTTCTCACTCACGGAATCCTGGAGTAAATCGTTAGATTTCAAAGTTATATTTTACATTAAGCCCTGTTTGTCTTTCTTTCTTTCTTTCTTTCTTTCTTTCTTTCTCTTTTGAATATTCCTTTCAGGCTAATGAACCTGCATACTTTAAGAGCTAGATCGATAAGCCTTATTACTTTAAGTTGATGACCTTATAGTTTATGTCCTGGACCACCATAAATTTCTCTACCTGTTACAATTTATACGTTAGAAGTTTCTAACAAATAACTTACCTTTATAGATAAGTGCTATTCTGACGCGTAAGTCCATTAGGGCTACGGATCTGATTGTAAGGTTTAAATAACAGTAGCTAACCTGACTGTAGTATTTTCGCATTTTATTCGGCTTGAACTTGAGCTCTAGGCAACCTGCAAGTCTACATACATAGGTTAGAGTCGAACACAGGTCCATAAATAAAGACCGCATAGTCTCTAGCAGATTTCGCTATCAGACTTCCTGACAGAGATTGAAACCCATCCTTCTTAGTTGACCGAGCGTACCGTTACTACGTCAGCTAGGCCGCCCTTAAATACCTCAAATATTATTCAAAATGACTATATTCTTGCATCTCAACATCGCTACTAAGAATCGACACAGAAACTTAAAGCATATTCTTAAGCGAAAGCGATAAGTCGCCACCTACATATACAGGCAGGAGTCGAACTCAAGTACACCTAGGAGTCGAACATACGTCTACTGACAGAGATCTCATAGTCTCTAGTGTAAGATTAAAGTAGGCCGATGACCTAGATGTTAGGCCTCTTTAAACAACAAGCATCATCACCATCATCATCATCATGAAATTACTTCTCCGTATTCTTTAGCCCGTGTGTATATTTTCCTATTCTAATACTCACAGCTTATACGACTTATACGATTCCATGGCTAAATAGTCAGCATGCTGGCCTTTGGCTCAAGGGCCTCAGGCTTCGATTACCGGTCGGGTCGGGAATTATAACTAGACCTCGTATTTTAGGCAAAAACGTATTATTTCCTGAAGAGATAACATAAATTAAATTGTATTTACACGTTTCATGCACAGTATTTATAACGTTAGATATGGTGGTCCTATATTGCCTGAAAAAGCCTAAATTGACGTTCTATATTTGCCTATATTCCAATAATACCTACTTTTAGCCCTAAATCGATTAAAAATGCTTTTAATTTATTCCCAGAAACTAAAATATTTGCCGGCTCATTTTCAGTATCTTGAACAGTATGTTCTTGAAATACTTTCCAAACAAAACCTTAAAAACAGGAAGGTGTAAACCACACATCCCGGAAGTCCTGAAGGACCTCCTATAGTAAACACATCCCTAGCCTGCTTGTCACTAGGTGGGAGATGGTGTCCGTTGATTTGTTGGGAACAAAACTCTTCTTTTTATTCTGTGAAAACATTACAGTGTTTCCGTTTGGATGGTGTCAAAAGCGTCAGCTTATAACAATGGTTAGAGGAGTTCCCCCATTTCACATCGGATGGTAAAATTGTATTCTATGAAATTTGCAGCAAGGAGGTGAGAAAAAATTAGTTTTATATTCCCTCCTAACGAGATATTATGAATCGTATTTTAATTAATATCTATTAAAATACGTAAAATTGAAGTTGCCTAAAATCTATTTTTGAACCTAATTTTTCATATCTGAGAGCCTATTTTACGCATATAAAATAACATTTTCAGCATCTAAAAATCCGAGGTCTCATTGTAACTTTCGTTAGTTAGTTTACATAGCACGCGAGGTGTTGGGTGTTTGCGTCGTATTCAGCATTAGATTTCATCTTAAGTACAGCCCAGTCCTCATAGATATGCAAGTCGCCTAAAAGCCATCTACTTAAAAGACCTGTGCCAGACCTCTCCAGAGGCCACATGCCATTATTATTACTTAAAACGTAAAGCCGTTACAGATGCAGAGCTTATTTCGACAACCACACAACTATACGCAGCAGAAGCAGACAAACCATTAGTCCCATGAGATCCTGAAGTAGCTATACAAGCAATGTGTACGTATTAGCCTACTATGCCAGCTCTTCAGTGTTGGCTCCATATACACTGAGTGGCCAAAAATCATGGGAAGACACTGAATGTGATATTAATAACGAGTTGCTCCTCTGCGAGCCCTCAAAACAACAGCATTACGGCGAGGCATTGACTCTACAAGGTGTTGGAGTCGTTCTGGAAGGATCTGGCACGCATCTTTCACTGCTACCCACAATTGGTCTTGTGAAAGGGGTTTGTGCGGAGTTCATGGAGCGTACACCAGCATCGACAGCATTCCATAAATGCTCGATTGGATTAAGATCGGGGGATCTGGAGGGCCAATCCATGGTCGTAACTTCACTGGAGTGCTCCTCCAACCACTTGCATGCCACCACAGAGCGGTGACATGGTGCATTGTCCTATTGAAACATGGCATTTCCATCATGGTACTCTAGGGCCAGAAAGGAATGCAGATGGTCTGAAAGAATGTCCACATTACGTGCACCTGTCAGCGCTCCCTGCAGCCAGAAATGGGGCCTAATTCCAACCATAAGAACGCCGCCAAGACCAGAATTGAGTCACCTCCCACCTGGACACAACCTTTCTGACACGCAGGATCTATAGCTTCATGGGGCATACGCCACACTGTTACCCGCCCATCAGCTCGATACAACTGGAACCGGGATTCATCGGACCACACCACACCCCGCCACTGTTCCATGGTCCGTTGCCGACGTTCGGGGGCCCATGCACGTCGTTGAGCTCTGTGTCGAGGTGTCAGCAAAGGTCGTCGGCTGGTGAAGCTTATGCGGTGCAGTTGCCTCCTTTCAGTCCTGGTAGTAATGGGTTCCTGACTCCCAACATTCAACTGGGCGGTTATCTGACTGACAGAAGCCCATCGAGCGCCCAGTGTGGCTCTGCGGAGGCGACGTGATATCCGCTCGTTAAACACCTGTGGTATTCCAGTGCAGCGGTTTACGCGGGTGGTAACATTCTCTCTGCGATATTGAAGATCCACCCTCGACACTGTTGACCTCGGACACCCGAAATCACGTGTAATCTCCGCAATGCTATGACCCATGACCCATGCGACGTGCGCCGAGGATCATCCCACGTTCGAAGTCGGTTAACTCATGACGTGTTGCCATCTTCACGACACTGGTGACGGTGACAGACTGCGCAGCTACGCCACAGCCAGCCCAAGTCTCACATTTTATAATGGGACACCCCTTCCCGTGACTTTTGGCCACTTAGTGTGTAGCAGCCGTCTTCCTCACTAGTACTAACACAGCTCCGAGACTCCAGAGTTAGCTCCATAAGAGTAATGTATCGCCCATAGCCTCTGTACTAATAGGTTCTAAGTTACAAGTTATTGTATGAGCCCCTGAAGTAGATCTCCATAATAAGCCCTATATGCGCAATGTAACACCATCTGTCTCTGCACCAGCTCCCAAGATTTAATCCCACCGCGGATCGAACAACTATTACCCCCTCCCAGTAATAGAATTAGGTAAAGCACATATTTCCCAATTGCGATGTAGATATTTGTAAATAATAATAATAATAATAATAATAATAATAATAATAATAATAATAATAATAATAATAATAATAACAATAGTATAAGAATAGGGCCCTTGAACTCAAACTGAGGTTGGAACTAGTGCCCCTTCCAGTAACAGAATTAGCTGAAACGTAAAAGAATTGAACCTTTGAACTCAAGCTGAGGATCGAAGTGGAGCCCCAACCTCAATAACAGAATTAATTAAAGCATTCAAGAATCGAACCCTTAAAGCTCAGAAAGCGCTAACTACTGAACTGCTTCAATCGGGGATTGAACTCGAGCCCAGTAAGACAACAAGTCCTAAGTTACAAGTTGTGTGTCCCTGAGGGATCTCTCCAAAGTTATCCCCATAAGAGCAATGCATATCAGACATATTGCCTAGTATGGCAATTAGGTTAAGCTCAGGATCGAATCCATGCATCTAAAGTTAATCTACACTCTTATACGGTTAACCCAGGCGTCGAACATCGGTCGGTGAGGTTAGCGACCCTGTGACGTTAAGCCTGCATTCCAATCTAAGCCTGATAGTTTAAGCTTGCATACCCAGAAAGCGTTAGGTTATAATTGGGGACAGGCATAATATGAAATTCCATATTCTAAACCACTGCTACCGGGCGTTGACCTTGCGATTAGGGGCGCGCAGCTGTGAGCTTGCATCCGGGAGATAGTGGTTCGAGCCCCACTGTAGGCAGTCCTGAAAATGGTTTTCCGTGGTTTCCCATTTTCACACCAGACAAATTCCGGGGCTGTACCTCAATTAAGGCCAAGGCCGCTTCCTTCCCACTCCTAGACCTTTCCTATCCCATCGTCGCCGTAAGACCTATCTGCGTCGGTGCGACGTAAAGCAACAAGCAAAAAAAAAAAAAAAAAAAAAAAACACGGCTGCTTGCGCTCTGGAAAGTAGGATATTTACTAATGGTGAAGTTTAGATGGCAATGAATTAAAAAAAGGTTCGTGTTTCATAATATTTTACAAAAAGCCATAATTCATGAAAATCTCCATTTTGCTTATTTTGTAAAGTTTACAAACTTTCTCACCGCTAATATCTTCATTAATAATCAACATTTTCTTTATTGGCACTTTTCCTACATTGATTGAGAACCAAGTAATGGAAACCTGGAATATTTTAATAAATAATTTGCTCTGTTTGCTGAGCTTTTTTATTAATTTGGGGGCAGTTGACTGATAGTATTGACCCTCTGTCAAGTAATTATGTGCTACTTGCACAGGAGGAATTTCGCAGTAAAAACACGAGAAGAGACCTAGTGTACATACAGGCGCATTTTGCCAGAGTACCTACTATGATGGAGAAGTTGGAAACAAAGAAGTTGTCACTGCTGACATCAATCCAGTACGTAGAAGTCCTGACAAAAGAATTGGCTCAAGTACCAGGGGCATCAAGAAATCAATTTCTACAAAATGTTTGATTAAACATACAGTATTATCCTTCAGATCAGTGAAGTGCTTGAAGATAAGAGCAATGAAATGCCATAAAATATTAGGCTACGAAATATAGCGCAATACAAGTATGCTCCAATAATATCAAGTGATGTGGGGCGATCTTTTTCATTGTACAAAACCATATTTACCGATAGAAGATGCATCCTTTTGCCAGAAAATTTTGAAAAGCTGCTTGTGTGATATTGTAATACTCATTAAAGAGCTAATAGCTGAATACGCTAGGAAGGTAGAATACAATATTGTTATTGCAGCAATTATTAACTAACTACTAATTAGTGGTTTATATTGTTCTCTCACTGTAAATAGAATAGTTATCCCTTTATGTGTTGATTTAAATTCATTAAAAATTTAAAATTCATTAAAATACATATTTAAAGCTACTTTATATTCACGAGTATTATCGAAAGAGCCGAGCTTTAAGCCAACAAATGACAAATATATGAAAATGAGCCACGAAAACCAACGTTTATTACAGTGTTAAAATGATTAAATTGTTGTGATTGATTGTATTTCATAATATTAAATATATTTTCATAGTTTCATATTTTCGCAAAATTGTCTTCATATTGTGCTTGTATTTAGTTGTGACGTCATGTGTGGTTAAGCATGCACTCTTCAAATCCGTGAGGAGGAGGCCTCCTCTCAGGCGCATGAGGAAGAGGAGGCAGCAGAACACGTAAAAATACCCTACTCCAGTGCTCTACCATCTGAGCCACTCAGTTCGTCAGAAAATAAACTAATTACACTAACTAATCATACCTATCTCTATTTACACGGTGTTATCAAACTCGCGAATAACCGATTTCTAATATTTTGATACATACTGTATAGACGTATCCTCTTAGCTCGATGCTCAGAAGCTTTTAAGGTGACGGTCTTCGCTGCTGAGATAATTTGTGATTATGTTCACGCGCATTTTTATAAAGAACAGTTAGCGTAACGCGGCGTAATTCAAGGCGCAGGATGCCTGACACTCACTGTTGACGCGGATTCACTACAAGTTCCCGTCACTTTTACCCATTTTATTTACAAATAATTATTAATTATTTTGTTTAAAGCCAGTTTTAACTTCTTACGACTTATCACGTATTCGTTATTACGTATAAAATTATGAAGATCATACATTCGATTGCAAATAATTATTATACAAGGTGAGCAACATAAATCAGAACCAGTCCTACAGCCCGGCAGCGGAGCCTGCACACGGGAGGTGCGTGCGTGACAGGAAGTCCGCAGTAAATACATTGTCGCGTAAGCATTTCAAACAAACAAACAAAACAACACAAAAAAGTACTCACTTATATCACTGCCTCCCTTCCGAAAAGAACATTAGATTAGGGTCAATTTCTGCGCCATATATCGCATTCAAAACCCATTCACAAAATCGCATTCGTAATGCAGGGTCATCCGGTTTAAGTTCTTGCAGTGCAGTAATTTTATACGGCTTTAACTTCAGTAACTTTGTACCCGTTCGAACAAGACCATGGGAAATTTCCATTTCCTGAGCAAGTCGTCGAAGTGATTTTGTGGAAGACCTTTCCAGAATGTTACCAATGTTACCTACAGTTTCTTGAGTGAGTAGGCCTACTGTACGTGATTTATTACGTTTCTTATCAAGAAGACTTCCCGTCTTAAGTCACTTATTTACTAATCTATGAATCGAAGTCCGACCTGGAACTTGAACATCAGGAAACTTCTCTTGAAATAACCTCCTTTCAGGCCTCACACTTTCTCTACTGACGTATGAATCGTAAATGAATACTCTTTGGGGAACATAATACATTTACCCGACTTGAGCCTCCTGAGCCATTTCACTGAATTCACACACTGTACTAATGTCACCAACAAACACGTGCCACGTTTGCAAACGTTCAGCAAAGACTGAAACCTGGTGCGGTAGCGCAGCCTTGAGTACATCCGGCACTGTATTTCGTACCGGCCGACTAACTCACTCAGGAATTCCCACGCACGGGATGGAGCGGTTCTGCTTTATCCTGCTCAAACGGTATAATTATAATTCGCGATTTGTTTCGTTCCTTCAGCTTCTACTGTTTGTGGGCCTCTTCCAATTTTCTCCATCCAGCCAGGTCTGTTGCTATCTGGAGCAAGTTCTTTTCTCCTGTTTATTAGATGCTGCCAGCCCATCGTAATTGCTGTCTGCCGACAGTACGCTGTCTTCTGGGTTGTCATTTCAAAACCCTCTTACTAATGTTTCTCATTCTAAAGTTCATTTCCTTAAGTTAATATTCCATTTTTCATGGAAAATAAATTGAGTCTTATGATCAACACAAACATTAAAATTTTCCATACACCTTGATTGACTGGAATAAAAATACGAAAAGTCTCAATAACTGGATACGAAGTCAAATCGACGATAAGAAAATCAGGCACCTTGCCCGTTGGACCACGCCTCATTACGCTAAGAAGTATGCAACTTTACTTTCGAGTATCTCGAGAATGAAGATTCACCGCAGACAATCCTCTGGACCTTATGCTAAGGACACAGTCCCTGCAACATATATTTAAATGACCCAAAAGGTGATTCCCATGTTAGATAGCCCGTGTTAGTGGCATAATACATTTAGAAAGTAAACATGTCTGTAACGTAATGTACCAGGAAAAGTTTTTGAGGAAAGGGCATGAGTAGGACCTCAGGGAGTGGAACTTGCTTTTGGAGCCGATACAGAGTAGGATAGACTCGCAGAGCGAATAATAGATGGTTAACATTTTTTTAACAATTTATTAATTCTTCACCCAGCAATATGATTATTGGACTCAAATCTGGCATTGAAATTAAAAGTTTGAACGTTATCTTCCTGAATTCTGTTCATGAAATTAAATGAATATCACTGATTCCAAAGTCTTTCATATGTGAGAAGACGAGGTATTAGATTTCCACCTAAAGTCTTTCTAAATATGAGCACACACTTGTAATTGCAAACTGACATGAGAAATTAAATTTCTGTTAAAAGTTTTCAGTTTTTCAGTTTGTAAACCTTGATGTATAGCACACTTGAAAAGCTTAAAGTCTTTCTATGAGATATGAAAATTAAACTTGAAAATTAAATTAATCACTTCTGAGAAACGATGAGAACTCTGAAATATTTGTTCACACGCGGCACTGAAGTTTCCACTGTTCAAAATTAATGAGAAAATTTTAGTCAGTTTGTTACTACTCACTTAATGAAAGAAATGTTCCTACAAATGTTGAAGGGTGGGCATCTGGAATGTTCCGTGGAGAATCAGGGACGGCGATGTTTCCTTAACACACCATGTTGACGTCCCCCGATGAGGTGATGACGGCTGGAACTGGATCGTGTAGAATTGCAGCTCGTTAAGGTGATTTTTCGCACACGAAAAATTCACTTAGTGCGAGTAGTTATCACTGACACTGTCATTTACTGTTGAACACAGTTTATGGCGTAATTGAACTTTAAGACGTTAAATGAATAATCAACATCCTTCCTGTATGAAATACTATTTAAAGTCGTTACTGAAACATCCATAATTACACAGTTCACACTTGAAAAGGCAAATCATAGCCTATAATCAGTCTTTGAGCACGGTAGTAGTATAATGGGACAGTTCGGCGGCCTCCGCCTCCGCCCGCCTCCTCCTCCTCCTCCCGCGGGAAATTTGAATTTTGGCGGGAGATTTGAATTTTGGCGTGAGATTTGAATTGGCAAACAAAGCCACGTGCTTTTTGACAGACAACAACGCATCGCTAACCTCACTGCTGCAATCTTGACGGGCCTAAACCTCACTAGTGCCAACTTAACCTAACTAGCATGAGGTAAACAAAGCCACGTGTTTTTTGACAGCCACGTGCTTTTTGACAGACAACAACGCATCGCTAACCTCAGTACTGCCATCTTGACGGGCCTAAACCTTAGTGGTACCAACTTAACCTAACTAGCGCGAGGTAAATAAAGCCACGTGTTTTTTGACAGCCACGTGCTTTTTGACAGCTGTCATCCGCCATCTTTAAACTACAGAGCACTGTGCTGCCCTCTTTAGCTAGATACATGTGGTGGCGGCAAATTCCACGTGCTCTTGTTTGGAAACAAAGCCATGTGCTTTTTTGTCATCAGCCATCTTTAATCAACAGAGCACAGTGCTGCCCTCTTTAGCTACTTACCTTTGAAATGTGGTACGTCACAGCTGTCATCCGCAGTGCTGCCATCTTGGCGGGCCTAAACCTTAGTGCTACCAACTTAACCTCACTAGCGTGAGATAAACAAATCCACGTGCAGCTGTCATCCGCCATCTTTAATCACAGTGCTGCTCTCTTTAGCTACTTACCTTTGAAATGTGGTGGCGGATAATTTGAAAAATGCTTTTTGACAGCAGCCATCTTTGAGCACCGTGCTGCCCTCTTTAGCTACTTACCTTTGAAATGTGGTGGCGGTAAATTCCACGTGCTTTACAAACCTATATGCTTTTCTGACAGCTGTCATCCGCCATCTTTAATCCAGAGAGAACAGTGCTGCCCTCTTTGTGGTGGCGGGAAATTCCACGTGCTCTTGTTTGGAAACAAACTCACGTGCTTTTTTCTGACAGCTGTCATCCGCCATCTTGCATCACAAACCTCAGTGCTGCACTCTTTAGCTAGATGCCTTTGAAATGTGGTGGTAGCAATTTGAAAAATTCTATGTGCTCTTGTTCGGAAACAAAGCCACGTGCTTTTTTGACAGCTGACATCTGCCATCTTTAATCAATAGAGCACTGTGCTGCTATCATGCGGGCAATTTCGTCAGCTGTCATCCGCCATCTTTAATCCACAGAGCACCGTGCTGCCCTCTTTATGACATGTAGTAGCGGGCAATTTGAAAAGTTCTGTTAGCTATCATCCGCCATCTTTAATCAAGAGAGCACCGTGCTGCCATCTTTAGCTAGATACCTTTGAAATGTGGTGGCGGCAATTTGAAAAATTCTATGTGCTCTTGTTTAGTAAACAAAGCCACGTGCTTTTTGACAGCTGTCATCCACCATCTTTAATCAATAGAGCACTGTGCTGCTATCATGCGGACAATTTCGTCAGCTGTCATCCGCCATCTTTAATCCACAGTGCACCGTGCTGCTCTCTGTAGTAGCGGGCAATTTGAAAAGTTCTGTTAGCTGTCATCCGCCATCTTTAATCAAGAGAGCACCGTGCTGCCATCTTTAGCTAGATACCTTTGAAATGTGGTGGCGGCAAATTGAAAAATTCCACGTGCTCTTGTTTAGTAAACAAACTCACGCGCTTTTTGTCAGCTGTCATCCGCCATCTTACATCGCAAACCTCAGTGCTACACTCTTTAGGTACATACCTTTGAAATATGGTGGCGGATAATTTAAAAAGAAAAATTCTACAGCAGCCATCTCTGGGCGCTAATTGCACAAGATGGTGGCTATGCATGACTCTTTAAAGGTGCTTATGCAAGATGGCCGCTATACATAGACGCCCTTGGGATGCTTACGCAAGATGGCGGTTATACATGGCTCCTTATGAGGGATGCTTGCGCAAGATGGCGGTTGCTCTTATGAGGCGGCTTAAGGATCCTTGCCTAGAGACGCCCTAAGGATGCTTGCGCAAGATGGCGCATGCAAGATGGCGGCTATACATAGCTCCTTATGAGACAGCCAGTACTCAATACAACATGTGATCAGAACATTTTTTGATGTGTTCAAAACACAAAATAAGTAGAATCGAACACTGTACTCGATACAACATGTGATTAAAACATTGTCTGGTGTGTTCAGAACACTACATAAGTAGAATCGAACGCTGTACAACATGTTAGGGGATACCTTTGTTCTAAGAAGATCAGATTGAAACATAACAAGACTAGAATTGAACACTGCACTCGATGTCGTTACATGTGATCAAAACAATGATTGATGTGTTCAGATCACTAAACAAGTAGAACCGAACACTGTACAACATGTTAGGGGATACCTTTGTTCTAAGAAGATCAGATTGAAACATAACAAGACTAGAATTGAACACAGCACTCGATACAACATGTAATCAGAACATTGATTGATGTGTTCAGATCACTAAACAAGTAGAACCGAACACTGTACAACATGTTAGGGGATACCTTTGTTCTAAGAAGATCAGATTGAAACATAACAAGACTAGAATTGAACACAGCACTCGATACAACATGTAATCAGAACATTGATTGATGTGTTCAGATCACTAAACAAGTAGAACCGAACACTGTACAACATGTTAGGGGATACCTTTGTTTAGATTGAAACTAACAAGACTACAATCGAGCACTGCACTCGATGTCGTTACATGTGATCCGATACAACATGTTAGGGGATACCTTTGTCCTAAGAACCGAACACAGTACAACATGTTAGGGGATACCTTTGTTCTAAGAAGATCAGATTGAAACATAACAAGACTAGAATTGAACACTGCACTCGATACAACATGTAATCAGAACATTGATTGATGTGTTCAGATCACTAAACAAGTAGAACCGAACACTGTACAACATGTTAGGGGATACCTTTGTTTAGATTGAAACTAACAAGACTAGAATCGAACACTGCACTCGATGTCGTTACATGTGATCCGATACAACATGTTAGGGGATACCTTTGTTCTAAGAAAATTACATTGAAACATAGCAAGCCTAGAATCGAAAATTGTTTGATGTGTTCAGTACAACTTCAATGATTAACACACACTGTGCACATATCGCATAGCTAAAAACACACTGTGCACATATCGCATAGCTAACACTTCAAATGATTTGCTTAGTACGAAAATAAAAAAATCTATACCGCGTAGCTAACTCGTTCATCGCACTGCTCAGACGCTTAGTAATTGCGAATACACTCATACGAAAATCAAGAAAGCACACTGCGTAGCCAACTCGCTCGGCTCACTCGCTTAGTAATTGCAACACTGATACACACACGGATAAGAATGTTCCGAGATACTACATACTTACATGTTTTTTAAGGGGGGTGAAAGATCATAAATTATATGTACACATGTTGTCTCCTCCAAGTTGTAAGATGAAATAGACGCAGTACTGCGAGTTTCCGCTCTAGCTGGCGAACGGAAGTAGCATGATATCTCAGCAAAAAAAAAAAAAATACGCGTGAGCTTGCAAGTCAGACACAATGATGGATACCGCGATTCAAATCCTGGCAACTTATGCCGTCGGGAAGGGCATCCGGCGAGCATCTAGCTGTAAATCCCCGATTCTCGACAGATTCTTAATCCGAGTTCTTTGACGTCATGAAGGGCAACCGGTCGAAAACTATAGTGTATGATGTAAGAAGCTAGATACTGCTTGTTTTGCGTCAGGAAGGGCAACTCAACAAATTCTTGCGATTTAAAATCTTAGTCAGGAAGGGCATCCGGCTGTAGTGATACAGCGATTTAAAATCTAAGAAGAGCATCTAGCTGTAAATCCCCGATTCTCGACAGATTCTTAATCCGAGTTCTTTGACGTCAGGAAGGGCAACCGGTTGAAAACAATAGTGTATGATGTAAGAGGCTAGATACTGCTAGTTTTGCGTCAGGAACGGCAACTCAACAAATTCTTGCGATTTAAAATCTTGGTCAGGAAGGGCATCCGGCAGTAAAACAATAGTTCACGATACAGCGATTTACAATCTAAGAAGAGCATCTAGCTGTAAAACTCCCGATTCTCGGCAGATTCTTAATCCCAGTTCTTTGACGTCAGGAAGGGCAACCGGTCGAAAACAATAGTGTATGATGTAAGAGGCTAGATACTGCTAGTTTTGCGTCAGGAAGGGCAACTCAACAAATTCTTGCGATTTAAAATCTTAGTCAGGAAGGGCATCCGGCTGTAAAACAATAGTTCGTGATTTAAAATCTAAGAAGAGCATCTAGCTGTAAAACCCCCGATTCTCGACAGATTCTTAATCCGAGTTCTTTGACGTCAGGAAGGGCAACCGGTTGAAAACAATAGTGTATGATGTAAGAGGGTAGATACTGCCAGTTTTGCGTCAGGAAGGGCAACTCAACAAATTCTTGCGATTTAAAATCCTAGTCAGGAAGGGCATCCGGCTGTAGTGATACAGCGATTTACAATCTAAGAAGAGCATCTAGCTGGAAAACCCTCGATTCTCGACAGATTCTTAATCCGAGTTCTTTGACGTCAGGAAGTGCAACTGGTTGAAAACAATTATCGAACACGCATCGCGAAGGCAAGAGTGTGCAGCGATATGCTTGTTTAGACTTGCAGATTACGAAAGAAACATAACAAGACTTGAGTCTTAAAACAAATTCTTGCGATTTAAAATCTTAGTCAGTAAGGGCATCCAGCAGTAAAACAATAGTTCGTGATACTGCGATTTAAAATCTAGCAGTAAAACCCCCGATTCTCGACAGATTCTTAATCCGAGTTCTTTGACGTTAGGAAGGGCAACTAGTTGAAAACAATTATCGAACACGCATCGTAAAGGCAAGAGTGTGCAGCGATATGCATGTTTAGACTTTCAGATTACGAAAGAAACATAACAAGACTTGAGCCTTAAAACAAATTCTTGCGATTTAAAATCTTAGTCAGGAAGGGCATCCGGCAGTAAAACAATAGTTCGTGATTTAAAATCTAAGAAGAGCATCTAGCTGTAAATCCCCCGATTCTCGACAGATTCTTAATACGAGTTCTTTGACGTCAGGAAGGGCAACCGGTCGAAAACAATAGCGTATGATGTAAGAGCTTAGATACTACTAGTTTTGCGTCAGGAAGGACAACTAGTCTTAAAACAAAACAGATTCTTAATCCGAGTCCTTTGGCGTCAGGAAGGGCAACCGGTTGAAAACTATAGTGTAAGAGGTTAGATACTGCTAGTTTTGTGTCAGGAAGGACAACTCAACAAATTCTTGCGATTTAAACACATTTTTATTCCCAAGAGAATCGAACCCGAGACTACCGGGTGAGAGGCATGCATACTGTATGCTATGGGTTTGTTCTACTGTCCTTGAAGTCGTATCAGCGCAGAGCGAGCAGCGGAATGCATGTGTTGGCTGAAATTGTACACGTATCTTCCGGCTGTAGTAGTAACCTTGGACGAAAACACGGTGTGCTGATAAGCGACTTGTAACTCACGAACGTCTTCTTAGCTGAGTAGCATTCAGCCCATGTAAGCTCTTAAAACACGGTACTAATTAAGGTTGTAAAATATTCTGAAATAGTCCTCCTCTGTGGTGTAGTAGTTAGTATGATTAGCTGCTACCCCCGGAGGTCCGAGTTCGATTCTAGCCTACTCCTACCGAAGAAGCCTGCACAAGGCTTATTACCTCCATCCGACAGATGAATCACCATTAACACTCTTGTACTCAAAAATCATTTTCGAAGGAGTCTGCACAAAGTTTAACGTCCCCATCAACAGCCCTTACTTATTGCTGGCTTTTTTTTGCACACCCCGCCTCTTACTAGTTTTACGACCGGTTGCCCTTCCTGACTAGGATTTTAAATCGATAACTAGATATCCCGACATAGCCTACTCCTACTGAAGAAGCCAGCACAAGGCTTATTACCTCCATCCGACAAATGAATCACCATCAACACTCTTGTACTCACAATCATTTTCGAAGGAGCCTGCACAAAGTTTAACGCCCCTATCAACAGCCCTTACTTAATGCTGGCTTTTTTGCACACCCCGCCTCACACCATAGTTTTATACGACCGGTTGCCCTTCCTGACTAGGATTTTAAATCGATAACTAGATATCCCGAAATAGCCTACTCCTACTGAAGAAGCCAGCACAAGGCTTATTGCCTCCATCCGACAAATGAATCACCCTCAACGTCTTGTACTCAAAAAATCATTTTCGAAGGAGTCTGCACAAGGTTTAACGTCCCCATCAACAGCCCTTACTTAATGCTGCCTTTTTTTTTGCACACCCCGCTTCACACCATAGTTTTACGCCCGGTTACCCTTCCTGACTAGGATTTTAAATCGATAACTAGATGTCCCGACATAGCCTACTCCTACCGAAGAAGCCTGCACATAGCTTAACGCCTCCATCCGACAAATGAATCACCCTCAAAACTCTTCAATCATTCTCGCTACTTCGGAAGATAGCGGGTTCGAACTGGAAGCCGTAAATGCTAGGCGAGGGACCTGCGCGATCGTCATTACATGATCTAGCCGAATGCCCTTCCCGACGGCATAAGTTGCCAGGATTTGAATCGCGGTATCCATCATTGTGTCTGACTTGCAAGCTCACGCGTATTTTTTTTTTTGCTGAGATATCATGCTACTTCCGTTCGCCAGCTAGAGCGGAAACTCGCAGTACTGCGTCTATTTCATCTTACAACTTGGAGGAGACAACATGTGTACATATAATTTATGATCTTTCACCCCCCCCCCTTAAAAAACATGTAAGTATGTAGTATCTCGGAACATTCTTATCCGTGTGTGTATCAGTGTTGCAATTACTAAGCGAGTGAGCCGAGCGAGTTGGCTACGCAGTGTGCTTTCTTGATTTTCGTATGAGTGTATTCGCAATTACTAAGCGTCTGAGCAGTGCGATGAACGAGTTAGCTACGCGGTATAGATTTTTTTATTTTCGTACTAAGCAAATCATTTGAAGTGTTAGCTATGCGATATATGCACAGTGTGTTTTTAG
The DNA here is from genome assembly GCF_040414725.1 of Anabrus simplex. Classification (NCBI taxonomy): domain Eukaryota; kingdom Metazoa; phylum Arthropoda; class Insecta; order Orthoptera; family Tettigoniidae; genus Anabrus; species Anabrus simplex. The sequence goes on from NC_090265.1 coordinate 1,502,175,768, forward strand.
CTATGCGATATGTGCACAGTGTGTGTTAATCATTGAAGTTGTACTGAACACATCAAACAATTTTCGATTCTAGGCTTGCTATGTTTCAATGTAATTTTCTTAGAACAAAGGTATCCCCTAACATGTTGTATCGGATCACATGTAACGACATCGAGTGCAGTGTTCGATTCTAGTCTTGTTAGTTTCAATCTAAACAAAGGTATCCCCTAACATGTTGTACAGTGTTCGGTTCTACTTGTTTAATGATCTGAACACATCAATCAATGTTCTGATTACATGTTGTATCGAGTGCAGTGTTCAATTCTAGTCTTGTTATGTTTCAATCTGATCTTCTTAGAACAAAGGTATCCCCTAACATGTTGTACTGTGTTCGGTTCTTAGGACAAAGGTATCCCCTAACATGTTGTATCGGATCACATGTAACGACATCGAGTGCAGTGCTCGATTGTAGTCTTGTTAGTTTCAATCTAAATAAAGGTATCCCCTTACATGTTGTACAGTGTTCGGTTCTACTTGTTTAGTGATCTGAACACATCGATCAATGTTCTGATTACATGTTGTATCGAGTGCTGTGTTCAATTCTAGTCTTGTTATGTTTCAATCTGATCTTCTTAGAACAAAGGTATCCCCTAACATGTTGTACAGTGTTCGGTTCTACTTGTTTAGTGATCTGAACACATCAATCATTGTTCTGATCACATGTAACGACATCGAGTGCAGTGTTCAATTCTAGTCTTGTTATGTTTCAATCTGATCTTCTTAGAACAAAGGTATCCCCTAACATGTTGTACAGCGTTCGATTCTACTTATGTAGTGTTCTGAACACACCAGACAATGTTTTAATCACATGTTGTATCGAGTACAGTGTTCGATTCTACTTATTTTGTGTTCTGAACACATCAATCAATGTTCTGATCACATGTTGTATTGAGTACTGGCTGTCTCATAAGGAGCTATGTATAGCCGCCATCTTGCATGCGCCATCTTGCGCAAGCATCCTTAGGGCGTCTCTAGCCAAGGATCCTTAAGCCGCCTCATAAGAGCAACCGCCATCTCGCGCAAGCATTCCTCATAAGGAGCCATGTATAACCGCCATCTTGCGTAAGCATCCCAAGGGCGTCTATGTATAGCGGCCATCTTGCATAAGCACCTTTAAAGAGTCATGCATAGCCACCATCTTGTGCAATTAGCGCCCAGAGATGGCTGCTGTAGAATTTTTCTTTTTAAATTATCCGCCACCATATTTCAAAGGTATGTACCTAAAGAGTGTAGCACTGAGGTTTGCGATGTAAGATGGCGGATGACAGCTGACAAAAAAGCGCGTGAGTTTGTTTACTAAACAAGAGCACGTGGAATTTTTCAATTTGCCGCCACCACATTTCAAAGGTATCTAGCTAAAGATGGCAGCACGGTGCTCTCTTGATTAAAGATGGCGGATGACAGCTAACAGAACTTTTCAAATTGCCCGCTACTACAGAGAGCAGCACGGTGCACTGTGGATTAAAGATGGCGGATGACAGCTGACGAAATTGTCCGCATGATAGCAGCACAGTGCTCTATTGATTAAAGATGGTGGATGACAGCTGTCAAAAAAGCACGTGGCTTTGTTTACTAAACAAGAGCACATAGAATTTTTCAAATTGCCGCCACCACATTTCAAAGGTATCTAGCTAAAGATGGCAGCACGGTGCTCTCTTGATTAAAGATGGCGGATGATAGCTAACAGAACTTTTCAAATTGCCCGCTACTACATGTCATAAAGAGGGCAGCACGGTGCTCTGTGGATTAAAGATGGCGGATGACAGCTGACGAAATTGCCCGCATGATAGCAGCACAGTGCTCTATTGATTAAAGATGGCAGATGTCAGCTGTCAAAAAAGCACGCGGCTTTGTTTCCAAACAAGAGCACATAGAATTTTTCAAATTGCCACCACCACATTTCAAAGGCATGTAGCTAAAGAGTGCAGCACTGAGGTTTGTGATGCAAGATGGCGGATGACAGCTGTCAGAAAAAAGCACGTGTGTTTGTTTCCAAACAAGAGCACGTGGAATTTCCCGCCACCACAAAGAGGGCAGCACTGTTCTCTCTGGATTAAAGATGGCGGATGACAGCTGTCAGAAAAGCATATAGGTTTGTAAAGCACGTGGAATTTACCGCCACCACATTTCAAAGGTAAGTAGCTAAAGAGGGCAGCACGGTGATTAAAGATGGCGGTTGACAGCTGTCAAAAAAGCATGTTGATTTGTTTCCAAACAAGAGCACGTGGAATTTGCCGCCACCGGGCAGCACTGTGATTAAAGATGGCGGATGACAGCTGTCAGAAAATCGCATGGGTTTGTAAAGCACGTGGAATTTACCGCCACCACATTTCAAAGGTAAGTAGCTAAAGAGGGCAGCACGGTGCTCAAAGATAGCTGCTGTCAAAAAGCATTTTTCAAATTATCCGCCACCACATTTCAAAGGTAAGTAGCTAAAGAGAGCAGCACTGTGATTAAAGATGGCGGATGACAGCTGCACGTGGATTTGTTTAGCACACGCTAGTGAGGTTAAGTTGGTAGCACTAAGGTTTAGGCCCGCCATGATGGCAGCACTGCGGATGACAGCTGTGACGTACCACATTTCAAAGGTAAGTAGCTAAAGAGGGCAGCACTGTGCTCTGTTGATTAAAGATGGCTGATGACAAAAAAGCACATGGCTTTGTTTCCAAACAAGAGCACGTGGAATTTGCCGCCACCACATGTATCTAGCTAAAGAGGGCAGCACAGTGCTCTGTAGTTTAAAGATGGCGGATGACAGCTGTCAAAAAGCACGTGGCTGTCGAAAAACACGTGGCTTTGTTTACCTCGCGCTAGTTAGGTTAAGTTGGTACCACTAAGGTTTAGGCCCGTCAAGATGGCAGTACTGAGGTTAGCGATGCGTTGTTGTCTGTCAAAAAGCACGTGGCTTTGTTTACAAATCTGTCAAAAAGCACGTGGCTGTCAAAAAGCACGTGGCTTTGTTTATCTCGCGCTAGTTAGGTTAAGTTGGCACTACTGAGGTTTAGGCCCGTCAAGATTGCAGTACTGAGGTTAGCGATGCGTTGTTGTCTGTCAAAAAGCACGTGGCTGTCAAAAAACACGTGGCTTTGTTTACCTCATGCTAGTTAGGTTAAGTTGGCACTAGTGAGGTTTAGGCCCGTCAAGATGGCAGCAGTGAGGTTAGCGATGCGTTGTTGTCTGTCAAAAAGCACGTGGCTTTGTTTACCAATTCAAATCTCCCGCCAAAATTCAAATCTCCCGCCAAAATTCAAATTTCCCGCGGGAGGAGGAGGAGGCGGGCGGAGGCGGAGGCGGAGGCCGCCGAACTGTCCCATTATACTACTCACGGTCATTAAGTCACTAAGGATTATTTTCTGATTATCTTGTTATGATAACGTCATATTACCTCTGAAAAAGTTCTTAGTATTCACCCAGATTACCACTGTAAGTCGTATACTAATATGGCGTGAATAAAGAAATACAGTTCAATACTCGAAAAGAAATGAGTTCTGGTAATTCTACACATTAGTTTCTGTAGAAGTTCAATATCATGTGAAGTAAACTAAGTCTACACGTAATGATATATTCTGTGAACGTTAAATATTTGGTGTTTGCACTTCAATAAGTTCACTCGTATTATATTCTCAAATGTCTTTAGAATTAGACTGTAGTCGCGACGCGATGTACTAAATACAGTGCGACGTCTTTTATAATTTTGTCGGCGATATAACTTCGTGTTCCGGAAACGCGACGGCAAGTACTTTCACAGTGACTGCGCGGACATACTGTACGAGAGTCGGTCTCTCCTCTGTCTCACTCACACACATCTGTGTACTCGTCCTTGTACTGCGCTGCTCTGCTTGTTAGCCTTGACATATATATACCGGCCCTGGGAGGGGTGGTTTCTCTTGGCCATGTGACCGTGAGTGTATAATTTTCGTAGACTTTAAATTATTATAACTCAACAACCATGGGATGGATTAATTCGAAATTCACAGGGATTAATTTTATGACGTCCGCTACAATTCAGCGTTTGTCCCGTTGAAATTGGTTAAGGCATTGAAAAGCTTGCGAAAAAAAATTATTTTCGAGAAATATCTCTAGGGGAGGTGAGCTTCGAGCGACAGGTGACGTCACTTGACTTCGCCTAGTGCACTCGTGAAGTCTGGCACATGCTGGAACATTCCTTTATTTAAATGTTCGTACGTCGGACGGATATTTTATGCTGGAATAACGTTTCTTTCGATTGATATGGGCCAGGACATAGGCTTTCCTGGTACAATAACTGTGCATACATCATTACTCATGCTCATAGACTGACACTAATACAAGGAAATGAACTCTTTAACTATCCTAGGACTCAAACCCGTGATTTCGTAATTTTTGGTGTACATGCTGTGACTGCGATTGACACGTGAAAACGATAAAATAGTCACGTATAGATATTGTATAAGTCTACATGATATCCGGCTATCCCGGTCCATAATGAAACAACAACTTACAATTCTAAATCATCTCTAAATTGTCCGTAAGAGGGTAGAGGTGTCCATTAAATGAACAGGATATCAATGAGTGTGAATTGGACAACAGTACAGTATGTTTTACATCATCTCGGTCATGTGTCAGTTAGCTGTCCATCCTTAGACAATTTACCTCCTGAAAATCCACAGCCTGTTTCCAGTCATTCAACAGGGGTCAGAAATGGAATGATTGAAGCCCCATCTAGTGGCGCGGATAGGAATTGTGCCAGCTGACCAAAACCTGTCGCACTCCTCTGGGGCAATGATTAATGAATGACAGATTAAATGAAATGATATTGCAGAGTGTTGCTGGAATGCAATATGACGGGGAAAACCGGAGTACCCGGAGAAAAACCCGTCCCGCCTCTGCTTTGCCCACCACAAATCTCACATGGAGTGACCTGGATTTGAACCACGGAACCCAGCGGTGAGAGGCCGGCGCACTGCCCCCTGAGCCACGGAGGCTCTAATTTACCTCCTATGGGTAGATATGTATTTGCAAAGCAAAGCAAAGTCACCTCCGTACAGACCATGAAGGCCCTTGGAGGAGTGGAAGGTAAAGGCTTCCACCATTGTTAACCTCGGCACGTGATGGGGTAGAGTGGTTAGCTCTACGCCCGGCCACCTTTGCCCCCAGGAATTAGCCTAGTACTTATTTTTGGTGAAGTCTGAGTGAACCTCAGGGCCATATGCACCTCCGGAAATGGAAATCTCGTTTCTTAAATTTTACGACTCCCTGACGGGGATTCGAACCCACGTCCTTCCGGGCGAACCGAGCACGAGTTTACCGTCTCGGCCAGGCAACCCCAGTTGTGTATTTGCACACATGATATACTCGTAATCACAGGCTTTCAGCCCGGGCGACCGAGGCTCGTTTCTCCTTCGATCATGGGTTGGAATTCTATTCTGAAAAAAACCATGTCTTGACAAAATGGACAGCAAATCTCAAATTCTCGGTCAAAACAAAAAATTACCCAAGTGGCTTCAGCAACATCAAAAATACCTGGGATAAGCTGAAGAAGCATTATTGTTAACTTATATAATGCATTTTGCGTTTTCATTCCTTTTAAAGCTTAAAATGTCCTCCTAGCTCCCGTTTCTTCAGCCTATACTTCATTTTTCAAAGGTCTACTTTTCCAATAACACAATTCTAAGCAGTTCGTGGCTGTAGAGGATCTAATTGGCTAAAACAAAGGGCTCTATTGTCAGGAATATAAACATGTTCAGCTAAGTTTTATTGGAGGCTAGAATTTGCTCATTACTATTGCGCCCGTCACTGAATGAGTGACACTTGCATAGATTTCTACCAGTTGTATTCGAATTCCGTGCAGGACTGATTGACGCAGACATACCGCCTTTCTGAGCCTAATGTGGCAGGTTGGATTCCAGCTCAGTCTGATGGCATTTGAAGGTGCGCAAAAACATCAGATACGTGTCGGCAGATTTACAGGCACGTAAAAGAAATCCTGCTGGACACATTTTTCGGCAATTCGGCGTCTTCGGAATCCATAGAAGTAGTTAGTTGGACGTGAAACCAATAACATAATTATTAATTCGTCGCTCACACTCTGTTATCTCATATGCGTTTCTTCATATTTAATTGTAATAAACAGTGGCGTATAAAATCATTTCATGCAGTATTAGTAAATGTCATGTTAGATCTTCTTTGCTTTATGTTTTTATATATTTTGATGAAAATGTGCCATCGTTAACATACAGTAATAGTCAATTTTGAATTATATTCCTGACAGGGACGCTTTGGACAGGAAAGAAGACCAATATCCAAATCTTGAATGACGTTAATGAGAAACGGACCTTAATTTATTCACTAGAGCAGAGGAAAGCTAAACTTCTTGGATACGTCCTACGACATGACACCTTTCTCCAGAATGTCTTCGAAGCAAAGGTCCTAGCGAAGAAGTCCCTCAGCTGGGTTTTGCTTCCTATGTCACGATGAAAAGGACTGCTGAAGACCGTAGGATGTGGCTGCAGCGACAAGGCTTAGTCTTTAGATAATGGATGGATGAATGGAGTCCTTCATATCTCATTGCTCCATACAATGTTTTTCAGTCTATCATTTATAGGATATTTTGTTTCTTCTTGTGCCTACAGGAATGATTGGCAAACATACTTCGCTTGAAAAGTGTCTGACTGAGTGGTGGTCATTGTTGAGAAATCCTTATAATTAATTTGGCACTGTAACCGTGAACAGAGTAAAGGTGGTTGAATAAGAAAACATGGAAGAATTTTCCAGGTGTAAATGTTGAAAAGGCTGGAAAAGCCAGACTCTAAGCTGCTATCTTCCAGTCGTTAAAGCTATGAATAGCTGAATAGTGTAGTATCCCAATTTACAGTTCTTTCGGTTTGAATTTTAGTCAGATTCATTTTCAGGCTTTTGCATGTCTTTGATCTTCAGTCTCTTGTGCAAGTACTGTACATGCTGTCTAATATCCTGCACTAATGTGGGATCTATCACACAATGGTTGTAATTAGGTATTATTCGGATGTAGTATTAGAATAAGCACGCACCAGCGCTAGGCTATGTAGCTCAACAAGTAGAGCGCTGGCACTCTGAGCTCGAATTGGCGGGTTCGATTCCGGCTCAATTCGGTGGTATTCGAAGTGTTGAAATACGCCAGATCTTCGGGCAACCCACACTCATGACAGTCATTGTCAGCATCGGGATTCGACCCAGAGTCTCTAAATTATACATCTTCCTAGACGTGCAAAGTAGTATGAATTACCACAGTTAAATAAGATGCCTGGTTGAATTAAATTGTTAAATTAAACTAAAATACCATATACCCTTCCCCAGAAGTTGTCAAGTAAATTTATTGTGATACATTAGAATGTGTTTCTCAAACATATGGCATTTTCTAAGAGATATTAGTTTTGATTAATGTTTCTGGACATTCAGTGCATAGGTACTTTGCTGTGATACGCTAATTTTATTATTTTACGTCATCTAATTGTACCACTCTTCCAAGAAATTACAATGGAACAATACGATGATTACATGTCATGCTGTTGTTTTTCTCGGTTAAAATTTAACACGGATTATTCTATAATGCTGATGGAGGGACATTATATACTAATCATGTCAACTGAAAACGAAAAACGTGTAGGATTTCAAAGTACATGTGCAATTACCTGTTTGGTACAAAAAACCTAGCCAGATTCAACAAAGTGATGTATTGGACAAGGTGATACGACTTCTCTTTACGTTTTGTTCTAAAGAAGGATGAGTGTCACTTTTTGCTACCGAAGAAGGTGATGGACGCGGTGCCTACTTCGCGACAGGAATGATACTTACAATGTTTGCCATAAATAGTGATTCATTAATATCAAGGCAATCTCAGACCAGCTTCTAGAATACAAGACACAGCATCATTTGTTATTTATTAGGAAGTTTTAACTCCTATTTTCCCTCTTAAATGTTCATAGGATAGGCCAGCGATTCCTAACCGGGATTTCGTGACAGAACTGAACGTTGTCTTTCTGTAACGGACACTGCATATAAACTTCACCAATGATTCGACATGCGGACATCCTGTCATTGGTGATAAAATTATTTTTTTGCAATCTGACAGAAAGTGAAAATAAAACTCCAATTCAATACACAGGTGGCCAATTCCATCTCCATAGCGCAACGGTTAGAGCTGTTACCTGGACTTTTTCGGGACCCTGGTTCGATTCCCAGAAATTTAAGATTATCAGGATGGCTGGAATGTGGTTAAACAGGTGCGCGAAGCTCGCCTCCACTGGGGGTGTGCCAGAAAAGATTAACACGAGACGAATGTTTGGTTCACTTCCGTAGAGTAACGGTTCTGTTTATTTGCTGCAGTCCTCAGAGGCCCGGATTCTATTTCCTGATAGGCATACTACCAGAAATTTAAGACTGGGAAGAAGGTTGCCTGAAAATAGTTGCACGACCTCGGGACGATGGCACACAAATTTTACATTTATGTTAACAAGTGATTTATTGTTTGAGGAATATTAAAACCGAACAACGAAATAGGCTTTGTCCGTCGAAGAAGAACTTTGTGTTTGCCTATGAAATATGATGCCAAGAATAACATGGTTGTACTTCACGACACATCACACTATGTGTCTCAACATAATTATGCCTTTGAAGAACTATGCACCTTTCTAACCAAAATCAATTTCTTTTTCAAAAAAATAGCAGAGTTGGTATTAATATAAATCTGCTTATTTTGAATGCTTTCCTATAAATATGAAAATACTACTTCTGTCAATAACAATTTTTGTAAGTTGTAAAATTAAAGTGATTGCCTTTCCACGAGGAGAATTAAATAAATGCTGTTGTAAAATTTTATTAAAATTGTGCGAATTGCAATTTAGTTCACCAAATGTACAACACCTTTTACATTTTGCCTAACGTTAAAATATGTGCCAGGCAGCCAAGGTTCTCCATAACTTAGTTACAGTTTCCCCAAAACAAAACAAAAAAAAAGGTTGGGAAACATTGTATGAAAGAAGTGGATGAAAACAAGGAAGGTGATAAAATCCCGAAAGTCTTGATGTGATATACAATCGTATATGAATACTGTAATTTAATTTGAATCTCGATTTTCTAATGGGTCTCTCTTACAGAATTCTTTGTTTCCTTATGTTACGGAACTATTTATCTTCATGTAGAAAACACCACTAATATATTTATAGAATTAATGCGTTACTGAGTCCGGCTAGAGATGAGATCGGTTGACTCACCTAGATGTCTCGTGGATCCCTTTCACGTGTCACTAGCTGTTGGTAAAATACACTTTTTGGAAATAAAGCATACAGTTTGATCAAGATATTGCCAGTAAAATTTAAAATTTGTTGTAGGGCAATACGTATGTTGTGATTTTTAAATGTAATGTTACGTCCCTGTGGTTCGGATTGCATGTAAAACTGGAGGTGCCAAAATAGTACACTGGTCAAAAACAAGTTTTGTATATAGAGTACAAACAGACATAAAACCACTTTATCTTGGAGATAACACATGAGCCAATGTGAAAAAAAAAAATTCGTCAGACAGTAATGCAAACAAAAATCTCAAGTAATTTTTAAACCACAATTAAAGTCAATTTTCTGTGTAATCAGTAATGCATGTGGCCTCCATGAGCCCTGCGACATTCTTGGAGGTGGTGTGGCATGTTCAATACCAGAGCATCCAGTACATCTTGCGGAAGATTGTCCCATTCCTCTATGGCAGCAGGGATAAGGTATTGTAGGACTTGTGGTGTTTAGGGACGGTTGGAACTTGCCGTTTTCAGTAATCTCCATACATGCTCCACGCAATTCAAATCAGGAGCCGATGGTAGCCAGACCATCCTCTGAAATCAGAGTGTGCGCGGTGGGCTGGAGCATTGTCGTCCAATAAACTGAAAGCTGCTCCAATTGTTTGTCCAACCACTGTCCCGCTTCTTTACGGGGTCGGGTATGAGGTGAGGTGAGATGAATCTGTCGTGGCGGGTTTTATGACCGGATGCCCATCCTGACGTCAACCTTATCAGAGGAGTTAATGAGATGAAATGAATGACGTCTTATGATACCGGCACATAGCCTCCTCCTGTCGAATAGCACCAAAGGGTCTGATCAAGGCTTAACGTCCCCATCCGACGGACGAATAACTATCAACAGCGTCATATGGCCTCACTCCATATGAGCACTGTGGAGAGGTTTGAAAGTTTATCCAGGCTTTTGACACGCAATGTAGTGATTAGAAATTGTATACCACCACCACCACTAACCTACCGGCTAACATTCTGATGGGAAATTTTTTCGACCTACGGGACTCGAACCGACAAACCTCGGTGTCAGACCGTTTAGAATTCAACGCTTTAACGATCATGGCCACCTGCTCCAATGTCTGCTCTAAATCCACGAACAATGAGTTCAAGGACGTTGTCCTCGTATTTCTGTGACGTCATATTGCCCTGGATGTGGACTAGTGGTGTTCGGTGGCCCATCATTATGCTATTCCTTCCCAAAAGAGTGCTGAACCACCACCTTCTGGTAGCGTTCCATAATGAAAGCTGCATTTAAACGTTGACCATTTGCCCTCCAGACATGAATACTTTTGTCATCTGGATGCAACGAAATGCGTACTTCATCTGTAAATAACGTTTGGGCCCATTGTTCCGGGGTCCTATTTTCATATCTCCTTACCCATTTTACACACTGACGTCTGTGGTGATATTCGAGACGTGGTCTCCTGAATGGCCTTCGAGAACGTAGTCCTACAATGTGGAGTCGACTTCGAACGGCGCACCGACTCATGTAGCCGTTCGAAGTTCCCTCCGTAAAGTGGTTGCTGTGCTACTACGTTATCCCCTTTGGGCCGATGACCTTCGATGTTAAGCCCATTTAAATAACAAGCATCATCATCTTCATCACCACGTTATTTCCTAGAGCAAATACGGGTGTATCGGTCTTGAGCAGCGGTTGTTTTGCATGGTCGACCTGTCCTAGGCTTATCAGCTATGGATAGTGTCTGTTGGGTCCGGTTCCATGGCTAAATGGTTAGGGTGGTGGCCTTTGGTCACAGGAGTCCCAGGTTCGATTGCCGGCAGGCTCGGGAATTCTAACCAACATTGATTAATTTCGCTGGCACGGGGGCTGGGTGTATGTGTCGATCGTCTTCATCATCATTTCATCCTCATCACGACGCGCAGGTCGCCAACGGGTCTCAAATAAAAAGACCTGCATCTGGCGAGCCGAACATGTCCTCGGACACTCCCGGCACTAAAAGCCATACGCCATTTTATTTTTAGTGTCTGTTGGAATTTCCGCCACAATCTGGAAACGTCACTTTGATTGCATCGCACCACTTGAGCTCCTTCGGCTTGTAACATTTGACCATGTTCCTTAAAAGTCACTATTCGAACTCTATCTGCTGCTGAAATCGTGTGCACCGAGCTCGATAGCTGCAGTCGCTTAAGTGCGGCCAGTATCCAGTATTCGGGAGATACTGGGTTCGAACCCCTCTGTCGGCAGCCCTGAAGATAGTTTTCCATAGTTTCCCATTATCACACCAGGCAAATGCTCGGTCGGTACAATAATCAAGCCCATGGCTTCTTCCTTCTCACTCTTAGCCCTTTCCTGTCCCGTCATCGCCATAAGATCTATCTGTGTCGGAGCGACATAAACCAACTTGTAAAAAGGAAATCGTGTGCCGTGGCATTGCTGTTATTGTGGTGCAGCAAATTACACGGTAAAACAGTATTTATCACTTCTTCTTCAACTGCACTCTATCAGCTCAACTTCTCAACTGATCAGAATCTCTACCAAGTAGTGAATGTCTGAGCACATTGTCAGGAAAACAAAAGCAACCCATTCATAGATCATACAAAACAATGACATGCAACGTAATAATAATAATAATAATAATAATAATAATAATAATAATAATAATAATAATGACATATGAGGCCATTTCACAGGTATCTTTTTTTAAATACCTTGAAGAAATAGCTCTTCCTTCGGGATTAGACAATTTGGCCAATGCAGAAGGGGCCTCGGAAATTCAGAGGGCATTTAGACTGACATAAGATCACTACAATAAACGAGTAATATTACGTAATGCTAAATTGAAACATTACAAAACAGCATTATGTCATTCTAAAATTCCTGATATTGAAAAAAAAAAACCATAAAATTCTTAGAAAAATGTTCGGCCCCATACAAGAAAATGGAATTGAAATCAAAAGGCGATACTGTACGGAGGAGCTATTTGAAATTTTTGGACACATTTTTAGGATGGATAATAATAGGCTCACAAAAAGGTAGCCTAATTCAATGTAATAAATTTCCAAATCAGCAGATTAAATTGGCTAGAGAAAACAAGAGGAGACCTGAATGGACTAAACATCGGGGAAGACATCATGAAAAATCACAAAGTCTTCACCTCAGTAAATAAACACACATTTGTGGTCAAAACTAGCAGCAGGACTGGTACATAGTGGTAAGAAGAACGGAAGAGGTAACACAGTGAGTTCATGAAGAAATTTTGGAAGAATAGGAAAGCGAAAGTCATCAAGCCAATGAACAATTCCAACGCGCTGTATGAATGGGCATAACGAAACAACAACAACAACAACAATAATAATAATAATAATAATAATAATAATAATAATAATAATAATAATAATAATAATAATCCGTTGAAGGTTGTGAATGAAAAGGAAATCACATTAAATCTATCAAGTTACAGAAAAAATCACGAATACAATCAGGAAACGATTACAATTTTATGGTCACTCTTATAGAACGGATAATAACAAGCACAAAAAGAAAATTTAAACTGAGCCTTATCAATTAAAACACATAATGATTGGTTAAAAGAAATCAGTGAAGATCTAAATGAAATTCAAGATAGAATAAAATTCAGAATCTTAATTAACAAACACACATTTTTTGTAAAGGCCACCCGACTAAATACAGAATGGACTGGACAATGTAAAAAAGGAAGACAGTGAGAGGATGAAGAGATGTTGGGAAGAGAAGAAGAAAAACCAAAAGTGATAATCAGTTGAAGGTTATGGATGAAAAGGAAAGCACATGAAATCTATCAAGGTACAGAAAAACGCGCTCAATATTTGGCCATAACGAAGCAAAAAACAATAATAATACTGGTTTTACGTCCAACTGACTACTTCTACGGTTTTCAGAGACGCCGATGTGCCATAATTTTGTCCCACAGTAATTCCTTTATGTACCAGTAAGTTTACCGACAAGAGCCTAGTGTATTTTACTACCTTTAAATCCCACCGGACTGAACCGGAATCGAACCCACCAATACGAGAGGTACTCAGCCCCGCGATTGAAAATCCCGTAGTTATTATCACGATGTTGGCTGCCAGGTAAAACTACACGTTTGCTTGCTTGCTTTACATTTGTAGTGCATTTCGGCAAGATAAAATAATAATAATAATAATAATAATAATAATAATAATAATAATAATAATAATAATAATAATAATAATAATAATAATAATAATTAATATTATTATTAATATAATAATATAATATAATTAATATTATTATTATTATTATTATTATTATTATTATTATTATTATTATTATTATTATTATTATTATTAAAGGAGTTATGTGTATGCCTGACCCAATTTTGAAGTTTTCCCTTTTGGCCGTGCGGTTAGGGACGCGCAGCTGTGAGTTCGCAACCGGGAGATAGTGGGTTCGAACCCCACTGGAGTGGTTTACCGTGGTTTCCCATTTTCACACCAGGCAAATGCTGGGGCTGTACCTTCATTAAGGCCACGGCCGCTTCCTTCCCATTCCTAGGCCTTCCCTGTTCCATCGTAGCCATAAGACCTATCTCTGTCGGTGTGACGTAAAGCAAATAGCAAAAAAGAAAAAAAAAAGAAAATATCAGTAACTTGATTAGTAACCGATGATCTACTACTTTAAGGTGGGAAGAGGACGATAAACATATAAATTTCAGGTTCTTAAGCCGTTAATCGGTAACAATGGTTATGAGTTATTTTTCATTTTCACTTCACACTGACTGATCTTCCCGTTAATGCGGATTTCTCACAGGAGTGACGGCTCATGACTCAGCCATAAACTCTACTGTATAGCCTAGGTTGATATAATCCCTCCAAGAAAACAATTTACAACCTTATAAACTGTATCGATCATAACGCTCTCATTAGCAGCTGTCTATTGCGAGAAAAATGGCTGTGAGCTTGCATTCTGGAGATAATGGATTCGAACCCCACCGTCGATAGCCCTGGAGGTAGTTTTCCGTGGTTTTCCATTTTCTCATCAGGTAAATGCTGGGGACTTTGTTTTATAAATTAGGCCACGGTTACTTCTTTCCCAGTCTTAGCTCCATCCTCTTCCATCGTCACCATAGGACTCGCAGCAACGTAAGACAAATATAAAAATAATGGCTTTCAAAATAAAAATGTTTTATTGAATTTGGACAGTTTTAGAGAAGGTGGAATAATGCTGATACGCCCGCGTGCCACAACGCGCTATGTTCATTAAAGTACTGATGGTAGCCTCAAATCAATGTAATTCTGGCGAGGCATAAACATGTTCGAGGGCAAGTCAATAATTATATACAATTTTGCTCTAATTTTCTTTAGGTTTGCTATAAGGCGTTTTGTGCTCGTCCGACTCGTTGGCTGAATGATCAGCGTACTGACCTTCGGTCCAGAGGGTCCCGGGTTCGAATCCCGGCCGGGTCTGGGATTTTAATCGCTTCTGATTAATTCTTCCGGCTCGGGAACTGGGTGTTTGTGTCCGTTCCAACGCTCTCCACTTCATATTCATACAACACACTTCACTGCCAACCACCACAGAAACACGCAATAGTGATTACATCCCTCCATATAGGGTTAGCGTAAGGAAGGGCATCCGGTCGTAAAACAGGACCAAATCCATATGGGCAACGCAGTTCGCACCCGCGACCCCACATGTGTTGGAAAAGCGGTAGGCAAAGATGAAGAATATGCGGTGTGTGCTCACCAGCCGCTAGATAGCACCGTTGTCCACGACTGTGGTAGGTTTCAGCGTTATCAGATCGTTGCGACGTAAAGATGGCCGCACCAGGAAGAAAAGCGTTCCGTAATCCGGTATTTGTGGTCTGAGGTTGTACCAGGTTCGGAAATTCATAGAAGACTTTCATAACAATACGGGGACAATGTTTTGCCACAGCAAAGTTTTTAAAAGTGGATTGAACAGTTCAAAAGCGGTCGCATAATCGTGAAGGATGAGGAAAGATCCAGGCTTCCGTCTGCTGCAGTGTAATATGATCCTGATTAACAGATGAGTGACTGTTGAAGACGTGGCGAGCCATATGCACATTAGCTATGGTTCTTCCTTGGTGCACAGAGAGTGGCACGGCCATCTTTACATCGGAACAGCACAAGCTGTACCGATCTGATAACACTGAAACCTACTACAGACGTAGACAACGGTGCCATCCAGCGGCGGATTAGAAAAGATCATTAGAGTATCGTGTGCTGAATATGGGGATTAACTCTGGTGAATGGGGAAGGAATACGGAGAGAGAATAGTGAAACAAAATATTCTGAATGGAAATATCTATTTAAAATCCCGTGGAGGGAACTCAGGTCAGAAGTCCGTTGCCTAGTGAGCAGCAGTGACGCATTAATCGTCCTTAATAGACATACCTGCTGCGTAGAATTATTTCTGAACTTTCTCTTTCTGTCCCTTACAATACAGCAAAGGCCACTGCTCTGCCTAATTGGTTAATATTGCGGGAGGAGGCTGTTGTTCAACTTGGAGACCAGTAGTTCAAGAGAGATTGAATAATCTTGAGGAAGAAGAAACGAAGACCAGTGGGATCAAAGCAGTATAGAATGCCTGGTCATTTCAAGGCATTGGCTGTAAATGTTTTTATGTAGTAATTTAATAGTAATTTGCTATCGAGAACAACACTGTTGCCTAACTGCGGTGATGGGTTTGTCGAGGAGGTAATATAATATCATTAAAGGAGATTTTCGTAGGGTTGTAGTCATGTGCTGTCTTTCGCGGTGTGAACTGATATTAGGTGCTGTCATGTCTCTTTGACCACAGCAATTACTCCAGCAAGCACGTTCTAATTGCCAGCCATTCTGATCAGCATTTGTGAAATTCTAATGTAGCTTGTTTTCGTGAAAGTATTCTAATTTCGAACAGGAGCGGAAGAGCCTTTTGCCACGATAACTGTATTGAGAACCTGAGTATAGAAATAATTGTTCAAAAATGACATGAAATTTGCATCGTTATATGAACTGCCTCTCGTAGACAGCACCTCCCCTCACTCCCCCGTCACTAGATTAATCTGTGTGCCCACCCAAGGGGACACACCCCCAATTTTCAGACAACTGGTCTACAGGACAATTACATACAAGTGATTTAACAATTATCAGTAGATATAAGTAAGTAGATGTAGCTATCCAGTCAAATTGCTCTTGAGCAAGTCAGAAGATATCAAATAAGCTGTTACCATTCGAGATTTCACGGGCTATCCTGTAGTCAAACATCAGCCAAGAGGCGACTCTGTATGTGAATCAAATCCACAAAGCTCGCATGTTCCTCTTCCCCCAACCTGTTGCAAGCCATAAATCTGCTCCCCACTTGCTGTGTCCCCTGTCATGTCGAGCTTGTCCCTAAAACAGTCGATAAAACGCACCGTCTTACTGCCCACTTGACAGAAGCAAATAGCTTCTTCCTATCACACCCCGGTGCTGTGGTTGGACAACACGTTTACTGATTCTTCTCAATTCCTGCATTTATTTATAACTAAGGACACACATGTCAAGAAACGTCCTGCAACAGAATTCAAATATAACTAGAAAACCACTTTAAAAATATACTGAACAATGCACTAACCATTCTTCTTCATTCATTGTTGAATTTACATGTCTAGTTTACTAATATTTTCTGGTGTTGTGATGGTAGTGATTATTGTATTTGGGAGGAAATACAGTATAACTGACCATAAGAAAGGGGAGGGTAAGGAAAGACTTAAGACCCTAAGACAAGATCACCAGAGTCGGAGGAGGGCATGTGTCAACCAACGAAGGTCGGATAGAAAATTTGTGAGGATTTTGGTACACGTAAGTGGTCCCCTCGTCACCAACCCACGCTCCCAAGATGAGAGCTACGAAAATTCTCGGTTTAATCGCATCTAACGACAGGCAGGAGATACCGTCGGTGTGTTCTATCGCCCCCAACGCAACGGGGTACTAATTTATCGATTAACCTACTATTTATCTATCGTGTGGCATACATGAAAATTATTTATAATTCTACATCAATATTGCAAATGTATTGAAGTGCCTGTTGGTGTCCCTAGAAAGACGTCTCTTAATTCACCACTGTAAGATGTTTGTGAGCAAATTGAACTAAGTGCGTAACAGCCTGTCTAAAGGTGCGTCCACACCAAGATGTTTTCGTTAACTTTGTTAATAAACATTGTTAATGAACAATGTTCATGAACATTTCTGTTTGTTAATAAACAAAATAGCGTGTTCATTAACTTTTCGAGCGTGTTGATAAACAAAATTTCTTTAACTTTTGTGAATGAAACTTTTCATTAACATTTCGTGTTTTCGTTAACCTATTTGATCCCATTGTTCCCAAATGGGAACATGATTTCTTATTCTTGTCAGGAAACAATAAGCTAAGTTAAGGCTGTTCTATTGTTACTCTCGCCTAGTGTTGAATTCCGTTTAAGAGTTCCAACTCCGTTCCAGGTTTTATACAGTACCGAGATCAGTCATTTTGTTGTTGTATATTCATGCTGCAGCCGAATATCTTCAGACTTCGTTCGTACTTACGTTTGAAGTAAGTTATAATATTGTTTAAAAAAATCAGTGACAAATATATGTTTTTTAATCTCTGGAGTTTACAATGTACCAAAATAAATATTAGGAACACGATAGATGGGGGGATGGTAAAGGATTCATTTTTGTTGTTCCCAAATGGGAACAATGGGACCTTGCATATAATGTATTTCCTATATGACACAGTAACATTTCCACTGATAACCTAAACGTTTATCGAATTCGAATATATGTATTAGTAAGATTAGCGAGAAATTCAAACGCGTTATCAATGCTCATTTTCTGCGGATTTAATCAGTAAAACTTCTATGACTTTTTCGTACATATAACCGGTTCGATATAACATCCGCTTCACTTCACGTTTTTCATATAAGTTCGTTTCTCTCTTATTTCAGATGTCTTTCAAGACATTCCTGAAACTTGAAGGGATTTTATAAGAATTAGAAAATGACAATCTACAGGGTGAAGTAGATATTGTTATAATGCCCCCTGAAGGAGGAGGTGGGAACTTGACAGATGATGAAGCTGGTGACGATGACGTAACATGCACCGATGAGCAAGATCTGCCTGCAGAAGTGTGTGGAGAGGTTGAACTACACCATGCTGCTGAAGATGATGCTGATGATGGCGGTGAATCGCATTCTAAGAGGGCTAGGTCTGAAAAAGATCCACGCATTTCCAGTAACACGGCAAGTAGTAAAGGCAAGAGAGAGAGAATTACACCGCAATGGAAGAAGTCGGAAGAATATACAGCCAATCTACAAGAAACTCCTATTGACAGTTTGGAACAAAGTCATCCTCACCTTGTAGGACTGGAGCCGTTTTCCCTATTCCGTTATTTTTTCAATAATCATATTTTGTACATGTTTGTAAGGGAAATGAAAAGATACGCATATCAAAAAATGACTAATTTTTACTGTGATGAAACACATGTGCAAAATTTTTTTGGAATAATATTTATGTCCGGGTATCATTCCTTATCACGCGCAAAACTGTATTGGTCAAAGGCAGAAGATGTTTCTGTTCCACTTGTTTCAAGGCAAATGAGTCGTAACAAATTTCAGACGATGAAAAGAAACATTCATGTTTCCAACAATGAAGAGCTGACACCTGGAGACAAAATGGCAAAAGTGAGACCGACCTCTCATTCAGGCAGTGAATGAATCATTACAACAGTTCGGGATTTTTGAAAGAGAACTGAGCGTGGATGAACAAATGGTACCTTACTATGGGCACCATAGTTGTAAAATGTTCCTGTGTGGTAAACCGATCAGATTCGGATTCAAACTTTGCATGTTATGTTCTGCTCGTGGATATCCATTCAACATTGATCCATATTGTGGTAGAGTCATCAATAATCAGAAATCTGGTATTCCTTTGGGCACTCAAGTGGTGAAAAATATGTTGAGCTGTGTACTCAACCCGTCATGTCATATTGTGTTCATGGATAACTTTTTCACGTCATATGATCTCCTAGCTGAATTACGTCTTCTTGGATTCAGGGCTACGGGAACAGTGCGCGAGGTGAGACTCAAGAACTGCCCTCTCCAGAATACTACCTCAACAGATAAGTAAATTCGAGGAACATACGACTTTAGAACTGATGGAAGGGTCCTCGCAACAAGGTGGAAAGACAATAAAGTTGTTTGTGTTGCAACAAATTTTGACAAAGTGCATCCTACCCAGCAGGTGAAACGGTACGGCCAAAGTCAGAAAAAGCATATACAAGGTACCCAGCCTCTTAGATAAAACCTTACAACAAGTGTATGAGTGGATTGGATTTGCTTGACCGTTTCACTTCGCAGTGTAGGCCGGTAATAGCGTCAGAAAAATGGTACTGGCCTATACTCATGAACTGCATCAGTATGCTGAGAATTGTGGCTTGGCGGATCCACACACTGCTCTCTCCAGAGTCAAAGCTGGACCATCTTGCTTTCACCAGAATGCTAGTCAGTGGTATGTTTACATCCACTCCACCATCTCCCAGAACTGGACCTTCAGGATCACTTTCTTTTGTACAGAGAACCGGTGGAGCACACCATCTCGTACCAGCAAAGAAACAAGGAAGATGCCGATTATGCAAAAGGAACGCCCGTCTAATGTGTTCAACTTGTAGTGCACAGATTCCAGTCCTGTTGCACCTTCACTGCTCACCATTGTTCCACAGTGCAAGATAAGAAGACTGGACTGAATAGTGAAATAACTGAATATAGCTATTGTGTGGGACCATTGTTCCCAAATGGGAACATCCATTTTTGAAGATATTCGTATATGTAATTTTCTTTTAAATGTGTTTTGCAGTCTAAAATGATGTCAATAAATAAATAAATAAATAAATAAAGATAAATTGTAAAAACAAATTTTTAATGGGGTTGGGTCCAAATGGGTTAACATTTCGGTTCCCACATGCGCAAAGACGCAATTAGATCACGCAATTTCATAGCGCGGAATACAATACTATTTTTTATTATTCGAAATCGGCTGTCGAATCGCAAGCAACTCGTATACACCATACAAATACTTAAGTGAAGTGTAGGCGTATTTCTCTTACACTCTTACATGATCCTTGGTAGGAGTCACCAGTCGCTAGGAATCTTAAAGTTATACTTAGCCTAACATTAATGCAGATGACATTCCGATAAATTTGTATCATTTCTTGCAATTTCAGACCCAATTACTGTTAACAAGAACTGAAAGTCTTGTAGGGACATTCTCAGAAAGTTTTCAAAGCCTGTTGCATCATGTATTGAAAGTTCTGACATAGGCCTAAGTGTCCTCTGCAAACTTAATTCTAAACGCTTTTCCAGTATTTTTCTTTGCCACACTTTGCGTCTGCGTTTTTCTATAATTGCACTCATTAAAATAATGAAAGCTGCATCTGTATTTTCTTCTTCCTGACCCTGTCCATTGTAACCTCACAAACAGATATTTTGGTGTGGGCACAATGTTAAAGAAGTTTGTTAACAAAAGTTTATTTGGTGTGGACATAATGTTAAAGAGGTTTGTTAACAAAAGTTTATTAACATCTTGAGAAATGTTTTCGTTAACATTGTTTATTAACTTTGTTTCGTTAACATTGTTTATTAACTTTGGTGTGGACTAATCATTACAGCGCAACACTCGCGACATGGTGAATTGTCTTTGCCTTCCGTTGTACAGAAGATCCCCACAAACACATTGATTGATCCGAATTATATTTAATTTCGACCAGATATTTCTAGGTTGAATGAACTCCGGCACCTTCTCAGTTATGCAGGGCATTTCTGAACACTCTGGAGGGGCAAACAATTTCGGATCATGAGACCATCTCTCAGCCAGATTGAATTTATTGGCTACAAGGTTCTCCGCTGTGCAGATAGGTGGATGTCTTGAACGTAATTGTTTCACATGTAGACGGGCAACGTCACTATGGTATGTTGGTATGGATCTTCAGATATTCTCTTATCAGATTGTTGTATCTCCGCAAATGAGGTGGAGGGATGTGGCTGAGGGAGCCATTGTGTGGGAGTTGACATAATTGTTCCTGTAATAATGCGCATGGTGTTATTCAGTTGTAAATCTATTAACCTTACATGAGGACTATTTAACCACACCGGAGCATAATACTCAGTGACAGAATAAACTAAACATAAAGCTGAGTAACGGAGAATAGTTGCACTGGCACCCCCGAGTGGTACCGCATAATTTCCGCAGGATGTTGTTTCTTGTCTTCATTTTGGCAGCAATCTTTTTGTAGATGTTCTTTGAGTGACAGTATTCTGTCCAGTGTTACACCCATATAGTGATACCTGAACTACTAATACTAGTAGGTTTTCTATTGAAAATTTAAACATTGCTGAAACACTTGAATGTAGACCATACGTACTGCAAAGCAAAGCAAAGTCACCTCCGTACAGGCCATGATGGCCCTTGGAAGAGTGGAAGGTAAAGGCTTCCACCATTGTTAACCTCGGCATGTGATGGCGTAGAGTGGTTAGTTCTATGCCCGGCTGCCTTTGCCCCCAGGAATTAACCTGGTACTCGTGTAGGCTGAGTGAACCTCAGGGCCATATGCACCTCCGGAAGTGGAAATCTCGTTTCTTAAATTTTACGACTTCCTGATGGAGTTGGAACCCACGTCCTTCCGGGCGAACCAAGCACGTCTTTACCGCCTCGGCCAGGTAGCCCCTCCATTCGTACTGCAAGTTATGATAAGCCAACCATCATTCGGTATACTGCAACTAAATATCAGGGTCAACGTATTCCTCTGAATGCATGACCAAGTCATACATTTAATATGAATTTTACCTAATATATTCTGGTAATTTACAGCAAAACAATCTCTGATATGTGCATATTTCGTCTATATATTGTATTAATGCATGTATGTAAATGTGTACGTATATAATAATATTTCCTACTAACTATTGTACCTGTATTCAACAGAATGGTCATATCGGTGGTTCAGGTACCGGTAAACGGAGAAAAACAATCTGATTCACTGCTGGAATGATAGTATGAATATGGTGGTCTATTTGTAAAAGGTGAGAACGTTTTAGTAAGTAAACTGAAGTATTGTACTAAATACCCCGTGACTGCTACAGAGTACCTCTGAGACATTTCTCTTGAAGTGCTTCCTTATAATAATGTTTTCGGTCTCACCGCCTGGCGCATGAATATAAAGAGAGAAAATTATTGGACCTCACTCGGAGAAAGCAGTGGTAGTGGTAGTGAGCGTTTGGGCTTGTGACTTGCATGTGGACATGGTAAAGCAGATGTTTACGGGGAGCTGAAGTCCGATTTTCATGAAAGAGTTAACTGACTAGTATTTTCTGTCTTCGTCTGAAATTCTTACTGTGATTTTTTCGTATTCTTATTCCGTAACCTGTCCAATTCTTGAAACCAAAATAGCTCTTTCACAAAGCCACTTATTGCGAGCATCGTTGATATAGTGAATGCCTTGAGAAACGCTGTCACTGAATGTATTCTGAGACTGAACGATGTTGACAAATGACGCAGGAATGGTAACATTATGACCAGAGACCTGTAATGATATATTTCCAAATTTCGACATTACCTCACCGAAATCCTCATCTCCCTGATCACCAAGTTCAATACGCATGTTGGTTGTGAGAAAGAGCCTCTCGTTGGGTACTTTTCGATATTTCTCTGTTTTTTCTTTCTTTGCCTAACTGTGAATTGAAGTCGCTCAGTAGGCTTTTGACGTGGTTTTGAGGAATTTTGGATACTATTTTTTTTAGCGTTTTCCACGATTTGTTCTCATTGATTGACATGTGTGCATTGATTAGTATGTAAACTTTATTTGCACACTTTACGGCGATTGCCATTATTCTTCGTTTACAAGCTTCGCATTTGTACTTAAGTTGAGTATATTTTTTATAACTGCAAAAACGACTCCTAAAAGTGGTGTGTTTTTGAGAATTAGTTTAGCTGTTTTACTTTTGAAGAGTCTGTAATTCCCGAAATCCATTGTATTTTCGCCATTTAGTCTTGTTTTATGGAGTGACAGTATTTGTGTTTATTTGTTCGTTTAGGGTTGCCTCTAGTTCATACAACTTTCATACTCGTAGGAGAGTATTTCCGTTTAGTATTCCGAAAATGGTTTTGCTGTTTGGGCGAAGTTGCCCAGAGGTCTCCGACTCCCTCTTTTTGCGTGTCAGTTGAGACTCCCCAGAATCCGACAGTCCGATTGTAATCTTTTTCTTATTATTATTAATATTATTATTATTATTACTAAGAGGCGTTCTCGTGAGCGGGAATTTTGTGCAATATAATGAGAGGGAGGAAAAGAAGGAAGAGAAAAGGGAGTGCAATACATTTTATGCTTCAGAAGGCGGCTGTGGCATAAAATGTTTGCGGGGGATTGCCCTAAACTACAAGTTCACGCGTGAATAAAATTACAGTATGTAGGGTTATAGACTAGATTTTAGTACCTTATCTCTTGATTTTAAATGCCATGTTTCATTGAATTATATTCGACGTTTTCTCGTGATGCGCGAACGTAGACACAGACAGAAATGACGGGAATGTTTAAAAAGGGATTTCCTTCTTATAGTGGACATGACCGACACACAAAGACCAACTTCTGAAAATTCCGAACGAAGTACAGATAAAAGTCTTATTTTATTTATATAGAAGATGTGCCTAGATGTTCGATATGTAGCGTTTCAATTAGTTTATTACTCAAAATATGTAAAATGTGTTTCATAAGCATTTTAATGCTTTAGATGTTCAACATCCATTTTCCCCATGCGTAGGGGAAACTTCTTCACAAAATAGCGCACCACGTTACTGCTTTTTTAATTTGAATACTTCCTGATGCTACAAGTAATCGAACAAAGGAAAGAAGCATATTATCATGGAAATATATTTGATAGTTGGTACATGAAGGCTTATGTACACTTCGCCTATAAAAAACTTGACTTTAATGTTTTTAGAACGATGCTTGGCTCTATCGTAACATAACAGAACTACCATACGCAAATTTATTAGATAATTGTGTTTACGACTATTGTATATTAAAGAAGACAAGAAAATAGTATGTTATACGAAACACCAGGTCTACAAAGTGTGAGTTTTTTTTAAGGAAATATACAACAGGGCAGTTGGTACCAACCAGATTTCAGTATTAGATCTGTCACAAAAATTACTGTAGCTATAATAACTTAAAGGGAATTTTATCTTTATCCTACCCTGTGCATTAATGTAGTCTATATTAACGATAAATATGATGTAACTTGATTTCGTCTGTTTATTTGTACGGTAAGGATAAAATTTACTTATTTAATAATATAATTCATTTTGTAATGTACTGGTATCACAGTAAATCTACATGTTAATATATTGTAGAAATATGTACTGTTGATTAGAACTTTCGTAGTATAGAAAATATATTTTAGTTATGTGGTAATCGTTGCAAATGGAACAAATACACCTACCATGTTAGACTTTCTGTATATTCAGTATAATTAGAGTAAATGTAAATGTAATTGACCTAGAGAGGAAAACCACTGAACACATTTGCATAGATGGCAGTCAACATGATCCATTAACTAATGTGCACGATCCTGACATGATAGTCTGAATTCCCCGCCGGAGGTCAGCACGGTGTCGTAGTTTAACTATTGACTTATGACACCTTCCTTGGGTAGAACTCGGAAAAATTAAACTCTTATTGGTGTGTAAGTTGCCTTGGTTCAGGTTTTGATTTCGTAGATTTCGCCAATTTTCCCTGAGTTCGATTCCTGAGTTTACCATACACTGAAGACTGGTCTGTGAGACCAGTATGGGGCTGAACTCGGCCTGAGATAAAATAATTGAGTGGAGAAGTGGATTGAAATCCAACTCACAGTCATTCTAGTAGTGGTTCCCCATTTCAAATCTAGGCGAATGAATAAAAGAGAATTAAGTCTCTACCAATCACATATGTATGTATGTATGTTTGTATGTATGTATGTATGTATGTATAAAATGTATACACAATGCTCAAAGAAATGTGGGAAGTAATCAGGACACGGATAGTACACCCCAAAACAATACATAACGTCCCTGTGAATTGACATAGGCCTATCGTTTACATTACTAAGTTATGCTGATAGTATCAAGCCTTACCTGGCACATCCCACTTCGAGTAGCTGTAGCTTTGTTTGTGTACCAGCTGTGATATGTCATGCAACAAGCAAGTGCTCAAACTTTCGTCTATTGAACAACGTATTTTTGTGTTCTGTTGGCAGTTGTGAATGACATCATTGAGAGAATTTTACGTTAGTCAGGCCATAATCGAACGTGTAATGATAGATGTTAAATTATACGAGACCTTAAAAAAGAATCCTGATTCCAAAATGAATACGAAATATTCCCAACCTCCAGCAGATAATATAATCAGGCATAAGTCGTAAGCGATAGGACGGATGTTCATAGAGTGGTTTTGTTTTCTTTACTTCTCACATCTTTGGGAATACCCTGCATATCCTAAAACTCCTTCTTGGATCAAACTTGATTTTTTTTGGTATTCCGGTGATACTTTAAGTAAGTCTAGGTTGCCTCCTCCTAAATATCCTTACTACTTGCTACATGCATCTTCCTTCTTTTCTCCTTCCTTAGATCGACTTTATTTTCCCACGTTACTCTGATATTACATAGTTTTGGCGTTCTCTCCCTAGTTTCTTCCATTCTTTGTTTAAAAACTTAACAAGAGTGTAAGGTTCAAATTATCTTAAATTTTACGTGTCTTTTTCCCCACCTAACTTAGCAAGAGGAATTGCCCAACAAAGGAAACAAACTTTAATCTGGTAAGCTTTCCTATTTCTCTGAGCCTGCTGGAAGCTCTTGGAACCAGTAGTACGAATAACTTTCCATATATGGCCAATTAAGGCATATTCGATATTCTGCTACTTGTTTGCAGACACGTCGGAGTCTCTATTCTTTTCTGTAGAATTATATTATTTGCAGATTGGTCAAATCATACTATTTGTATTGCTTTTTGTATATTGGTAGCAATTTCTTATCTTCACAATGAATTCAATGTCTTTTCCGTGGAGGAAATCAGTCTCAGTTGTGGCATAACGATTTGTTACCACGGCAGGCCACCTTGTAAGTTTCATTACGGCTTATTTCCACTTTTCTCTCGAGCTGACGAATGGATAATTTCAGGAGAACATTAAGTTACTCAACTTTTATGACGGCGAAGAAACAAAAACTTACCTTTTTTTGGGTCGTTTGAACTGACTGTCGCGCTGAAATAAAATTTGTTGAATCCTTATGTCAATAATATATCACTACTCTTCGCTACTCATATATTAATCTTTTATTTTATCCTCTATACTAGCTGATGTACCCGTGCTTCACTCCGGGACTCAGAATGACTTTCTGATTTTCCCAACTGAATTCAACACAGGTCATTACAAAAATATCAGTAGGAACGTAGCGATTAAAACCAACGTTATCACATAAAATACTCGATCAAATGAAAAACCGCAAATTTTCTCAATTTCAACGAACAGTACTCCGGAGCCAATCTAACAGTCCAAAGTTCTAGAGCTGGAATGACCAGGCCGCAGACTGCAGTGAACACTCCTCTCCCATTATTCCGTTAAATATGCACACTGCTCATTCCAATCCGTGTCTCAGATTGAGTATTGAATAGTTCGAATGCTATGATGAACCAGTGTGTTACGTACCAGTAGTATTAGAAAATTTATGAACCACAGGAGTGGCATGCTAAAGAAGAAAGTTATCTAACTCCCCAGCTACTTCCCGCCAATATTCAGACAGGCTGTTACACTCGGTATGATCAGGCGAATTGGCCATGTGGTTAGGGGTGAGCAGCTGTGAGGTTGCAAATGCTGGGGGTGTACCTTAATTAAGGCCAAGGCCGCTTCTTTCACACTTCTTGCCCTTTCCTATCCCATCGTCGCCATAAGACCTACCTGTGTCGGTGCGACGTAAAGCAAATTTAAAAATGTAAAACAATACTCGGTACGCAGCAGTAATCCTATCTATCAGAGATGAGTGGCAACAGAAGACACAAAGCACATCACAACAAACAATGGTCAATGTAATGTTACTGTTGATCAATCTTATGAGTTTATATATTGTAGGCTTCACATTTAGCTTTATTTCCACTCTGTGATATTAGGGCGTCTTATAAAATTATTTATAGCGTAGAATTATTCTCCGACTTTACATACCGATTTTCATTAAATTCTGTTTACCCATTTTCTCGTCCCGTCATCTCGTCATTCGGCGCTGATATGGACTTAGTAACAAATATCCGAATTCATGAATATCTCTGTGATCATAGCTGATATGGTAACAATGTATAGGACAAAAATGATCGAAAATGTATTTATCGATACGACCACTAATAACAAATATTTGAGAATTAAATTTTGGACCTTCCCCTAATCTACCATTTAACTCAGCATGAATAAAATTATGTATTGCCTAGATTACAGCGATTTATTCTCCGACTTTGCCTGTCGGTTTTCCTTAAGATACGATCACTAATGACTAAAATATTTGAGAATTAAGTTTTAGGCATTCCCCTAAACTACTATTTCACTCAGTGTGAATTATTTGCCTAGATCATATCTAATTATTACCCCGAATTTGAATACCGATTTTCATTAAGATACGACCACTAATAACATAACTATTTGAAAATTAAATTTTAGCCTTTCCCCTAAACTACCATTTCACACAGCGTGAATACAATTATTTATGGCCTAGTTTGCAGCTATATATTCCCCGACTTTGCATACCGATTTTAATTACATTCTCTTCAACCGTTTTCTCGTGATGCGTGTACATGCATACAAACAGACAGACCGATAGAGAGACAGACAGAAATTACGGAAAATTAAAAAGTGCATTTCCCTTTTACTGTGGACATGACTGATACAGAAATACCATCCTTTCTAAATTCTGAGCAATGTACAGACAAAACTCTTATTTTATATATAAATAGATATCACTAACAGAATAACCCATTCTTCCTAGATGATTTTCATTAATAGATACAGGGACATTGTTTTTATTCGTTATACAAGAAATTATTAAATAATCTTTCTTAGTTCTTAGGATGTCTATAGAAAACCTGGAAAGACATCCTTCTCGTATGGTGTTTCCTCTCCACCGCAATCCCCCCTTTCATCCCAACCAAATATTCGTCCTCGCTTTTATAGGATTCCGCCTGATGGCCATGATAGTTAAAGCGTCAAACCTGTGTGTTATGACGAGGTTATCGGTATGAAAAAAAACTTTCACCATCAGAATGTTGGCTGGTAGGGTAGAAGAAGTGGTGGTATACAATTTCTAAACACTAGATTACGTGCCTAAAGCCTGAGTTCAATTCCAAACCTGTCCACAGTGTTCATATAGACTGAGAATATACATATAACGCTGTTGATGGTGATTGATCCGCCAGATGGGAACTTAGCCTTGAGCGCAGGTCATCCATGAGCGTCAACTAGAAAGACCTGCACCAGGCGAGTCAAACTTGTCCTCGGACATTCCCACCACTAAATGCTATAGGCTATATAAAATAGCTCGTTTTACTAATACTAAAAATATTGATTCTGTTTACATAAGGTACTACTTATTTACTTACTGCATGTTACCACTTCCATGCTGTTCTGTTCCCACGTGTTCTGCCATAGAGGTTTTCCTCTGTTTTGTGTAAAGGACAAAGAGCAGCAGATTCATTTACACCTCGAAGGAGAAAAGGAAAGTACTTCAACTCTAATAACTTATTGAAAACACACATTCTTTTAGGCAGTTTCATATATAAACAATTCTAATAACATTCATCACTATGCATGTGTACAGTGAAATGAAATGAAATGAAATGAAATGAAATGAAATGAAATGAAATGAAATGAAATGGCGTATGGCTTTTAGTGCCGGGAGTGTCCGAGGACATGTTCGGCTCGCCAGGTGTAGGTCTTTTGATTTGACGCCCGTAGGCGACATATGCGTCGTGATGAGGATGAAATGATGAAGACGACACGCACACCCAGCCCCCGTGCCAGAGAAATTAACCAACGATGGTTAAAATTCCTGACCCTGCCGGCAATCGAACCCGGGACCCCTGCGACCAAAGGCCAGCACGCTAACCATTTAGCCTGCAGCCGGACAGGAGTACAGTACCATGTGCTTACAGACACTGAAAATTAAGAGTAAGTTACACGCTGTGGAACGCGCATTCACTTGTATCCAAAAACCACTCGGCAAATAAGTACACAAAAGCGATCACACTGAAGGGAAACCATAAATAATACTAGTGTATTTTTAATGAAATATGACGAGTTAAAAAATAAGAGATTATAATTTACTCATGTAATATCAAATAATGAACACTAAAAATTCGAAGATTTCTGGGGACAAGTACTTAAATTCGGGGACATTCCAGGGACTATTTTCCTGTGAAGATTAAGAGAGAAAATCGGGAAGAGTGCTCAGAAAACGGAGACGTCTAGTAACCTGCCCTTTGTAGCTTTCCCGCCTTGCATGGTACTTTTTCGATACAGAATGTTCAGAACTCCATTTATCTTTCGGGATAATTACCTTTACCCTTAAAAACAACGATCTTCGCCCTCAGTTTTCCTGTAAATTTGTTCTATTTCTGCTTCTAACAGATATCGTGACAATGGTATTATTCTATTATGTGAATTCCTCCTTATTACAATCACGCCTAACAGTTTCTCATTCCCTCTATTTTGTAGTTTATTACATTTACTCTTCGAAGTCTAAAATTTTACTGTACGTTCAGCTTGATAGAAAAACTTCATCTTTTTCTAGTGGTTTTACGTCGCACCGACACAGATAGGTCTTATGGCGACGATGGGATAGGAAAGGCCTAGGAGTCGGAAGGAAGCGGCCGTGGCATTAATTAAAGTACAGCCTCAGCATTTGCCTCGTATGAAAATGGGAAGCCACGGAAAACCATCTTCAGGGCTGCCGACAGTGGGATTCGCACCCCTCTATCCCCCGGATGCATGCTCTCAGCCGCTCGCCCCTGACCGCACGGCCAACTCGCCCGGTAAACAAAATCATCAGTCAGAAGGCTGAAATAATATAAGGTGATTGTCATCTAGATTTCCCATTAGAAGATACAACAGCGTTTTTCATATTTATTGCAGTAGTCTCAAATTGTGTTATACACCACCTGAGGTCCTGATGCAGGGAACTAGGCTCGTTCCCTTGTCATCATCGGATCTCGTACTGTGCATGAAGTCCAGTCGGGACTGTACAGGTAATCGTGACGATGATAAATAACGCCTTAAGTAAGACGAGATAAATCAAGTAAACAACGTTTGGTTGCGGACGTTCTGAAGATGCCAGTGTGCGTCCGTCAGAGAATATGGCGTGCAATTGGCCGTCACGACGGACCATGGGACGGCCCCCGGGCCCTTGGGACTCACCTGACCCCATCTCCCACCCTCCTCTACTCGCTGTTGCTTATCGTTCCATACCCAGCTATTAGGTCGTATTAATCATCCCAGTGTCAACGGTAAACAGGGCTAGTCCATCTCTCTCGCACTCATCTTCCCCCACTCCACTTCTCTTGCTCTTGTCTATAGCCTCATTATATGTTCCTCTCTTTCTCATCCTGTCCATAGTCATATCTCCCTCTCTATTTAGCTTGCACATTCACAGACACATACTCGAGTTTTTAAAGCAGGTTTCTTTCTTATTCCTTTTGTTGTTGCAGAGGTTGTTTTTTATTATTTTTCACAAGAGGGGGCCGAACTGTTCAAAGAATTAAATATTTTCTCCACCGCTGCTGATAGTCTTTGCATCGTATAATGTTTTACGAGTATTAAAAAAATCACATAATTTCGTGACCTGAAGGATGTTCTGAGAGTGCGACAAGGACGGCCAATGGGAGTGGCTGAAGCCTCCTTGCTGTGTTCTATGGACAGACTGACAGTAAAAAGAGAAAAAGGAAAACCATGAGAGCGCTTAACATTGTAACAAAAATAAAATAAGAACTAAACGCGAAAAAACACTTTTGTTTCACTTTTGTTACGACTATCATGAGAAAATGATCCCAATGTTGAGTTCGTTCTTTATTTTTCATCCTGTAATATTATTATGGCTATTAATCTTGAAAGCTCGACTAACATTTCACACGACAAGCCCATCAATTAAAGAATTTCTAATAAACAATTCGCTTATACAGACTGGCCCAATAAATGCTACTTTCATCGCCTGTCCTTGGTAGCTATATCATTAATTACTTCCCAGTGAAGAAGCGGTAAACCTTTTATAAATATATTCAAATAAAGAATCGGGTCGCCCGCT
Organism: Anabrus simplex; assembly: GCF_040414725.1. Classification (NCBI taxonomy): domain Eukaryota; kingdom Metazoa; phylum Arthropoda; class Insecta; order Orthoptera; family Tettigoniidae; genus Anabrus; species Anabrus simplex. The sequence goes on from NC_090265.1 coordinate 1,502,207,443, forward strand.
GAAAACAATGGAGGTACGCTATTATAACATACAAGCACATTTCACGGGAATGTGTAACTGTAAACAACGGTATCCCTGTACCATATTAGTCTCTTCTGATTCTGTGTGGATTTTCGCACACTGCTCAGGCATATTGGTGGTGAGGGAGAGAGATGAAAGTCGAGCTCAAAAAGTGGAATGAATTTCTTGAACAGTGAGTAAGGAGGATGGTAAAAGTAAAAGTGAGCGTGTCAGTGAGATATATTCACAGGGCAAAAATGTTCTTAAGTAATCTAAATCATATTTTTCCTTTCCTTCTCTTCGTAACAATACAAAAACCTTTTACGTCGAAGACTTCGAAAGGGAACAACAGTTCTCCCTAAATAGCCACTAAAACCAAACTCCATTGTACTATATCCCAGATGGATAATGTCCTATCAAGCGACCGCTGCTCAGCTCAGCCCGAAGGCCTTCAGATTACGAGGTGACGTGTAGTCGGCGTGACCAGTCCTCTTGGCCGTTATTCTTAGCTTTATATACCGCGGATGCTATCTTACCGTCTTAGATAGCTCATCAATTGTTCTCATGTAGGCTGAAGTGGACCTTAAACCAATCATCAGATCCAGACAAATATCACTGATCTGGGCAGGAATTGAACCCGTAGCTTCGCTGTAAGAGGTAGGTTTGTAAACCGTATGCCACTGTACTGTCTTTAAATAGCTACTAGTAAAATAATTTATCGCCAAGTCCTAATAGGCCTACAAGCTATTAAACTGTTCTGAATTACTGTCGCTATGGAAATATTGTGCCCAGCTATTAGGCTACTGACATGCATGAGCACATTTTCTGAAATTTTCCAAAATCAGCCACAAAATACAAAACAAAACTTGAAAAGAGATGTCACACTTATTGGAATATAGACTCGTATCCGTTTAACGAAAATCTTGGATTGGTATGGACTGGAATCGGATTTTCTTTGGTGACGAATCCAGGTTCTCTTTGTGCGCTGACGATGGCCATGTTCGTGTCCGGAGGCTTCGTGATGAACGCTTCAATCTTACCTTTGCTGTTGTGTGACACACTGGTCTCGGTGGCATCACATACGACAGTCGGTCATCCCGAATGATGATACGATAAATTTTGACATTGCAACGACATATTGAGGATGTACCACAGCCGCATGTGTTTCCCTTCATGAAAGTGCTTTCAAGAGACATTTTCCAGTAGGGTAATGCTCGGCCACTCAGAGAAAAGGTACAATATGAATGCCCTCCCAATAGTGCCAAACTTCCGTGTCCTGTCAAATCGCCAGATTTATCGCCCATCTAAAATGTGTGGGTCCACCTAGGACGCCAATTTTGGCAGCTGAGGAGTTTACGTGTTCTAGTAAACCAGTTGCAGAAAATGTGGACAGATATGCTGCAGGATAGTATACGTAACGTATATGTCTTCTTTCTCGCTTGTATGACATCTTGTATCCAGGGTAGAAACAGATCTGCAGAGTACTAGAGTCTCACATTAACTGATCAGTTTTCCGCAATAAATTATCCTTTTGCCCTGATCACCTACTTATATCAACGTTACAATAAACCATATTAAATCTCATGCGATTCCAACAACTTCTCTTTGGTGCGCATTTTTCTTCTTCGGATGAGTGTATTTCACTTTCACACTCACCAAATACCATAAACGAAGAATCATTATCAGTGTCACTAAATCCTATAACATCCTGAGTATGCCTGTCATTTGGTTCAATTTATTTAAGTCATGTGTTCGTAAATTATATTTTAAAATTAGAATAGATTTCAGGGACGGGAAATTATTTCACCTTGTGCCTACAAGGGTTTTTAAACAATAAATATCCATTGCAAGTGTTCTTAACCCTCAAACACACGCTCATGGGGTGGAATCCACCCCAGGTCATTTTATTTCCTAGTGAAATATACAAATAACTTTTCTGTGCTCTCCCCGCTTTTGTACCTTTCTGGCTGGATCCCTGCAGAAAGAGTCATTCGTACATAATCTGTCTTAAAATCTCCAATTAAATTAGTAATTCATATTTTACAATACAATGATATGTGGGGTGGAAAGCACCCCCACGCGTGTGTCTGCGTCCTAAGATCTGGCGCGTGTGCTTGAGGGTTAACTTAAAAGTCACGACTCAGACATGGTTCGACATGGCTTTCGGAGAAGAAAGATGACAATGAGCAGCCTGACATGAGGAAGTGAAATCAGTGCTAGACTCCTTTAGGGCTCCGTGGTCGGTATTCTAACATTCCACAGCCCATCTGAAAATGTCCTTGAAGTGTGATTCAAGAGTATCAATTTAATATCAAAGAAGATCCAATATTACATGTAACCTTCACAATTAACGTCAGTTTTAATGAATTTCACCTATATTTTGTATGTTCAAAGCAGCATCGTTCCTAACTTCGCTGTATGAGATTCAAAAACAAAATGTTCAATTGAATATGCTCATGTTAAATAATACAGTAAATTAACAAACTATACTTCTGGCTAGTACGATTACTGAGTCCTACCTCTGAACATAGGATGTGATGAGGGATGCCAATGTGTTCGGGGAGACAGGTGGTGCTGCGCTCGGGGACTCCATATGACGTCACGTACTTGTAGACTTCTGAAACAAGGGCATCATGGTATGTTAATGTAATGTCCTCAGGCCTTCAATTCTTAGTCCTAAGAGATGCTCAGCGGGTATCATTATTTCCCTGAGAGCGATCTGCAACAGGAAATGTACTGAAACATGTCACTCCCATTCAAACAATCTTAAATGTCGAAAAACTATACCATAATTCGACTCCAAACGCTTACGTGCAAGAGCTGAACAAATAACCGCAAAATACGTGAATTATTAATCTCTAAAACACAGCAGTATCTCCTGAATAATTAAGATAAGCCTAACGGATTTCTCAAGCTAATGCCACGCGACGAGCAACTGGTACTCGTATAATAAATATACTAGAATAGACTATTTACCTGTCAGTTAAATGGATATGTAATATTACCATGCCAATGTCTAACAATTTTCTCATTAATTTTCCATACCGGTATCCTAATAATTTTAATAATCAGTACTGAACAACAATATTTTTCACAGTTATCGATCTTGTTCTTGAAACTGCTTATTTAAAAACTGTTTATCATTCACTTCCACGCAGGAATAGCAATTCAAACCACAACACATCATCACACGTATTCGTTGAAAATTAAGCGATAAATAATAAGCTGATGTAGGCTACATATAAATAGGCTTCGGTGATGTGGTCACGTGAAATGGAAGAGGGTAGATTATCTACGAGAGTAATGAGCTCTGCCATGGAGGGTAAGACAAGCAGAGAGTCCAAGAAGACGGTGGTAAGACACGGTTATGAATGATTTAATTATAAGGGGTGAGGAACTCGACGAGAACACAGAGCTAGTTGCAAATAGGGGGTTGTGGAGCACGTAAGTTAATTCACAGAGGCTTGCAAACTGAATACTGAAAGACACACCAATCTGTAATGAATATGAATATATGCATAGCCTAAATAAAAATTCCGGACAAATACAGTGCATGTCCCTAATGAGTCTTGTGGGGACAAAGGGACAACACCACTGAAACTGAGGCAGTCCCGATAGCCTTAACAAGGAGAACAAAACAACTCTCTAAATTGCACTTCAGCTTGTTGATGATGCCTCTATTTGGGAATTGGGATATCTTAGTGATCAACTGCGGCCGTGCAAAACTTGAAATATTCTGGTTTTTTTTTTTTTCTTTTTTTTTTTTTTTTTTTCTTTACGTCACATATAGGTCTTACGGTGACGATGGTAGTGACGTATAATTATTTGCAGATTGGTCAAATCATACTATTCGTATTGGTTTTTGTATATTGGTAGCAATTTCTTTTTTCCGTGGTTTCCCATTCTCACACCAGGCAAATGCCGGGGATGTACCTTAATTGAGGCCACGGCCGCTTCCTTCCACTTCCTAGGCCTTTCCCATCCCATCGTCGCCATAAGACATATCTGTGTCCGTGTGACGTAAAGCAAATAGCGAAGAAAAGAAAAGCAATTTCTTATCTTATCTTCACAATGAATTCAATATCTTTTCCGTGGAGGAAATCAGTCTCAGTTGTGGCATAACGATTTGTTACTACGGTAGGCCACCTTCTAAGTTCTATTTATCCTCTATACTAGCTGATGTACCCGTGCTTCACTCAGGGACTCAGAAAGACTGACTTTGTGGTTTTCCCAACTGAAATCAACATACGTCATTACAAAAATGTCAGTAGGAACGTATCGATTAAAACCAACGTTATCACATAAAATACTCGATCAAATGAAAAACCGCACATTTTCTCACTTTTAACGAACAGTACTCCGAAGCCAATCTAACAGTCCAAAGTTTCAGAGCTGGAATGACCAGGCCGCAGACTGCCGTGAACACTCCTCTCCCATTATTCCGTTAAATATACACACTGCTCATTCCAATCAGTGTCTCAGAATAGGGAAAGGGCTAGGAGTTGGAAGGAAGCGGCCGTGGACTTAATTAAGGTACAGCCCTAGCATTTTCCTGGTGTGAAAATGGAAAACCACGGAAAATCATCCTCAGGGCTGCCGACAGTGGGGTTCGAACCTGCTATCTCCCGAATACTGGATACTGGCCGCACTTAAGCGACTGCAGCTATCGATCTCGGTTTGAAATATTCTATAACCATATACGTAACGTCGCAATTCTGCATATGCAGTATTTTTCTTCTTCCTCTTCTTCTAGAGCCGCGGGTGCGAACTGTGTTGCACACGTGGATTTGGCCTTGTTTTACAGCCGGATGCCCTTCCTGACACCAACCTTATATGGAAGGATGTAATCACTATTGTGTGTTTCTGTGGTGGTTGGTAGTGTAGTGTGTTGTCTGAATGTGAAGAGGAAAGTGTTGGAACAAACACAAACACCCAGTCCCCAAGCCAGAAGAATTAATCAAACACGATTAAAATCCCCGAGCCGGCCGAGAATCGAACCCGGGACCTTCTGAACCGAAGGCATCAACGCTGACCATTCAGCCAATGAGTCGGACTCTGTATATACAGTGCTATAGAAGAAAAAAACAACTCTGTCCAGTCCGTCCTACTGGACCATTTTCCTTCATTATTATGTTATCCTCTCCGGAACTAGCTGCCGGTGATTCATCGAACATTGCTAGGCATCGAAGTTCAATCAATATTGTGTAATCCTAAAATCAAATAACTAAATGACCACTCCAACAATTGCAGGCGAAGGCTTCCCTAGCCCACAATACATTCTGTACTTAAGCGGGTTGCACAGAGTTACGGAGTTATACTTTTACGTAAAGTCATCGGCAAGTTAAACGATTACAAATTACGGCGACTAGGGCGTATAGGCAAACCTGCAATTTCAAACGACCTTGGTACACATATGAATACCGGTACTATTTGGAGAGAAATACTGTGAGAGTAAGGCTCATCTAGCACACTTAGGGATGGAGAGGGGGACTTTTAAAAATAATGGAAAACGACATATATTACTGTTAAATCCTTAGTTTTCGTGGTCGCTTAGATGAACAGACCGGATGACATTTAAGTCCACGTTCAGCCACCATCTGATGGGAATGAGAAGGGGTGTAAAAATGTCCAAAATGACCGAAATTATGGCTGTATTCGTGTATGATTCAGCATCGCACTCAAACCAAATTTCGTACACATACCGTATGACTTACTATCTCGAGAAAAATACCGTGGGGAAAGACACTCCAACAACCCTACGGGAGGGAGAGACATGAAAAACTGATCGAAAACGCCCAATTTTAGCGTGGTGGTTGGTAGTGTAGTGTGTTGTCTGAATATGAAGAGGAAAGTGTTGGAACAAACACAAACACCCAGTCCCCGAGGCAGAAGAATTAATCAAAAACGATTTAAATGAAACGAAATGAATTGTGACACATTGCATGCCGTTTAATTCCAAGTTTGGCATGTGGGGGTCACAAGAGGTGAAAAATAAAATGTCCTAAATAACCGAGATCAGTGTCGAACCCATAGTTTTTGAGTTCGTTAGGCTGATTGTTAACAGTCCCAATGACAGTTGGAATTGTATACATCATATCTAAAGCGAGAAGCGTAAATACATAGAGATATCACTTATTTTTATTATTTAATTGAAAGATTCAGCTACTTCCCAACAAGCACAAAGTTCCACGCGAAACAAAATAACCTAAAGCGAAAACTTTAAATTAAACACACCACAACATCTACAAAGAACAAAACAGTTCGTAAAATACAATCAGCGTGACAACAAAGAAATATACAAAAATTCACGTGACGCACAACAGGTAATACTATTTTAAAATAAACATTTAAAGAAGTACCACCGGGTTGAGTGGCTCAGACGGTTGAGACACTGGCCTTTTGGCCCCAACTTGGCAGGTTCGATCCTGGCTCAGTCCGGTCGTTTTTGATGGTGCTCAAATACGTCAGCCTCGTGTCGGTAGATTTACGCCTGCAGGACTAAATTCCGGCACCTCGGCGTCTCCGAAAACCGTACAAGTAGTTAGTGGAACGAAAAGCATATAACATTATTATTACATAAAGAAGTACGTAGGCAGCGCATTGAGCAATTTCTTATAAAGACACGTTATTTCACCTATTAGTAACGAATGCTGGGCAGAAGCGCGGGTCCTCTAGATTATATTAAAATCCATTAATCGCGCTCAGTGACTCACCCACTCACACCTGAATACTTATTAGTGACGACAGTATACTGATTTCCTCGCAGACACACTCTTTAAAATTTAATATACACGTGTGCGTGTGCGTGTGTGTGTGTGTGTGTGAGAGAGAGAGAGAGAGAGAGAGAGATAAAGATTAAATATGAAATGATTAAAATATACACAGTGAATCAAAGTATAGAAAAGCTAATGCAGTGTACTCGCATTCAAAGATATTCATACGAACGTTGTCAGTTCTCAGACGAAATCATCTATACATTGGTTTCTTTTCAGACTGACTTCCCTGTACAGTAGTGACATGCATATTTTCATAGCTAGATAGCGAAGTTGCGAGAATGATTACTGCTATGGATGGATGGATGGATGAAACGGAAGGGAATTCATTGAAAATTGCTATTTGAAGTCAGGGCAAAGTGTACAATATTCTACGCTATTTATTTTTAAATTGAAGCTGGTTGAAATAGTTGTTTAATGATAGGCCCAAACCGTTAATACTGGTCCTGTCAATAAAAGTAGCGTAACAAAATTAATAGAATATTACGTACATCTTTAACGAGGATATATTCAGTTATCATGGTAACGAATTAACTGGTGACAGTCGTTGTGGTTGTTGTGGTTGTTGCTGTTGCTGTTGTTGATTACGTTGTCGTTACTGTTTCTGTAAGCTGGAAACTGCGTAGTCACTGAGCAGGAAGGTAACAGATATAACAATCCAAATGAGAAGAAATAATATGAGGGAACTACCACTTGGAAAAATGACGGGTGTGGGGGTTGAAAGAATCATAAACGCCCAAATATTCCCGAGTTAGAAGAAGACCATATTCGATGGCCTGCTATGTCCTAAGCCCCTGAAACTCATCAACAATAACAATAGCTGTGAATGTTGTTGGTAGAGGTGTGCTCTGTCTCTTCTTCTTCTTCTTCTGCTTCCGCTTCCGCTTCCGCTTTTCTCACACGTATGGGATCGCGGGTGTGAACTGTGTCACCTGGTCTGTTTTACGGCGGGATGCCCTTCCTTACACCAACCCTATTGTGGCGGAATGTAATCACTAATGCGTGTTTCTATGATGAATGGTAGTGTGGTGTGTTGTCTGAATATGAAGAAGATAGTTTTTGGACAAAAACACAAACACCCAGTCCTGAGCCAGAAGAATTAATCACAAATGATACAAATCCCCGACCCACCTGGAAATCGAACCCAGGACCCTTTGAACCGAAGGTTTTAACGCTGGCCGTTCAGCCAAGGAGCCGGACTTCTGCTAACATTCATATCCACTAAATAGCATTACTGTGTCAACGACGGGTACACAGCAGTTAGCTAGAAATAAACACATTCAAAACAATTAGGCCCACTATTTATACTTTACGGAAGTTCAAGCTGACCTGTGTGTCAATTTCGTTCGACGTTCCTATATTGCTCTGCCACATGGCAGTGTAACTAGAACTCTATTGGGTGGCTTATTGCTTTAATTAATTTTGCCTGCAAAACACAGAATGTGTTAGCAGAGATCCTTTATATGAGGATATCGTACGACATCCCTCAAATAAGAAGCAACAACAACAGCTTCCTCTTCTGGCGAACTCTTACTTTGCATCATGAATTCATCTCTCATTCATTATATAAAAGTGCATCATGCCGCAGCTCGCGTGTACTTTCGCATGTTCACATTTAATCTCGGCCATCAAGATGTGAGCTGCGACCCATAAATCATACTTACATAGGGTGTTGCTTTTTATCCAGACTGTCGGGGATGAATTATTATGCGTTTCGAGAAATGACAACATATTTTGTGGCTAATCCCAAATCATAATCAGAGATAGCCTATACAGCGGGGAAAGGGAGCTTTTTTATGCTTAGCTATTAAATAATCCTGTCAAATGTCTACCAACACGCATTCCTCATTTTCTGCGTAATTCCATTGGTAAATATTAAAATATGATTATACCTTTCCGTACTGTGTATTTTGTTTATTACCCTCGGGGTAATTAATTTCTGGGTCAATTTCCTGGAAACAGAATGTACAATTTGTAACATCCGAACAGGGCAATTACATTTTTTAATTCAGAGGTCTAATTCACTTAGGAAATTTAGTTGTCACGCAAATTCTTTTGTGAGACACATAGATGAAGTTATTACATTCGTTGATGACAACGCATGTCACAAAAGCAGAAATTATGACCATATCTCTAATTATGATCCACAAAGTAAGTGTAGTCACGAAACATAACACACATTCGTTTCAATTAAATAACATTTAATAACTAAAGAATTAATAACCTGCTCTCTAATGTCATCATATAGTGTACCAATACTCAGGAATAACAGGCGATGGCACTGTTATTAGACATAAACACTTTCGAAACTAACACTATTTAAGAAATAGGAACAGTAGCCCTGCTAAACTTGACGTACGCTTAAATTGGTCTGTTCCTTAAAATATGCTTTCTCTTAAATTGGATCTTAAGTAACACTCATATTTAAGTAGTTCTTTATATGCTCAGAAAAAATCTAACCATAATTTCAAACCAATCATGGCAGAAACACAGGTTATTGGACAGCTTTAATACATACGGTCTTTAAGTGGAAAAGTAATACGATCATCAGGACATCGGCTTAAGTTAGCGAAGGAGCATTAGAGTAGGTAAAACGAAAAATTCCATAGGCAATGCAGCCTTATATCATCGGCATAAGATTGGATTAGGGCAGGTCGAATAGTTAATATCAGTACCTGAAATAATAAAATGCATGCATTGATCTTCGTTATAGACTGTTACGTCTTTCAGCGTCCAGTCTGCAAGCCTCTGTGAATTCACTAACCACCGCCACAACCCTCTATTTATAACTAGTTCTGTGACATCCTTTTGTTCTCTGCCTCTTATCTTTAAGTCGTTAGAAACTGAGTCTAACCATCATCGTCTTGGTCTCGATATACTTATCTTACCCGGAGTCTATTATTCTCCTAGGTGACCTATACTCCTGCAATCGCCCCACATGACCCCACCATCGAAGCCAGTTAATGCGTACAGCTTCTTCAATCGAGTTCATTCCTAATATAGCTTTTAAATCCTCATTCCAAGTACTCTTCTGCTATTTATCCAACCTGTTTGTACCAGCAATTATTCTCGCTAATTTTATGTCGGTTACTTCAACTTACGAATAAGATATCCTGAATTCATCCAGCTTTCACTGCCGTAGAGCAAAGTTGGTCTCAAAACAGACCAGTGTAAAGATAGTTTCGTCAGGGAGCTGATTTCTCTTTCACAGAATACTGTTGATCACATCTGTGAACTCACTACATTAGGTTTGCTGCGCCTTGATTCAATCTCCGTACTAGCCTGTGAGAACACACATCCTAAATACTTGAAATGATCCACCTGTTCCAGCTTTATATTCCCAACCTGACATTCAGTTCTCTTAGATTTCTTACCTACTGACATCAATTTTGTCTTGGGAAAGCTAATTTTCAAATCATTTTCATTGCAAGGATGTTGAAGGTTGTATTGTTTTAGGAAAGGTAGATGCTGAATGCAGGAAAATCAAGGAAACCTTCGGAGAAAGGAAAAGTAGGAGTATTAAAATTAAGAGCTCAGATGGAAAACCACTTCTATGGAAAGAAGGCTGAAAGATTGCAAGATCTTATCCAACCATTGAAATAGATGATATGGTTCTGGAACAACAAGAGGTTGTTGGTACTGGTGACATGGGAGCCCCAATTTTGAGGACAGAATTCGACAGAGCTTTGAGAGATTTAATTAGGAACAAGGCATATGGAATATTCATGGCATACCCTTAGAAGTACTGAATGCCATAGGGGAAACCAGCATGGTGAAGTTATCTCATTTAGTGTGTAACATGTATGATACAGGAGAAATGCAATCCGATTTTAGGCAGAAAGTGCTATGCCTATTCCCAAGAAAGCTGGTGCTGTCAGATGTGAAAACTACCGCACCATTAGTTTAGTATCCCACGCCTGCAAAATTTTAACACGTATTATTTACAGAAGAATGGGAAAAAAATTGAAACTGTGTTGGGAGGAGATCGGTTTGGCTTCAGAAGAAAGATGGGAGCAAGTGAAGTAATCCTCATTTTACGTCTGATCTTATAGAACCAATTTAAGAACAAGTTCACGTACATGGATCTCCAGATCTAGAAAAGGCATTCGACAGTGTTGATAGGACCAGCCTATTTGAACTTCTGAAGGTGATTGGGACCAGATACCGAGAAAGAAGAATTATCTACCATCTGTATAAAAATCAGTCTGCAGTGATAAGAATCGAGGGTTTTGAAAAAGAAGCAGCAATCCAGAAAGGAGTGAGGCAAGGCTCAGTTTGTCTCCACCTCCTTTTCAAAACAGGCGGTGAAGGAAGTCAAAGAGGGATTTGGAAAGAGAATTAAAATCCAAGCAAAGAAAATCAATATCCTGATATTAGCCGATAATATTGTTACTTTATATCAATTCGCAGAAGATGTGGAGAAATTTCTGAATGGTATGGGGTGAGTCTTGGAGGAGTACAAGATAAAAATAAATAAGTCGAAAATAAAACTACTGGAGTGCAGTCGAACAAAGTCAGGTGATGCAGTAAATATTAGATTAGGAAATGAAGAAAGGAAGTAAATGAATATTGTTACTTGGGTAGTAAAATAACTAATCATGGCAGAAGTAAGGAGGACATAAAATACGCTTCTTTAAGAAAATAAATTTATAAATAATGCTACTGGCTTTATGTCCCACCAACTACTTCTAAGGTTTTCGGAGACGCCGAGATGCCGAAATTTAGTCCCGCAGGAGATCTTTTAAGTGTCAGTAAATCTACCGACACAAGGTTGACGTATTTGAGCACCTTCAAATACCAGCGGTCTGAGCCAGGATCGAACCTTTCCAGTTGGGGTCAGAAGGCCAGTGGCTCAACCGTCTGAGCGAAAAAGAACTTTGTTGACCTCAAACATAGGAGCAGGTGTTTTTGACGACTTTCATCTGAAGCGTGGAATTGTATTGAAGTAATACATAGACGATAACTAGCTCAGAAAGAAAGAGAACAGAATCTTTTTAAATGTGGTATTACAGAAGAATGCCGAGGGTGAGAGTAGTAAGGTATATCGAATCACGAATGAAGAGGTACTGGAATGAAACTGGTGAGAAGAGATCGATTTCGCTAAATTTGACTAGAAGAAGAGATAGAATGATAGGGCACATCTTAAAACACCCAGGACTTGTTCAGTTGGTTTTTGAGGGAAGTGTAGTTGGTAAGAACAGTAGGGGAAGACCAAGTTATGAATACACCAAACAAAATAGCAGACGAAGTTACGTAGAAATGAAAATATTAGCAGAGAATAAGATAGCATGGAGAGCTGGATCAAGCCAGTATATGGACTGACGACTCAAGCAACAACAAGTCATTGCACCTATTTTTTTAAGCTCGCAGATTTTAGACTGCAGGCTTTTGGCACAATCTGCCATAAATAACAAACTACTTACTACATTTTCACCTACCTGAATCCCTTCATGCCACTTTATACACCTGTCAGTAGATGATCCATGTTTATATATCTAGAGTCTTGGCGGAATACAACAAAGTACATCAACAAATGTGAAATATTACAGCTGTGTCTAACCCTTGTAAGTACCTTGAATCAAGAACTCATTATTCCATCAATTCTCACTGCAGCCCAATTGTTGACATAAATACTTTTCATCTATTTTATTAATCCACCCTTTATCCCATAGTCCCCCAGTATGGCGAACATCTTTTCCCCCGGTACTCTGTCATATGTTTAAGTTTCGTAGATCTAGATAAGGCATAACTGTCTATTCTTCTCGTAGCGTTTTCCAGTTACCTGGTGCATACTGAAAATCTGATCCTGACAGCCTCTCTGTGGTCTGAAACCCCACTGCTTTTCATCCAACTTACTCTCAAGCACTAATCGCACCCTCGCTTCCAAGATGCCAGTGTACACCTTGCCTGGTACGCTGATCAATGAAATAGCTCGATAGTTGTCATGTTTAAGTTCCGTAGATCTAGATAAGGCATAACTGTCTATTCTTCTCGTAGCGTTTTCCAGTTACCTGGTGCATACTGAAAATCTGATCCTGACAGCCTCTCTGTGGTCTGAAACCCCACTGCTTTTCATCCAACTTACTCTCAAGCACTAATCGCACCCTCGCTTCCAAGATGCCAGTGTACACCTTGCCTGGTACGCTGATATAAATAGCTCGATAGTTGTGGAATCTTTCCTGTTCCTTTGCTTATAGATAGGTACAATAACTGCTTTCATCCAATCAGAAGTTACCTTGCTAATATTCCTTCCTAATCTTATTACTCTGTGAAGCCATTTCTTCCCTGTCTTCCCACTATATTTCACAATTTTAGGTCTGATTTCATCTACCCCTGCTGCTTTATGACTATGGAGTTTATTTACCATACTTTCAATTTCCTCAAGCGTTATTTCACTAACATCACTATATTCCTCCCCATGATCTCGGTTGTTCGCGACGTCACCAGGAAGATTTACTTTTACGTTGAGAAGATTTTCAAAATATTCCTTCAACCTGTCCACTGGTTCCCTGGATTTTGTTATGAGTTCACCTGATTTACCCAAAACGCTATTCCTTTCCCTTTTCTCTCCCTTTCTAGGATTATTTATTGTTGTCCAGATCGGTTTTTCTGTCGCTTGACCTAGCCTTTCCAGGCTGTTACCGAAATGTTTCCATGACTTCTTCTTGGATTCAACAACTAGTTGTTTCTTTCATCTACCTACAATTCCCTGTTACCATCAGTCCTTGTTTGAAGCCATTTCTGATATGCCGTCTTCATCATTCCACCAAAATGTTCGCTTTCTTCCATCTTTACATACAGCTGTTTCGAGGCAATCCCTTACTGTTTCTACTACAACACCCCTGTATGCCCCCCATTATCCTTCTATAATTTTCACTTATTAGTAATCACATCCATGTACTTCTGTATAATTTCGTCATCCTGGGTTTTTATACACTTACTCGTCTGCAGACATCTTTCACTTTCTTTATAATAATAATAATAATAATAATAATAATAATAATAATAATAATAATCATCATCATCATCATCATCATCATCACCACCATCATCATCACCATCATCAACATCATCATCGTTCCTCAGATTTCTATGGCCTAATAACTATGGATATATGCATGCACTTATGCCCTAAAATACTGAAATATTACTTAAGAACTTGGAAATATGACGCAAAGAAATTAAATATTTTTGGAAAAATTCTTAGAAATATTTATTTTGTTTCACAGTACACCAGCAGCACACTGGCACATCCGTACCATTCTTTCGTACATTCTATTTTTACAACTTACTGCTTGCCAAACCCGTTACCTTCAAACATTTAACCACAAAATATTTCTAGGAAAATAAAATCTTAAATGATCAAACACAATCAATCACTTGACATTGTCGGCAAAAAAAAGAAGAAACATGTGAATAATACTTGGAGAACTGCAAAAAAAATAAGTTAGGTCTACAATGTGACCAAAAAATTCTATTATACCATTTTTGATCAAGTATGACTTAATGATAAAGTAAAATGTACTCTTATATGACCAATGAAAACCATGTCATTGTATTAACAGTTGCCTTGTTTTTATCTTTTTGTTATTTTACTTGTCAACACTAATCTGATATAGCATGTACCATTGATGAAATGATGTCTTCCGAATATAGCATAAGAAACCAATTATTGAGCTACACGCCCTGTTATGGTTTATTTTAACTGGCAAAGTTAAGGACATGTGTCCCTGTCTTGTAGAATCTCTTGGTCATTTCTTCTGTGAGTTCCTCGTTCTTTTCGGCGATCTGTTTTATCCGACTCGTGCCTTCATCGCTGTTTTCCAAATGCTTCAGGCCTTCATGGACAAGATGTCGCCACATCGGCCGATTAGAAGCTACGTCTTCCCAGCTGCCGATATCTTGTCAGTACTTCACTTCTTCATAGCAGAACTCAAAACAGCCGTGTATCGTTCTTACTGTCTTCTTGATTACGTTTCCCATTATTCAATCAAGAACACATCATTTGCTTTTGAAGGCGTATGTTAGACATGCGGTTAATTTGGCTGGCCCATCGATATTGAAGTTTGACAGTCATTGGCTCAGTGCCCTTGTTCATCAATAATTAACACTTTCAAAACTATCACTATTTAAGAAATAGGAACAGTAGGCCTATTAAACTTACTCTTAAATTGACCTGTTCCTTAAAATATATTCATTTTTAATTTTGCAATTAAAGAAACACTCGTCTTTAATAATAATAATAATAATAATAATAATAATAATAATAATAATAATAATAATAATAATAATAATAATAATAATAATAATAATAATAATAATATAGCCTCATCTGCCGAGTGCTGGAACTTGGATCTGGTGTCGATAGTCTAGTGTATGTACTGTAAAAGCAAACCAAACCAAACTTCGGGCCCATGTTTGCCATATCCGTAGTGAAACTCTTATCGTGTTAGACCTAGTCCTAGTATAAATCATCATCGTCATCAACACTGCCATCAATGAAGACTCAACACATCAACATAAATTCTCAGACAGATCTTACCCGGTTTCTGGTCAAGTGTTCAGTGTAATTTTATGACTGAATCGCGAAATTTAGGAATACCAACACGTAGGTCATCCATCCAGATGGTAATCATTCGTTCCACATATTAGCTACAAAACTCGACTATTATGACAAATTAGTTATGGTTACAGTTTAATTTTTCGTCATTAATCGGTGCTGTATTTACTAGTATACTGTATATATGAGTTGAAAGACCTAAGGTACTGGAGTTGGGCAGACATGTGTTCATTCCTCTGCTCTTGCATGGTAAGTTTCTGCGACAGGAACTTTATGCTCTTAGCATCACTAGAGTCGTGGTTTAAAATACCACTCTCGGGCATTCTTGAAATTGTCTTTTATGGTTTTTCATTTAGCATCCGGTGAATGATGAGAAATTGCCTGACATAAAGTCAACGGTTATTTTTGTACTACCGAGCTCGATAGCTGCAGTCGCTTAAGTGCGGCGAGTATCCAGTATTCGGGAGATCGTGGGTTCGAACCCCACTGTCGGCAGCCCTGAAAATGGTTTTCCGTGGTTTTTTCCATTTTCACACCAGGCAAATGCTGGGGCTGTACCTTAATTAAGGCCCCGGCTGCTTCCCTCACACTCCTAGCCCTTCCCTGCCCCATCGTCGCCATAAGACCTATCTGTGTCGGTGCGACCTAAAGCAACTAGCAAATATATATATATACTGTATTTACTTTGTTTACAATTTACTTTACGTCGCACCGACACAGAGAGGTCTTACGGCAAAGATGGGATAGGAAAGTGCTATGAGTGGGGAGGAAGCGACCATGGCCTTAACTTCAGCATTTGCTTGGTGTAAAAGTGAGAAAGCAGGGTTGCGGACAGCGGGGTTCTAACCCACTATCTCCCGAATGCAAGCTGATAGCTGCATGATCCAAACCGCGCAGCCACTTGCTAGGTGGTTACTTTTATAAGTAGTATTCGGGAGATAATGGGTTCGAACCCCACTGTCGGCAGCCCTGAAGATGGTTTTCCGTGGTTTCTCATTTTCAAACCAGGCAAATGCTGGGGGCTGTACCTTCATTAAGGCCATGGCTGATTCCTTCCCACTCCTAGCCCCTTCCTGTCCCATCGTCGCCATACGACCTATCTGTGTCGGTGCGACGTAAAGCAACTTGAAAAAAAAAAAGAAAAAAAGAAATCTTTTATAAATACACATGCAAATTAATATAGAGGTTATTACACAAACCTTAGCACATATTACGTACGATGATGAAATGCTTCAACAGCGAAATAATTGTGTGACAAAAGATACAGGAAGTTAAAATACTAATCCCGAGCGAGTATCGTACTTATGTATTTTGTGATAGAGTAACTAATCATACAGACCTAATTAAGGGATGATAGCCAAGTTGCGAAAGCCACCAGCTTCTTGGACTTTTTAAATAAAGTATCATTCTCCTGTGGATAGGATTCAACGTAAAGCTGGAGGATACGGGCTATGATTGATCATGATGACAACAGTCAAGTAAAACTACAAGCTTGCTTGCACTATTAATACAGCTATTTTCTTTGTTTGCTACTGATTTGGATGGTGTTGATGGTGATGATGGTAGTTACTGTTTTATGGGGAAATAGGCTGCTGCTGCTGCTACTACTATCAACCATATCCTATTAACATTAATCAGAAAGGAAAAGTTGGTGATGGTGATTACAGTTTTAAGAGGAAATACTACATCTAAACAACCAAAGAAGGTGTCTAACGCTTCCAAGAATATCGACAAGAGGAAGGAAAGTGTCGCGAAAGTCGTGAATAATGAAAGACTCCTTAGGCCTCGCAAATTTAATACCGACGGGATCGCATGTAGATAAGAAATCAGCAAGGGAGGCCGAATAGAAAAGTTGAAAGCCAGGTGGCAGAAGCAATTCCAGACCCTTGATCGCCAACCTATGTTCCAGATATGAGAGAACCTCTTGGTACCTCAGTCGCTTCTTACACTAGGCAACTGGACTGTCCGGAATTCAAATTTCTTACCCTGGCACTAAACATAGCAAACCTAATTGTGCCTTTAGTCATTTTACAACACTCCCTACCGAGCTCGATAGCTGCAGTCGCTTAAATGCGGCCAGTATCCAGTATTCGGGAGATAGTAGGTTCGAACTCCACTGTCGGCAGCCCTGAAGATGCTTTTCCGTGGTTTCCCATTTTCACACCAGGCAAATGCTGGGGCTGTACCTTAATTAAGGCCACGGCTACTTCCTTCCCACTCCCAGCCCTTCCCTGTCCCATCGTCGCCATAAGACCTATTTGTGTCGGTGCGACGTAAAGCAACTAGCAAAAAAAAAAAAAAAAAAAAAAAAAAACCCCTCCCTACGCATAAAGGTTGTGATAGTAATTAACTTCTTAGACATCTCTCCCACTTATCAATCTGAATAATCCTTTACAGTTAAAATTAGCAACAGGATCGTCATAAAAACACAGCGAAATAGTCGAATCAACATGAAGAACAATAATCTTTACCAGTAAGTCAAAGTAAAAGCTACAGTAGTTACGAAGCGTTCATTACAATCCCCAACGTTAAATAAAAGTACATGATACACTTCGATGTTAAACCGTAACTTCGTAATTAGTTATTGCGTCTTGGCAGAACTCTTGGTCTGGCTTGTCTCTATAATTACAGAGGCTGCAGCAGTTGACGGGTGATGGACACTGTCGACGACAGACCCCGAACTTTCCTAGTCCCCTCATTACACGGTCAGACAGTGCTCTAGGGCCGAGTAAGACAGACAAGCAACCTGATATCTCCTGCCAACAAGCTTCTTGGAACTCCGAAGCGGCGTGACTTGATGCTTGTGTTATGACATGTGCTTCTAAACATCAGACTACACCATCCTACATCTAATGGGAGTCAAACAGAGGACTGCAAGATCTGATATCATAACCCACAGAGGAGTGTCAGAAGTTACGGTGTTTGATATCACATATCGAATGAGAATGGTACGCGATGTAGGGGAAAAGAAACGTATTACAACCAAGAGTGTTATTCTAACAAGCACAATGCAAAGTACCGGTACCTAATTGAAACACTGCTGACTCAGTAACTTCAACTAAGCTTTTTTTTTCTACCCCTATTCGCTTTACGTCGCACCGACACAGATATGTCTTATGGCGACGATGGGACAGGAAAGGGCTAGGACTGGGAAGGAAGCGGCCGTGGCCTTAATTAAGGTACAGCCCCAGCATTTGCCTGGTGTGAAAATGGGAAACCACGGAAAACCATCTTCAGGGCTGCCGTCAGTGGGGTTCGAACCTACTATCTCCCGAATACTGGATACTGGCGGTTTAACTAAGCTAAGAGACAACTTCGGCTTATCAGGTATACAGAAGTCTTCTTAATTTTCTTCTTCGTCTTATTTTCCCTGGCCTTTTCCCAATTATCTAGGGTCGGCAATTTGTATGGATTCAGCCCAGTTTTGGGCCAGTTCTATGTGGACGGATGTATTCATTATTGCGTGTTTCTGCGGTGGTTTGTTTATGATGTGTTGTATGTAATGAAGATATATATATTAAAACGAATATAAGCATCCAGCCTCCGAGCTAGAATTAACTAGATGAAGTTAAAATCACTGGCCCGACCGGGGACTGAATTCCGGGCCCTCTGAACTGGATACTGCCATGCTAACCGTTTAGCTAAGGGTACATACATCAGGTAAACTGAAATAAATAAAATAACTTCGGGCTCCTTACCTAAGTGGGTCCCAGGTTCAATTTCTGGTCGGAAATTTCAACTGCATCTAACTTATAAAAATGTCTTTTACGACAACTAATCTCACTCTAAATGCTGGAAATTCAAAATATAGCACTTATTTTTCATTTTGAAATGCTCGAACGGATGCCAATAGCCTTAGGAAACGAGGAGCGGGAAGAATTGTAGATTACTCCACTGTGTAACAATGTAATACTTTTGATCACCAGCGTTCGAGATCCTTATAATAATAATAATAATAATAATAATAATAATAATAATAATAATAATAATAATAATAATAATAATAATAATAATAATAATAATAATAATATTAATGTTATTGGCTTTACGTCCCACTAACTACTTTTACGATTTTCGGAGACGCCGAGGTGGCGGAATTTACTCCCACCGGAGTTCTTTTACGTGCCAGTAAATCTACCGACACGAGGCTGACGTATTTCAGCACCTTCAAATACCACCGGACTGAGCCAGGATCGAAACTGCCAGATTGGGGTGAGAAGGCCAGCGCCTCAACCGACTGAACCACTCAGCCCGGCCCGAGATCCTTGTTGTTGCCGATGACGCTATATTTTATCCGAGACCGCAGAACATCTGGAAAACTTAACGAATGAAATGGACACAATCTTGGAGAATGTGTGGAGTGATGTAATGATGTAATGTGGTCAAATGAAATCAAGTAATGTATGTTGTTGTTGTTGTTGTTGGAGTCATCAGTCCATAGACTGGTTTGATGCAGCTCTCCAAGCCACCCTATCCTGTGCTAACCTTTTCATTTCTACGTAACTACTGCATCCTACATCTGCTCTAATCTGCTTGTGATATTCATACCTTGGTCTACCCCTACCGTTCTTACCACCTATACTTCCTTCAAAAACCAACTGAACAAGTCCTGGGTGTCTTTTAAGATGTGTCCTATCATTCTATCCCTTCTTCTCGTCAAATTTAGCCAAATCGATCTCCTCTCACCAATTCGATTCAGTATCTCTTTATTCGTGATTCGATCTATCCATCTCACCTTCAGCATTCTTCTGTAACACCACATTTCAAAAGCTTCTATTCTCTTTCTTTCTGAGCTAATTACCATCCATGTTTCACTTCCATACAATGCCACGCTCCACACGAAAGTCTTCAAAAACATCTTTCTAATTCCGATATCAATATTTGAAGTGAGCAAATTTCTTTTCTTAAGAAAGCTCTTCCTTGCTTGTGCTAGTCTGCATTTTATGTCCTCCTTACTTCTGCCATCGTTAGTTATTTTACTACCCAAGTAACAATATTCATCTACTTCCTTTAAGACTTCATTTCCTAATCTAATATTTCCTGCATCACCTGCCTTCGTTCGACTGCACTCCATTACTTTTGTTTTGGACTTATTTATTTTCATCTTGTACTCCTTACCCAAGACTTCATCCATACCATTCAGCAACTTCTCGAGATCTTCTGCAGTTTCAGATAAAATAACAATATCATCGGTAAATCTCAAGGTTTTGATTTCCTCTCCTTGGACTGTGATTCCCTTTCCAAATTTCTCTTTGATTTCCTTTACTGCCTGTTCTATGTAAACATTGAAAAGGAGCGGGGACAAACTGCAACCTTGCCTCACTCCTTTCTGGATTGTTGCTTCTTTTTCAAAGCCCTCGATTCTTATCACTGCAGACTGATTTTTATACAGATTGTAGAGTAATGTATGAATAATGTTAAATTAGGAAATGAAATCTTTAAGGAGGTAGATGAATGAGGTTTTTGGATACCAGAATACCTAACGATGGCTAGCAGAAGTAGGAAAGGCCTTTCTTAAGAAAATAAATTTGCCTGTCAAACATAGATATGCATATTAGAAAGATGATTTTGAAGGCTTTTGTGTGGATCGTGTCATTGTATGGAAGGAAATATAAATATGTAGGTGGATGGTCCGCCTAGTCAATACTAAATATTAATTATTTATATTTATTTACATAAATCTAGTACATATTTCGAGAATCTTAATACATTCCCTTCATCAGCTAGTCAAATTCAAATTCAAATTCCTGTATACAAAAAGACCTAATTAAAAGGGCGGGGGGGGGGGATTAAGAAATCCAAAACTGTTGCCAATACAATTTGGCATTTAAAAAATCGAACTCCGCAATCAGTCGCCGAACAACTTCAGCCGCTTTTATATATCCTTAATAGTTACATGACAGCCTCACGTACTTCTTGTATCATTATATTGATCATTTTAAGCTCATATCACCTGGCTGCATAACACACCCATTAACGGATGGTTCCGGCATGACAACACGTTTTTGCACTGTTTTATTTTATTCTTAACTCCAATTGAATTTTACAAGAATATCATCGGATCATCAAGTACACAGTGACCTAACGCCATAACAAGAACATAGTGCTCAACATTTTAATTCATACAGACTTTATTCTATTGTGTTTTATCGTTTTCGACTGGATGGAATCTTCGATTTTTAAAATGTCAAATTGTATTGGCAACAGTTTTGGATTTCTTAATGGGAGCCCCCCCCCCCTTTTAATTAGGTATTTTTGTGTACAGGAATTTTAATTTTAATTTGACTAGCTGATGAAGGGAATGTATTAAGATTCTCGAAATATGTACTAGACTTATGTAAATAAATATAAATAATTAATATTTAGTATTGACTAGGCGGACCATCCACCTACATATTTGTTGTGATCAAGTCAATACGGATCAAATACCGGCCACTATGGTTAACATTATTAATAGTGGAAGGAAATATGAACGACTAGTGCAGAAGGAAGGAGATTAGAAGCTTCTGAAATGTGGTGTTAGAGAAGTTGAAGGTTATATGGGTGGATCGGGTAACAAATGAAGAGTGACGAAACAAGTTGGCATGAGGAGAAAGATTTACTGAAATTTGACCCGAGAATTAGAATGATGGGACCCGTCTTGAGACACTCAGGACTTTGTAGTTAATGTTTAAGGGAAGTTCAGGTGAAAAGAACGTTAGGGGTGGAAAAAAGCATGAATATGACAAACATATTACAGTACTGTAGATATAGGATATAGTACTGTAGCTCCGTAGAAATAAAGAGGTTAGCATGAACAGGTGTATCAAACCAGTTTATGTGCAACATGTTGCCCTAGACCAGGGCCTCTCAAAAGCCCAAAATCTCACACATACAAATTGAGGCGCAGAGTTCCTGTGCACAGTGCATCGGTCCCACTCGGCTCAGCTCGGACCAACGCTTCATCTCTGGGCTACTCGGCTAAGCTCGACTCAACTCGGCTAGGATTCGGAGCGCTACGGAGCAAGTGAGGAAGAGGGAGACAGGCGGAGCGAGCGAGACAGGCGTGGGGAAAGAGAGAGACAGCGCTATTGCTCCAAATCGAGGAGTGGGGGTCTGCACTCTGGTCAACCAAGCGAAGTCGTCTTCCGCACCCTGAGAGGCCCTCTCCTAGACAATAAAACACTGTTAATGCCTAGGACAAAAATAAATAGTTATCTTTTTTAAAACTGCAATTTAGAGATTAGGTGGAAATAGTAATTAAACGTATGATGATGAACAATTCTTGCTTTCCAATATATAGTACTGGGAAATAGTTTGTAATAACGTTTGTTTTTGCTACTAGAAAATATCACTCAGAGCTAAAAAGAAAAGGCATCAACAAACTTGGGAATGTGGCGAATTACGATGCAAGTTCCAGACTAGAAGCTGTGCGATGTGTTAAAAGCACAAGATAACAGATAGGCCGATAGACGGTATGGGTTTGATTAATAAAATGCTCGATGTTGGGTTATATCGGAACAGAAATGAATAATTTTCATTTCAATAACGTGGTGGTAGTTCACCAATAGACACTAATTAAACGTATATTACAGTACAAGATTCATTGCACTTTCAACACATTTAACGGTTGCAGTTGTTCAAAAAGAGAGAACGAGCCATGATGGCTTACTTTATACATTATACTGCCAGTCTTAACATAACGGTATATCTAAAACAAACACAAACTTTCCATTTCTTGCCCAAAGTATAATTATAATGGTTGATGTGATGCTGTAGGACAGTTTCTCTTCGCAATTGTATCCATAGCGTAAGAAAAGTTAAAATGTTGTATGGCCATTCCATAGTGCTCTCCTCAGGAAACTTTCTTTATTTCTATGTGCCTCTCCTTCTTTCTTCCTTTCTTTCTTTCTTCCGTTCTTTCCATCTTCATTTCTTTCCATCTTCCTTTCCCTCCACATATTTTTCTCTTTTCCTTTCTTCAAATTCCATTGCAACTTATTTTCGGACCAGTACGGCACTTTAAAAAATACTTCGTAGCTACATAACATAATTGTTCGCAGTCCCATACTTATATTTTATTAATATTTTAACGACATATAATCGTCGTAGAAGTTGTTGCTACTTCACTTTTGGAGCTGACGACCTGTGTGATCTTCACGTCTCCACTGATCCGTGTAACGATATGACAGATATAGGCTACATTAGGTAAATCTAGAGAATGCGTGTGACAAGAGTATTAACAGTACAGATGTGGGCTGTACCGAGTAAATTTAGAGGTGCACTGCAATTTGTTACTAGAAAGAG